>NC_067415.1:64643436-65305936 GCF_009764475.1 Pristis pectinata | reverse complement strand
CCCCGCTCACTGACACCTCTGCTGATTCCTGCACCTGAGTGCTGATCGCAACCTGGGTAGCACACTTTGGGGTACGGGCCCACATTACCTCTGACAGAGGCGCCCAGTTCACCTCCAGCCTGTGGTCGGCCGCGGCCAGCCTGTTGGGAGCACGGTTACACCACACAACTGCCTACCACTCACAGTCGAACAGACTAGTGCAACGTTTCCACCGTCACTTGAAATCAGCTCTCATGGTCTGCCTGAAAGGGCCTAACTGGGTGGACGAGCTCCCCTGGGTCCTGCTCGGAATCCACACAGCACCCAAAAAGGACCTGCACACCTCGTCGGCTGAGCTGGTGTACGGCGCACCCCTGGTTGTCCCAGGAGAGTCCCTACCAGCCCCAAGGGGGCAAGAGGAAGAACCCGCGGCAGTCCTGGACATACTACGCGAGAGGCTCGACAACCCGGCCCCCGTATTGACTTCACGGCATGGACAGATCCCCACCTGCATACCCAAAGACCTGCAGGACTGTAAGTTTGTATTTGTATGGAGGGGTGCACACCGGACACCGCGACAGCGGCCGTACGAGGCGCCGTTCAAGGTGCTCAGGAACAATGGGTCCACATATGTTCTAGACATTAGGGGGAAAGTGGAGGTTTTCACAGTGGACCGGCTCAAACCGGCCCATGTGGACTTGGCACAGCCGTTCGAAGTTCAGGCTCCGTGGTGCAGAGGCAGACCGCCCAAATAGCGACTGATCCAGGCTGTGGACTTTGGGGGTTTATCGCCTGTTCTGTGGGGGGGGGTTATGTGGCGACCCACCTTCGATGCAAACGAACCGGCTCCGGTTGGCGCGCGCGTTGGCAGACAGGCCAGCTACAAAATGGCGCTGGGCCTTCTTCTTCAACAGCAAGGGGAGAAAGCCCGCACATGGGAAGAGGTTCGGTTGGCGCACCTCTGACATCATTGCCGCGCGTCGAGCGCAGGAACTTAACTACTTAAAAGCCAGCGCGGCAAAATTCGAATAAACCAATCTCGAGTTCAACCTACCGACTACGTGTGGTTATTCCTAGCTCAGTGCGTAGCCCATCGCTACACAGTAGTCTCTTGCATGTTTTGAAAGCCTTGTCCAGCATCAGAAGCAGCCTGTACATTCTGCACAATTAACATTTATTGCTGGCACAGAGTTTTATGGGTGAAAATACATAAAATTATTTTTCCCTGTTGTCCTTGAGGCTGTTTTTATCCTTTGACATTCAAGACCTAATTATTGAATATTTATTTACCACAGTAACATATTTTTGAATACATTTCATCAAAGCAAGCAGTGTAATTTTAACTTAATCTGCATGCCAATCAAGGATCTTTGAATTCACACCCTGTGTGAGTTTATTTTCCATTCACTTTAAGGGAAATAGCATTTTCTTTTGAAGCTGCAGTACTGAGCTCTGTCAGTTATTTCAGTCTGTTTCATCTATTCAGGGACTCTATGAATACTGTATTGTGTGGGAAGGTTCAATGTGATGTTACACTGGATGAAAGATTCACATCCTGATCTCTCCCACCCAATCATTATTGAAAGGAGGATGGATAGCTTCTGCACAGAGCAGGAGAAATCACTTTGAGGGAGGGAGACACAAGAGACTGCAGATGCTGGAATCTGGAGCATCGAACAGTCTGCTGGAGGAGCTCAATAGGTTGATCAGGTGTTACAGGTTATCATTCTCAGCCAAAGGTAGGGAGGCAACTTGCACCCGTGAGGAATGCTTCAAAATGAACAATCTGAAAGGAATTGTTGACAGTTTGGGTCAAAACCCTGCATCAGGACGTCAACAGTTCCTTTACCCCCACAGATGCTGCTTGACTTGCAGAGTTCCTTCAGCAGATTGTTCATTTTGAGACATTCCTCACGGGTGCAGGTTGCCTCCCTGCCTTTGGCTGAGAATGATAAGCTGTAACACCTTTGAGGGTGGGAAGTGGAACAAGTATTAAATTCCATGAACTATTTATTTTGTTTCAATTTTTTCAGTTACATATAATTATGATAGCTGTAGTTGAAATCAAATTTTTGCTATTTAAGGTATATTTAAAATTACTCTTAACAAAGTAATTTAACTTTTCTGGTTAAATTCTCTGCAAGGAAGGAAATATCCCACAATATGGAACAATGTCAGAAGTACCATGATATCACAAGATATATTTAGTTGAGTGTAACAAATGCAGCATTCAGATACTCAGCAATTCACACACCTCAAGACTTTGGCGAGGCAAAGGTTATGGTGCAGCTTTAAATTTCAAAGATTAAATAAATAATCCTGTTTTCTGATTCCTGCTTTCTGAGCTTATTTAACATGCTGGCATACAGAGGCTAAATCTTCACAGTCTTGGAGGTATCAAAAGAGGACTTAATCAGGAAACACAGACAGGAAGGCTAACATTGACTTGGCACATTGTTCAGGCTTCCAGAAAGATTGCACAAAGGTGCGAGGAACATTGAGGAATCTATCTGCAAACTCGCACATGAAATTGCAGAGCCAGGATTTCCACTGTGAAGATGATCAGCACTTATGTCCCAGCAGACCATTACAGCACACTACTGTGGCTATTGGGTTATATTTCTGCATTCTTGGAGGCTATCAGTATTAAAGGACAGCTTCAACCCCACTGTGATAAGACTATTGAACGGTTCCTTCATACAACGAGATGGGCTATGACCTCACGATCTACCTTGTTGTGACCTTACACCTTATTGCACTGCACTTTCTCTGTAGCTGTGACACTTTACTCTGTACTGTTATTGTTTTTACCTGTACTACATCAATGCACTTTGTACTAACCCAATGTAACTGCACTGTGTAATGAATTGACCTGTACAATTGGTTTGTAAGACAAGATTTTCATTGTACCTTGGTACAAGTGACAATAATAAACCAATACCATAAGACAACAGAGGTGCCACCTTGAAGCAGATTTATGTTATTCAAGAACAAAGGTATTAATCAGGATTAATCTCCATCAACACAGATTGTTGTTCTGTGAGCATTGAACACTGAGAGAACATTGTAGTCCCCAATGAGTGGAGAGTTTTGTGAAGCTGTTTTGTGCAGTTGGGTTGTCAAGGCTATCAAGTGTCTGGAGGCTTTAATCAGTTGTATGGTCTGGATTGCAGCTGATCTGAAGTCTGTTGACTCCTCAGTCCAGTCAGAGTTTCACTAGCATTGTGGAATGTGAAAATGCTACAGGATGTCAGTATATCTCCTTCCATTTCTGCCCCATAGGCAGTGCCCTTGCATTTGTCCCACAGCAAGGTTTCCCATGGTATAACCATGCATGGCTGCATGCTGCAACTGCAGCTGACATTTCTTGAGCAAGAGTTTATTGTAGGTGTCCATAAAATGCTTGGTTGTCATCCTGGATGGGTTCTGAATCTGAGATGGACTCTTGTCTGAAGCACCTTCCTCTGGTTCCTCATGTCTTTTGGCTGTAGAGGTGTGGAAGCATTTTTCAAAGTGTGCCAATGATGTTGTTTTACTTGATGCATCATGAAAAGGAGCAGTTTTCCAACAGCCTGATGGCTGTAATAGTGAGAGGAGCACTCTGACATCACTGTGTGCCTATAAAGCTCATTTGGAAGTCTTGCACAAAAGGATGTTTAAAACTGTAAGTTTCATTTTGGTTTGTTCTCCTTTGTGTGACTTAAAATCCTTTTGTTCAAACATTTTAGCATGAAGAATCCAATAGTATTTTCCAACTGAGGTAGTGTGCAGCTCAGGAATTACTGAGGCATGGCTACTAAGGCATTGTCTGACACCCACTGATAAACAAAAAGCTGTTACTCCAACCTGAAAAATACATGTATACAGACAAGGAAAATGTGCTACTATATCCCTGCTCTTTTATCATATAACCTCATAAAACTCCCAGGATTATTTATTAGTTTATGGCATTAGCTTATGGGATGTCACCTCTGGCCAGGTCAGCATTTATTGCCAGGTCTGATGTTTTTTGAAAGGGTTGGGTTAGTCGCCTCCTGGAACCATGGCTGTCCTTCTGGTAAGGACATTGTTGGGTAGGGAGTTCTAGGATTTCAACCCAGTGACAATTGAAGAATGGCAATCTAGCACCATGACGGGGTGTTTTCTTATTTGGAGGTAGTGTGTTTCAATGAAGTATCTGCCCTATTTCTCAGTGGAAGTAGATGGTGGAGAGTTTGGAGTAACCAAATTGAGTAATTTGGTATATGTTGGTTTTAGATGTACACTATAGCCATCATATGCTAGTTGTGGAGGAGTGACTCTTCAGGGTGGTGGATGCGGTGCTAATCCATCATCAGCATCTGGGTCCAGGAAACTTCCCTGAGGATTTCCTGCAGTGATGCTCTAGGGCTGGGGAATATTCAGCATCTGTATAGTGCCATCCTGCAACTAATGGTGGATCTTTCTTACTGGTGGTCAAGGCATACCCAGGGATTGTGATGGAGGAGTCTGGCATGCTGGATCAGAAGTGTAATTTGCTTCTGACGAGGCTCTGGGATAATTTAGACACCTGTTCCAGATGTTTGTGAGACAAAGTTTACAAGATTGATGGGACTAGAAAGAACTTAATTGTATAAATTTTATTGCCTGGGTTGACGAAAGGTGGTCTGTCTTGTTTCATTCTCATTGTGATTTAGAGGAGTGATTTTTGATCTGCTGATTTGAGTCACCAATAAGGCCAGATTAGATTAGAGCAGCAAACTCGCTTCCCTGAAGGCCATCAGTGAACCAGATGGGTTTTTATCCCATCCGATAGTTTCAAAGTCACCTGCTGAAACTACCATTTTTAACATACTACATTTTATTTTAAATTTACGGAAATTAAATTTCTGGGCTGACTTTGTGGTATTCGAACTCTTATCTCTGGATTGTTTAAGTTGATCTCTGGATGCATGGTTGTTAAATGTTGATGAATAATGAAGGTAACTCAGAGGTTGGTATTTGGTTAGATGGATTATAGTGTTGACTTCAGCTGCATCTACCAAACTTGACATTTAGGTCTGCTAAAGCTAACAGAACCTTGAGTTTTTCCAGTAATCCATTAATTCACCAATAAGGTCATTGAGCAATACAGCACGGATACAGGCCCTTTGGCCCAATGAGTCCATGCTGACCATGGTGCCTACCCAGCTAGTCCCAAGTTCCTGCATTTGGCCCATATCCCTCTAAACCCCACTCCTCTATATACCTATCCAAGTGTACCTTGTACCTTGGACCTATTGTACCTGCTTCAACCACTTCTTCTGGCAGCTAGTTCCATATACTCACCACCCTCTGGGTGAAAAAGTTGCCCCTCAGTTCCCTTTTAAAACTTTCCCCTCTCACCCTAAATCTATGCCCCCTAGTTTTGGACTCCCCTACCCCAGAGCAAAGACCGTTACCGTCCATCTTATCTATGCATCTCATAATTTTAAGCATTTCTTTAAGGTCGCCCCTCATTTTCCTATGTTCCAAGGAATAAAGACCTACCCTGGCCAACTTCTCCCTAAAACTCAGGCCGTCTTGTCCTGGCAACATCCTCGTAAATCTTTTCTGTACTCTTTCCAGTTTAACCACGTCTTCCCTATAAGAGGGTGACCAAAACTGAACACAGTGCTCCAAGTGCGGCCTCACCAATGATAAGGTGGTGAAGGATTCTATAGTTGCCCTGGTCTCTTGCAATGTCTGTTCACTTTACTTCAACTTATAATACTTCAGTCCCTATGTTCTCTGGTCCATCTATGCCATCATTCATCATTTGAATATACTGAGAGATTCCAACATCATTTATGTAATTGTATATGTGACTCTACGTCTGGAAGTAGTTATTTTAACTCGGCCTTGATGAACATGAGTAAAATTTGCATTGTGTCTGCCTGATAAGAAATTTGTTAGCTTTGTATGGGATTGAAAGATGCTGCCGATAATGCAAATGGCACGATTCCCATCTTATGACACCTTGTTTTCCTGACTTTGTTTTGCTGTTCCTTTTCATCCTTTTTCTTCTTAAATTCCTCTTGCTCCTTGGGATCTCTGAGGCAAAGTCTGAGCAGCCCTGTTCACTGAATTCTGCAAGGTAAGCAAGCAATGATGAAAGTAAAAAAAAACAGATGCTGGAAATTTAAAACAAAAGCAGAAAATGCTGGAACCATTCAGCATGTTTGGAAGCACCTGTGGAAAGAGAAACAGAGTTGATGTTTCAGGTCTGAGACCATTTTCCCAATTCTGTTGAAAGGTCTTGAACTTCAACTCTGTTTCTCGTTCCACAGGAGCTGCCTGGCCTGTTGAGTGTTTCCAGTGTTTTCTGTTTTTATTTTAGACACTGATGAAGTATAATAGCCTGTCTAGCAAGTACTGAAGGACTTCATAGAGCAGTATATTGACAGGTCTCCTGGTGCCCCTGTAGATTTCTGACTCATGTCTGGAGTACAGACATAAGTCAGAAGCCAAAGAAGAAACAAATAGCAAGATCCAGCCCCTAAGGGTGAGCCTCCTCTGAAAGGTGATGGGGACTGCTTAAGAATGAACAAGTCATAAGAGTTCCCTTGGTGGAACACAAGAGGCGCTGGAGGAACTCAGTTCCTTTGGTACCTGGAATGGAATCACCCTCTCTACAACTTAAAACTTGTTTTCTCTTTAATAGTTCTGACAAAAGGTCACCACTCTGAAATGTTAAGTTTCTTTTTCCACAGATGCTGTTTGATCTGCAGGGTTTTTCCAGCAATAGAGCAAATCCTCTATATATAAAAAATATTTTTTTTCTGTGAACACGTTTCCATGTATGTACATTTTTCCTTGGTGCAGTTAGTTAAAAGATCAGGTATTCTAGTGTCTGGACAAAGTTCATGCCTCGACTAACAACCAAGTAAGTTATTTGATGATTTACAGTTAAAACTGTGATGTTCTGTGACCTGACCATTTGGAATTCCCAGTGGTTCAACTTCTGGCTCAGGAGGTGATGTATGTTGTTCTCCCTTTCCCATATATATAGCATTCCCTTTGAACATTTCTGATTCACTGGGAAATTCATTGTGGAACTGAAAAAAGTGATTTGAAGCATGTCATGGTACGCATAGAAATAACATCCATTTGTTTGGAAAATCTGCCAGTTCAGCACTACAAAAGTCCCAAAAGTACTGGATTATCAGAGTTTGAGTATATTTAGCTGCTTGTGGCAATCTGGTGTACCAGATTGCAACAATGCAACAAATTCTACATGAAAGTAATTTAATTGCAAAATAGTTAAGATATCCTGAGGTTGTGAAAGCTCCTTTATGAATACAGGTTCTTCCCTTGTTTACATATCCAATTACTATCAAGTAATAATTAATGAAGAAAATATTCTGAATTATAGATTGAAATATTAGGTCAGAAACAGGAAGAAGTTGTATTTAAATTATCCAGTGCTTTGGCTGAACAATTTTTCAAGTGCTAATTCCAATTCTAATCATAAAACAAAGCATCAATTGAGGAACTGAAGGACTAAAAATTGATTTGAAGTATCTGAAGTCTAGTTAGAAAGCTGATGGAAACAAGTAAATCTCTCAGCCCTGAAAGGAGTTGAGCAATAAGAAACTCAGTGGGAACATATCAATTCGAAAATCATGTGGAAAAAGCAATCTGTAAAGTAGCATTTATATTAAAATATAATAGTTGACAGAAGGATATAGGCTGAAGTCAACAAAAGGCTGTTTTATTATATGACATAGAACTATAGAACAATACAGCATAATACAGGCCCTTCGGCCCATGTTGTGCTGCCCTTCAAACCATACCTAAGACTGTCTAACCCCTTTCTCCCACATATCCCTCCATCTTAAACTCCTCCATATGCTTATCTAACAATCTCTTGAACTTGTCCAATGTATCAGCCTCCACCACCACTCCAGGCAGCACATTCCATGCACTAACCACTCTCTGGGTGAAAAACCTCCCTCTGACATCTCCCTTGAACTTCCCACCCAATACCTTAAAGCCATGTCCTTAAAGCATTGGTGCCCTGGGAAAGAGGTACTGGCTGTCCACTCTATCTGTTCCCCTCAATATCTGGTATACCTCTATCATGTCTCCCCTCATCCTCCTCCTCTCCAATGAGTAAAGCCCTAGCTCCTTTAGTCTCTCCTCATAATCCATACTCTCTAATCCAGGCAGCATCCTGGTAAATCTTCTTGAGGCAACCAGAACTGGACACAGTACTCCAAGTGTGGTCTAACCAGAGTTTTGTAAAGCTGCATCATCACTTCGCGGCTCTTAAACTTGATCCCCTGACTTATGAAAGCTAACATCCCATAAGCTTTCTTAACTACCCTATCTACCTGTGAGGTGACTTTCAGTGATCTGTGGATATGAACCCCCAGATCCCTCTGCTCCTCTACACTCCCCAGAATCCTGCCATTTACCTGGTACTCTGCCTTGGAGTTTGTCCTTCCAAAGAGTACCACTTCACACTTCTCTGGATTGAAATCCATTTGCCACTTGTCAGCCCAGCTCTGCATCCTATCAGTATCCCTCTACAAGCTTCGATAGCTCTCCATACTATCCACAACACCACCAATCTTTGTGTCATCTGCAAACTTGCTAACCCAGCATTCTACCCCCTCATCCAAGTCGTTAATAAATATCAGGAAAAGTAGAGGTCCCAGAACTGATCCCTATGGGACACCACTAGTCACAGCCCTCCAATCCGAATGCACTCCCTCCACCACAACCCTCTGCTTTCAACAGGCAAGCCAATTCTGAATCCACAAGGCCAAGCCTCCCTGGATCCCTTGGTCTCTGACCTTCTGAAGAAGCCTACCATGCAGAACCTTGTCAAACGCCTTACTGAAATCCATGTAGACCACATCCACTGCACTACCCTCATCAATCTTCCTGGTCACCTCCTCAAAGAACCCTATCAGGCTTGTGAAGCAGGATCTTCCCTTCACAAAGCCATGCTGGCTGTCACCAATCAGTCCATGATTGTCTGAATGCTCATAGATCCTATCTCTTAGTCCTTTCTAACAGCTTACCCACACAGACGTAAAGCTCACTGGTCTGTAATTCCCTGGACTATACCTACTACCTTTTTTGAATAAGGGGACAACATTCGCTACCCTCCAATCCTCTGGCACCATCCCCGTGGACAACGAGGACTCAAAGATCCTAACGAACGGTTCAGTCTCCTCCCTCGCCTCACAAAGCAGCCTGGGGAATATTCTGTCAGGCCCCGGGGACTTATCTGTCCTAATATTTTCCAACAGCTCCAACACATCCTCTCTCTTGATATCTACATACTCTAGAACATTACCCTCACCAACACTGTCCTCAGCATCATCAAGACCCCTCTCCTTGGTGAATACTGAAGAGAAGTATTCATTGAGAACCTCACCCACTTCCGCAGCTTCCAGGCATATCCTCCCACCTTTGTCTCTAATCGGACCTACCTTTACTCAAGCCATCCTTCTGCTCTTTACGTACGAGAAAAAAGCCTTGGGATTCTCCTTAACCCTACTCACTAAAGCCTTTTCATGTCCCCTTGTCACTCTCCTCAGCCCTTTGTTAAGTTCCTTCCTTGCTACTCTATATTCCTCACGAGCCCTGTCCGATCCTTGCTGCTTATGCCTTATGTATGCTGCCGCCTTCTTCCTAACTAGTTGTTCCACCTCTCCCGTCACCCACGGTTCCTTCACCCTACCATTCCTTTTCTGCCTCACCGGTACAAATTTATCCCTAACATCCTGCAAGAGATCCTTGAACATCGACCACATCTCCATAGTACATTTCCCTTCAAAAATGTCATCCCAATTTACACTCCCAAGTTCTCACCTTATAGCTTCATAATTTGCCTTTCCCCAATTAAATACCTTCCTGTCCTCTTTGCTCCTATCCCTGTCCATGAAAATTCTAAAGGTTATGGAGCAGTGGTCACTGTCCCCCAAATGCTCACCCACCGATAGATCTGTCACCTGTCCTGATTCATTACCCAAAACTAGATCTGATATGGCATTCCCTCTAGTCGGCCTGTCAACATATGGAGATACTAATTTGCATACACTGTAATCAACAAATGAAAAAGACTCTGAGGTAAAATCTTGGTTCTTGCGATGAGAGTCATCCCATATTCACTTTATTTCCTATTATTATTTTAAATCAATCTATCAGATCAACTGCAATCTCTCACGGAAAATAAAACAATTTTATCCATTCTATCTTCAGAATCCAATCCTTTTATCTTGCTTGTTTTCCTGGTGAAAAGTTACTGAACTGCTTCCAAAGTCGATTGATTCATAAAGTAGGATGCCTCAAACAGTCAATGGCCCTTAATACATCCAAAGAAGTTACACGGAGCTCTGTATAACTGTAATAAGACTTTATTGCTTTTATGTTTTATTGTGAAGAAGCTATATAAAAACAAACCTGTATGCGCCTTTGTCACTGGCAGCATTCTAATCTCTGAGTCACAAGGTTGCGGTATTCTGGTCAGCATTCTTTATTAACAACACCAGCAAAAATAGTTAGCCCCTGGTTGATGTTATTAGTATTTTGCAGACAAATTGCCTGGCACATTTCCCAATGTCACTGTACCACCACCATACCTGAATTTCAATCTGCTACCTTCTGCTGATTCCAGGGGTTTCCTGGTTAGCAACAACATGCTTATTACAGTGGTACATAGCAACCTCAGAAGGTTACTTTGCTGTAAGGATCTCTGCCAGGCTTGTAGGAGTTGTTGGTGGTTAGTTTATCCTCTGAGATGGAGAGATACAAAGACGGAAGGGAGGAGTCAGATGGACCATGTGAAGTTGAGAGCAATTTGGAAATTGGCTGCAAAAGTGATGACATTTTCAAGTTCTACTTAAATGTGGAAAGCAGCTCCAATGCTGTCATCAATGTTCCAGAGAAAGAGTTGGGTGAGTGGGCCTCAGTAGGACTGAAACAAGGACCATTCGTCATATCCCACAAAAAGACAAGCATAGCTAGGGCCTCTGTGAGTGTCCAAGTGCCCATAGCTACACCTTTTATCTGGAACAAGTGAGTGGAGCTGAAGGAGAGATTGTTTACTGTAAGGACACATCCATCAAGGCGAATGAGTGTATTGGTGAAGAGGAACTGGTTGGGCTTCTGCTTGAGGATGAAAGTAGAGGGCCTTCAGATCTTGCTGATTTGAGATGGAGGTGTGGAGGAATTATATATAGTGAAGATGCGCTAGTTGGGACCAGGGGATTAGAAACTCTCAAAGTGGCAAAGGGCATCTGAAGTATCACAAATGTAAATGGGAAGGTACTGCACCAGGGGAGAAAGAATAGAATTGAGGAAGGAAGAAATAAGTTTGGTGGGGCAAGAGCAGGCTGAAACAATTGGACAACTGGACAAGTGGACCTTGAGCAGGAGGAAGAAGTGAGGTGTGCAGGGCTGGGACATTGCAAAGTTGGAAGCTGTGGAGGGAAGATTTCCTGAGGAAATGATGTGTGACTGTGTGGGAGACAATAGCCTGATATTTAGTGGTAGGATCATGGTCCAGAGGGAGATCTGAGGTGTCTGAGAGCTGAAGTTTGGCCCCTGTAGATAGAGCTCAGATAGGATAGGAAGGTGGAGCATGGAGCCAAATAAGGAAGGTGGGGTGGGCAGATAGGACAAGTAAGGGGAGGGGACCGAGCAAGAGGAGTGTGTGGGTGATGGGCAGATGGAGTGGTTGGAGGAGAGGGGAGAAACAGTGTGATGGGGGACTAGGGTGGGTGTAGGAGGAACTGAGTAAATTAGGAGGAGAGAGGAAAAGGACTGAGGTGGAGCAAATTATCTGAAACTGAGAATTCAATGTTCATTCCATTAGGTTGTGGACTACCCAGACAGAATATGAGGTGGTGTTCCTCTAGTTTGCATTTAGCCTCGCCCTGGCAGTGGAGGAGGCCAGGGATAGACAGGTTGGTTTGGGAATGGGGAGGAGAATTAAAATAGCTAGCAATAAGGAGCTCCAGATGGCAATGGCAGGTGGAGCGCAGGTGCTCGGCAAAGCAGTTGTCTCATCTGTATTGGTCTCAGACTGGGCTGTTTAGGGCCTTTGATGGTGGTGTGGGAGGAGGTGTAGGGACAGGTGTTACATTTCCTGTGGCTGCAGGAGAAAGTGCTTGGGGGATGGGGAGTGGGTGGGGAGGGATGAGCGAATCAGGGATTCATGGAGAGAGTTGTCCCTGCAAAAAGCAGAAAGGGGTGGGGAGGGGAAGATGTGTAAGCTGGTGGGGTGAAAGGTGAGGACCAGGGAAACTCTATCCCTGTCCTGTCTGGGGTAAGAGCAGAAGTGTGGGAAGTGATGGTGATGTGGGTGGGGGCTCCATCAACAATAGTGTGGGTGAAGCTCTGTTTTCTTTAATAGGAGGACATCTTGCATGTCCTGGAGTGGAAGGCTTCATCTCGAGAACAGATGCAGTGGAGATGCAGAAACTCAGAGAAAGGAATGGTGTCTTTACCAGATACCAGATGGGAAGAAATGTAGTCTCAATAGCTGTGGGAGTCGGTGGGTTTGTAGTAAATGTCAGTGGATGGTCTGCCTCCTGAGGTGGAGACAAAGAGATCAAGAAAGGGAGAGAGGTATTGGAAATGGTCCAAGTGAATTTGAGGGCAGTGTGGAGGTTGCTAGTGAAGTTGATGAAATTGACAAGTTCTGCATGAGTGCAGGAGACAGCACCAATGCAGTCATTGATGTAGTGGAGAAAGTTTTGGGAAGTGGTGCCCAGGTAGGTTTGGAACCTGGACTGCTTGCTCCATGTAGCCAACAAAAAGACGGGCATAACTGAGGACCATGCGAGTGTTCATGGCTACATCTTTGATTTGGAGAAAATGGGAGGAGTTAAAAGAGAAATTGTTCAGAGTAAACGCAAGTTCTGCCAGGCAGAAGAGGGTGTTAGTAGAGGGGAACTGGTTGGATCTGTGTTCTAGAAAGAAATGGAGAGCCCTAAGGCCTTCCTGATGGGGGATGGAAGTGTACAGGGACTGTGAGAAATCGACTGGTTAATACTGAATTTAATGTATATTAATAATGTATGAGGAACGTTTGATGGCTCTGAGCCTGTACTCACTGGAGTTTAGAAGGATGAGGGGCGATCTCATTGAAACCTATCGAATATTGAAAGGCCTGGATAGAGTGGATGTGGAGAGGATGTTTCCAGTAGTGGAGAGTCTTGGACCAGAGGGCACAGTGTCAGAACAAAAGGACATCTCTTTAGAACTGAGATGAGGAGGAATTTCTTTAGCCAGAGGGTGGTGAATCTGTGGAATTCATTGCCACAAACTGTTGTGGAGGCCGTCATTGGATATACTTAAAGTGGAGGTTGATAGGCTCTTGATTAGTAAGGGCATCAAAGGTTATGGGGAGAAGGCAGGAGAATGGGGTTGAGAGGGAAAAGTAAATCAGCCATGATTGAATGGCGGACAAGACTTGATGGGCCAAGTGGCCTAATTCTGCTCCTATGCCTTATGGTCTTATGAATTTGATTACATGGCCAACATTTTATTCATTCATTCTTGCTATTTAGTTATCTAAAATGTAGAGTTTCCATTGTAATTTAGTGAAGACTGTGTAAATTAGGACCAACTATTAATTACACTGGTTTTCAGGGAATATATAACTTGTGCAGACAGTTCAGATAACAGCAATTAGTGTTTGTGCTCATTTGTATTATTACTGATGCAAATGTTCAACTATGCCATACCAGCATAAAGGATCATGATGTTTAAAATGTAACTTTTGTCATAGAAGTTGAGTCTCCACAACGTTTAGACCTGATTTAAAAGTCAACTGGCCCAAGGCCGCATTCCCTGACAGGAAAAATGAGGCCAGCCAGTTTTTAACAAATGTGCCTATTTGCAGATGCTCGAGGTTTTACTAATTGTTGATTTACTTAGGTACACAGGCTCAAATATATATTGCAGATGCTCGAGGTTTTACTAATTGTTGATTTACTTAGGTACACAGGCTCAAATATGCATATATGAAAAGTTTTCTCTTATTAAATATCTAATTGGCTTAGAAATTCATTAATTAGTGTACATCAATTAACAAGTGATTTAGTACAGTTTTAGATCTATCTTTTGCGATAATCCCATTTTCTTTTGCATAAGACGCCAGAAAATGGTAAAACAACTAAACAACACCATTCAATTATGGTGACTAATCACAGTGGTTTATTGAAGATTTCAATTTGTGATTGCATAAATAAGTTTGGCCAGAAACTTTGAACTTCAAAAAAAAACAACATAGTCTATGCCCACTTTCCTGACTAGCTTCAGAGAAGAAACTGTACCCCTAAATTACAGAATCATATAGGAATTGATGTTTATTCTGAAAGATTGAACAGTTACTTAAATTTCAATGGAGTCAACTGTAAATAATATGAAATATTATTGAAACAATGACATTCACTGAATGATTTCAGATATAAATGTGCGTTAGTGATCCTGAAGACTAGTTTGAAGAATTTCAGGTGTTTAATTCACGTGAACGTGTCACATTTAAGTGCTTCATATTCTGATTAAGATTTTGAAATCCTCAAAAACCTTAGTCGTTTAGATCACTGCATGTTATTTTCATTATCTTCTAGCTTGAGTTAACCACTGTATCATTAATATGATTTTCTAGTTTGCACATTATTCAGGAATTTGTTCACTTATCAATCACAGAAGATTTTCTAATAAGATACATTTCCAAATTAATTAATTAAATTTATTAAATCACCAGAGGGCATACCTGACATTTTTTTCCTCTGAGCCAAGCATTTTTAACTATATAAATGAGAAGCAGAAATTCCTAGCAACATTAGGGTTTTGTAGTGTAAGTGTAAATCTGGGTAATAATTTCTGACCATAATCCAGGAAAAGGAAGCGGTGAGGAACTAACGTATATTTGATAGATAAGCAAATATATGCTTTGCTAGTAATAAGCTGTTTTTACTTTTAGAGAATTTATGTTTCATTTGATTCCACAAACAGGCTGTTGAGAATGCTGTTTAGCTTAATGGCTCCTTGTAGCTGCATGGCTGTCCAGACAAGGAAATATTTAAGTAGGTAATTGGTGTTGCATAGTTGTTAGACTATCCAGTTTTCTAGAGAAAGAGCTTTCTGGTTAACCCCCAGGGAATCTGATAGCTTGAGACAGAATTATCCTTTGGACATTAAAGCCTTTCAAAGGAAATTGTTTCCAGTAATGTCCTAGAGCCAGCTGACTGTTAGATTACTACTTGGTAAAGAATGGTAGTCAGATATCTTGAAAGTCACATTGCTCAAATGTTAGCTTGATAGTAAAACATTTTTTTTGGTTTCTGATGAAAGTGAATTTTATGACCATAAGGTTTTGGGTGTGTTTATGTTATAGGCAAGAACCATCAGCTAAGCAGTAAGAAAGAATAACATTTGTCATCCATATGATAGTTGTGTTTTAAGATTGGTTGTCTTCGAATTAGCTTTTAAAATCTTTCTGCAGTATATGTAGTATTGGTTGTAAAATAGTAATTGTTGCTTCAATGTTATGATCTTTTTAAGTCTATTCAGTAGTTGACTGCTTTCAGGGTTGCAATAATATAGAAGAAAAAAAATTGCAGATACTGTAAATCTGAAATGAAAACAGAAATTGCTGAAAATACCCAGCAGGTCAGGCAGCATCAGTGGCAATTCTGATTATTTTTCATCAAAACTGGGAATAATTTGAAAATAGACACATTTTAAATTACAGGGAGGGGGAAGATGCAGAGGGAACAAAGGTAATATCTGTGGTAGGTTAGAGACCAAGTTACAATGGATGATACAGATTGGTGTCAATTGAAAGGAGGTGGGTGAAAATTTGTTAATATTAACTAATCTGCTCAGAAGAAGTATGAACAGATTAGTAAGAAAATGCTAGAACAGTAAGATATAGGACAACTGCAGTTTTTGGAAATCTGAAATTAAATAGAATGCTGGAAAAGCCTAAAAGGTCAGACAGAATTTGTGGACTGAGAAAAACTGAGTTAATGTTGCAAGTTGGTTATCTTTCATCAGAAATGTCTGATACATACTGAGAAAGCTGGTAAGCTGAAATAGTTGAATTCAGTATTGAATCCTGAGGGCTATCATGTACCGAGACAGATATTGAGATGTTCTTCCAGCTTGGACTTTTTGGAAAAGCCAAAGCCAGGTCAGAGTGGGAGTCAGATGGAAAATTAAAATAACAGGCAGTTGGAAGCTCAGGGTTATCCTTGCGGACTGAACAAGAGTCTCCTAATTTGTATTTGGTTTTGACACTGTAGGGGAGGTCACATCATGGTGGTGAGAACACAAAACTGTGAGGCTTAGTCTGCAGGTAGTGGAACTGAATGGGCTTGGGAACCTCATAATGAAAGCACACCAATTCTGAAGGGTGGACCTCAGCATATGTGATTGGTGACAAGTGAGAGCAACAGAACATGGGGAAATTGGTAGATGAGACTAATAATGGATAAGTTGGGAGATTAGTTAACATACAGGAGGCAGTTAGTGTATATCTGGAGTGAATGGTGATGTTTTCAATTACTAACAATATTCGTGAATTATTGGGTTGAAGTGACAACAAGCAGAGCAAAGTCTTTTGTGAGCAGAAGAAAGTATAAAGAAGGTCATTTGTTAGCAGTCATAAAATATTTAATGGCTTGTTCACTAAACTTGTCAAACTATTCTCAATAGAACTCAAAAAGAAGAAAGCTGCTGTCACTCTGATGGGTTTATAATGTAGACCCCCAAGTAGCCACAGGGACACTGAGGAGCAGATATGCCGGCAGATTATGGAAAGGAGAAAAAAACAACAGGGTTATCATTTTGAGTGACTTTAGTTTTCCCAACATAGACTGGGAACTCCTTATTGCAAAAGGTTTTAGATGGGAAAGGATTTGTTAGGTGCGTCCAAGGGGGTTTCTTGAAGCAGTTTGTGGATAGTCTGATTAGAGGGGATGCTGTACTCGTACTGGGGAATGAGCCTGGACAGGTGACTGACCTTTCAGTGGGTGAACACTTGGAAAACAGTGATCACAGCTCCTTAAGCTTTAAGATAGCTATGAATAATGATAAGAGTGGACCTTGCAGGAAAGTATCAAATTGGTGGGGAGGGGATCAAATTATAAGAGCACCAGACAGGAGCTAGGGAGAGTTAATTGGGAAAAGTTGTTTCCAGGCAAATCTACATCTGAGGTTGTTTAAAGACCAGCTTCACAGAGTTCAGGACCAGTTTGTTCCAGTAAGGGGGAAGGACAAGGATGGCAAGGTACAGGAACCTTGGATGATGAGAGAGAGAGTTAATTTAATCAAGCAGAAGAAGGAAACATATGTAATGCTTCGGAAGCTGGAATCGAACAGGGCACTTCAGGACGATAAAGGAGCCAGAAAGGACCTCGAGAAGGGACTTAGGAGAGCTAGAAGGGATCATGAAAAGTCCCTAGCAAGTAGGATTAAAGAGAAACCCAAGGCATTCTAAACATACACCAACAGCAAGAAGATAATGATGGAAGGGGTAAGACTGCTCAAGGATAAAAGAAGGAACGTGCTTAGAGGTGGAGGATGTGGGCTAGATCCTAAATGAGTACTTTCTTTCTGTATTTACTGAGCAGAAGGATGTGGATGGTAGTGAGATCAGAGTGGAGCATGCTAAGATGCTAGGGCATTTTGAGATTAGGAAAGAAGTAGTGTCAGATCTCTTGAAAAACATTAAGGTGGATAAGGCCCCAGGGCCTGATAGGATATACCTCAGGTTATTGAGAACAGTAAGAGATGAGATTGCTGGGGCCTTGGCCAAGATCTTTGTATCTTTGCTAGCCACCAGTGTGGTGCAGGAGGACCGGTGGGTAGCTAATGTTGTTCCTTTGTTCAAGAAGGGAAATAGGGATAATCCTGGAAATTATAGACTGGTGAATCTCATGTAATTGGTAGGAAACTAATGGAGAGGATTTTTAGGGATAGGATTTATGAACATTTGGAGAAGCATGGTCTAAATAGGAACAGTCAGCAAGGCTTTGTGTGGAGCAGGTCATGTCTGACTAATCTGAGTTTTTCGAGGAGTTGATGAAGGTAGAGTAGTGGATGTTGTATACATGGATTTGAGTAAGGCATCCAACAAGGTTCCACATAGTAGGATCATCCAGAAAATTAGGATGCATGGGATCCACGGTGACTTGGCTGATTGGATCCAAAGTTGGCTTGCCCATAGAAGACAGAGGGTAGTGGTGGATGGGTCTTATTCTGGATGGAGGTCTGTGACTAGTGGTGTTCCACAGGGATCTGTACTGGGACCTCTGTTGTATGACGTATATATAAATGATTTGGATGAAAATGTGATAGGATGGGTGAGTAAGTTTGCAGACGACACAAAGGTTGGTGGCACTGTGGATTGCATAGAAGATTGCCAAAGGATAAGTGGGAGATAGATCAGTTGCAGATATAGGGGGAGAAGTGGCAGATGGACTTTAATCTGGGCAAGTGTGAGGTGATGCACTTAGGGAGATCAAATATAAAGGGAGAGTACACAGTTAATGGCAAGATCCTTAACAGTGTTGATGAACAGAGGGATCTTGGTACCCAGGAACATGGCTCCCTAAAAGTGCCCGCACAGGTCGATAGGGTTGTAAAGAAGACGTATGGCATGCTTGCCTTCATTAGTCAAGGCATTGAGTTCAAGAGCCGGGAAGTTATGTTATAGCTTTATAAAACTCTGGTTAGGCCACATTTAGAGTATTACGTTCAATTCTGGTCACCTCATTACAGGAAGGATATGGAGGCTTTGGAGAGGGTGCAGAGGAGGTTTACCAGAATGCTGCCTGGTTTGGAGGATATGTGCTATTAGGAAAGGTTGGACAATCTAGAGCTGTTTTCTCTGGAGCGGCTGAGAGGAGATTTGATGGAAGTTTATAAAATTATGTGAGGCATAGATAGACAGCCAATACCTTTTTCCCAGGATTGAAAAATCTAGTACTGGAGGGCATGTACTTAAGGTGAGAGGGGGAATGTACAAAGCAGATGTGTGAGGCAAGTTTTATTTTACACAAAGAGTGGTGGGGGCCTGGAATGCACTGTTAGGGGTGGTGATAGAGGCAGATAGCACGGGAGTGTTT
The DNA here is from genome assembly GCF_009764475.1 of Pristis pectinata. Classification (NCBI taxonomy): domain Eukaryota; kingdom Metazoa; phylum Chordata; class Chondrichthyes; order Rhinopristiformes; family Pristidae; genus Pristis; species Pristis pectinata. Next base: position 65,286,857 of record NC_067415.1, on the reverse strand, counting down.
TAGAGATTCTTAGATGGGAACATGAATATGCACAGAAGGGAGGAATTAGTTCGGCACAGCATCATAGGCCAGAGGGCCTGTCTGTGTTGTACTGTTCTATGTTCTATGTTTTATATTCTAGTGCTACTTTAGCCAAGAGCCTTCAAAAGTTTTGAAAGATACAGATTTGGTACTGCAGTCACAATCCAGAATCACATTGTTGAGTTAAAGGATTTCTTGTGGCATTGCAATTTCAGGTTGTTTCACTGCGATTTCAGGATGCAGTTTCATAAATGAGGGCTTAAAGATGAGCATGTGGAAGTAAGGTTTTTAACACAGGGGTTTACATTCCATAAAATGTGTGAGATTACTATTGCTGTGGTGATGACATTGAAGAACACTAGGGAGTTCTGTACAGTGCAGGATGTCGATGTTCAGGTATGTGGTGTGTAATGTTACGGATCAGGTTGCTATTTGGTGACTGTCCCTTTAAAATATAGTACAGTAGAGTAGTGTGTGTGTGTGGCGTCATCACGACAGCAAGAAAATAACAACGTGCTGATGTTTGTTCAGTGAGTCAGTCAGAAAGAGAGAGAGAGAGAGACACTGACTGCTGGTCTCTGTATTGATGGATGAAGAACAATAACTGTGTCTGTCACTACAATCCACGTATGGATTTCTGGAGTGATCCAGTGGAGTCCACTTTGTCGTTAACTTGTAGAGGGAAACAGGTATTTCTGTGGATGGCCATGTCTTGAATGCCTTTCAGGGTGGCAGATACTTCGGAACAAAGCAATGGAGATCATCAGTGACTGGGGTGTCGTATGGGTTCCATCATGGAACATTTGGATTTCGTAATTTCTCTCTATTCTCTCTCTATGTTTTCTCTTCAGTCGACAGTGGTTTTGCAAAAGCCTTTGCTCATGTTTCACCTTATGACTTGCTGAACTGAACTTTGAGAACTATTCCTGGACTTGGAGTTTGGGAATTTGCCACACACACACTTCGAGTTTAGTTTTGGGGTTAATGTTTAATGTTTAACATTTTTACTTTTCTTATTATTATAAGTAGTTATTAATAAAATAGTTTCTAACACTTATACATGACTTGGTGTGTTTCTTTTGTTGCTGGTACATAACAGTAAGCAGTGGAGTAACGGCAGCATATTTTTCATTGTGTCCAGGTCACATGGATGAAACATGGCAAACCATGTCATGGCAAGCATTTGGCTGTATTGTGTTCATTCTAAATAGCTTTCTGTTTCAATTATCATAAAATGGAACATACAGCTCCCACTGCACGTACAGAAAAAAACACGAGTATAAATAGGAGCAGTCAATCAGTATCCTCATGACAAGGAAATAAACTTATGAAACAGTTACAAAGAAGTACTCTGCATGAAATTAAAATTAAATTGTCAAAGATGGTAGCAGACTGCATCCATAAAGCAATATTGCTGGGCGGAGATTAGCTGAAGATGCTCAAAGATGAAAAGTTGAGCCAAAGCTTCTTGATGATGAATATTCATAAAGATTTTCATGAATGCACAAACTTGCTATATACAGTAAAATCTTCCATTCTGTCATGGATACAGATATGTGGTCTCAACATAGCACATCCCTGTCTGGAGAAGTTTCTTATGCAGAACTCATCACCAAATTCCAAGACCTGGGACTCAACACCTCCCTGTGCAGCTGGATCCTTGACTTCTTGACCAACAGACCGCAATCAGTGAGGATAGGCAGCAATAGTGGCACGAATATTCTCAACACTGGTGCCCCACAAGGCTGTGTCCTCAGCCTCTTACTCTACTCCCTGTATACTCATGACTGTGTGGTCAGATTCTGCTCTAACGCCATCTACAAGTTTGCAGATGATACCACCATAGCGGGCCGTATCTCAAATAACAATGAGTCAGAATACAGGAAAGAGATTGAGAGCTTAGTGACATGATGTCATGACAACAACCTTTCCCTCAATGTCAGCAAAACAAAAGAGCTGGTCAGTGACTTCAGGAAGGGGGGTGGTGCATATACACCTGTCTACATCAACAGTGCTGAGGTCAATCGAGAGGCTTCAAGTTCTTAGGAGTGAACATCACCAATAGCCTATCCTGGTCCAACCACGTAGATGCCACGGCCAAGAGAGCTTACCACCACCTCTCCTTCCTCAGGACGCTAAAGAAATTTGGCATGTCCCCCTTGACACTCACCAACTTTTATTGATGCACCATAGAAAGCATCCTATCTGGATGCATCATGGCTTGGTATGGCAACTGCTCCGCTTGTGACCGCAGGAAACTGCAGAGACTTGTGGACACAGCTCAGCGTATCAGGAAAACGAGCCTCCCCTCTATGGACTCTTGTCTATACCTCTTGCTGCCTCGGTAAAGCAGCCAGCAAAATCAAAGACCCCACCCAACTGGAACATTTTTTCTTCTCCTCTCTCCCATTGGGCAGAAGATACACAAGACTGAAAAGCATGTACCACAAGCCTCAAGGACAGCTTCTATCCCGCTGTTATAAGACTAATGAACAGTTCCCTAGTATGATAAGGTGGACTCTTGACTTTACAGTCTACCTCATTATGACTTTGCACCTTATTGTCTACCTGCACTGCACTTTTTCTGTTGATGTGACACTTTACTCTGCATTCTGTATCATTTTACCTTGTACTACCTCAATGCACTGTGGAATGATTGATCTGTATGAACGGTATGCAAGACAAGTTTTTCCACGTATTTCGGTACACGTAACAATGATATTCCAATTCCAATATGTGGATCTATTCAAGAATTCCTATAGCGGCATCGGGGAATAATACCATATCTGGCAAAGATGCAAAACCAATATATTGCCAGACTAGTGACCTGTGTTATTATGGCACCAGCAGAGGAAAACTTAAAGAAGGTGGAACACCTAGGAGGACTCATAAAACAGAGTGACTGCACAACCCAATAGTCATTGTTTCAAAGTCTGACAGAGCTCAATGAGAGCTTGACTTGTTCCATGCATACTCACCTCATTGTGGGTTAGGTGAGCCAAAGTGACTTGATGGTCAATATTCACGCAGACTTTATTGTTCTTATTTACAGGTAGGCATGCATATGGGCAGTCTGCATTTTTTGTGATGTGCTGACTCATTGACCCCACAGTTTTGTGTGGTCGAATGTCAGTTATGAGTGCTTATGACAATTATGAGGTCAGAAAGAGAGAGAGGCTGGAAAGTATAAGGTCTGCAGATTTGGAAACTTAAACAAAATATGTTGAAGTCTTTCTTGATTGTTGTGATGAAATGGCTTTGAGCTTGGTTCCGCTTGGAAGAGACAGTGCATCTAGATTTACAGACACTGAGCATCCTCGCAGAGAGAGAGGTGCAGGGAAGCACTTTACAAAAAGGATGGCAGGTTGTTGGGGCATGGATGGTGTTTGCAAAGTGCTGAAACAAAACTGGAATAGTAGAGGCCAATGAGGCCAGTAAATAGTCTGCAAGAAGCAGCAGGTAATGCTGCAAGAAATTTTATGACCTGAATCGTCTTCAAGGAGATTGTGATCACCTTTCTGAATTCCGCAGAAAAATGCTGCAGTACAGCAAGCACAACTCTGCTACACTACTACACACACATCCCTCAGTTCTTTCTCACTACTCTGTCTCTGTCTCTCTCCCAAGTACATTCACTCACTCTTTCTTCTTCCAAGGCATTCCCTTGAGATCAAGGAAAACTTGCTTCCACTCTGATTAGTGGGTCCTAAGGTGGTTACTGTGGCCAATGCGGTAATTGCAGGTTCTTCTACAGACGGGCCAGGGTTGTTGGGGTGGCAGATGAGTAGTGATGTGCTCTTTTCTCTTCTATGTATGTCCAATGCATTGCTTCAAGTTGCTCAATACCAACCTGGATACTCTGACTCCAGCTTGAGCAGTCATGGGCCAGAAGTTTCCAGGAAATGTTGGCAACACTGCACTTCTTTGGAGAACATTTGAGCACATTTTTGAACCTTTACCTCTTTCTGCCTAGCAATCTCCTCCTGCATCAGAGCTTGGAATGGAGTGCTTTGGGAGTATGACATTAGGTGTGTGAACAATGTGGCCTACCCAATGTGGCCAACCCAATGTGGCCAACCGAGAGTAACTAGGGCCTCAGTGCTGGGTTGGACACTGACATTGGTTCATTTATCTTTCCAGTGAATTCGGAGGATTTTGTGGAGATAACATTGGGGACATTTTTCTGGTGCCATGTGATACCTGTTGTAGGTAGTCTGTGTCAGAAGCATATAAGAAACATAAAATGTAAATGGATAGACCATGAATTTTGTGCCACGTCTATGGGCAATCAAATTTCAGGAGGGTGTTCCGCATCCCTTACCAATTAATGGAGTCAAAGACTTTAGTGAGGTTGAACAAGGCCATGCATTGTAGCCACGCTACTTCCTGCATTTTTCTTGGTGTTGTGAAACAATGAAGATCATGTGCATTGTGCATGGATAGAATCCACATTGTGACTTAGGAAACAACTCATTAGCAGGAGGAAGGAATCGGTTAAGGAGGACCCTGGCAATGTCTTTCCTTGTGGCAGACAGCAGGACAGTGCTTCTGCAGTTACGGTCAGACTAGTCTCTTATTTTGATGATGGTCACGATTAACGCACCGCTGAGTTTTAATATTTCAGCAGGGGTACCATCTGCTCTTGAGGCCTTCCCAACTTTGAGTCTACCAACAGTGACAGCAATACTAGCCTGAATGGGTTGATGAGGGATGTCCAGGGTGCTCACATCAAGTATAGAATCACACTTGAGGAGTTATTTGAAGTGTTCCTTCCAGCAAGTGTTGACTGCCTCTCTAACCCTAATAAATTAATCCCATCCCTGTCTCTGTGGAGTGGAGCCTTGTGTATTTGGACTGTGGATGACTTTTACAGTGCTGAACACATTATGGCCCTCGGAGAGATCTTGCACATCCTAGACTCTCTCCATCCACCATCTGTTCTTAAGGTCACAGGTTTTTTTTGGTGAACCTCTGCCTTCAAATGCTTGTAGACTACAGATTGAAACTCTCTGGTCTAGCATTCAGCAGGCACAACTCTGTGGTCTAGCATGTTGTGAATCTGTAGTACTCTACTAGTGCAAATTTTGCGATCTCAGCTGAGTTATGGACAGTTCTCTGATAGCTTTCTTGACCTGGGGAGCATCTGTACTTTAAAAAGAACAGTTCTCTTGCTCAGAGGAAGATGATCACAGGGCAATATCTGTGATCCAGCATTGGTCAGGTCCTAGGGGTGTTGGACTAGAGAGTTTAAACCCGTATTTCATTTCCCTTGAATAAAGGTAGAACTTCCAATCCAGGAATGCTTGTTGTTTGCAGTTGATTCGCTCCTCAATCTTCTGTCATTCACCAAACCTGTCTCGTTTCTTATTAATAAAGAGTTTTTTCATAGGTGTCAATTATGGCAAACTTCAAGGTAGTCCATAAGCTGTGGACACCCTGTAGCTCTTATAGGTTGGGAGGTTCCAGATTGCCCATAAAGCATAGTCTGAGAAGAGCTGCTTCTGTGGACTCTGAGAGCTTCAATATTGATATTATTGCAACAACATTTCTGTTGACTCTGAAGATTTGGGACCAGGTTGGTGGAGATAATTGAGCAGACTAGGCGAGGATCTGTCCAGCAGTCTTCAGCATGTGTCATGGCATTGGTGATGTAAACATCTTTGGGGTACATTGCAGTTTTTTCAGCTATGCAGCTGAAAGTATTTTTTCCACAATTAAAAATGGTGAAACTTCTCCTGAGTAACTATTCCTGAGTGATTTTATTTCATTTCTGAAGGTCAACCAGGCACTTCCTGGTATTAGTTATCCTCCCACCCGCAACATCATTCTTGCTCAACTGGGTATGTGAGTGACATCCATTCCCTCTTTGGCCTTTGGAACAGTGGTGCAGCTAGTAGACCTGCTGCCTCACAGTTCTGCTGCTTGGGTTCAATTCTGTTCTCTGGTGCTGTGAGTGTGGAGTTTGCACATTCTCCCTGTGACCATATTATTTTTCTCTGGGTGCTTCGGTTTCTTCCCACATCAAAAAAAATGGAGGTTAATTGAACTCTGTAAATTGGTCTCAGTCTGCAGTGGAGTGGTAGAATCTTGGGAGAGTTGATGAGGAGAATAAAATAGGATTGGAGTGAATAGGTGTCAATGTTCATGCAGAGTCAATGGGTGAAGGCCTGTTTTCTTGCTGTATGACTCTGTGACCCAATAACAAGTATTCTTCAACATATTCCAATGATCAATAGTCATTGCCATCCTAGATTGCATCACCCACTCTTTGCACCTGTTAAGGTCCATTAGAAGATCTTCTAGTTATGTTTTCAGAGGCCATTTCAACAAGGACTCAGAAATTAGTGACGTGTAATCATCAGGGAGATGTAAGTTTGGAAAGTCATGGCAGGGAATTTGAGAGGCATCATCTACAGCCTTCCCTTCAAGGAATGATGCAGCCACAGTCATATCCTCAAAGTTCACCTTTAAAAGGAGAAGAGATAGGACTGAACCAGAAGTGTAAAGTCCCAAAACCATGTAGTGTAAAGATTGGACTTCATTTCCCTAGCTACTGTCACCCTGCCAAGATGCAGTACGATATAGTGGTGTTCCCAAAAAATCTTTCAGTGATGGTGTGAGCCCTAGCAGTAGGTCCAGAGATTGTCTTACTTTGATCTCATCTGCGAACATGCCCCTCCTCCTCTGCATGTGCAGTATTGATCTGCTTGTTTCTCCTCCTCCTCTGCATCAGCCTCCTCAATCTTTTACTTCAAGTCTTCAGGCAGGGGTTTAACCTTCATGATCGTCAGAGTGTGAAGCACGGCATTGGAAAAGTAATAACACACCCTGGAGGGAGGGGAGGTGTAGGGTATCTCAACATCAGTGCAACTTTTCTTTTGGGGGGGGGTGTGTGGAAATGGGCTCTTCTTTCTCCCTTTCAGGATCCTCTATGTCTGCTTTTCCAATAAGCATTGTGTGATGATTGACATCATCTGTGCACATTCATTGCACCAAATGTCCACCAAATACACAAACATGTAATGCACATGGAAATGTTTGGTATATTTTTTGCAGTCTGTGGTGATTGTGCAGGTGAGTTGTGTTTGCACATATTACATATAAGAGCATTGAAATTTACCCACTTTAGGCCATAGAACCATACAGCAGAAAACAGGCCCTTTGGCCCACCATGTTGTGCCGTCCATAAAACCACCCTCACACTACCTATCCCCTTCCTCCCGCATATCCCCCCATCCCACACTCCTCCATATGCCTATCCAACAAGCTCTTGAACCTGTCCAATGTATCTGCCTCCACCACATCCCCAGGCAGTGCATTCCATGCACCAACCACTCTCTGGGTGAAAAACCTCCCCCTGACATCTCCCCTGAACCTCCCACCCATAACCTTAAAGCCATGCCCTCTCGTCTTGAGTATTGGTGCCCTGGGAAGGAGGCGCTGACTGTCTACTCTATCTATTCCTCTCAATATTTTATATACCTCTATCATGTCTCCTCTCATCCTCCTCCTTTCCAGTGAATAAAGCCCTAGCACCTTAAGCCTCTCCTCATATTCAATACTCTCTAATCCAGGCAGCATCCTGGTAAATCTCCTCTGCACTCTCTCCAACGCCTCCACATCCTTCCTATAATGAGGCGACCAGAACTGAACACAGTACTCCAAGTGTGGCCTAACTAGAGTTTTGTAAAGCTGCATCATCACCTTGCGGCTCTTAAACTCAATCCCGCGATTTATGAAAGCCAACATCCCATTGGCCTTCTTAACTGCTCTTTCCACCAGTGAGGCAACTTTCAATGAACTGTGAATATGAACCCCCAGATCCCTCTGCTCCTCCACACCGCCAAGTACCTTGCCATTTACCCAGTACTCTGCCCTGGAGTTTGTCCTTCCAAAGTGTACCACCTCACACTTCTCCGGATTGAACTCCATCTGCCACTTGTCAGCCCAGCTCTGCATCCTATCAATTTCCCTCTGTAAGCTCTGACAGCCCTCCACACTATCCACAACACCGCCGATCTTAGTGTTGTCTGCAAACTTACTAACCCAGCCCTCCACCCCCTCATCTAAGTCATCTATAAATATCACAAAAAGTAGAGGTCCCAGAACCGATCCCTGCGGGACACCACTAGTCACTGCCCTCCAATCCGAGGGCACTCCTTCCGCCACAACCCTCTGCTTTCTACATGCAAGCAAATTCCTAATCCACACAGCCAAGCTACCTTGGATCCCTTGGCCTCTGACCTTCTGAAGAAGCCTACCATGAGGAACCTTACCAAACGCCTTATTAAAATCCATGTAAACCACATCCACCGCACTGCCCTCATCAATCTTCCTGGTCACCTCCTCAAAGAACTCTATCAGGCTTGTGAGGCAAGATCTTCCCTTTACAAAGCCATGCTGGCTGTCCCTAATCAGTCCATGATTCTCAAGGTGTTCATAAATCCTATCCCTTAGAATCCTTTCTAACAGCTTACCCACCACAGACATGAGACTCACCAGTCTATAATTCCCTGGACTATCCCTATTACCTTTTTTTGAACAAGGGGACAACATTCTCAACCCTCCAATCCTCTGGCACCATCCCCGTGGACAACGAGGACTCAAAGATCCTTTCCAGCGGTTCAGCAATCTCCTCCCTAGCCTCTCAAAGCAGCCTGGGGAAAATCCCATCAGGCCCCAGAGATTTATCTGTCTTAATATTATTTAACAACTTCAACACATCCTCTCTCTTGATATCTACAACCTCGAGAACATTACCCCTACCAGCACTCCCTTCTGCGTCATCAAGACCCCTCTCCCTGGTGAATACCGAAGAGAAGTACTCATTGAGAACTTCTCCCACTTCCGCCGCCTCCAGGCAAATTCTCCCACCTTTGTCTTTAATCGGAGCTACCTTTACCCTAGCCATCCTCCTACCCTTCACGTACTTGAAAAAGGCCTTGGGATTTTACTTAACCCTACTAGCCAACGCCTTTTCATGTCCCCTTCTAGCTCTCCTCAGCCCTTTCTTAAGTTCCTTCCTTGCTACCCTATATTCCTCACGGGCCCTGTCTGAACCTTGCTGCTTATACCTCATGTACGCTACCTTCTTCTCCCTAACAAGTCGTTCCACCTCTCTCGTCACCCACGGTTCCTTCACCCTGCCATTCCTTCTCTGCCTCACCGGGACATATTTATCCCTAACATCCTGCATAAGATCCCTGAACATCGACCACATCTCCATGGTACATCTTCCTTCAAAAAGGACATTCCAATTTACACTCCCAAGTTCTTTCCTTATAGCCTCATAGTTCGCCCTTCCCCAATTAAAAATCCTCTTGTCCTCTCTGCACCTGTCCCTGTCCATGACAATTTTAAAGGTTATGGAGCAATGGTCACTGTCCCCCAAATGCTCACCCACCAATAGATCCTTCACCTGTCCCGGTTCATTTCCTAAAACTAGATCTAACATGGCATTCCCTCTAGTCGGCCTGTCAACATACTGCATCAGGAATCCCTCCTGGACACATTTAACAAATTCCGTCCCATCTAAACCTTTGGCACTAAGCAGGTTCCGGTCTATATTTGGGAAGTTGAAGTCTCCCATTATAACAACCCTGTTATTTTTGCTTCTCTCCAAACATTGCTTGCCAATCTGCTCCTCTATATCTCTACTGCTACCGGGGGGGGGGGGGGGGGCTATAGAATACTCCTAGTAGAGTAACTGCTCCTTTCTTGTTCCTTAATTCCACCCATACGGACTCTAGAGATGATCCTTCTACAACATCCATCTTTTCCACAGCCGTAACAGTGTCCCTGACCAATATCGCCACCCCTCCTCCTCTTCTCCTCCCTTCCCTATCCCTCTTAAAACACCGAAAACCAGGAATATTCAATATCCTCTCCTCTCCTGACATCAGCCACGTCTCAGTAATAGCCACAATATCATAGTGCCCCATACTTATCCAAGCTCTCTGTTCATCCCCCTTATTCCTGACACTTCTTGCATTTAAGTAAACACACTTTGCATGCAAAAACTAAGAATTCTTACTTGGCATTGACAAATCGCACACATCTTAGATCGGTACAATACCCTCAATGCTGCTCAATAACAAGAACTTTCATTTCTGTGAAAAAGAAACTTTGTTTTTACTGAACAAGTTCCCACATTTTTGTGCCATTCTGTGCTTCTGTTTCTGCTCTACGCCTTTCAGCCTCTTGCTATACCTTTTTAACCCAAACGTTTTCCAGAGTCACGGGCTTCCTGTTTTGAGTTTTGGCTGTCCAAACAAATGCCCTTCCATAAAGAAAAATACATCTTTCAGCATCTCGGCCCAAAACATTGACTGTTCGTTTCCCTCCATGGATGCTGCCTGACTTGCTGAGTTCCTCCAGCATTTTGTGTGTGTTGCTCCAGATTTCCAGCATCTGCAGTCTCTCTTGTGTCGTCATTTTTGTTCATTGTTAAACTACTGTCTCAAAAGTCAGTGGAAATTAGGGAAGTATATTTGTAGGGATATCACAGATAGATGTAGGAATAATAAGGTTTTAACAGTAGGTGATTTTTAACTTCCCTAATATTGACTCGGACTGCTAAGGGGTTTAGATGAGCCAGAATTTGTGAAGTGTGTCCTGGAAAGTTTTTTTTGAAGCAATGTGCAGGTGGCCCAACTAGAGAAGGGGCTACTTTTGACCTTCTCTTGGGAAATGAGGCTGGGCAGGTGATTGACATTTTGGTGGGGAAGCACTCTGGGACCAATGACCATAATCATATTAGTTTCAAGATAGTCATGGAAAAAGATAAGACTGGTCATCACGTTAAAGTCCTAAATTGGGGAAGGCTAATTTCAATGATATCAGACAAGAACTCAAGTTGATTGGGAGAAGCTATTGTCAAGTTAAGGGGCATCTGGCAAATGAGAGATTTTTAAAAGTGTGATAGGAAATGTTCAGGGCCAGCATATTCCTGTTAGAGTTAAGGGAAAGGCTGGGTAAGATCAGGGAACTTTGTTGACAAGTGATATTGAGGATCTGGTTAGGAAAAAAGAAGAGGCATATGTCAGGTATAGGCAGCTGGGATCAAGGATGTCCCTTGAAGAGTATAAGGGATGTAGGAGTATTGTTAAGGAGGAAATTAGGAGGGCAAAAAGGAGACATGGGAGGGGACAAAAAGGCAGATAAGGTAAAGGGGAATCCTAAAAGATTCTAAGTATATTGAGAGTAAAAAAAAAGTAGCTAGGGTGAGAGTAAGTTCCCTTGAGGATTAGTGTGATAAATTGTGCGTGGACCCATAGGAAATGGGTGAGATCTTAACTGAATACTACTTGTCTGTATTTACTGTGGAGAATGACATGGAAGCTAGTGAGTTAAAGGGGGGGGGGGAGCAGTGATATTCTGGAGCATAACAATATTATGGAGGAGGAGGTGTTGGAGTTTCTGAAACAGAATGGTGGCTGAATCCCTGGGGGCTGACTGGCTGTATCCTATGATATTATGGGAAGCAAGGGAGTATATTGAATATAGAACAGTACAGCACAGGAACAGGCCCTTCGGCCCATGATGTTGTGCCAAGCTAATGACATGTAATCTTCTCTGCCTGCACATGGTCCATATCCCTCCATTTTCTGCATATTCATATATCTATTTAAGAACCTCTTTAACACCTCTATCATATCTGCCTTACCACTACCCCAGCAGTGCATTCCAGGCACCCTCCACTCTCTGTGTAAAAACAAAACTTGCCCCGCATATCTCCTTTGAATTCCCTCCCCCCCCCCACCCTAAATGCATGCCTTCTAGTATTAGACATTTTGACCCTGGGAAAAATAAACCAGCTGTCTGCTCTATCTCTGCCTCTCATTATTTTATACACTTCTATCAGGTCTCTCCTCAGCCTCCACCGTTCCAGAGAAAACAACCCTAATTTGTCCAACCTCTCCTTGTAGCACATGCCCTCTAATCCAGTCAGCTGTCTCGTAAACCACTTCTTCACCCTCTCCAAAGCCTCTGCATCCTTCTGATAATGAGACAACTAGAAATGAATGCAATACTCCAGATGCAGCTTAAATAGAGTTTTATAAAGTTGGGGCCTTGGCAGAGATTTTTGTAACACAGGTGAGGTACTGGGAGACTGGAGGATAGCTAATATTGTTAGTTGGTACTTTTACTTCGGTGCTTCTAAAATAGCAAACACAAAATTCAACTTCAGAAACAGGCAATAACCTTGCTTAAAGAAAAACCTGCTGCTTACCACTGAATCTCACTTCTGCTTTACAACTTAACTCTGTCTGCAGGTTTTGTAATTCTAGTTGAGGCAAACATGATTGACCCTAGTAAATGTACTCAATGTGTTTCACAAATAAGCACAGCACAACACAATTTAAATTCTAAGAGAGATGGGTTTTGAGGCATTAGTTATTAATATACTTAAAGCGGGCATTTGGGGCCATTTTAAAACTTAATATTGTGAGCAGTCGGGCTCTGTTTGACACATGCCAGAGAGAATGATGGGGTTAGTAAGTACTGGATGGATTTTCCAAAGTTGGTGGCTTCAGTTTTCCTAATTTTTTGTGGAGGAATTTCTGCTCATCCAATATGGGATTTGACAATTGAGAAATAATCGAGTAGTTCGGAGGGGGGAATGTAGTATATGAAACAGGTTCCATGAAGTTCTTAGATGTTGCCATGATTTTGTGCCTGGAAAGCAGTAATCTGCTCCGACAGCTGCTGCATTGTGAAAGTGTCAATGTTGACTGTTACTGAGATGTGCACAACTCACAGACTAGAAAGGATATGCTTCTGGTTTTGCAAAAATTGCTGTGCAAAGTTGGAGACTTTGGACTATCTATGGTGTTTGCTGCTGCTGTCAGTTAGTCAAGCTAGACAATTTGCCAATTCTTTCAATAAGCACCCAAAACCAGAGTTTACATATATGCTTCCTTGTCCTGGTTGTCATCCGAGTCCTTCAAACTAGATCTAAAGTGAAATCCTGTGAAGTAACTCAAATTTCATAACTGTTCATGATTTATTTTGGCTGAAGGAATTTTCAAGTGGCTGATAGTTTATCCCTGTTCAGTAACACTAAAAGTACTTTATGGTACCGGCAGCATGCTACAATCTATTTCCAAATTTAGTTCCATTGAAGTCTGATTTCAGAAGCAGAGTGAAAGGTACGGTGCTACCAATGGTCATAGATGTCATCTTTTGGATGAGAGTGTAAACTGTGACCTCATTTCCTCTCTCAAGAGGATTTAATCGATCCTATGACACCACTTCAGTGAAACATAGGAAGGCCACCTGTTCTGGCCTATGGCTACACATTAATGGACATCAACAAATCACCTCCTCTTGTTATTGTCAGTGCAGTTTGTGTGAGTTTGTTATACCCAAATTAGCTGCTGCCCATCACACACTTAAACGATGTCTGCACTTCAGTTGTGGCTATCCCTTGAGGTCGAGGTTGATGGTCTTTGTTCCGTTGATCTATTTATGGGCTCTCAAGTGGCTTATGAGTCCAATCTTGGCTCTGAAAGTTCTTCCACATTCAGGAGTAGCCCACAGAGCGAAGACGCCTGTGTGTGTATTTGTTTAATGTGTACTTGATGTTGCACTACAAGAAGCACATGATACTTCACAAATCAACCAACTGATTCCAATTGCATGGAAACCACGACAATTGGAGCTGATGGATTTGTTGTAATCTTCATCCGCCTTCACAGCCATTGAGTTCGAAGTAACTTCGTCCGCCTGTTCCACCGTTAAGGTCTTGGTTGGATTGTTCTTTGTCAGGGACCTCACCATCGACCTTACCGCCATGGGTGACCCTACCAGGAGCATAGCTCCAGATGGCATTGCTCTCAGGATCTCAGGACCACACAAGCTTCTCCACCACGACAAGGTGACAATCCACGGAGAAGACACGTCAGTAGTCATAGAGTCATACAACACAGAAACAAGTCCTTTGGCCCAACTGGTTCATGCTGACCAAGATTCCCATCTAAGCTAGTCCCAATTGCCTGCATTTGGCCCATATTCTTCTAAACCTTTCCTATCCACGTATATACTGACTAACCTCTGGATGAAAAAGCTGCCCCTCAAGTTCCTATTAAACGACTCCATTCTCACCCTAAACCTATATGCTCCAGTTCTTGATTCCCAACCCTGGGAAAAAGATTGTGCACGTTCACCCTATCTATGCCCCTCATTTAAATGCAAGTTTTTTTAAAATTTAGAAATAAGTAAATTGCATGATTATTGCCATATGGGAATTTGAAATTGCTTTAAATTAAGGTGGTTTAAAAAAAACTAACAAGAAAATGCCAACCAATGCATTTGGTGTAATCAAGACATTCTATGCTGTATGCTTTGTATGTTTACTTATGGTACGCTGGTTTCTCTCTGTCAGCACCTAGAGTGCTAACTCGGAAAACATGCCATCTGATCCAGCATAATTACATCTGTGGAGTTGGTTTCTAAGAAGGCACTTGATACAGAAGTTGCTTGATACTAAGACTGAATATTTGAGTTTGTGTATCTCACACTTTCTGTCACTGTTCAGTGAATGGAGCAGTAAAAGCTAAATGGTTAGCTGCAAAATTAGTATAATTGTTTATGTTTGTAGAATGTGGATTTCTCTCTTGAACATGGAATACCACATCATGGATGAACAAGTCATATTCAGGGTTACATTTTCTATTATGTTTAACCACAGATCACATCTGTATTTTTAACCACCTCTGTAATTGGAGTTTAATTCCTATTACTAATACCAGTGAATTTAGATCAATGGTATTGTTCAGTCAATAATACACCGCTGCTTTCATGCATACATCTCTTTTGAAAGTTACTATTGAATGTACAGGCAGTGCATTTCAGACCATAACTCAGTACTTGTGGATTATTTTTCTAATTACTTTAAATCTATGACCTCAAGTTGTCACCCTAGCCACAAGGGGACAAAATCTATAAAGATTCATCATGATTTTGAACACTCTAAAAAATCCACAATTGATGATAAAAGCTAAAAGATAAAAGCTTTGCAACCCTGCCATACCCAGCCAGGAATGATGGTAGGCAATTAAACAGCCGTGAGAGGAGGAAGCTCCATGAATGCATCCTCATTGACAGCAAGGTCCCGTATCTGGGTGCCAAAGTCAAGGCTGTGAAGCATTTGCAGTCGTCTTTAGCCAGAAGCACTGGGTGTTTGATCTATTTTGGCTTCCTCCTGAGGTCCTATCTATTACCTGTTTGATACATTCCATGTGTTATAAAGAAATAGCTAAGGGCACTGGATGTAATAGCATCCTGGCTGTAGTGGTTAAGACTTGTACTCCATAATTAGTGACACTTCTAGCCAAACTGTTCCAGTATATTTACAACATTAGCTTCAACCCAACAATGTGGAAAATTGCTAAGTTATGTCATCCACAAACAAAAAGAAATCCAATCTGATTTCCACTGGATGAGTCCACACAGAGTCATCAATTAAATTATGGAAGGTGCTGTCAATGGTGCTATCATATGGCATTTAATTGCCAACAACCTGCCCATTGATGTTTAATCTGAGTTTCACTGACTAATTGAGTCCAGACTTTATCGTGGGCCAAAGATTTGAACTCTGGAGGTGAGGTGAGAGTGATTGCCATTTACATTATGACAGTATTTGACAGAATATGACATCAAGGAGTCCTGATCAACTGAACTCATTGGGAAGAGAGAGCTAAGCTCATTAGCTAGGGCCACACTTTGCATAAAAGATGTTTTTTGTTATTGGAGATCAATTATTGTTGCTGCAGTAGTTCTTTCAGGAAATGCCATAGGCCCAACCGTTTTCACCTGCTTGATCAATGACCTTCCTTCTATCATAAGGTCATGTGTGGATATTTGCTGATAATCGCATCATGTTCATTTTCATTAGCTGCTCTTCAACAAATAAAGCTGTTCACGTCTAGTTAATGTTCAGGCTTAATGTGAGTAGTAGGAAGTAATATTCCTGCCACATATGTACCAAGCCAAGACTATATTCAACAACAGAAAATCTAATCATCTGTTCCAGATACTTAATGTCAATACCATTGCTGAGTCCCTCGCTGTCAACATATTGAAGTTGAACATTCACCAAAAATGTAACTGGAACTGCGATATAGAAAATAGGGCAACAAATGCAGACTAGTTATCTTGTGGTGCTTTGCTCACCTCCTAATTCACCATAACCTTTCCAACTAGTCACAGATCAGGAGTGTGAGGGAATACTCTGCACTTCCCTAAATGAATACAACTCTAGCCACATCCAAGAAGCTCAACACCACTCAAAGCCATCTGCTTGCCTGGCACCCCATACAGTACCCTAAACATTGGCTGCTGTGTGTTTCATCAAAAATGTTCTCACCTAGGCTACTCTGGCAACATCACCCAAATCTGTGACCCCCTTATACCAGGAGGGACGTAAATAGCAGGTTCATGGGAATGTCTCCTCTTGCATGTTCCCCTTCATTACACATGATTTGGACTAGGAAATGTTTTGCCTGTCCTTCTTGGTTAGTCAGTGTAAAGTCTGGAATTCCCTACATTGTGGAAATATCTTCACCAATGAAATTGCATTAGTACCAGCCAGTGGCACATCACGATCTTTAGGGTGCAGTTGGGATGGCCTTGCCAGTCTCACCCATGTTGCATAAAAATGAATAAGTAAGTGTTGAGGCATCTGTAAATTTCCAATCTTTCAAAGCAGTATCAGGAAAACAATCGAATTACATTATTTTTAATTGACTGTGGTAGAAATAATTATGTACTTCATTAAATATAAAAAAAGTACAGCATTCCAGTGACTGTGGAGGTTCTGAACTGCTCATCATAAACCCTGGTTTGAAATCAACTTTTAAAGATCAGTTTGTCAAATTGATATTGTGATGATCTCTCCAATATATTAGCACTTTTGCCATTGTCACTGCATGCATTTCATTAAAAGAGATTTGAATATCCAAATCAAAACAAAATGTACTGAGGGAGTAAACTGTGATTGCTTTATTTTGTTACCTTTGTTTAATTTGTTTCTTTGTTTTATTAAAAATGGTGCAGGAGCGGGGTGGCTTTTTGTGTACAGCTTGCACTGTGCTGCTGCAAAACAACAAATTTCAGTTCAAATAAGTCAGTGGTAATAAAGTTGATTCTGATTCTTTTTGAAAAGTAATGGTCATTTGTAGTATTCATACACTTTAGACTCGGAGATTAATTGCCAAATGATTGGATCTTTCTTTATGGTTGTGATGTATTTTTTAAATTTCTTGTATTTTTCTGAAGTAAAACTTGGTTCCTTTTTGTTACATGAATATGCTTCCATCCGTTCTTCTGAACTGCACCCAGCAGTTCAGTCATAAGGGTGGTACTGCTTTGTGCTGGAATGGAATTAACCTTCAGTGAAGAAATGAAAGACAGTGATAACTTTGTTCACTATTTACAACAGTTTCATTGAGAAACTGGTCATTCTTTTCATCACTGTTGTTAGATCTTGCAGAGTGCAAATTAGCCATGGCATTTACCTACACAGAACTTACTGCTCCTCAACAGTGATTTATTGGATGTTATTCTTTTCCAGATCCACAGGTTATATTAAGCTATACATATTAGTTATTTTCTCCCTTTATTTCAAATTTCCTTCAGCTATTACTGAAATCTAAAATAATATTTGCTGTTTACGAAAAGGTTAAATTGTTTCTTTGTGCATGATACTTTTTCAGTGTGTGAAGATAATTTGAATGCCAACTGGAGGGTGAATTTAATAATATTTTGAACAGTGGTTCCTTATGTAGACTAGTAAACCATTTTAATTTATCAAGTAAATCAAGCAAAGCTCAGGAAATATTGATTAAGATTAAACTGCTATGGCAATTTATTTTTCTCAAAAGCACCATTCAAACAACTTTTATTTCAGTGCATTATCAATTAACCAGTAGCTGTGCCAGACATCAGGAACTTTCTTTTCCAGCTAATGCAGGCAGAGGATCAACCCTTACTAAAATTGTCCTGATAGATGATTACTTGCCACCACTTCTTCCTTCCCCCTCAAGTCCTCTTCACTCACAAAATAATCTGTTTCCTATTCCCTCAACCCTCCCATCTGTTCCTGTTTATATCCTTCCTTCCTTTTCAATTCACCCATCTATCTCCTGCTACCTTTTCTTTCTCTCCATTACACGCGACCCCCCCATGCACTTCCTGTCTATTGAACTCGTCACCTTTGCCCTCCTATCCACATCCTCACTTTCACTTTTCCTTGTCTCCCATCTGCTTGACCCTCATCTTGACCTCTGTCTACCTCTGACTTGGTCTCCTATCCATGTCTGTTCTCTTGTCCCTCTCAACTACTTCCTCTCCCTTGAGCTCTCCTTGAACCTTTTATTTGCCTGCTTTATCTATCTACCAGTCCTTCACTCCTCCATCCATCTTGTTTCCTCATCCCTCCTAATGACCTATTCACCTTTACATCTATTTCCTCACTAGTCCATTCTCTTATCTAACTCCTCATCCCCTCTGTCAACTTTCTCACAGTTCTTCCTAATCATTTCTGCAGTAACATCACTATTATTCATTTTCACCCCTACATCTCTTCTGTTCACCTTCTCTCTCCTTGGTCAATCAATTCCTCTTCCTGTTCTGGCCTGGAGGTTTTCAATATCATTCCTAATGCTCCTTCTCGACTTTGTGCTCATAGCCAGAGGTTCACAGGTGTCAGTGGGGCTGTTGCAATTCTTCGAGGAAGCTTTGAGCACATACTTTAAAATTTTTGTCTGACCTCTTATTAATCTCCTCCCATGACAGAACTCAAATAGACTGTCTGTTTTGGCAGTCTGGTGTCAGACATGTGAAAAACATGGCCTGCTGAGCTGATCCAACTGAAAGAAGGGCCTCAGTGCTGGGGATGTTGACCTGGGAGAAGGCGCTGATGGTGGTTTGCTTATTCTTCCAGTGAATTTGGAGGACTTTGGGAAGGAAGTGTTGATATACTTTTCCTGTGCCTTGAGATGTCTGCTGTAGATAGTGGAGATCTCGGGAGCATATAGGAGGGCAGGGATCATTGCTGCCTTGTAGGTCTTGATTTTCAAATACCCTTTTCCTCAATTGACCAAGGACTGTGCTGGCACTTTGAATTTCATCATTGATGTCTGCCTTTGCTGAGAGGTAGCTCCTGAAAAATGCAAAATGGTCCACATGTTTCATGATCCTCTTGCATGGTGGAACAGGCTTGGGGAGCTGAATAGCCCTCTGCTATTTTTCAATGTTTCTGTGTCCTATGACTTTGTGATACATAGAAGCCTAATGTATGTCAAACTAGCATTAAAAACATCCATTTAAAATGTTGCACAAATAAAGACAATTCGTAACAAGCATTCAAATCATTCACCATTGCTATGATATCTGTGACAATAATGCATCCTCTAAAAGGATGCTAAGTCTTTCCATTTGTTTCAAGACACTTGGAGGTTATAAATTGTGGATGAGTCCCTAGCTTATTGTATTCTCAGTATTCCATTTGACCATGCAGAGTTCAATGCATCTTGGTATATCCAGACTTTAACCTGTGTTATTTTGGATTTATATGAGCTGCAGTCAATGCAATTCTTCATAAATTGAATCCATAAAGCTTTTCTCTGCATGGGTGTCTGCTCTTGTTAGTGCAGTTCACAGCAATGTGTAATGAATGGGCCATTCTGGTTTCCTCACAATAGCTGAGTAGCTGAGATGGTCTTTTATGAAGGTTGCACTTTGTTAAAGTACAGGGGACCCTGCCCCCCCATGTAATGGGGGGGGGGGGCAGTTGTGTTCCAAGGAAACGGGCCTTATCGTGGGTTTCCATACTGCAAAGCCACATGCTTCATGAAATGCGAGTCGAGAAAGAAATTTGTGTTGATTTATTTACCTTTTTTCCTCATAAATTCCGTGAGCGCAAATTTTATTCCATATCTCAAATTTTTGGCTAGTGGTTTCTGAATTCTGTAAGGGTGAATTTCTGTAACCCATAACGTGGGTGTCACCTGTATCTGCAAAAATGGCTACACTTCTTTCTTCTGCAGAGCCCTGTCAAAGGGAGTCACGTTGTTTAGTCATGAACTGAGTGCTTACCCAAGCCCACTCTGGTGCCCAAAGTGCTTGTACTTCATTGCTCCAATTCCTGTGAGTGGCAGGACCTTTTAGTCTTGGCTAATTAATGAGCAGGATCCTCTCCAGTCTGTTGGTGCACATTGCTTATTACCTTCAGCCTTTGTAAGACAGAACGTTTTATGGTGGTACATACCTTATGTGTGTGCCTTTTGATGAGGTAGTATCAAAGTCAAAGTTTATTCTCACATGCAGAAGTACATGTGTGCACAGGTGCAATGAAAAACTTACTTGCAGTAGCATCACAGGTGCATAGCATCATATAAACAGCATTCCCAAGAAAAACTTAAATTAAACATAAATTATACATAATTTTTTACAAGAAAATACAATTAGTACAAAAAATGAAGTCCATTTTGGTGCAAAGTGGTCATAGTGTTGTGAAAATATAATGATTAGGGTTTTGCTGGTTGTTTCAAGAACGGAATGGTTGAAGGGAAGTAGCTGTTCTTGAACCTGGTGGTGTGGGACTTCAGGCTTCTGTACCTCGTGCCCAGTGGTAGCTGCGAAAAGATGGCATGGCTCAGATGCTGGGGATCTTTGATGACAGATGTTGCTTTCTTGAGGCAGTACCTCCTGTGTGTATAGCGAGTAGAGCAGGGGGCTGAGCATGCAGCCTTGAGGCGCATCTGTGTTGATAGTCAGTGAAGAAGAGATATTGTTACCAATCCTCACTGATTGAGGTCTGCCGATGAGGAAGTTGAGTATGCAATTGCAGAGGGAGTTGAGTATGCAATTGCAATTCCTGAAGCTTGATGATGAGCTTGGATGGGATAATTGTGCTGACGCTGAGCTATAGTCAATGACCAGCAGCCTGACGTATGAGTTCCTATTGGAAGTTATGAGTTCTGTTGTTATGAGTTCAGAGTGAATGAGTGCAGTGGATGGGGGAAATGTATGTATTTTGAGTGAGTGGGGGAGGGGGAATGGGATAAAACTGTGCTGTGGGCTCATCTTAACATATGGAGTGAGAGCAGTGTAATTCTTGTGATGTTTGTCAGCTATCCTGAGTGTCCAATTCCTTGAGGTCTCCCTTGTGAATACCTACCAGACATCACTGGCTTTTGCTCTAGATGGCTTCCATGCTCCATGCCTGGCATACATTTCCTTGTTCCTGTGGGTAAGCTTGTCCATTGAACAAATTCAGCAGTTTAAAAGAAATGTGACAGGAAATTACTGTTTTAAGCACTCTAGTGACATTTCCTGGTCGGCTTTAATGGTCTAGCACTACAGCCCAATTCCCACTCCATGGCTGCAATTAGGATGTGGAAAAATTGTTCCTTTTTTCTAGAAGGCTTTGCCAATACCTATGACGGACATCTACAAGAAGCTCTTGCCCATGATAGGTTGGCTTCAGACTGCTTCCTTCTGCTGCAAAGTCAGTCACAGATAGCTGTTTGTGGGTCATGGGCAAGCATGTTGCCTGAGAGACAGTGGTGGGAAGGGAAATGCTGTCTGTTGCTACGAGGTTATCTCCATCAACAGAAATACTACCATGACTTCAATCTCTTGGTATATCACAAGGTCATCTGACACACCTGATTCTGAGATGTCTGTTTTCTTTAGTCTTCAGGGTGTTCACTCTCAGCTCAGTCTCTGCACAGGATGGAGAAGTGTCTAAAGCCAAGAGACACCTCTGTGCTTCTGGAGAAAAGAGATCATGAATTCCGTTGTTGCAGTTTCACATCAACCTTTACTGTTCCGCAACTGATATATAGCATGTATCAGTAGGAGTAAAGTGAACAGTCATTTGCTCAAGAGAAACATTTCTATATCCATGTAGCAGAAGCTTGCTCGCAGATGTCATCTTGCTGCTGTGTGAGGGCAACAAGCTACACTGAGGGGCATCTCACTGTTCATGAACAACAGCAACTTGCTCCTGGGTGGCAGAGATCAAAGCTTTACTTAAATCTGTGTGAGACTACATAGAAATGACCTCTGTCTGTGCATCCATGTAAGCTAACACCTGACCCAATCCTTGCAGAGAATTGCATGTCATCTCTAGAGTGGAAATGAAACTCTACTGGCTCTGCACAACCTCCTCCTGCGAGAAGTGGAAGATATACTGCTCTGTCACGATCGCCGTATTGGTGTCCAACCACTCGTTCATTTTTTTTAATAGCTTCCTTACATTTAGTTGCATTTTTTAAAAAACTTCCTTACATTTGGTTGATCCTATTGAATACAAAATACTTACAAGGCTTTATAATGTGGACACAGTGATAATATTTCCATTAGTTCTGTGTCTGGAACCAAGATTCTCAGTCTCATAGTTCTCATCAATACACTTTGTTAGCTCTTCAAAGAGTTCAATCAAATTGTTCAGACAAGATCTGCCTTTGACAAAGCCCTGTTAGCCGTCTCTGATTAGTCCCTGCCTGTCCAAGTGATCATTAATCCTTTCCAAAGAATTTTTTCCGATACCTTCCCTACCATTGATGTTGGCTCACAGGTCTATAGTTACCAGGCTTTTCCCTGCTACCGCACAGCTCCAGCAACCTGGGTTTGATTGTCTGTGTGGAGTTTGTACATTAGAACATCAATCAGTGCAGCACAGGAACAGGCCCTTTGGCCCACGATTTTGTGCTGAACTAAATAAATTAATAATCAGGTTCCCAACTAAACTAATCCCTTCTGCCTGCACAATGTCCATATCCCTCCATTTCCTGCACATTCATGTGCTTATCTAAGAGCCCCTTGAATATCATATTTGCCTCCACCACCACCCCAGGCAGCACATTCCAGGCACCCACCACTCTCTGTGTAAAATTAAAACTTGCCTTGCACATCTCCTTTGAACTTACCCCCTCTCGCATTAAATGCATGCCCTCTGGTATTAGACATTTCAATCCTGAGAAAAAGATACTGGCTATATATCTATGCCTCTCATAATCTTATAAACCTTTATCAGATCTCCCCTCAGCCTCTGCCGCTCCAGAGAAAACAACCCAAGTTTGTCTAACCTCTCTTTGTAGCACATGCCCTCTAATCCAAGCAGCGTCCTGGTAAACCTCTTCTGCACCCTCTCCAAAGCCTCCACACCCTTCCTGTAATGGGGAGACCAGAATTGAATGCAATAATCCAGATATGGCCTCAACTAGAGTTTTATAAAGCTGTAATGTAATTTCCCAACTCTTAAACTCAGTTCCTCGACTAATAAGGGCAAGCATGCCATACTCCTTTTTTACCATCCCATCAACCTGTGCAGCTACTTTCAGGGAGCTATAGACTTGGACCCCAAGATCCCTCTGCACATCAACACTGTTAAGGGTCTTGCCATTAACAGTGTACTGTCCCTTTACATTTGACCTCCCAGAGTGCAACACTTCACATTTGGCCAGGTTAAACTCCATCTGCCACTTCTCTGCCCATATCTGCAACTGTTCTATATCCTGCTGTATCCTTTGGCAGTTTTCTACGCTATTCATAACACCATCAATCTTCGTATCGTCTGCGAACTTACTAACCCACTGATCTAAATGTTTATCCATGTCATTTTTATATATATATATATGTTACAAATAGGAGAGGTCCCAGTACAGATCCCTGTGGAACACCACCAGTCACAGAGCTCCAGCCAGAATAGGTCCCATTGGCCACTATCCTCTGTCTTCAATGGGCAAGCCAATTCTGAATCCAAATGGCCAATTCACCTTGGATCCCATGCATCTTAATCTTCTGGATGAGTCTCCCATGAGGGACCTTGTTAAATGCCTTACTAAAATCTGTGTAGACAACAGCCATAGCTCTACCTTCATCAATCACCTTCATCATGTCCTCAAAACTCAATCAAATTAGTCAGACATGACTTGCCCCGCACAAAGCCATATTGACTGCCCCTAATTAAGCCATGGTTTTCCAAATGCTTATTCCATGGTTTTCCAAGTCCTAAGAATTTTCTCCAGTAATTTCCCTACCACTGACATGAGACTCACTGGTCTACAGTTTCCAGGATTAACCCTATTTCCCTTGAATAATGGAACAACATTAGCTACTCATCAGTCCTCCGGGACCTTGTCTGTGACTAGAGATTGGTAAAGGGGCCAGCAATCTCATCTCTTACCTCTCTCAATAACCTGGGGTATATCCTATCAGGCCCTGGGGACTTATTCACCTTAATGTTTTTTAAGAGACACAAAACTACCTCCTTTATCTTGAAATGCCCTAACATATTAGCATGCTCCACACTGATCTCCCTAGCCTCCACATCCTTCTTGGTAAATACTGATGCAAAGTACTCATTTAGGACCTCTCCCACATCCTCTGCTTCCAAGCCCATGTTCCATCATCTATCCTTGGGTTCTACCTGCTATCCTATTGTACTCTATCCTACCCATTCCCTAGTTATCTTCTTGCTCTTGATGTATGTATAGAATGCCTTGGGATTCTCTTTACTCCTACTTGCCAAGAACTTTTTATGGCCCCTCCTGGCTCTTCTAATTCCCTTCTTGAGTTCTTTTCTGGCTTCTTTATAATCCTCAAGGGCTCTGTTTGACTTTAGCTTCCTAAACCTTACATATGCTTCCTTTTCCTTCTTGACTAAATTCACCACCTCTCTCGTCATCCAAGGTTCCCTTAGCTTGCCATCCATATCCTTCATTTTACAGGAACATACTTGTCCTGTAATCTGTCTAGTTCGTCTTTAAACACCCTCCACATGTCAGATGTAGATTCCCTAGTTCCTTCCTAATACTCTTGAAATTTGCCCTGTTCCAATTTAATACTCTCCCGCAAGGTCCATACTTAAGCCTTATCTACAGCTATCTTAAAACTTACGAAGTTGTGGTCACTGTTTCCTAGCTGTTATTTCACTGAAAGGTCAGTCACCTGTCCAGGCTCATTACCCAACACCAGGTCCAGTATGTCCCCTCCTCTTGTTGGACTATCTACATATTGATTTAAGAAACCCTCCTGGATGCACCTAACAAATTCTGCCCTGTCTAAACCTCTTGCACAAAGGAGGTCCTGGTCTGTATTAGGGAAATTGAAGTCACCCACTACAACAAGCCTATTGTTTTTACACCTTTCCCTAATCTGCCTACATATCTATTCCTCAATGTCCCGCTGGCTATTAGGGGGTCTGTAGTATAATCCCATCAGAGTGATTGCACCTTTCTTATTTTTGAGTTCTTTCCATATAGACTCAGTGAATGAGTCTTCCATTATGTCCTCCCTGAGTGCAGCTGTGATATTGTCCCTGATGAATGGCGCAACTTCCCCCTCCTCTTTTACCTCCTTCTCTATCTTTTCTAAAACATCAAAACCCTGGAATATTAAACATCCATTCCTGTCCCTGTCTCAACCAAGTCTCTGTTACGGCCACAACATCATGGTTCCCATGTACTGATCCATGCTTTAAGTCATCACCCTTACCCATAATACTCCTAGCATCAATATACACACACTTCAACCTTTCCGTTCCATTGTGTATGTCACCTTGCTCCTGCGTATTCTTACTGGTCATGATATCTACCTTCTTCTCAATCCCTCCACTTTCTGACCTGGAGCTCTGGTTCTATTCCCTCTGCCAAACTAGTTTAAACCCTCCCAAGTAGCACTAGCGAAACTCCCAGCCAGGATATTGGTTCCCCTCCAGTTAAGGTGCAACCCGTCCCTCTTGTATAGGTCGCCCCTGCACTGTCTCTCTCTTCCCCTTGCCTCTCCTAGTGGTCACCCAACTATCTGCAGCCTTTACCTAAGGTGTGACCACCTCACTTATCTATGATGCTCTTAGCATCCCAGACGATCCTAAGTATGTCTAACTCCAGCATCAGTTTCTTCACATGGTCAGTCAGGAGCTGCAGCTGGGTGCACTTCCTACACGTGAAGTCATTGGGGACACTGGGTGTTCCAGTTTTCTCCCACATCCCAAAGACTTGCTGATTGTTGCATGAGTTGATCACTGTAAATTGCCCCTGTTGTAAGTGGCTAGTAGGAGAACTGGCAAAGGTTGGGGCTGGGTGGTGATTTGTGAATGGCCACATGGGAGAGAATAGGTTACAGGGAAGTAAGTGGAGGAGCTGCCACCAGTTTCCACCTTAAGCTGAGGTCTTGTTGCATTTCAAAGCACGAACGAGTTATAACCTTTCTCAAAAAGAATCACTGCTGATAATTTTTTTGTTCCTCTGGTGATTCTTATAGATGGCAGAAACTGAGGCTGGCAAGTGATTCAAGTGAAACTGGGCTGAAGTTGTGATTTGTATTTCTTGTGACATCCAGTAATATCTAGCGGGTAGTATGAACAGACAGTAAGTCACAACAATCAAAAAACACAGATCATTTTGAGATTAAGTGCTTACATATAGTCTAATGTTAGCGTCAGCTGTTAAATAACAGCAGAGGGTCACTTTGCCATCATCAATAAAATGGCTTAATATGTACAACTATTCCAGTTTACACTGCAATATTGATATAGAAGTAATTAAGCTGACCTGAGTTTTGCTTTGGTTGTCCCGTCCCCATAATCAAATCTCCAATAATCTCTCTGTAGTTTTTTAAAAATCTTTTTCCAAACAAACTAATCTTTACTAAGTAAACATAGCACTCTTGCTTGGTTTTATTATCATCCTACCAGTTGGGTGGGAAAATTTTCTGAGGAAAGAAGTACTGCTAAATCGGGAAGGGGAGGTTCAAACATTTTGGGCAATGGGTTTTTATCTTGGCTTTGGGGGAAATTGGAACAACACACACAAAATGCTGGAGGAACTCAGCAGGTCAGGCAGCATCTATGAAGGGAAATAAAGAGTCAATGTTTCAGGTCGAGACCCTTCATCAGGACTCAATGTCATTTTGTCTGTGATCTCTTGCCATTACAGAGCTCAAAATAGAGCAACTTTTTTCGCAGTTTGTGATGGACATGTGGACAATGTGATCTGCTGATCAGAGTGTGATTAGAGCCTTAATGTTGGGGTGTTGGGTCCTGGGAAAGGTTGCTGATGATGGTTTGCTTATCCTGCCTGTGCGTTTGGAGCATTTTGCAGACAGCATTGTTGCTAATTTTACAGTGATTGGAGGTGCCTGCTGCATGTCTCCGAAGAGTACAGAAAGGTGGGGATCTCGGGTGCCCAATAGATCATGAGCTTTGTGCTGCATTTAACATCTTGAAGCTGTGTCTGAGCAATTGAATCTGAGCAATTTCATCATGGATGCCTGCATTTGCTGAGGGGTGGCTTCCAAGTTATGGAAAATGGTCCATATTTTCCAAATGATGAACAAACGTATGTGTTAGAATATAAAATCATTAGAAAACTGTTTGAACTGTTTTTCTTTTTATTGCAGAAGCTTTTCAGAATATAATTCAACAAGCTGAGAACAACACAAAGATGCTGCTGAAAACTACATACCGAAATATGGCCTTTCAGACAGCTGCACCAGTTCAAGAACTCTTTACCGATGTTGCACTCTTCATTTTTGGCTCAGAGATAAATGTTGATGAATTTGTGAACAGATTTTTTGACAGCCTCTTTCCGTTGGTCTATAATCATCTAATCAATCCAGCCCTTACTGACGTCTCTCCGGACTTTGCAATGTGTATACGAATGGCAAGGAAGGACCTCAACCCATTTGGCTACCTTCCAAAATTAATATCAAGTCAAATGTCAAAATCTCTAATGGCTGGGCACATGTTTTTGCAGGCCTTAAATTTAGGAATTGAAATAATTAACACAACTGATCACTTGCAGTGTACCAAAGAGTGCAACAGAGCTTTGCTGAAGATGCAGTACTGTTCCCATTGTCAAGGCTGGACTAATCGTAAGCCATGTATGGGATATTGCCTGAATGTGATTAGAGGATGCCTTGCTAATATGGCAGAAATTGATCCACACTGGCAGGAATACATCAGATCACTTGAGGAACTGTCAAGTGGAATACTGGAAACGTACGATTTGGAACAAACTTTGCTGAATCTCCATTCATTAGTGAATGATGCAATAATGAATGCACAAATCAATGGGCCAAAATTGTCAGCAATGGTGAGTTTCTGATTAAATATCCATTTTTATCTGTGTGCATAAATGAACCATAAAGCTAATTGTTATGGAGTTACATGAACAATATTGTACTGCTACATCCCAAAGATTGTCTCCTTTTTCGAGAATCAGGTGAAATCCGAAATCTCTAACTGAAGAAAAACTGATGGAGTTGTATGTGGTAGGTTTTTTCCTTTCCTGTATCTGTGTGGTTCCTCATCCTCAGTATACCTCATCTATTTTATCTCTCGCCATTCAGCGTGATGTATACTTGGGCTCATCAAAGTCATAAGCTAGCTGGTTTGAGAATCTTCAAACCAATCTTATTGTCTCTTTGATACTAATATATACTGTAATTCTGAGACAGACTAGACAGAAATTTGAACTTGTGTTCTCACTATAATGGGATGAAGAAATTTTCCCCTTGTTGGGATACTTTGTTTTTATCAGGACTGAATTTGTTTAGGTACACTGTTCAAGGATCTTTTTTGCCCCAAGCATTTTAAAAGATTTCATAAATGAAGGTTAGCGGATTTGTGGCCTTGGCAGACCATAGACTTTTGAACTATGGATGAGAGTAATTAAAAGCATGTGATAGTAGTTGAATTATTGCATTTCATTAGAGAGGAAAAACTGATATAAAGATTACTCACTAAGCTGGAGAGATGCTTTTGTTCTCAATGTTTTATAGCTACTTTAATTTTCTACAATGCAGTATTTCTATCTATGTATGCCTTGAGATCTTGTGCAAGCAATGTGGTGAGGTTTTTCTTTAGTAATGGTGCCATCCATTTTCCCATCTGTCTGCAAACCAAGCATTAATGTGGTAACTAAAATGTTGAAGTTCTATGAAATGTTCAGTGTAACATTTTCAAAATACTTTGCACTGTATTTATGCATAGGTCTTACAATTTTAAGGAACTGCCTGTATGCACAGATTTAATTTAATAATCTATGATTTGTGTATAACTATTCTTTTCACTCTAATTTTCCATAAACTTAATAGTGGCTTTGTTCAATTTCCATAAAGGGCTGCTTTCTGCCTTTAATTATTGCAAATGTTTGTAGAAGCATGCTACTGATTACTTCAGACACCATTGTGTCTTTCCTAAACACAGTAAAAATGCAAAGCCTAGAAATTATTGTTGCTGTAATTGGTGGGCAGACAGATAAGCAAATGTGTATGACACACACTTAAACATTTAAAGTAAAAGATTAATGCTTGTATGTAAACAATAAATTTGTGCAACTGATTGCAGTGGGTATGTATACATAATTTAATCCTGATGTAAAAAGCAGAGTGCTGAGTACATTACTGAAGATTGCAGTGAACAAGTATTCTGGGAAAGGAGATGTAGATGTTTCTCCAGTTGAAGAAAGTCTTGCTTATACATTGGGCACTGTGGACAAGGAGATGCCACTAATATCATCTGCTGATGGCTTCATGGTTCTTCATAGTTCAGCAGTTGTGATCTGTACAGCTGTAGGGAATACTTGTGGTTAGGCAGGAGATGTAGTTTGATCACTATTCCAGTATCCAAGGACATTGCACGTGGCTTTGGAGGCCTTTGTGAAAGAGGCAGAAGGTAGTAACTGATTTGTATCCTTGGGAGGCTAGAATTCCCTGCAAACACATGTACAGAAGGAAGTGGAAGCAATAGCCATGGAAATCAATGCTACAAATCGAGATCATGAACCTGGATGAAATGTTGCAAGAATTTCACCAATCTCACCTGAGTTGTAGAGCTTGACAGATAATTCCTAAAATTGTATATGTGGAAAGGGTGCTGGTGGGAGAACAATGATTATGATTCAGATAGATTTAACAAAATTATGGAAAATGACAACAATAGTTTGGGAATAAAATTTCTAAACTTGTCCAACATTACTAAATTGCAGTGTGATTTACAAAGGTGGACTGGAAAAAGCAACTTACAGGTGAATCAATGTCAGATTAGTGGGAGGCATTCAAGGAGGAGATGAAAAGACTCAGACCAAATGTGTTTCTGGTGTGAGAAAGATGAAGTTCCAAATCTAAACCCTCTGGGGGTTGAACATACATGATGCGATGAGCTAAAAAAGGAAAGCTTATGGCAGATAATGAGTGCTCAAGAGTCCAGGAACAACTGAAGAGCAGAGAAGGGGCAAGAGTGAAATCATGAAATTAGGAAATCAAATTGATTAGATGAACGAATATTGGCTGGTAAAATTAAAATGCTAAGATGTTCTTTAAATACATGTGACAAAAGAAGATAACAAATACAAGATGACTTTGAGACCAAAGCAGTAACTGAGTATGGAGGTGGAAGTCATGGACATAGTTCTAAATAATTACCATGCCTCCTTCTGAAGAGGAAACAGATACAGAGGTTGACATTAGGGAGGAAGGACGTGAAGTGTAAGAACACTATCCATAAGAAGTATTTGATGCATTGGAAATCCTGCAGTCAGTGTCAAGGACCATGGAAGGATCTGGACCAGGGCTTTGCACAGAGTTTGAAACCCATTTTTCCAACATGAATGTAACATACAGATAACTCTATTCATATGTCCACATTTGCAACAATGGTGCTGCGTCTGATGGCTCGTGATGCAGCTGCCCTTGGAATATAAGCAAGTAACCTCTGGGGGCTGCATGAAAGCTCAGATTCCCATCATTTAAGGTTAGCTGGATGCCATGTCATGGCTTTACAGTAGGAAAGGGGGTTTTCAGGGAATCACAGCTGCTTAGTGTGACTATACATCATTGCTTGGTTGGGACAGTCCAGACCAACAAAAATTCAGTCCCAATCCTGAGTAGTGTGACTCTGGAACAGCATTTGTCTTGAAGTCCTTCGAGATCTTTCAGTAGCTCAGAGGAAGAAACAAATGGGACCTCAGGAGCAGCACAGAAGGAATGGGATCCTGCAAGTGGCAGGATAATATACCAGCAGCATCAAATGTCCAGGGGTGTATTCTTATGGCACTTAGGAAGTTTGATACAGCTGGTAAAACTCATTGTAACAGAACAAATATCTCTGTTCTATTAAATGGTCAGACCTACTTTCTATAATGGAGCTTGAAGGATTGGTGGAACAAATAAAAACAGATGGAGATACATGAGAAAGATTTAGCTGATCTGCTAATTCCAAATTATTGTGTCCAAAAAACTCTCACTAATGAACTGAAATTTGAGCTCTGGCAGGACAACATTAGTGCTCCCATCCCAGTAACACTAGACTGTTCTCTTAAAGTGATGTTGGCCGATGTCAGGCTTTCTCATTTAAGAGCTACTTGACATTGATCTCCAGGGGCATGCACAGTCTCCCACTTAAACCTTGCAGTATTCCACTAATCCATGCTGTAGTCCTTGCGATAGCATTTGGAGCAGTGGGGTAGGCAAGCTGTTTTTTGCAGGCAACATAGCATGTTTTAATTTATAAATTTGCTCCAACTTTGATTTTGTTTTGGCTAATGCTTGGCAGAGGGATA
The DNA here is from genome assembly GCF_009764475.1 of Pristis pectinata. Lineage (NCBI taxonomy): Eukaryota > Metazoa > Chordata > Chondrichthyes > Rhinopristiformes > Pristidae > Pristis > Pristis pectinata. Next base: position 65,255,259 of record NC_067415.1, on the reverse strand, counting down.
GTCAGTAAGTGGGTGTGTTGGTGAATGAGGGGTTGAGATTGGAGCTGAGATTGGTGGTATCCCACTTCAATTAGTTCTTCATAAGAGCTCAATCAGAAAAGTGCAGTATAGCTTGTAGTTCCTATTCCCTTTCTTCCTTCTCTTCCTCTTGTTTCACCTCTTTGTAGTCCTACATCTCAGGTTTTCTCTTGATTGCTGGCACTAAAACCTGATCCCTCATAATGGCAGTGTTTTACAGATGCTAACCCTAAGCTTAATGCAGCATATCATTACAAATCTTGATGCCCATTATAAATCTGCTCACCCAATTTAATGCATCTTTCCTCCAGAGAGATGCGGGTCAAAATTGTGGCTTCAGTATGCCACTGGTCTGCCCAGTCAGATTTCTTGTAGCTACATGGTGTTCATTGTTCGCATGCTGCTTATTTCTGCAAAGGTTGTGCAGTGAATTCATGAAGCAGTCGTGAATGGCCCTTGTCATCCCCCTCTTAGTTTGTCTCATTAGCAGAAATACAGCTGGAACAACAGATTTTTTAGAATGAAGACATCATGACTTGTATCAGAATGCTGGGCACTAAGCTGCATGATGTGCTGGCCCACTCAGGCATGTTGTTGCCCCGAGGGAGTGGAGTCCCTTTGGTTTCGATACATAGCACAGTTGACATATGACACAAATGGAGCAACAGGCTGTACCATATGGAAGCTTGCAAATATTTGTGCTTGCAGCATCTGCTTCTCTTTGGCAAGAGGGAATAAAATGAAGCTATTTCTCTTTGATAAGAGAATATCAGTAACCTGCTTAAAGCAGCTGTGAACTATTTGCTAACAATGCCAGCTTCTGTTCATATCCATGTCTATTTTCAGAGCTACTGGTAAAGTGTCTTTCTAGCAGTGGTGCAACCTTTGATGGATTTCAGTGAGGATTTCCTTCGTGAAACATAGACATTTCAGACTTTGGTCAACATTCAGGTTCATGTAGGGGAATTGCTCCCAAAACACCATGGGTTGATGTGACTGTCTTCAATCCTTATTCTCAACTACTATTCCACCTCTTCCAAAAAGAAGTTTAGCTGTTTTGCTCTTTCATTTTCACTAAGGAAAAGGCTCACTGGTACTTATGTTTCTGGGAACAACTGGATTATGCAGATACTTTGGAGTCAGTAGAAAGTCCTTAAACACATGTCACACTGCTCTGTAGATACTTGAAAAGTCTGTGGAAAGCAAATGATAAAAAGTATGGAATTGGAGCAGCAACCAAAATCAAGTAACTAACTTAAAAGGTACTGGTGGTAGGGATTGGAGGGCCCTTCATGCTACTTAATACATGCTCAGCTATATGAGCTAAATGGAGGATGTCAGCTGGAACATATTGCTCTGAACTGTAAAAGCAAGAGGAAAATTGGAGGAAAAGCAGAATTGCTCATAGAGACCATTAGGGTATTTGAAGCAGTCATATTACTAAGTGTGAAGAAGCAAGAAAAAAATCTCTTGGTGGAACTCAGGACTACAAACAAGTAAAAGAGTTTGATGTGAGTTTTCTGACAGATCTTCTGAAAGTGATTTGGTTGTGCAATGCCTAAGTATGGCAATCAGAGAATCTTGTTGCAATAACAGAGTTACTATAGGAGATTGAGAAGCAGGAAATTTTGAGTCTGACTTTCATTGCGTCTCTTCAAAATTGATTTGTGGAACAGTGTCTTACTAAACCAACAAGAGAATAGGGCATACTAAATTTGGTGTAAGGTTTGCACTAGCAATACCAGGTTCATAGTGGCCATAAGTATATTGAACTCAACATTAAGCTAGAGCAGTTTAAAGTTGAGTCACAGCACAAAGTTTTAAATTTGGTAATGCAAACTTTGAGTAGTTGAGGTAAAAATACATTAGAATTCACAGAGTGGGACTGTTGATGAATGAAGCTCTAGATGAACACTAGGAGCTAGTCTAACATGTATTTCATAAATGGCAGATCTGTATGTACTTCAGAGGGAAGGGGATCTACTTGTGTACTTGAAAAACAAAACTTTGGTGAACTGAAAAACCTGGTAACTATGGATTTGTGTGACTAACATTAGTGGTGGGGAAGATACTGGAAACATTTCTGAGGGAGAGGATTAATGATCATTTGGAAAGTCAGGGCCTAATCAGACAGTCAACTTGGCTTTGTCAGTCAACATGGCAGACAAGAAGATCCTGTCTGACCAATTTGATTGAATTCTTTGAAGAGGTGACAAAATGTCTTGATGAGGACTATAAGACTAAGAATCTTGTTTCCAGACACAGAACTAAGACTAAGAATCTTGTTTCCAGACACAGAGCTAATGGAAATATGGTCACTGTATCTGCATTATCAAGCCATGTAAGTATCTTGTATTCAATAAAATCACTTAAGTGTAAGGAAGCATTTCACAATAAAAATGCATAAGTAGAGTGGTTGGACACTAATACTGTAATCTCTTTGGAGGAACCTGAATTAGTGTAGGCATTCCACACAACAATGTTTTTTATTCTCCGCAAACAAAGCAAATCAATTTCTAGCACAACATGCAGTGTTTTCTAAGCTGGGACTTGCAGAAACTACCAGGAGAAATCCTACATAGTGTGCTGTTCCATCATACCTTATCCATGACAAATCTTGGTTACAGCACAAGCTTGTCCACGAGCTCTGCCCTCAATCCACCCTGGCTATAATAAGTTCCACCCATGACTAACCCTGTACGTGGCAATAGGAGCCTGCAGTTAAATGTCACATTGATGGTTGGTAGCTCAAGGCATTGTCTTAGCCAATTATCGCTGATATTTAACTGATCTCATTGAATACAAAATACTTTTGTGGCTTGATAGTGTGGACACAGTGATCATATTTCCACTAGCTGGATTGTCTGGAACCAAGATTCTCATTCTTGTGGTTCTCTAATTTCATACAACATTAACCAATTCTGCCACCCCCCATCTAACCACCAACTTTTGCCATTTCTCCTACTACCCACTTACAAGAGGGGCAGTTTACAGTGATCAATTCACCCAACAATCAGCAAGTCTTTGGGAAGGTGGGAGGAAAGTGGAGCACCTAAGAGGAATGTGCTAAACTCCACGCAGACAACACTGGACGTCACAGTCAAACCCAGGTTGCTGGAGCTGTGAGGCAGCAGGGAAAAGCCTGGTAACTATAGACCTGTGAGCCTAATATCAGTGGTAGGGAAGGTATTGGAAAAACTTCTGAGGATGATCACTTGGAAAGGCAAGGAGTTATCAGAGACAGCTTTGTGAAAGGAAGATCTTGTCTGACAATTTGACTGAATTCTTTGAAAAGTGACAGTGTATCCATGAGGGCAGGAATGTAGATGCAAGTTACATGGACTTTAGTGAGGCTTTGACAAGTTTCCAAATGAAGACTGATTCAGAAGTTTTGGGAGCAGTAACGAGGCTCGGACATAAATGATCGGGTTTTACAGAGTATTGAGGAATAGGGGGACCTTGGAGTACAAGTCCATAGATCCTTGAAGGTGGCAACATGGGTAGAAAATGTGGTTAATAGGGCATATGGGATACTGGCCTTCGTTAGCTGGACCATTGAAAACAAGTAGGGAGGCTATGCTCCAACTTTATAAAGCCTTGATTTGATCTCAGCTGGAGTACTGCATGCAGTTCTGGTCACTGTGCTACTGGAAGGATGTGATAGTGCTGAAGAGGATGTTGCCTTAGATGGAACAGTTCAGTTGTGAAGAGAGACTGAAGAAACTAGGTCTGTTCTCTCTGGATCAGAGGAGGTTGAGGTGGCATGATTGAGGTATATAAAATGATGAGGCGTATATATAAAATAGACTGCAGGAAAGTTTTCCCTGTATCAGAGGTAGATAAAACTAGAGGACATAGATTTACAGTAAGGATGGAAGAGATTTGGAGGGAATGTAAGAGGGACCTTCACCCAGGGGGTGGTAAGTATCTGGAATACACTGCTTAAGGGAGTTGTTGGTCACTGACAGCATTTAAGAAGTGTCTGGCTGAGCACTTGAATCACCTAGACTAAGGTCCAAGTGCTGGGAAATGGGATTAATACAGAAGGGTGCCCACTGGTTGGTATGGATGTTAGGCCGAATGGCCTGTTTCCCTGCTGTATGATTCTGACTTTAAAAAGGTTCGAGACCGTGTACAACAGAAAGAATGGAAATAGAAGTGGAAAGTGATAGTGGAAATCCCAGAGTCTGAGAAAATCAATAGAGCATGACGTGGATACAAAATAGTAATCAGCTTTGCAAAAAAGAGGATTTGTAGATACTTCAGTCGAGACCTTCCAAAACACAATTGATTCAGGATTATTCTGTTTGATTAAAAAATTGTCATTGTGAGAGAGAAACCAGAAAATGATAGAGTTACTGTACTGGTCTCTGTTTTGGGAAAGTTGTAACAATCTGTTTTTAGGGATAAGATGCGCAAGTCCTTGAACAAATAGAGGCTGTCCAAAATATGCTAGTGTGGATTTATAAAATGTACATCATGTTTAACCAACATTCCTTTTTGATAAAGGTGACCTGTGATTTATAGTCTGGGCCAGCAGAGAGTGAAAGCTGCTTCAAATAAATCTGTGGTATCCTGCCAAATAGGGATGATGGAGAAACAGGGTAAATGCTTCATAAGGATAACCTTGTAATAGAAAGTATGAGTTCGGATGAAGGTTAATTGACCTGAAACATTAACATTTTTCTCTTTGTAGGTGTTGCATGACCTGAGTGTTTCTAGCAATTTCTGTTTTTATCTCAGATTCCCAGCATCTGCAGATTTTTACTTTTCAATTTCTATTTAAAGCAGTTGATTTGCTTTTGCATGTCTTCCACATATTCCACACCTCTAAGTTTTTAAAAGAAATAAAAGCAGGAAGAGGCCACACTGCCCCTTGACACTGCTCCATCATTCAATAAAATACTGATCATACATCGTAAAGACCATTTTCTCCCTGATCTTCCTACTAAAATACAATATCAAGTTGACTTGTGTTGTTCTTCTGGTATCATACCTATGTGGCAGGCTAGCCACAGATTTATTTGTAACAGCTGTCTTGTTCTGCTGATTCCTTGATTTTGTAAGTATCAAAAAATCTATCAATCAGAGGATTTACAACTTTCCAGGCTAGAAAAATTCAATGACCTGCAAGCCTCTGTGTCAGGAAATTTCTCTCCTTCTTACGACTGAATAGGCAACTGCCTGTATTGAAACGAGCAGCAGAGATAATGGCTTCTCAAAATCTACTCTCTCTATAGCTCAGAGTTTTATAGTTTCAATGAGATCATCTCTCATTTTTCTAAACTTGATCTTCTCCCCTTGAACCCCATCATCTTAATAATCAGTCTGGTGAATCTAAGTGTACCACCATCAAGGCCAGTGCAGTAAGTATATCTTTCCGTGGGCGTGAAGATCAAAACTGCACTTTTGTGCTCTTGGGCTACAACTTCTTTGCAATAAAGGACAACATACTATTTGCCTTCCTAAATGTGTTCTTTAACTATGTGTTAACTTTGTGTATTTTGTGATCTCTCATACCGACATCCCTTCATACATAAACATAGAATAGTTTCTCACCATTTAGATGATGTATATATCTATTCTTCTTTCCCATGTATATAACCTCACATTTCCACATTGCCCTACATCTGCTTTTTCCTCACTCAAAAAGTCTACATCTTTTTCAAATCATTGTATCTTCCTCGCAGCTCACTTTCCTACCTAGTTTTATATCGCCAACAAAATTAAATTATACTCTATCCTTTCATCTAATTAGTTACAGCAAATTATATATAGCTGTGGTCCAGTACTTACCATCCACTTTCATTTACCAGCACAAGCCTGTCAACTTAAAGAAGATCCATTTACTCCTAATCTCTATACTTGTCAATATATTGTCTCCAAACCTGTGTACTGTTTTTTTTTGTGTAACAGCCTTTTTGTCTGATTCGTATCAAATGCCTTTTGAATGCCAGAGTCATCCCATCTACTTTTTATCCCTTGTTCACCCAGCTACATTTGTGATATGACTTCCATTTCATTAAAGCATTTCAACTCTGTTTAATCATATTATGATTTCCTAGGTGCCTCTGTGTAATTATAGTGGGATGAATCATGCTGACTGGTGGTTCATGTGCAGTGAAAGGCAGAAATCCAAGACAAACTGGAGGTCAAATGTTGGTTGGTTCCCCGTGACACTGAACTCACCATTGAGTCCAACAGAAGGTCATTGCCTCCAGGTTAGCTGGGAAGGACTGCTTAATTTTCTGAGCAGCTACAAATGGAAATGAATATTGTGCAATCATCAGGGAACATCTCCACTTTTGACATTATAATGGAAGAAGGTCATTGATAATGTAGCTGAAGATGGTTGGGCCTAGAATACACTCCTGAGAATTTCCTACAGTGATACCTTGGATCTGGGATGATTTATCCAGTATGATACAACTACAAGCACCAACATGTTTTCCCTTTGAAGTGCTTTGAAATTTATGGCGGTTCCTAAGTACCACGTCCAATCAAACACTGTCTTTATATCAAGAGCAGCCGTTCTCACTTCACATTTGGAATGCTTCACATTTGGACCAAGACTAAAATGAGGTCTTGAGCTAAATGGCTCAAGCGAGCCCTAAATTGGGCATTTCTAAGAAGGTAACTGATCTACTTGACCCAATGCCTGACATCATTTTGTTTAGAGTAGAATGACTGGGTTATGGTTAGTTGGACTGGACTTGTCCTGTTTTGTGACAGGATATACCCGAGCAATATTCCAGGGCAGACGACTGTATAATGATACTAGAAACTCCTTGGCTAGAGGCAACCTAGCTCTAAAGTGCAAGTCTTCTATACTGCAGCTGGGATATTATCTGGTCCCATAACCTTTACTGTATCCAGTGCTATCAGCTGTTTCTTAATATTACACGGGCAGAATTAAATTGGTTGAAGACTGGAGACCTCATGAGGAAGCCAGGAAGGGTTATTCGTTGGACATTTATGGCTGAAGATAGTTCCAAAGCCTTAGCTTTGTCACTCACAAGTTTAGCTCTGTCAATGTTATATATCTGTGTATTCTTGGAGACTCTACCTTTCATCAGAAGTTTAATTATGACTGCCATTCACATTTAGAGGTGGCAGTAGACTGCCTTCTAGGTTTGGGATTTTTAGTCAATGCCCCTGGATTACTATTCTGGTAATTTAGACACTGCAACAATACAATGTAACATTCCAAAAGGATTGGAGACAGACCATGAGTAAAGAGCACATAATTGCACAACTCCAGCACTGAGCTATCAGGTTTCTGACTATTTTGCAGATTTTAGGTGTTTGCATTTATAGTTACTAATGCTGCACTGTACAGATTTTCACAAGGAACCTTTGTCCTTGGTACATTCTGTCAAACCTTGAGTTAAATGTGTAGTGTGTGTAATGATATGGTCTTAGTATACAAATATAACCAGCTGGTTGTATTTAACCATTCCTCAAAGGCAGGGTGGGGAATTCTTGAATATTCTGTCCTTCGGTGGCCAAAGTAAATGGTATTTAATAACTATAACAGCTGATTAGTTGCTAAAATAAGGGATTTGTACATATGTCATCGAAATTCTTTGAAAATTTAGATAAAGAAAATATTGTCTATGAAGCTTAGCAAGTTTAGTTGGTGAATGTTCATCTCTGATCTCCTTAGATTCTATGAATGATGAAGAGTTGAAACATTTTTTACATTCCATTGTGATCAGCTTACCTTGATCTGTTTGGGAGGTCATTAGAGCCAAGGTGTGGTCCTGGAAGTCCAAATGACCAATATTTACTCTAACTGAATATGTATTTCTTTGCTGCACAAGAACTCTGAAGTTTTTGCTTTTGTCACTTCTCACTATTACTGTCTTCTCCGATACTTTCAATGTGTTCCGAATTTATAAGATAAGCAGCAATACCTAATGACGTCTCTGATGAACAAGACCTGTGGCTTTGTGAAACACCACAGCACTGTCCTTGGAACACTTTTTATTAATTATAGTTTAACACATCAGCTTTAGAAATGTGATAATTTTATGCAGTTTATTGTATTCTGTTAACATTTATAGACTAACTTGTCAGCCATGTTCAAGAATCTACCAGTCATGTATAAATCAGCAAAAATCAGTAAAATTCACAAGTAGAAAATAATCAAAAAGTTAAGAAAAAACTAGAGATGTGGTAAATCTTGGTAGTGTAGCGGTTAGCGTAATGCTATTACAGTGCCAGCGACCCAGGTTCAATTCTGGCCACTATCTGTAAGGAGTTTGTATGTTCTTCCCATGTCTGCGTGGGTTTCCTCCGGGTGCTCTGGTTTCCTCCCACATTCCAAAAACATATGGGTTAGGAAGTTGTGGGCATGCTATGTTGGCGCCGGAAGCGTGGCGACACTTGCGGGCTGCCCCCAGAACACTCTACGCTAAAGATGCATTTCACTGTGTGTTCCAATGTACATGTGGCTAATAAAGATATCTTATCTGAAATTAAACAGAAAATGATGGCTAGCATCACTTAAAGGAAGAGTTTGCTACATAGTCAGCCTGGATGAATTAAAGTAGGGGATGCCTTGTGGGTGCAGTCGGCAGTGGTAAGCATTATATAATCGAGGTTGATTTGGGGTGGGGGGGTGGAGATGGACAAGGCTCATAGATCAGGAAAGGTTTTACGAAGTGGGGATATCAGGGAAAGGGAGGGGATTCATGGATTGGGGTTCATGGGAGAAAGATGGTGCAGAAGAGTGGAGTAAAGGTCGAGGGATTACATTAAGGAGCTGGTCATGGCTACTGTGGCTCCCCATAATACAGTGCGAAATGCCTCACAGATGAAGAGCGCGATAACACCACACTCTGAGACATCTGTTCACATGTCCTTGGACTGGAGAGGGCGTGGCAAAGGAGGGACTCAGCTGTGACTGCCCATCCAAATGAAGTGGTGATATCATCTTATTTCCCCACAGTATTGGGTGACTAAAAATAACAAAAAAAATTGATGTTTCTTTTACATTCAGTGTTATTTATTTATTTCCCACACAAAATTCTGTAAGAGCGAATTTTATTCCTTATCTAAATTTTTGTGGACCTATTTCTGAATTCCATAAAGGTGAATTTTCTGTTACCTGAATAGCCATAAAGTCATGTCGAGTTTATTATGGTACTTAATGTATGGTACAGGTATAGGTATAATGGTACAGGTACAGTGGTACAGGTATAATGAAAAGCTTGTGTGCGGTAGCATCGCAGGCACGTCAGTTCAGACAGCACACAATATAAATTATAGATACATATATTATACAACGTGGGTGTCCCCTTTGCTATTTTCCATGTATCCTTTTATCATGTAATAATGGATTCTAGTATTTTCCCCAATGGATATTAGTCTAACTGGTCCATAATTCCTTGTTTTCCCTCTCCATCCTTTCTTAAATAGTGTGTCACTAATACACCAACCTCTATTTCATAGAACTGAATGTTTCACATCTGGATTTAGCAGCCAGCAGAAGAGGTCAGGCACTCTTACAAGGGTGGGAATACTCTCCATCATTTCAACTACCATTATTACATCCTTCAAGCACAGTGGAATGAAAAACATGGGAAGTGATGCTATCCTTGCATCCATTCTTCTGCCGCACAATGCCACCAGCTCCACAGTCCCATGACCAAGCTTTGGCACATCTTCTCTACAGGCTGTCTTATGGTGTAAACATACATCCCCCAGACACAGTTCTGACTTTTTCTTTTCTCTGAACCAAAAGGTGCAACTTCACCAGGCAGTTAGAAGAGAGCCTAAAATGTATCCTCAGTTGATTTAACACTCCCAGCCAGCAACGCAGGTCCTGATACTTAGTAGCTTACAAGTGAGCATAATGACCTCATGCAGAGCATAGCCAAGGCAGAGAGAAAGGAAAGGGCAGGCAGCTGCTTGTCAAGGTGCTTGTTAAGGTTTTTGTTTTGCTGCAGAAGATCCAGATGATGATTAATTGGGGCATATTACAGAGGAAGGCTGCGCAATTTTGGGCATGCACAATTCAATGCTTGATGGATCAGAGCCTGCCAATTAACCTGGATGTAAAAGCAAGGGGTAAGGAGGAATCCAGCAACATCTAACTCTACAGAGAGCTTGGTAAATATCTTTAGTGCATGGAAATGGTCAAATACAAGAACGTAGTTATGAACTTAATGATAATGGTTGAAGTCTCAGCTTCCATTGCTGCAGGAAACTGACCAGTGTTTGGTTGTGGAAGTTGAGATATCCACCCTGTTGGCTCAGCTGGATGTCTTGCAAGAAGTTATTGCTGTAGTACAAACCCAGACTCTTGCCAATATGGCTGTGGATGCTATTGTTCTAACGTGCTTACAGGACCTCTGCCCAAGCCACAGATTATAGGGTTCGGAGGAAGTGATAATTGCCTTCATTGGAATTTGAATCTGCTGACTTCTGAGGATGTTAATATTTATAATTCTGTTCCATTGGTGCTCTTGCTGTTGCTTGTATGTGATTCAGCCCAGTGTGCCAAGTTAGTCCAAGGTCAAACATTCTAAGCCCAGACTGACCTTATCAGATGAGAGCTGCTCAAGAACTCCTCCGACGTTCACTGCAGACAGTCCCCAGGTTCCTGAAAACTGTTCATAACCCGAACTGTTTGTAGGTCAGGAATGAACAAAAACAGTGTGTGGGAGGGGATCACAGAAACATCTGTGATGGGAGGGTGAGCAGGCACGGGCAGAGCGACCGCCAGCTGGCCCCACTGACGTTGAGCGAGCTCAGCATTTCCCGCTCTGCTGGGCTTGACCCAGCCCCCAATTGTTGTGGCCTGGTGGGGAGTGAGCAGGTTGGGAAATGTCCTGTTCCCACCAGGCAGAAGATCCCCGCAGCAGCTGACAAATCCACTCAGTCCTTCCTACTGGTCTGTCAAACAGTCACTCGTGTGTATGGAATGTCCATAAGTCAGATGCTCGAAACCTGGGGAGGACCTGCACTTTTTTTTCCACTGAACTGTAGCCTTCCACCAGCTGCAACCACTGGGGCAGTACTACATAGGAGCTACAGGATGGACAGACACAGAATAGATAGGCATTAAGCAAATGCACAAAGGTGATTAGTATAAGTTTGTATGCAGTTTGATGTATTTGAGTTCTGAGTTTGGTTTGGGATATTTATAGAGTCCTATGGTCAGAGAGAGATACAACATGGAAACCAGCCCTTTGGCCCAACAAACTGCTTTGACCAATAAGTACCCACTTGGATAATGAATATGATTTGGAATAGTTACAGACTCATTGCGAGACACCGCACGGAAAGCGGTCCTTCAGCTTACTGAGTCTGCACTGACCTTTTTACATTGTGGCAAGAGCAACTGTCAGCAATGGTCAAAGTCGAGTTTATTGTCATATGCACAAGTACACGTATGCGCAGGTGCAATGAAAATATACTTGCAGCAGCATCACTGGCATATAGCAATCAGATAAGCAGTATTCACAAGAAAAACATAAATTAATCAAATTATATACAACTTTTACAACAAAGAATGGTGGGAAGAGAGTTGATAATTAGGGAACTGGAGTTGATGACTGGAGAATTGGAGTTGTGTTTCTTGGTGGTGCAATCCTGTGAGTTGGTCACAAGTAGTCTGGCCAGAAAGCCATTGGCTGGGTTGCCATTTCATTTTCCTCCTACTCCTCCTCCTGTTCCTCTTCCTGGGAAATGGAGGTTAGGTTTTATTGATAGTATAATCATGTGCTCTGAATCTCAGCTCAGGGTCATATATGATACCAGTATTTAAAATTATAATCATCCATTTCTCTTTCATGGAGCTGTCAGGGAGAGGGATGGAGTCACTGATAAATGGTTTTGTGTCGTGAAGATGACATAGGCTTTTGTCTTCCTGGTATTTAGCAGGAGGAAATTCTGCTTATTCACTGTTTTATGTTACATGAACAGTCGAATTATTTAGATGCAATGGAGGAATAAACAGGAGGTGGTGGTGAAGTAGAGGAGGTGACCTGGAGATTGATGTGTTGTTGAATGACTTATTGAGGGGAACATGCAGATTGACAAATAGGAAGGAGCCAAGTCTCTCAGTAACTCTGCCTGGATGGGAAGAAAAGGCATTTCATGTGATACCCATGACTGAATTGATGAGATCAAATGAGGTGAGAGAAGTTCCAGAATAATGGGCAATCATTGGGATGTGGTTGCACAGTGAACCTGGTCCAAGGCTAAACACTGGTCAATAAAGCTGAAGAAATTATGTGGAGCATCATTGATCATGAGCAGTTGATGGCCCAATAACCATGAAAAGGTGGTTTTTGAGAGTGTTATGTTTTTGAGGGAGATGGGTTGTATGGAAGTGGAGGTGTTTGTGAGAGGAAAACTAAATTCTTCATTTCTTTCCAGAGGCAAAGCAAACAATGGCTTCTGCTCATATGAAAACATTTAAAATTACAGCCATCGGATACATTTTAGTTTCAGTTTTATTTGGTTCTCTCATGAGTTTATGCTGACTATCCATATGCCATGAATGGCAGTGTCTGGAACCCATTGGATTCAGTAGATTCTTGATCTTCTGCATCAGAATACAAAGCATTTCATATTACCATGTTGAAGTTCTCAGCAGAACAGTAATTGCTCAAGATTGATATACAGTTGATGTTATTAATTCACTATAGTTCTATAGTTTGCTGTGTATTTACACATATCAAATTGTGCTTTATCTGTCCAAAAGATGTTTGAAGGATGAGACAGAGTTCCAGAATTTCTGTTAATATCTCACCACAGTTACTAGTCATCACAGGCATGGGTAACATTGAGACAGACTGAGTCTGCTGCTAAGAATAATTTTGAAAGTTATTTGTTTTTGAAAGATATCTGCTCACTAAGATTTAGAAGCAAATTTTTGACTCTGCTCCAACATCAGACTCATGGTCTCCAGCAATGAGTTCGGACTTGCTTGCTGCGCCTGGCTAGATTACACTGGACATTTGAATGGCTGCAAGGGAGAAGTATAATTTACATTCTTTGAACTAATTGAGTTTGCTTTAATGTTTTTGAAGAGATTTTTTATGTTAAGTTTTTTTTCTATTTCTTTCTTTCAATAGTCTTTCAATATTTTTGAATTGTCAGGGACATTCAGAAACATTCCAGGTTCCTCCCAGGCTTGGCAGAAATAAAACTAACTGGCATGGCTTAGCCAGATGACAAAGTTTTTAAAGGCCTTTTGTTGGCTATTCAAGTGACACCATTAAAACCTTGCTGTTGTGAAAGCCTTGCCATTGTGGATTGGGATGGCTTTGGACAGCAAATCAACACAAGTGGATCTGGAAAAGTTAAGATTTTACTCAGTACGACAGAATAAAAACAACTTTTGCAGATCCACTCATGTTGATTTGCTGTCCAGAGGTCAAGTGGGTACTCATTGCTGGGAGCAAGTTGTGGCCCTACACTTAGAAGTGCATCTCATATGACCACTTCAGGTCTTAAGTCATTTGTAGAATTCAAAATACCATTTGTTCACAAAAATTTGTCAAACTGAAGCATGTATTTCAGAAAGGACACTGCAGGATACTGATTATTGAATCAAACTGATGAATCAATGAAAATCAAGAAAACTGCAGATGTGGAAATTTGAAATAAAAAAATGCTGGAGATACTCAGCAGCTTGGGCAGCATCTGTGGAGAGAGAAAGGGAATTAATATTTCAGGTTGATGACTTTTTATCAGATTATTGGTGAATTCCTCAACTTGGTAACAGACCACCAGCCCCAATTGATAGTTATTGTGTTTCTCCTGCATGCAATCACATTTTGAAAGTCAATAGACTGGGCATTTCACCACTGAGTTGTTACTTACGTGACTTGCAAAAGTACAAACTACATCATGGATATAATTCGAGAGAATTAGAAATATTGATGATAGTAATGCATCATTACTTCATCGGTGTTACAGTACTGTAGTCTTTGGTTACACATTCTTTTATTTCCTTGGGCAGTTATAGATGAATTGGAAACAGCAGATGGTTTTAATCATTACATTTCTAAAGCATTGAAAATATGCTTTCTGAAGTAAGCACCAATTTGTTTCTCTTTTATTAAATTAGCCTGGGGCATTGCCTCTGCCATATGTTCACAATTATATACGTTTTAATAGCTGAACTGAAATAATCTAGTAATAAGAACAAAGCAATATAACCAGTATTTTATTTTAAGAATTGCTTTTAATGTTCAGACCATTTTTTAATCATTTCAAGTCAATCACATTTACTTTCTTTACAGGTAAATAGAGCTTGTGGACATCCTGTTAGAAAACCTACACAGTCTTCAGATTATCAATCAGATCTTTACAATGATAAACATGGACTGAAAATCATTCATAAAGAAAATGAGGAACCATTATCCAGCAGGCGAAAGTAAGATCCAGTATTGAAATTTACACTTAATTTTTTCTGTACAAAGTGCAAGTGAAGGTTAGTGAAATCTTTTTAAGAATTAGATTACAATATTTAAATTCAAGTTTTTAGAAGGCTCAAAATAGCAGGAAGTTTTCATGTTACCAGAGTACTAAAGGCAAGCAAGAATGATGAACTGAAGGAAATAATTGTTCGAAAAAATATTACATGATCAGTTAGAGAGACTAAAAGTCGATAAACACCAAGGACCCTATAATCTATGTGCCAGAGTTTTATGAGAGCTGGCTTTAGTAAATGCTTTGGTTATCATCTTACAAAATTCCACAGATTCTGGAGTTATGGATTGGATGGTGGCAAATGTAGCCCCTCTATTTAAGAAGGGAAGGGGAGAGAAAACAATGAACTGCTGACCTAACATCAGTTGATAGGTAAGTACTGGAGTCTATGGTGAACGATGCAGTAACACCTTGAAAACAATAATAGAATTGAGCAGAATCAACATGTATTTCTGAAAGGAAAAGCATGTTTGTCTAATCTGCTGGAGTTTTTGAGGATGTGACCACTAGGATAGATAAGAGGAAACCTGTAATTAAATTTTCAGAAGACTTTCAATAAGTTTCAATGCAGGAGGTTGGTCAACAAATTTAGAACATGCCCTGCCGAGGGTAATATACTGGCATGATTGAGAGTTGAGTGTAATATACTGATGTGGATTGCAGACAGCACAAAGCTGGGGAAGAATGTGAGCTGTGAAGTGTATGCAAAGAGGCTCTAAAATGATTTTGACAAATTGAGTAGGCAAAAGCATGGCAGATGCAGTTTAAAATAGACAAATATGACATTATCCACTTTGGTCCTAAAAGCAGAAAAATAGATTATTATCTGAATGGTGACAGATTGGAAAAGGAGAAGGTGTAATGAGATCTGGGTGCCCTTATATGCTGACATCACTGAAAGCAGACTGTGAAGTGCAGCAAGAACTAGGAAGGTAAATGGCCTTGATCGTAAGGGGATTTGAGGACTGGAACAAGAATATACTGCTATAGCTATACAGTGCTTAGTAAGACCTCATTTGGAGGTTAGTGCATAGCTTAGATCTGCTTATCTGAGAAAGGATGTTCTTGGTGTGGAGAGTGTGCAGTGATGGTTTACAAGACTGCTTTCTGGGATAGCAGGACAGATGTATGATAAATTGGATTGATTAAGGTTATATTCAATGAATTTTCAAAGAATGAGAGGGGGTTTTGTGGAAACCTATAAAATTCTAATAGGGCTAGACGGCCTTGATGCAGGAAGGATGTTCCTGATGGGTGGAGAGTCCGGAACCAGTGGTTCATGTCAAGAAATGGACTGAGACAGGAGTTCACCAGTGGCAGGTGAAGCTGTGAAACTCTTGAGTACAGAGGTAGGGCAGAAGGGTGTAGGGGAGTGTGGTGCAAGTCATTAAATATTTTCAAGAAGGGGGTAAATATAATTCCTAATGCCAAAGTAATCAAGGGTGATGGGGAGAAGGTGGGTCAGTGTACTGAAGTGGATGATCAACTGTGTTCATGTTGGATGTGGAGCAGGCCCAAAGGGCCAACTTCTGCTCCTGTTTTCTATTATCTATGAGCATTGGTTATCATACAGAAGGCAAAGAATGGGGGAATAAATGGGATCTTTCTGAGATCGACAGCCTGTGAATAGTGTGATATTGCAGGGAATGGTCCTCAGGGCCTCAGCTATTCACAACCTACCTCAACAATTTGGGGCATTACATTGGTGTAGCGAGTTGATCTGCTGCTGCACAGCTCTGGCAACCCTTGTCAATCCTGACGTCTGGTGCTGTGTGATTTTGCACATTCTCCTTGTGACTACATGGGTTTCTTCTGGTGCTCTAGTTTCACCAACTTTCCAAAGCCGTGGGTTGATAGATTAATTGGCCGCAGCATGTGGCTGAGTGGTTGAATCTAGGGAGAGTTGATGGGAGTGAGGGCAGAATAACATGGAATTAGTGTGGGATTAGTGTAAATTGGTGCTCAGCATGGACTCATTGGGCCGAAGGGCCTTTTTACATGCTCGATGGCTCTATGATTTGACTGAGGGGACAAAATATTATATTTCGGAGTTGTTGTTGATACTAAATGAGGTACAATTGTGAGGGGGGAGGAGGATGTAAAAAGGCTTCAAGGGGACACAGACAAGCTGAGTAGGTAGACAAGCATTACCCAAATTAAAGCCAGATGATTAGTGAAAGTGGGCTTGGATACATATGAAAACCAGCTAACTTGCTTGCACCATGCACTGCAGTTATGTCCTCTTTGATGAAGTGGTCAAAAGTATTTAAAACACCTTTCAACTTCACATCATCTGAAATATTTCAAAACTATAAATCTGGTACAAATAATCAAATGCCAGGGAATTCAGTGGGTAATTGCATTCACTTTGAAGATGATCTTGACTAAGGTTTGATGGACAGCTTAGAGCACAGTTTAGCTGAGCGTGCATAGGTCAAACTCTTAACAACTCCAGACTTCAGTTTTGAAAACGGGAGTAGATTTGCCAGTGAGTAATGTGAAAGAATTTCAGACAGATCAGGATGCAGATATGAGACCACTGGACAGTAACAGCAGTGTTGACTGTTGTCTTCATCAGGACCTGGTCATGTGAAAGCCAAAGACAGCTTCAGTGGGAAACCAGCAATCTATGTGTATCTGAAAGTAGGAAACCCACTGGTCACTTAATTCCAAAAGACAGATGACCAGATAGCAATGCTAAGGAAATCCCATAGCCTTAGTTTGTCCATTCAGAATAGCCCTCAGCTATAATTACAGTAAAATATGACATTTTGCACAACTTTTCAAATGTAGACCAAATATCGTATATTAGGATCTGCAGTCTGTACATATCTCACAGGGAGGGAAAATAATATGTAGAACAACTGGCAGAGAGCTCCCTTAAATACAGTGGAAGTAAATGAGGACATGGAAAAGTGTATGCCAAATGGTATTTGCACCACAGATGTGAGAGATGAGAAGGCTGCAGTGAATTTCAAACTACTGTTAAGGTGAATGGTCAGAATGATGTGATGCATTTCATAGTATCCTGGGGTAGAAAAGGTCACAGAGGAAAGATCTCTAAAGAACAAGCAGAGACAAGAGTCCATAAGGGGAAGCAGTGAAGAGGAGCAAGTGCAGGAACAAGAGAATATGGTAATGAGAAAAAATTGGAGTACAGAGGTGTATTCCACAATCCAGAAAGGGGGAATGGAATGCATAAGTATGCACAGGTTTCTCCAAAAGGGTCCAAAGGATTAAGTGTGTCTGCCAGGATGTAGGTAAATGTGAAACTGATCAGATATACAAGTTAAAGGAAGATCATGAGAGAGTGGCCTCCATAGAAGGAGAAGCAAGCCAGACTGGAATTGAGACACAGATTTAAAGAGATGCCCTGAGTTGTTTTGGGAAAATAACCCACTGGCATTGCCAGTGTCCTGAGTAGGTGTGTGGTAGGTTCCAGAGAATTAAGAATGCAATACACTTTGATTTGTAATTGTCTATGTATGTGTACTTTCATTCTCAAATGTAACTGGACTTGCACTTCATGACTGATGTGTTGATTTACTCATGTGACTAAGCCCTTAATGCAAATAAGTTAATTTATTTGTACAGTGCTGCTCATTTTGTTTCTTTTAAAGGGGAAATATTGTGGCTCATGTATATTAGCTGTTAAGAGCAGTAGTTACTTTAATGTAGCCACTGTCACCTTGGGTAACAATGTGAGTTGTTGACTGTTGCAATATTGTACATACCTTGTTTTGAATTCAGTTGAGAGTTGACTGCCACAACAAGCAGACATGTTTCTTGCTCCTAATCCAACTGATTCCACAGTACAGTACTAGAACACTATGGAGATACTATAGTTGTAGACAGCTGAGAGCCCTGCACCTGATTCATCCCATTATTTACAGCTTGCCAGCTTGAAAATTCCCTTTCATGAAACCATGCATATCACAGAGGGATTGAACATTAACATTTGTGACATAAAATTTGGGTAAAAATTCTAAATATCAAGTGAAATGAGGTTAATTTTCTGCATGATTGCCTTAGTTTTCAAGCCAAATTCCTTTCACACAGTAGGGCACCTTTCTTTTGCAAACTGTGTAACACACAGACATGACATTTAAATCAAATTCTGCAGGCCAGCTATTACTGAAACTGTTCATTTAGCTCACATAGCTCTACTATTTTCAATTTATAGATGACTGAAATTGGGATACAAACACTTTAAACCTTGGTTTCAGAGATTCATTGTATTCCAACAGCTGCTTTTGCATTTAATTCTTGTACCTCTATCAACTTCAGCACTCAGTTGTTTTTGAAGGACTATGAATGCATTCTTCTCTCTCATGTTAAAAACTAAAGATCTTTTAATTGTAATGAGTCAATTCCTGGGTTTTGCCAGTGTTACTGGAATATTTGCTATAATGTTGTGATTTGCCCACAATATTCAGATATTTATCCTTGTTAATTAGCAATTGATACAACTGATCATTCTACTTTAAAATAGTAAAATAATTTTATCTGTTTTTTTGATAAAGAGTAGTATGCACATTGTTTTTATATATTTAAATGTAGTAGCCAATGTGTTATGGTTGATGTGTAGACTCAAGTCCAAGTATGGCCATCAGGTCAAATGGGCTTAGAGGGGAAGGAAATTGGATTAAGGTCTGTGGATTGCTAATGATGGGGGAGAAAAAACATGGGAATATGGCAAGAGTTTAGAAATGGGAGAGAGCAGAGGAAGGGAAAATGGGATAATGAATTGCTATGTGAAAGGAGAAAAATTGGAGAATTAAAGGGGAAGCTTAGGAATGGGAACAGAGCAGAGAATGAGATTCTGGGTTGGGGAAAATCCAGCAGAAAATGGACAGACTGACAGATGATGGCTGGGAGCCAAGTGATTGACAGGCAGTGCTGAGGAGGTAAGATGGATCACAACAACTCGCGTGAGTGGGAAGAGGTGGGACCTTCTATTGACTGGGAAAGACAAAATCAGCAGAGACTGACACAAGATAAATAATGACCAAAAATGTTTGATGGAGGTTGCAGGTAAGAAGATGCTGGAGAGCAAAAGTGATAGATAGAATGGGAAAGAATGCCTGCCCAGAATGGGTCAGCAGAACTGTATTTTGAGGAAGAACATTTATTTGGGTATCAAGGCAGCTGTTTCAAATGTGAAAGGCCATGAGATTTCTTTCCCTGTAGCCAAATGGAAGCTAAAGAGCACACTGGAAGCATGACCTTCAAACTACCTGGAGATGGCTGATTGACCTTAAGAGGGAATTTTAGAAATGATCGCATGGTGAAAGAATGGTAGTTATATTACTAAATATGAAATGAAAACATAGTGTACAGTGCAGCAAATACAACAGAAAACCTTTGCATGATTATTTTCAAAGAAAGCCCTGAGAAAAATGTTGAGTGAGATAGTCAGAGGGTTTCCAAAAATGGGTAAGGTAAAAACATTGAATACTTCCAAGGTAAATATTGCAGAAAGAGATGAGCTGAATTCCACTTACGAGTATCAAATTATAACACAAAGTAAGTGGGTGTAAGTTGGCACTACCCCTTGAGATTAATATATATCCCTACAATTACAAGATACTTAATTTAATATGCATGTTTGGATTTGCTAAGACCACACAGATTCAACTAGACTTAAAGGTTTTTTTTAATGCTTTACCAGTAATACATATGAAATTCACAGTAGCTGGCATTTGTTGTTCCAGATCTGTGTGCAAGTTTTCAGTCATAGATTTGCATAGTATACAAACAGGCACTGTGGCCCAACTCATCCATGCTGACCAAAATACAACACTTTGCACTAGTCTGAGTTAAGTTCGATCTGCCATTCCTTATCCCACTTTCCCAGTTGATCTAGATCCTGTTGTAACCTTAGACAACCTTAACTGTCTACTACACCACAAATTTTGGTGTCATTTTCAAACTTACTAACCATATCACCTACATTCTCATCCAAATCGTTTATGACAAACAACAGGTAACCCAGCACTGATCCCTATGGCACACTGCTGGTCACAGGCCTCCAATCTGATAAACAACACTTCACTACCGCTTTGTCTCCTTCCACCAAGCCAATTTTGTATCCAATTGGCTAGCTCGCCCTGGATCCCATGTTATCTAACCTTCCAGACCAGCCTGTGGGTCCTTGTCAAAGGCCTTGCTAATGTCCATGTAGTCAATGTCTACTGTCTTGCACTGATCGATCCTGTTGGTCAACTCTTCAAATAAAAAACTCAATCAAATTCATGAAGCATGATATCCCATGCATAAAGCCATGCTGTCTATCCCTCATCGGTCCTTGCCTTTACAAATGCAGACGCATCCTTGTCTCTCAGAATCTCCTCCATTAACTTTCCTACCACTGATGCTCACCAGCCTATGGTTCTCTGGCTTGTCCTTGCAGCCCTTCTTCAATCAAGGCACAACATTAGCTATCCTCCAATCTTCTGTTACCTCACCTGTGGCTAATGAAGTTACTAACAATTTCTGCCAAGGCTCCAGCAATTTCTTCCCTTGCTTCTCAAACATCCTAGGATACACTTGGTCAGGACTGGGGATTTATCCACCCTTATGCACTTCAAGACCACCAAACCTTCCTCTTTCATAATGTTGATATGTTTCAGGACATCACTGTTCTCTTCCTTGAATTCACTAGCTTCCATTACCTTCTGCATGGTAAATAAAGATGAGAACTATTCGTATGAAATCATGCCCATCTCCCATGGCTCCACACATAGGTTCCCTTAGGGATCGATGTGGTCTTTTATTTCCTCCCTAGTTACCCCTTTGCTCTTAATATACTTCTAGAATCTTTTTGGATTCTCCTTTAGCTTATCTGCCAAGAATATGTCATGACCCGTTTTTTGCCCTCCTGATTTCCTTGTTAAGTGTACTCCTACATCCCTAATACTCCTCAAGGTATTTATTTTATCCCAGCTGCATATATCTGACATATGCCTCCTTATCCCTGACTGGAGCCTCAATACCCCATGTCAGCCAGGGTTCCCTAATTCTGACAGCCTTGCCCCTCACTTGAACAGGAACATGTTGGCCCTGAACTCTCCCATCTCATTTTTAGAAGTCTTCCACTTGCCAGATGTTCCTTTACCTGCTGACAGACTCTCCCAATTAACTTTTGCAAGTTCCTGTCTAATGCCATCAAAATTAGGCTTGTCCCAATTTAGGACTTTAACTTGTAGACCACTCCTATCTTTTTCGATAACTCTTTTAAAACTAATAGAATTGTGGTCATGACTCCCAAGGTGCTCCCCCACTGATTCATCAGCCACTTGCCCAGCCTCATTTCCTAAGAGGAGGTGCTGTATAGCCCCTTCTTTAGTAGGGCCATCTATATAATCGCTTGAGAAAACTTTGCCTCATCAGATCTCTTAACACTATCACAGTCCCAGTGAATATTAGGGAAGTTAAAATCATCTACTATTGCAACTGTATTATCCCTACACCTGTGATCTTCCTACATATTTTTTCCTCTAATTCCCGCTGGCTCCTTGAGGGCCTGTAGTACAATCCCTTCTATAGTTTCTTTAGTTAGAGAAAATTAACTCCCATAAACTACATTTTTTCCTGAATATCTTTATCATTTGCAGGAAATTAACATATCAATGTGACCTGGCAGACTGCAATACAAAAGTAGTGGTGTTTATGTCTCAGTCTTGATTTTCATAGCCATAGTGTCATACAGTACAGAAACCAGTGCTTTGGCCCACTGTGTCCCTGAAGCTTGTCATCGAAGTCTCATTACAGCAAAATAGTTCCAAAAACTGGAAATAATATTTTTGCAACTTAGTTAAATGAACATTGATGTAATATTTCATTTAAAATCCGTGGGTTGATGCCTGCATTAAATACCAGTTACAGGAAAGCTAACAGTGTAAAAAGTGTCCATCAACCAATTTGACCAGCAATCATTTTTCAGTTGAACTTCCTTATTTCCAACTCAAAGAGCTTTTTCACTGCATGTTTGCTGATTTGATAAATTGCACATGATTTGGGTTGCTGTGTATTTTTCTGAAAGACTGTACTTTTTGTCTGTTTCAGAGAGTTTATCAGTAGTCTGCGGTTATATAGAACTTTGTACGGTGGGCTGGCTGATCAGGTCTGTGTGAATGACTTAGCGGCTTCTGATGGATTAGCTTGCTGGAATGGAGAAGATGTAGTAAAGAGGTGAGTGTTGTTCCACTTATGGGATTATGAGCCAGAGGCTAATTTGCTTTCATGTCTAAAAAATCAGTGCTCTGTTTGTTTGAGATGATGTGTTATTCATTATTTTATTCTTTCCATTTATAATTAATACTGAGGTTACATATTGTGTCCAATATGCTTGGACCTTGTCAGCAGCGATGAGATACTTGTTACCTGTATGAATGAAACAGACAAAAGGGGGGATGGTCAATCTGGCCTCAGTACTGTGGTATAGAGGGAAAAGGTAAAAAGTTAACAAGTTAACAAATTAAATACAGATGAAAATTAAAAATGCTTTATTTAAATATATCAAGCATCTATAGCAGCACAGAATACTGAGAGGATGACTGTACCCTTGCTCTTACAATTTCTCAATCCTGACTAATTAAAAGTTCTTCTTAAAAGAAGTGACGAAGTAGGATGGTTTTGGTTATTAAAAGAGCCAAATCTTTTAAATTGACTATTTTAAGCAAGAATGAAAGGGAAATATTTGTAAGGTAATTGTCAGAAATTAATGGAAAGGTTTCTGCTGTTGTCAACTCAGAGCAAATCTGAAAGAACTTGCAAGGAGAATGCTATTAATACTGAAAATCTGAAATATAAAAAGAAAATATGAGAAATATTCAGCATGCCTGGCAAAATTTGTAGATGTTTCAGATCGATGACCTACCATCAGAATACTAACGCATCACAGATTAATGATCTATGGAGTTTTATCTATATCCCATCACTAATGTAGTTGGCCTTTCTTCACCCCTCTGATCTTCCCACAGTAACCTCTACCCTGCAATTTTCTCTCCACCACTCTCCACCTACAATCTACCCGACCCTGGTACGGCTTTCACAGACCTTTTCCCCATCCTGACCTTTTTCCTGATCTGTGGTGGGAGATCATGAAAGAAAAGCCTATCTGATGATTTGTGTGCAATTTCTGAATAGCACAATACTTTAGACCTCATGGAGCATGAGAATATCTATCCTCAGGCCTTGAATAAATAATGTTGTTTGTTGAGTATTTTAATGGATTGAAGAATTTCTACACCAACTGGTTTCAAGCAAGTACAAAAACAAAGCAGATGCATGAATGTTGGATAGAAGGAAGAATACAAGTGAAGGCTTGTGACAGAATGATTAAGATGACATGATTACCAACATATGGTGTCCAAGTATAATAATCTGAGATTCAAGATAAGCCATCAGAAGCTTCGGGCTATCTCAGGTACTGAAAGCAATCACTCAATGGGTATTTGGACTGCTACCATAGATAAAATAGCATTGTGAGTAGTGCAAATGGTAAATTAAGTTGAATGTAAATTGTTTCACCTTAAAGGCGGTTTGGACCCCAGGCACTGGAAATGAAGAAATGATGGAGCAGTTGTCACATTTTTGTGCTTGCATTGAATCATTCTTTGGAAAGGGATCATTGGTTGAAAGACAGGAGAAGGAGAATAGGAATAAACAGGTCTTTTTCAATGGACAGGCAGTGACTAGTGGGATGCTGCAAGGATTAGTGCTTGAGTCTTTGATATTCACAACCAATTATTTAGATGAGGGAACTAAATGTAACATTTCCAAGTTGCAGATAATGCAAAGAAGAGGGTGAGGGTTGCGTGTGGAGGGAGGGGAGGAAGGAGGGTCACGAGTTGTGAGGAGGATTCAGGGAGACATAAGATGGATAAGTGTGAAGTTATCTATGATTTTAAATACAGAAAGACAGATTTTTATCTGAATGGAAAAACAGAAATTCGTCAAGACCTGAGTGCCTTGTACACCAGTTGCTGAAAGCAAGCATTCAGGTGCAGCAAGCAGTTAGGAAGCTAATGGAATTCATTTCATTTAAAGAGATTTAAGTACAGTAGCAGGATGTCTCGCTGTGGCTGTACAGTGCCTTAGTGAGGCCCCATCTGGAGCTGTGTCTGCAGTTTAGGTTCTACTTACCTGATGAAAGATGTAAGAGTCGTAGGGTAGTACAGCATGGAAACAGGCCCTTTGGCCCAACTTGTCTATGTTGACAATGATGCCCACCAAGCTAGTCCCATTTGCCTGCATTTGGCCCATATCCCTCTCAACCTAAGTGTCTTTAAATGTATTATTGTACCTGCCTCAACCACTTCTTTTGGCAGCACATTCCATATTTGCACCACTCTCTGCATGAACAAGTTTGTCCTCAGGTCCCTTTTAAATCTTTCACCTCTCACCTTAAACCTATGCCCTCTAGCTTTTAGTTCCTCTTCCCTCGGACTAAGATGCGTTCAGATGTTCTTGCTAGCAAGGGAATGCCAGTGAAGAAGGTAGATATTTTTTTAATGCAAATGGAATGAAGGGATATGGGGAGAAGGTGGGAAAGAGTTCTGTAGATGATGAGAATGATTGTATTACATGGTGGGGGCAGGCCTGAAGGGCCGAACAGTGTACTCCTTGCATCTATTTTCTATGTTTTATGTTCCAATTTGGTGGAGTGATGAATGAGTTGACTTGCCTCATGCTGATTGGGAGTTTAAAAGGGAACGTTGTATGCAGTGTTCCTCGGAGTGCAGCTTTGATGGGTAAGGTGTTTGGTGATGAAGTGGTGTCACTGGGTTGGGTCTGTGGGAGCATCTCAACACTGGCTTCCGGTTTGCCAGTGTGACATCAATTCAAGTCAGATGGGTGGCTGGTGGATCTTCTTCTTTACACTCTTATTGTTTCTAAATCATTAGTGATGGTGAGACAGGGCAGGGCAGCTCAGGCTGAGTGGACTGCGCTTCCTGTACTATGTGGAGATCATGGGCACTTCCACTGTTCCAGACAACCAAATGTACAGGAAGACTGTCCAGATGCAGCAGCTTGATCTCCATTTCAAAGCTGGAGCATTGAGTGGAGTCACTGTGGTGCAACCATGCAGCTGAGGAAATCCATAGGCTAGCACATTGAGGCAGGTGGTCACACTGCAGCTTCAGCAGGCAGGGAGGGCGTGGGTGACCACCAGATGGACTAGGAGGAACAGGCAGGTAATGCAGGGATGCTCCAACTCACTCTCTGGCAGATTTTCCCTTATGGATACTGTTAAGGGTGGTGGTTCCTCAGAAGATTATAGCCAGAGACAGGAACATCATTAGTGGCTTGGCTACTCGGGAGGGAAGAGAAATAAAAGAGCAATAGGTCTGGGGTTCAATAGTTACGGGGGCAGACAGACATTTCTGTGGTTGTAAACATGGCTCCCTGCTATGTTACCTCCCTGCTGCCTGGTTCAGGATGCCACTGAAAGGCTTAGAACATCTTGAAGCAGAAGGGTTAATAGTCAGAGGTCTTGGTCCATGTTGGTGCCAATGCTGTAGATAGAAAGAGGGATGAAGTTCGACAGGCAAAGTTTAGGGAGCTATGAAAGGGGTCAAAAATTAGACTTCAAAGGTAATCTTAACACCAGTGGCATGTGGTGGTAAGTACATGAATACAAAGATAGGTCAGATGAATATGTAGATGGTAGGATTGTGTGGAAGGGAAAGCTTTAGATTCATGAGGAATTGGGACTCTTTCTGCGGGAGTGGGAAATTAAAAGAGTCTTTCAACAAGACCCGATTAATATCATTGTGGGAAAATTTGCTGGCTGCTGGGGAGAGTTTAACCTAGTCTGGCAGGAGGTTGGTAACCTGAGGCAGAAATTGAAGGGGGAAAAGTTGAGCTGGAAATAGAAAACAGTGGTTCAAATGAGGGGTTATATCAGATGCAAGGAAAAGGAAAGATAGTAATGCAGAGCAATGATTGGGTAATAATAACCAGATTGTATCATGAAGGGGTGGAGTGTATAAGTACCAGATTGCTTCAGCAAATAGAGTCACAGTGATTAAAAATGATAAGATGAAATCAAAAGGCAAGAGCACAAAAGGAAATGGAGATAGCAGTTTACACTTTATTTGGTCAATGTAAGTATTTAACTAACCGGGGTCAGTGAAATTGGTAGTGGTATAATAACGAAATTTGGTTTGTTGTGGATGTCTGTGAATGCATGGAGTGTGTTGAGTAAGGTTGGTGAACTACAAGCATAGACAGTCAGGTGGGAAAAGTGGGAAACTAGAAACTTGGCACAAAAAGGAGTAAGAGGAGTAAGACTGGGCCTTAAATGTTCTTGGATACAAAGTGTTCAGGAGGGATTGGGGTGGAAGGAAAGGAGGAAGGTTTGCCTTTGGTGGAGAGAGAGGGTGGTGCAGAAGGGGTCAAAGTCTCATGCCAAGAATCAGTGGATGGAATATTACATAGCTGGCTGTATTCTATATTTTACCAGTGGAAGTTGGAGGTGGTGGTGGGGGTGCTTTATCAATAGAAGCATTGAACATAAATGTGAGAAGTCAAGCTGAACTTCAATAAAACATTGGTCTGGTCTCAACTAGAAACATTTGTGGTTGCAAATTAAATGAAGAATGTGAGCCTGTGAGAAAGGGTCCAGAAAAGTTTAATGAGAATGGTTCCTGGGACGAGTGACTACAGATGCAAGGATAGATTAGAGAGGCTGGGACTATTTTTTTCTTTAAAGTGAGGCTTAGGAATGCACTACCTGCAGATGTGATGGAGGCAGGTTCCATTGTAGCCTTTAAGAGTAAATTGAATAAATCTATGGTAATGAAAAAATGCAAGGCAATGGAGAAGGGGCCATGGGATGGGACTAGTGATTTGCTGTGGTGGAGATCTGGCACAGATACAATGGGCTAAATAGCCTCCTTCTATGCTGTAATTATTATATGATTCTGTGATTCAGATAGGCATGGAGGAGACAATTCCTTCAGAAATATGAAAGAGGCAGGTGGTGACATCATGTTGAAGAAGACAGAAATAACAGTGTGATCTATTAAATATGGAGGATGGTAGAGTGGAAAGTGTGGGCAAGGGTTACCCTGTCATCCTTCAATGAGGGAGAAGAAGAGGTGAGGAATAGGTGCAGGAAACAAGCTTGTTAACCAGATTGGAGGAATATCCTTCATGAGAAAAGACATTGGAAGCATTGACATAGGAAGTGGCACTGGTGGAACAAACTCAACACAGATGGAGAAACAGAAAGTACAGAGTCTTCACAGGAAGTGGAGTTGGGAGGAAATGTTCTCTTGGTAGAATCGGGAGCCAATGAGCTCATAGTAGACGTTGGGTGGCAGCCACTCTCCTTGAATGGAAAAAGAGAAATTGAGGAAATAAAAAGTCGGAGATGGAATTTGTAAAGGTAAGAGTGGAAATGAAAGCAAAGTTAATGAAATGTTGCATTTTATGTAATATCAAGAAGTCATACCGAACAGTCTCAATGTACCAGTAAAGAGGTAGGAGAGCTCAGTGGAACTGGAACAAAAAATGTTCCTTACAGATTTTAGGTACAAGCATCAACTAGATGTGTTCTGATTGGTAAGCCTTTTGGCATAAGAACTGTAAATGTTACTTGGAAGGGAATTGTGGAGCTCAATCCATATAGTGCTGGGACAATATCTGCACAACTGTTATGTGTGGTGACTTGCACATTAAAAGCGTAGTGACAAATCTTTGATTAGAGGCAAATTTTGTGACAATAAATGAATTCTGAGATTTCTAAAGAACTGATTTTATTTTAAAAAAGAAGCCTCTATTTCCTGACCATTGCTACTTGATTTTCAACCTTTATTGAACACCCCAGTACAAAATGTTAGGAGAACGTACATGGTCTGTCAGAAATGTGCCATGTTTCTGACCAAATATCCCTTTCAAGTGATAGGTTCCCAGCCGTAGAAGTCCCCACATTGAACAGATACACATATCATTTTGAAATGCATTTAACACTGTGTGTTGTGCATGTTATTTTCTGTATTTCTGACATATAGAATTCTGGATGCAAAGGATGTATTTAGAAGAGGATTTGGGATTCTCATGGAGGTGTTTGATGGTCTTGTAAGTTATAAAAATGACACTTTAATGTAAGGTTAAATATGACTTTGCTGTTGCTGATAGAAGTCTTTTGTTACAAAGTTTACTGCTACAACAGGCCCACAGTCCATTTGATAAGCTTTTGGAATGGTTGGATGTTTCCTCAGAATTAATCAATCATTTTTTTTTTCTAACTTGCAGTAATGCTGCTTAAAAAGGTTATAGAATGATCAAGGTGCTACCAACTGCTTTTGTATGCCCCAGGTTTACCCCACCTAAGTGCAGGTCTGTATCTTCTTAGGGGAGCACAGCAGTGCTCTGCCATCTACTGCCAGAATCTAGATTGAGCATGTAACTTGATACTCATTAAGTGTGCCTTCCAAAGGCATTCAAAAACTGCTGACATACAGTTCTGTCTTCACTCAATGCATCCTTGGTCAAAATGATGCAAGTCAGAAAAGAACAGAAGGATCAAGCCTATTTAAGTCTCTGTACTCTGGTACTAAACACTTACTTGTTCATATTCATATCTTATTCATTTTTTTCTCTGCCAATAATTTGAAGAAATTATTCAAGTATCAAAAAGTAAAGGATGTTATGGTATCTGGGGAAACATTAAAACAGTTTCTTGTGGCTCAACAGTAAAGTAAGTACCATAACATGATGTTAAACCAAAGACTAAATTTGACCCTAGATTGCAGAGGTAAAAATTCCATTATTTAAAGAGGAATAAATATTTAAATATGAACTTCTGGCCTTGGTGCTAGCACAGCTGTCTAGTTTTTATTTCCTGATAACTGTGCTAGCTTATATACTAAAAGTTTATCTTAATTACATGTGTGACCTATTAACCATTATGAAATAACTTACAGGATATGTTAATACAACTAAAGAAAAGTAAATTAAGAAATTCTTGAGCCATGTTCATTTTTAAAATTGTTCCATTATAATCAAGCATAGCCTTAAATAAATAATGCCCTAGAAATCAATTGAACTGCATGCATTGCCCATAATGTGAATTGAATGACGTGTTTCTGTGTGCAAGGCATGATTGCATACAAAGCATAAAGAGTACGCATGGATGGCATTAGTCTACTTGCAAACACCCAATTAATTGCTCCCCTTTGAAATTGATTCATGAATCAACAATTAATATCCGGTCTGAAAAACTCAGAGGGCAGGGGGTCTGAACAGCAGGGACAAGTCCTGCACCTGTGCTAGCTAAAGGGATCATTAATTCAGGTTTGTTGGGGAGCCAGTTGGAACAGAGCTCATTGCATTCATAGGGCTGAAGAATGCAGATAGAAGTCTTGGACCAATTTGAGCTGAGCACTTGAAGCTAAGGATGATTTTTATTGCTGCAAAAATGGGAGACTTAGTAGGTGTCCTGCTGGGCCACCAGCTCAGATAAGAACAGGAGAGAAGAGCCAAAGACAAAAACAACTTTCCAGAATAGTTTGTGGTAATGGACATCAGGGTCTGGCCTGTTGGTCTATATACCTGGTCTTCTAGGAGCCATGGTTTTATCTCAGTGAAGAAATGCATTTGGTAGCAACAGAAATCTGTCATATGCAGGCATAGATGCAGCCAATCGCTCATCCCCAGTTAACTCAATCTGTCACAGTCATTTACACTGCCAGTGTCTTAACCTCCAGACCACTTCAGACACCGGCTACTTCACATTAAATTTTTAATATGTCCACTGCTGTATGCAGGGCATCACAGAGACTTGTCTCTGAAGGAGAGGGGAATTCATCTTTAAATAGAGCAACAGGTTTTCTGGGCAGATGAATTTGTCAAGATTGCAGGCTTTCTAGAGGTTCAAGAATCAACATGTAAGCTTAGAACTTTTCATAACATGCAAGATTATCACATTTTTAAATACATCAAGACTGTGAACAAAACCTGTTCAAGGCCGGTAGGATCCGGTAGGCCTAAATGATGCTTTCATCCTGAGGCAATCCCCTGTGTTTGTCGTTTTAGTTACTGTGCATGATTGGAGGATTGTTCTTGAAATATTTGGGCTATCTTTGTCCTTGATACCACACCTTAGTCCAGAATCCAGCTCGTGTTGCAAAGCATGTACAGTATATAAATGGAGACACTAGGAGCTTGACAGAGAGTGCCAATAATGTGCTGCATACACAAGAAGTGCTGGAGGAACTCAGCAGGTCAGGCTGCCTGGATAGCTCAGGGAGTGCCCTTCAGAAAGACACAAGTATTGTTCTTGTTTCCTGCCTGCTCATCATAAGGATACAGCTAAAGTAAGCTATTCAGCAGGAAGAGGAGCAGGAGGTGAAAGAGGAGGAAATGTGTCTGACAGAGAAGAAAGAAGGCTCCCTCTGATCATGTTGTCAGATCATTCCCTATTGGCCAGAGATTAACAAGGATCCTACACCATCAGCTCAAGCATAAACAAGAAACCACTGGTAGAGTGGGGTCCTGACGTGATCATGGCTCAGTAAGGACCAGAGAAAGACATGCTGGGACCAACATTAAGTGCACCCAAAAATAAGCATGAACGAACCTCTCAAAGACTAAAACTGGACAACATCTTGGCTCTAGTATTAAAAGGCAGGCTGTTCCAGTGTAATTACAACACTGGCATCTGCATGATAATATAGCAAACTTGTACAGCTATGTCCTGACCAAAAAAAGCAGGATAGGTTCAATTTAGCTTGACTCTCCAGACAATCTACTGTCAATCATTGGCAAGGTGATAGAAAATACCATTGACAATGCTGTCGGGATCAGGAGTCCTGCTGCAGGGTTTCGACCCAAAATATCCTTTCCTCCCACAGATGCTGCTCAACTCACAGATTGTTTGTAATTTCATTGACCTTTCCTTGGCAGCCAGGTTTTCACCTGCGTAGGTTCAATGCTGGTAAACACTGCCTATCCACCCCCCACCCCCATCATGGCATTCCTCAGAACTTATTTCCTTACTGAGCGTTTTCTGACCTCTTGTTATGCTCCTGACATGATGCAGCAACAAATATTGTTTGCTAACATTCATTGGAATGTTTTGCTGTATTAAAACTATAAATGCAAGTTATTATGCGTAGTAATTTAACTAACAAGATGAAAGTAAAAGAAAGGGAAAGAAAAGTGTATATTTAATTTAATCCAATTATTTTGAATGTTTTAAGATTAGCAGGTAATAGTTGCATAAAAATATTTTAAAAGTACTTTTTTTTTAAACCGGATGTATGTTTGGGCTATATTGGTCTCACATAGACCTCGCCAAGGAGTTGTACATCTAGTGGCTGTGCCTCCTTAGGAATTCCAACAACATTTCAAAAATCTGCAAATTTACTCAGTTACCACAGCTGCACTGTCTGGGTAAGTGAAATGACACTGCTCTCAACTTTTACAGTGCTACTTTCTTCCAGACTCCCAGGGGGCATCTGTCAAGATTAATTTGCTGTGTATCATCCAGGTGACAGACACTTTTTTTTAATATAAATTAGCTAAATCCCATGGTCATCGCAACAAGGGCACAGACTCGCAGACTTTTACAAAGTAGTTGGATTCCTTAGGGAGCAGTACAGCCCAAATGAGCAGCCATTGATGTGTTAATAGGAAGGGGTTCCATTCCCAGGACCTTTAGCTTGTCTGTGATGCAAACCAGACCATGTGCTCACATGCCATTACAAGGGGCACCAGAGTGTAAACTCTGCAGGATATTTTCATTGATTGATTGACTACAGCTACATCTCATCCATATATCCTCCTGCCCACAGTCGATCAAACTGGTGTGATTTCATGTGGTCCAACAGATTTTGTCATGAAACATTACCTCAGAGATGAAATCCATATTACGAGTGCTCGCTTTCTTGACCCGATGTAACAAGTACAGGGTAATTGCAGAGCTTATTCCAAACAAAACATTTATACAGAAAGCAGTATCCAAACTGTAGGGTTTATTGCTCTTTCCGAGCATTCTGCTTCTCTTGTGTTCATAACTGTACCTTACTATCGTATTTTCATTTCTCCACATTTAATAGTACACTCAATTTGATACTTAATTTAGTAGTATCAATAATGCTTAAAGAAGGTAGTTTGTGGTAGTTGCTGCTTTGGGTCATCAGAGGTGACAGGATGAATATGATTCAAGCGTTATCACGTCAGCTTTTTTGGTGAAGCAATTGAAGTTCTTCCAGAATTAAGCTAGATTAAATGAGTGGAGCTTTGACAATCAGGCTTATGTTCCTGGCAGTCTAGGATGGGTGTAGTCCAGTTTGTGACTGCTTTGTTTCACCTCTGAATAGGACTCCAAGGTTCCCTTTGGGCATATCCACTGTTTCACAAGATCACAAGACAAAGGAGCAGAAGTAGGCCATTTGGCCCATCGAGTCTACTCCGTCACTTCACCATGAGCTAAACTATTCTCCCATCTAGCCCCAATTCCTGGCCTTTTGCCCATATCCCTTAATACCCTGACTAATTAGATACCCTTCAATCTCTTCCTTAAACACCCCCAATGATCGGGCCTCCACAGCTGTATGTAGCAAAGAATTCCATAAATCCATGACCCTCTGGCTAAAGAAATTTCTCCTTATCTCTGTTTTAAATGGGTACCCTCTAATTCTAAGACTGTGCCCTCTTGTCCTGGACTCACCCACCAAGGGAAACAAGTTAGCCACATCTACTCTGTCCAATCCTTTCAACATTTGAAATGTTTCTATGAGGTCCCCTCTCATTCTTCTATACTCCAATGAATACAGTCCAAGAGCCGACAAACGCTCCTCGTATGTAAGCCCTTGCATTCCAGGAATCATCTTCGTAAATCTTCCCTGAACCCTCTCCAACATCAGTACATCCATAAGGGGCCCAAAACTGCGCACAGTACTCCAAATGAGGTCTCACCAGTGCCCCATAGAGCCTCATCAACACCTCCTTACTTTTATATGCTATTCGTCTTGAAATGAATGCCAACATAGCATTCGCTTTCCTTACTGCCAATCCAACCTGGTGGTTAACCTTTAGGGTATCCTGCACAAGGACTCCCAAGTCCCTTTGCACTTCCAAATTTGAATTTTCTCCCCATCTAGATAATAATCTACCCGTTTATTTCTTCTTGCAAAATGTACAACCGCATATTTCTCAACATTGTATCTCATCTGTCATTTCTTTGCCCACTCTCCTAAACTGTCCAAGTCTCTCTGCAACCTTTCTGTTTCTTCAACACTTCCTGCTCCTCCACCTATCTTGGTGTAATCTTCAAATTTAGCCACAAAACCATTTAATCCATAATCTACATCATCAATATACAGTGTAAAAAGAAGCCACCTCTGTATTGCTGCCCAGTGAAAATAATTGCACATAACCATTTAATCCACAATCTACATCATCGATATACAGTGTAAAAAGAAGCCACCTCTATATTGCTGCCCGGTGAAAATAATTGCACATATACTTGCATTGAGGTGGTGGTGCTATTTATGTTCATTTAGCACAAGCAAGCAAATATATAATTTTTTTCTTCCACCACATTTCTTCTTCTCAATTATATTGATCTCATTCAACCAGAAGTATTATTTTTCAAGACCTCCCTGAAACGTGCATTGCTGATGTCCTTCTCTTATTCTTCATCTCATTTCTTCCATGATATAACAATGGTGGTTCAGTCATATCTTTTCACTTTTACATTGGTAATTTCATAACTGTAATTCATCATAAATTTATTTTGCAAATGTATTTCTTTGCATGTGGCAAACCACTGGTACTTGTTTCATGTCAAATTTTAATTTGTTGAAATGAACATAAAAATCTATTAGTCTGCAATTACAAATATTCATGAGTATAAAAGAGTTGAATTATAATTGTGGTATTTTGAAAACTGTAGATGGCATAGCTTCTATATCCACTTTCAGTAGATATAAATACTGCAGGTTGCTGTAAGATTTTGTTATGGGTGAAAAAATATTGCTCTACTTTTACAATTGTCCACATTACTAATGTCATAAATTTTCAAGTCTAAGTAGATGGTGGAATTATTTTCATAATTCACCTAGTGGATGAAATATAAATAACTACACTTCTGGACAATTTAACACCTAATAGGAAATGAAATACTTGTATAATTACAACACAGCCATCTCTACATTCTGATACAACCAATAGGAGGCGGTTTAGCAGTTAACAATTTTGGCAAAAGTAAAGAAGAAAATATTTCAGAGGTTTTTGCCCCAGACATTTTCCATGAAGTTATTGTTTGTATTTCTTTTCATGGGAATTTTCTTTTTGTGTTCTTTAGCTAGTTATTGATTGAATTGGTCACTGTTTTGTTATAATATGTAAACCATGGTTTAAAAATTTCACTCCTTCCTAAGTGAAGGGATTTATGCAATATATCAGCAACTTATTAGATGTTGCTTGGAATACCTTGTGCAATAAATCCAAATGGAGTCGTTTTCAAATGTTCACATACAGCTTTGCATTATAGTTTCTTCTTCTAAAAGTAATGTTGCTGTAAGGAAAAATATGTTCCTTGTGCAAATAAATCAACAAATCAAAGCAAAGATGGAAAAATGTTATCAATTCAGCCATCAGGACAATAGTACTTTCCCTTTCAGAACTGGGAGGGAGTGATACTTTAATCCCATGATTGGCATTGCTGTTAAAAGGTGCAGTCAGCCCCATGTGTCTTTGGATGATATTTTTAGTTGATTTTCTACTTGCTCCACAGCAGCATGTGCAAAATTAACAATATGTCCAAAATAAGTTATTATAAAAAGGAGCTGGAATCAAGATCTTAAGGATTTCAAGAAGTTTTGATAGCAAGGTCAGGAGCAAGAAAGAGAAAGAAAACAGATTAATTTGAGAATCCTCCTATAACCTTATGGTATATAGTTTATGTTTTTAAACGGTACAGAGACCATTTAAGCTCATTAAAGAGGATTGCCATGAGTCTATAGTATACTCCTTGCAATGTGATTGTTCCTTTTTTGCTCTATAGTTCAACTCATATTGCCTAATTTGATGATTCTTCTGACACATTTTTTCACAGCTGTGATTGTTTTCTTAACCAACATCTACATCGACCAGTCCCTCCCCGCATCTCCTTTTTGATCCACTTCTCTATCTCATCTGAAAACCATGTAACTGGAATATTAAGCTTCCAGTCCAACCCATGGCTGCCCAGGGTTCTATTGTATGGATACAAACTTTGTATTTATAAATAATCTTGATGATGGGATAGGAAGCCAGATATCTAAGTTTTCTGATTACATAAATGTAGGTGATATTGTAATTTGGATGAAATAATTAAATTAAAAAGGGATATTAATGTATTGAATGAATGTTCTACAGTTTTGACCATATACTTCGATGCACATAAATACAAATTCATCCACCTTGGACAAAAACTGGGTAGAAAAAGGAATTTTCTGAAATGTCAAAATGTAGAAGCAGTTGGAACTTCTGGGTCAATGGATGGGTTCAGAAAGTAATTGAACAGAGAAAAGTATTCCTGAAGGACATGAATTAAAGGTGGTAGAAGTTGTGCTCCTTAGCTCAGTCCTGGAAGGATATCACACCTTTGGAATGATATCTTGGCCTTGAAAGAAGTCCAGCACATATTTACCAGAATTATACTTGGACTGGATTACCAAATTATAAAGGGAGATTTGGGTAGTTCTCCCTGGAGAAGGTTAAGTAGCAAGTTGATAAAGTTGTTGAGAAGATAAGTGAAAAATCATTGGCCAGAAAGAGAAATACGTTTTCCCCTCTGGGGAAATCAAACAAGAGGGCATCTAAAAATTAGAACCAGGGCATTGAGGAGTGAAGTTAAAGTTTTGAAACCCTTTTCTGAAGATAGCAATTAATGCTAGGTATATTACTGATTTTAAATCTGAATTTAATAGATTCTTAATAGACTTCTGTTCATCAACAAGGTGTCTCTCTGGAGTTAGCTAACAGATCTTATTGAATAGTAGAAGATAAACACTATGACGCTGGAGGAAATCAGCAGGCCAGGCAGCATCCGTGGAGGAAAGCAGCGGCCAATGTTTCGGGTCAGGACCCTACTAAAGAACTGAAGATAGGAAAAGGGGAAGCCCAATATATAGGAGGGAAAAGCAGAGCAGTGATAGGTGGACAAAAGAGGGGAGGCGGGGTGGGCACAAGGTGGTGATAGATGCAGGTAAGAGATAGAGATAGGCAGGTGTGGGGAGGTGGGGAGAGCAGATCCACCGGGGGATGGGTAAAAGGTAAGGAGAGAAAAAGGGGTAGAGAAAAGAGAGAGAGGCTAGGAAAGGGAAGAAAAACAGACGCATGGTCGGGGGGGGGGGGGCAAGGGATGTGGGGATTACTTAAAGTGGGAGCATTCAATGTACATGCCATGGTAGAACAGTGCATTTGTGTTCATTTGTTCCTAAAGAGAGTTCATTGCTTTCCGCAGGGATTGCTCCCTCCTTGACTCCCTTGCCCACTCGTCCCTCCCCACCTTCCACTCGACCCTCCTGGCACTTATCCCTGCAACTGTGCAAAATGTTGCACCTCCTCCCTCACCACCATTCAGGGCCCTAGACAGTCCTTACAGGTGAGCAGCGCTCCACCCGTGAATCCAAGGGTGTCATTTATTGCATCTGCTGCTCCCGGCGCGGCCTCTTCTACATCAGTGAGACTTGACGCAGATTGGGTGAACACTTCGTTGAGTACTTTTGCTCTGTCCGCCACAACAGCCAGGATCTCCTGGTGGCCAACCACTTCAATTCCACTTCTCATTCCCATACTGACATGTCTATCCACAGCCTCCTGTACTGCCACGTTGAGGCCAGACACAGGTTGGAGAAGCAACACCTCATATTCCACCTTGGTAGTCTCCAACCTGATGGCCTCAACATCGATTTCTCTAACTTCCAGTAACCGCTCCCCTCTGTTTTCCCCTTTTTTGCCCCTTCCCCCTCACTTTTGTTTTCCCTCATTCCTGTGGCCTGCTCACTCCTTCTCTTTCCCCTCCCTCACCCTCATGACCTGCGAACTGCCCATTACCTCCCTCCTATTCCCCACCTCCTTCCCTTTATTCTATGGTCTACTGCCCTCTCCTACTGGATTCCTTCTTTCAGCCCCTTGCCTCTTCCACCTATCACCTCTCAGCTTCTTGCATCATTTACTTTTATCCCTCCTCCCCCCTCCCCCACCCACCCACCTTCCCCCTCTCACCTGGACTCACCTATCACTGCTAGCTTGTGCTCTTCCCCTCCCCCTACCTTTTTATTCTGGTTTCTGCCCTCTTTCTTTCTAGTCCTGATGAAGAGTCTTGACCCAAAACGTCGATTGTTTAATCTCCTCCATAGATGCTGCCTGACCTGCTGAGTTCCTCCAGCGTTTTGTGTGTGTTGCAGTGCTTCATTTGTTTCCCTTCTGGCTTGAATGACATTGCAGAATCATAAATTTTAGCACGAAAGATTTTTTGCTGTTAAATCCTGACACAACTTTCTGTGGCGCGTTTAATTTGTTTAATAGCACAAATGCAGCAGTAACTTGAAATACATAGGGGAGGTTCATAGCAACCTCCATAACTTCCATAAGGTTGATGATGAAATGGCACAAGTCATCCATAAATTTATTGGCAATTTGCTACCAATGTAGTATCATTTACTTACCACAAAATGCTGGACTACGCCCTGGGTTATTAATACTTGAGTGAAAAATTGAGCGTTAGCTTCCTAATTTTTTTTGTGCTCAGTAAATTTTTGCCTTTTGTATTTGATCTGCATTTATTATTCCAGATGAATGCTTTTCAATTAATATCAAATTGACAATGAGTGTTTGAAAAGTGTTCGTAATTAATGGAATGTATATAAAATATATGAATCACTTTTTAAGGCAAGCATTTTAAGTGCATTTTTGATGGAGATGATCAGTGGCCAATGCTCATTAAATAAGTTTACCATCATTTTTCACAAAGATACTAAAGGGGTACAGGGTGGGGAATGGAGGGGAGGCTTTAAAAATTGCTCCTCAGCTGTATGCACTAAACAAATATATTAGTGAATGCAGGTTAAACTTGCTTCAGAAATACAATTCTGTCAAAAAGAATTGCAAAAGTGAAGTTTAATGTGCATATTTTATTGTTCATAAGTGTGAATTCCTATCCATTACTGTTTTGCATCCAGAGAAAAGTTAAATATTTTGTGTCAAGATTGGAGAAGGTGTAGATGTACAGGTCCTCCCAGGTTACGACAGAGTTCTGCTCCTGAGAACTGTTCATAACCGGAACAGTTCGCAAGTTGGAAATGTGGCTACCTGGCAATATATTTAAATAAAAACATAGGCCAACCAAGAACAATGTGCAATTAAACTTTCTTTCATGACACTCTCTGCTTCTTTCCTGATCAGAGACAGAACCAGTCCCCTTCCATTAACACTCTCCTCTGCCTGGCTGAACTTGTCCTCACTCTAAACAACTTCTCTTTCGACTCCTCTCACATTCTACAGACGAAGGGTGTAGTTGTAAGCACTCGCATGAGCTCCAGCTATGCCTGCCTTTTTGTTGGCTACGTTGAACAGATTCTGTTCCAAGCCTACTCTGGTTGCATTCGTCAACTCTTTCTCCACTGTATTGACGACTGCAATGGTGCCACCTCTTACACCTGTGCCAAACTCGACAGTTTCATAAATTTTGCCACTAATTTTCACCCGCCTCTCCAATTCACTTGGACTGTCTCTGATGTATCTCTCCCTTTCTTGATCTCTCCATCTCCAACTCAGGAGATTCATTATCCACTGACACCTTCCACAAACCCACTGACACCCACAGCTATCTCGATTACAGCTCCTCTCACCCTGTCTCTTGCAAGGACGCTATCCCTTTTTCTCAATTTCTCCTCCTCCACCGCATCTGCTCCCATGATGAGGCTTTCCACTCCAGGACATTTGAAGTGTCCAACTTTTTTTTTACTAACTGTGGTTTCCCTCCTACTGTGGTCGAGAGAGCTCGGACCCACATCTCTGCCATTCCCGCTCCTCTGCTCTCACCCCCACCTCTCCCAGACCCAGCAGGCATAGGGTCCCCCTTGCCCTCACATTTCATCCTACCAGCTTACGTATCCAACACATCATTCTCCACTACTTCCACCATCTCCAATGGGACCCCACCACCAAGCATATCTTCCCCTCCCAACCCCTTTCTGCCTTTCGCAGGGACCGCTCTCTCCATGACTCACTAGTTCATCCTCCCTTCCCACCCATTCTGCTCCCACCCTGGGGACTTTCCACTGCCCCTGCCATAGGTGTAACACCTGCCCCTACACCACCTCCATCACCTTCATCCAGGGAGCCAAACAGTCCTTTCAGGTGAGACAGAGATTTACCTGCACCTCCCTTAATATCATCTACTGCATTTGATGCTCCAAGTGTGGCCTCCTCCACATTGGCAAGACCAAACGCAGACTAGGTGACCATTTCGTAGAGCACCTACGTAGACCAGTCCCTAACTGTGACCTGCTTCTTCCCATTGCCAGTCACTTCAACTCCCCTTCCCACTCCATTACTGATATGTCAGTCCTCTGCCTCCTCCACTGCCAGGACAAGTACAAACTCAAACTGGAGGAATAGCACCTCAGTTTGCGTCTTGGGACATTACAGCGTAACGGCATGAACATCTAATTCTCCCACTTTAAGTAAACCCCCCCCCACTCCCTTCCCACCCCACCATGCCTCTTCTTTTCTTCACTTTCCTAGCCTATCTCTCTTTTTTCTCCTCATCTTTTTTTTTCCTCCCTCCCCCCATGGGGCCTGCCTCTTACCTTTGACCCATCCTCCAGTGGATCTGCTTTCTCCTCCTCCCCACATCTGCCTATCACTATCTCTTACCTGCATCTACCTATCACCACCTTGTGCCCACCCCGCCTCCCCTCTTTTGTTCACCTATCACTGCTCTGTTCCCACCCCCCCCCCCCCCCCCCCCCCCCCCCCCCCCCCCCCCCCCCCCCCCCCCCCCCCCCCCCCCCCCCCCCCCCCCCCCCCCCCCCCCCCCCCCCCCCCCCCCCCCCCCCCCCCCCCCCCCCCCCCCCCCCCCCCCCCCCCCCCCCCCCCCCCCCCCCCCCCCCCCCCCCCCCTTCCCTATATATTGGGCTTCCCCTTTTCCCATCTTCAGTCCTGAAGAGGGTCTTGACCCAAAGCATTGACTGCCTGCTTTTGTCCACGGATGCTACCCGGCCTGCTGAGTTCCTCCAGGATCTTGTTGTTTTTTAATATGGATTCCAGCGTCTGCAGCCCTTTGTTTCTCTTCTGTAGTTAAACCAGGGCGTTTAACTCAACCATTCAGATTTCACTGCAAGATGCAGAGAAATTGCTGTGAACCGAGTTCCCCCATGGCAGAAGGTTTCTGCAGTCCCACAGCAGCCTGAAGACCCATCCCATCAGTCTCCCAAATGCTTGTTCGTATGTACAGAGTGTACTTTTGTCAGATTTTTGTAACCTGGTGAGGATTTGCAGTTGTGAAAAGTGAAGTATATCCTTAAACTCCTTTTTGTATGTCTGAACATTCATAACTTGTGGTTGAATTCAGAAAAAAACACTGCATTTTCAATTGCTTAAGTACTTTGCTGTTTAACCTTTGCTTTGATGACATAATTTTCTGATTTGTGTATACGCCTTTATTGATTCACTGCTTAGAAAATCATCTTGTGTTTGCTGGGTTAAATGCATTAGATAGTCATGTTACTGTTTGTTCTTGCCTCCAGAATTCTTTTCTCTGTGGCAATATTTGCTAATTAAAAATATAAATCCACTTTCTACACCCATTTCACTACTCTTCTTTCTGATATGGATGCTTATGATTTGGATGCATTCCCACTACTCATCTGACAGAAGCAGTTGAATAGTGGAGCATATAAAATGTTGGAATACTTACATCAACCAATGTCCTGGACTGATTTAGCTTAGTAGATTGGCAATTGCTCCTTTATAATTGACTTCAGCAGACCTTGATTAGGTCGAGTGAAATTGGATTCCAGAACTAAGGAAACAACTGTAGGCAGAAAGGTGAAAACATTGGCTGAGAAAGAAAGTAAAAAAAAATTAACACGAAGTAAACTCCTGCAATTTTCTAAAGCTATTTAATTGTCTCCATTTATCTGCTGCCTTCATGGGGATCATTTAGGCATCAGAATATATATAAATGGACCTCACAAAGGAAAATCTGGTTCCAATATTCCTTTTGGAATATAGTCCAGTGTTAGCATTTTGAAAATGATCTGAATTGAAAATCTCAATCAGCATGCAGTGTTATTGCAGTACAGGAATAGTCAAACTTTTGAGTGCCTGAAGTGCAGAAAAAAAATCTGAAGGGAGCAGAACTGAATGAACATTTTATAAACAAGTTTTTCTACTGTCTCCTTTTTCAGTGATCTTTTCTGAAAGCTCAGAAATTAACTTTTTGTGAGCTGATTCTTACTTCAAAGGCTGCTTTTTATAAGCTTCTAATTTATTTGCTACAATAATTAATAAACACGAGCAACAAATTAATTAACCAGTTATTAAGTTCATGGGAAGTTACTGATATTCAAAACTTGGCTAGAAACTTTTGTGTCAACTTGCCTCTAAATTTGACAAAAGGACATATGCTACAATTATTTAATACATGGTTATGTGCAATGACTGTAATAATTCAACGATATTAATACCACTCCAACAAATAAAGAGGAATGATTAGGAAGAGACAAAACTCTAAAGAATGATTCCAGTTTTTATATCAGGACTGAATGTTATGGATTAGGTTGCTATTTGGTGAATGTCCCTTTAAGACATAGTACAGTAGTGTGTGGGTGCGTGTGTGGCGTCATTACGACGACAGCAAGGTCAGAAAAAAGAGAGGGAGAGAGACACACTGTCTGCTGGTCTCTGTATCGATGGATGAAAAACAATAACTGTGTCTGTCACTACAATCCACGTATGGATTTTTGGAATAATCCAGTGGAGTCCACTTTGTCGTTAACCTGTAGAAGGAAACAGGTATTTCTGTGGACAGCCACGTCTCAAATGCCTTTCGGGGTGGCAGGTACTTCGGAACAAAGCAGTGGAGATCATCAGTGACTGAGGTGTCGTATGGGTTCCATCGTGGAACATTTGGATTTCGTAATTTCTCTCTATTCTCTCTACATTTTCTCTTCAGTCAACGATGGTTTTGTAAAAGCCTTTATTCATGTTTCACCTTATGACTTGCTGAACTGAACTTTGAGACTTATTCCTGGACTTGGAGTTTGGGAATTTGCCACACACACACTTCGAGTTTAGTTTTTGGGGTTAATGTTTAAGATCAAACATTTTTATTTTTCTTATTATCATAAGTAGTTGTTAATAAAATAGTTTCTAACACATACATGACTCGGTGTGTTTCTTTTGTTGCTGGTACGTAACAAAAATCGTAAACTTAAAAAAGCAGGACATGATTAATCACCGATATTTTCAGATTTTTGAAATGATTCCTACCAGTAATCTCTACAAACTCTGAATTCAAAACCCAACCATCAAGCAAAGAGTTGGCAGATGTTAGGTTTGTATAATCATGGCCCACAGCTAGAAAGGATCAGTTATAGAAAAGACATTTCCCATGGTTGTACACGTAT
Source organism: Pristis pectinata (assembly GCF_009764475.1). Lineage (NCBI taxonomy): Eukaryota > Metazoa > Chordata > Chondrichthyes > Rhinopristiformes > Pristidae > Pristis > Pristis pectinata. Next base: position 65,212,141 of record NC_067415.1, on the reverse strand, counting down.
GTCCATCATGTGAATTTATATTGGTCAATAAGGAAGCAGCAAGGAAATTAAAGAAGAATGAAGACACAAAAGACTGCAGATGCTGGAATCTGGAGCAAAATATAAACTGCAGGAGAAACTCAGCAGATTGAGCAACAACAATGGTGGCAAAGGGATGGTTAATATTACAGGGAGAGACCCTGCATCAGGACTGCATCATAAACAAATACGTTGTGAGTCTCTTGCATTAAGAAGGCACAGAAAAGGTGATACACAAGAGACTACCACACAGAATTAGAGCAAATGTTTTGGGAAGGGGTGAATGGAGGATTGCTTCATGAACGGTAAATAGGGAATGGAAATAAATAGATCATTTTCAGGTTGGGAGGCTGAGACCAGTAGGGTGCAACAGGGATCATTTTTGGGGTCCCAGCTGTTTACGTTCAATATCAGTGATTTGGATGAGGAGGTCATTGTCATATACCAGGTTTGTTAATACAAAACTAGGTTTTGGTATAGGTTGTGGGGATGTAAATACTGCGCAAGAGTTGAGATGCTTTCCTCCAATTACATAGAACCCTGGTGAGACTACGTCAGGATTGATGTGTACAGGTCTGGTCTCCCTCGTTGAGGAAAGATATATTTGTCAGAATATCATCAGCATTCACAAAGTGAGATTCCATAGGGGGAGTCTATTGGGGGCGCTTGATGGAGTCAGTCACAACTTGGCTTTGCTCCAGTCATTTTTTTTAAGCTTTCATATACCACCCTTTAACAAGTCTTTTATAATACTGGCACAAGTTTAATTTTGATTTTTAACTGTTGAAATGAACACCAGATCTAAAGCGTCAGCTAATGGCAAAGGTAATGGAGAGCAACCTACTTTGGAAGCTATCTCTAATCTGGATAAAAAGTTTGACTGGAACTTTGCCGAATTGAAGTCCCTTTTAAAGGACTTTGAGGACAGACAAAATACACTTATCCAGGAAAACGCTAAACAAAAGCAATTAATTGCTGAACTTGACTGAGCTGGTAAAGAGAGAGACGCCAAACTCCACTCACTTGAAAAAGACTTCATTATGACCAAGCAAAACCTGGAAAAGTAACAGCAGAGGATCATCGACCTGGAAGGACGCAGCCGGCGAAAAAATTGAAGAATCATCGGATTTCCAGAGAACACCGAGACTGGTAACTCTACGGATTTTTTTTCTAAACTTCTGGTCGATGTGTTTGGTCCCGAAATATTCCTTGTTCAGCCTATCCTTGATAGAGCTCATCGTGCATTAAGATCCAAACCTTCTCTGGACCAAAAGCCACGGTCAGTAATATTGAGATTTCATTATGTCAACATCAAGGAACTCTTGATTTGTACTGCTCGTGGATGTGGAATGATTCGATTTAAACAATGGAAGTTTTGAATAGTTGCAGATTACACCCCAGAAGTTATGAAAGAAAGGCTGACCTACAAACCAATTATGGCTCGTCTCTATCAAAGCAATTATCATCCTGCATTATTATTCCCAGCAAGGTTGAGAATTACACTACCTGATAAATCTCGCAAATGGTTTAAATTCGTCCAAGAGGCCGAAGAATTTCTTATGAACTAGCTTTTAATTTTAGAAGCTAAGAAATGCGGAAGAGACACAGTGTTTTTCCTTTGATTTACTACCTACTTGCTTTATTATCCAATTAATTTTTAGATTTAAACCTTTCCTTTTTCTTCTTTTAATATTTTTAATGTTTTGTTTTAATAATAATTAAGAATTCAACAAAATGACTGATCGTTTGCTTTCTTTTTGAAATAACTATTAAACTGTATCTTTTAAATGCCGACTGTTAACGCCCTTTGGCTCTGTTTCAATCCCACAACTATGGTTGTTTGATATCTTTGTTACGACTATGTCGATAGCCTTTAGACTAAGCATGAGTGGTTTATACATTTTTTTTAACTTGGACTACTGCCACCAATAGAACTAGTGTTAGTTTAATTAGAGGGTAGCTTTCTGGCTGCCTATTGGCCAGTTTTCGGGCTGTTGGGGAGGGGGGTGGGGCTGTTTTTAGGTTTTTTTTCTTCTGGACTAAACTACAAATTTTCGAAATTGTCATCATATCCGCTTCCTCTTTGAACTTTTTGTTTACTTCTTCCTGCTGGTGAGACTCGCATATACCAGATTAACCCTTTACATACCATATGTTTTTTTAATCTGTTAAAATGGATAAAACTATTAATTTTATTTCATGGAATGTTAACGGCTTAAACAATCGAGTTAAGCGCAAGAAGACCTTCAAAGTTTTTCAGAGATTAAATGTTCAGATCATTTTTGCTCAGGAGACTCACATCAGGAAGAAAGATAATCAACGTTTTTTTTAGATTTTGGAGGGGTCAACAGTTCCATTCAAATTCACAAGCTAAGGTGAAAGGAGTCTCTATTTTTATAGACTCCTCAATTTTGTTTGTCCATCATGAGACAATATCAGACCCAAATGGTAGATTTTTATTAATTACTGGTCTACTTCATAATAAAAAAGTTGCTATGGTTAATGTTCATGCACCCAACATAGATTACCCTGAATTTTTTAAACATCTGTTTGCATTTTTTCCTAATTTAAATGAATACACTTTGATTATGGGTGGAGATTTCAACTACTGTTTAAACCCTTCGATGGATAGATCTGTGTTAAATCTTGCACTTCCAAACAAATCCAGTGTCTTTATTAACTCCTTCTTAGTTGAATCCGGAATTTTAGATGTTTGGAGATTTCTACACCCATATGATAAAGAATTTTCATTCTTTTCTCATGTCTACCATAATTACTCGAGGATTGATTATTTTTTTATTGATGCTAGACTAGCTCCACTTACTACGGACTGTAAATACGATGCAATTGCCATTTCTGATCATGCACCATTGAAATTATCAATTAAATTAGTAGATGTATCCTTCGATGTCAGACAATGGCGATTTAACCCTTCTCTATTACAAGACTTAGATTTCATCCAGTTTATTAAAGAACAGATCTCATTTTTCTTTTTAACCAATTTTACTGAAGAAATCTCCAGTGGGATAATATGGGATACTTTGAAAGCATATATCCGTGGTCAAATTATTTCATATTCCGCTGGATTGAAAAAACGAACTAATAATGAAATACGTATATTAGCTGACAAGATTAAATAAATTGATAAAAAATATTCTAATACTCCTAATTTGAAGCTTTATAAAAAGAGAACAGAACTCCAATTACAACATAGTATATTGTTAACATCTTCAATTGAAAATCTACTACTTAAAAACAAAAGTCAATTTTATATACATGGTGACAAATCTGGTAAATTATTGGCTAACCAATTGAAAGCTACTTTATCTAGTCGTCAGATTAATAAAATTTGTAAACCAGACGGTACCTACACAATAGATAATGTTCAAATTAACAAATCCTTTCAAGATTTTATTCTTCTTTATACCAATCAGAATCCCCTGAGGATTCTACATTAATGCATGAACTTTTAAGAGATCTGAAGATTCCCCAATTATTTTTAAATGAACGTTCTACATTAGATGCTCCCATTTCAGAGGAAGAAATAAAGAAAGTAATATTTTCAATGAACTCGGGTAAAGCACCCAGCCCTGATGGATATACAACCGAATTTTTAAAATCCTTTTCTGATATTCTTGTTCCCTGGTTAGCCAAAATTTTTAAAGATGCCCTATCAGTAGGTAAACTACCACAATCTTTCTATGAATCAACTATTTCTTTAATTCTTAAAAAGGATAAAGATCCCACTGATTGTGCATCTTATAGACCTATTTCTTTATTAAATGTAGATTCAAAAATATTTTCCAGAATATTGGCCTTTAGATTAGAAAAGGTTCTTCCACAAATTATCTCTGAAGACCAAACAGGATTTATTCAGAATCATTATTTACATGTTAATATTAGGAGATTAATGAATGTTATATATACCCCTTCATCCCAAATTCCAGAATGCGTTGTTTCACTAGATGCTGAAAAGGCGTTTGACAGCGTCGAATGGGAATATCTATTCATTACACTTCAAAAATTTAATTTTAGCCCTAAATTTATATCTGCGATTAAACTAATTTATTATACACCTATGGCTTCAATACTTACTAATAATCAAAGATCTCCTTTGTTTAGGCTTTTTCGAGGTACTAGACAAGGTTGCCCGTTAAGCTCTTTATCATTTGATATTGCTTTGGCAATTGCACTCTGGGATTCTTCAAATATATGTGACATTACTTGCGGACAGAAGATTCATAAGATATCTCTTTACGCAGATGACCTGTTACTTTATATTTCTAATCCGGAGGAATCTATCTCCGCAGTACTATCATTACTAGATCAGTTTAGTGTTTTTTCTGGCTAGAGATTAAATTTTAATAAGAGCGAACTTTTTACATTAAATATGCAAACCCCAATTTACAGGCAATTACCTTTTAGATTGGTAACTGACTATTTTATGTGTTTAGGTATTAAAATTACCAAGAAACATAAGGACTTATTTAAAGCTAATCTTTTGCCTTTAATTGACCATGTTAAACAATTATTTACTAAATGGTCCCCACTGTCTTTATCATTGGTAGGCTGAATTAATGAGGTTAAGATGAATATTTTACCAAAATTTTTATATTTATTTCAAGCGATTCCAACTTTCATCTTGAAATCTTTTTTTGACACCATTGATTCTAAAATTCTTTCATATATTTGGCAGAATAAAAACCCAAGGTTAAGTAAGAAATATTTACAAAAATTAAAAATGGATGGTAGTATGGCCCTGCCTAACTTTAGATTATATTATTGGGCAATTAATATCAGATATTTAATTTTTTGGATACAAGATTCAGATGTAATTCAGTGTCCCAATTGGGTACACCTTGAGCACCAATCAGTACTTGGATTTTCATTAGTTTCTATTTTAGGAGCTTCACTCCCTTTTGCACTTACCAAATTAAGTAAACATATGATTAACCCAATTGTTAAACATACAATACGAATATGGTTTCAATTTTGTAAATTTTTTGGATTGAATAGATTTAATTTGTCAAGTCCCATTCCATCTAATTTTTTCTTTCATCCATCCAGAGTTGACTCAGCTTTTTCCATATGGAAAAGGAAGGGAATAGTATGTTTTCATGATTTATTCATTGATAACTGTTTTTCATCTTTTGAACAATTGTCTAACAAATACAATTTGTCTAGATTATACTTCTTTCTATATTTGCAGATCAGAAATTTTTTAAAAGCTACTATACCCTCTTGTCTGATACCTTACTAAACTGAAATTACGGAAAAAAATTTAGGTCTTAATCCTTATCAGAAGGGCTTGATAGCAATAATATATGCTTTAATTATGGAAATACATCCAGAATCACTGGACAAAATTAAGAATGAATGGGAAAGTGAACTCCAGACATCTATACCTACAGAGACATGGAAGAAAATTCTTCATTTAGTTAATACATCTTCAATGTGTGCCAGACACTCTTTGATACAGTTTAAGGTAGTTCACAGGACTCATATGTCAAAAGATAAGCTAGCCCATTTTTATCACCATATAAATCCTATATGTGACAGATGTAAATCGAATGTGGCTTCTTTGACACATATGGTTGGTCTTGTCCTCTTTTGGAAAAATATTGGAAAGACATTTTTAACATTATTTCAAATGTATTGAAGATTGATTTACAACCTCACCCTATCACTGCAATTTTTGGATTACCAAGGATAGAGTCTGGTCATTTATCTGCTTCCACTTACCGTATGATTGCCTGATTGCCTTTGTTACATTAATGTCCAAATGATCCATTTTGCTTAAATGGAAGGATCCAATACCCCCTACTACTTTTCAATGGTTCTCTCAAACTATATCATGTTTAAACTTGGAAAAAATTAGGAGTGGTACTGTTGATCCTTCGCTTAAATTTGAAGATATTTGGAGTCCATTTATCCAATATTTTCACATGATATAGATCCCCTTTCAATAACTTCCTAATTTGAAGGAATGGAGTTGACGACATAATATTGCTCTGTTTTTACTGAGAAATTTCAGTCCAGTCTTTTTTCTTTTTTTTTGTTCTTTTTTGAAATATTTCTGTTTAGTTTGGCTTGATATATTGTTTATAATTTTTCTTATTGTTTTGGGGACTTTATTTTTTCTTTCTTTTGTGTGTGTGTGTATATATTATATATATATATATAAATAAAAATCTTTTTCTTTCTTTTATATTGTATTCATTTACTAAGAGATCGTGGGATCTACAGAGTTTTTAAATATTTTATTGTACTTTATGATTATCTATGCTATGATTGTTCTCCTGATCTCTTTGTATTACATGTACAAACATTGATGTTATATATTAATCTGTATTAATTTGAAAACTAATAAAAAGATTGAAAAAAAGAAAAAGATTTCACAGTTAATGTCACTCCATTTCTCTCAAAACAGGATTTCATACTTCATGGGATGTTGGAGGGTTTGATATAGAGTGAGTGTTTCTCCCAGCTGAGTCGTCTAGAACTAGGTGTCACAATCTCAAAATTAGGGGAGGGCATTTTGGAATGAACTGAGGAGAAATTTCTTCAGTCAAAGGATAGTGAATCTTTGGAATTCCTTACTTTGGAGGGTTTCAAGGATCAGTTATTGATTGCATTCAAAGCTGAGATTGATAGCTTTCCAGACAGTAGAGGAACAAAAGGTTATGAAGATTGCTAATTGGTGTATTGTTACATGTACTGAGGTACACTGAAGAGCTTTGTTTGCATGCTATCCGGACAGATCATTCCATACACAAGTGTATCAAGATAGTAGAAAAGGAAGGAAAACAGAATGCAGGGTATCGTGCTACGGTTACAGAGAAAGTGCAGTACAGGTAGACAAATAAAATGCAAGGGCCGTGACAAGGTAGACTGAGAGATTAAGAGTTCATTCTTATCATATGAGGTCCATTCGAGAGTCTTATAACAGCAGGATAGAAGCTGTCCTTGAGCCTGGTGGTGCGTGTCCTCAAGCTTTTGTAAGTTCTGCCCGATGGAAGGGAGGAGAAGAGAGAATGACTGGGGTGGGAGGGGCCCTTGATTGTGTTGGTTTTATGGTAGGAAAATGATGTTGAAAGAAAAGATCATGGCACAAGGTGCTAAATGACCTCCTCCTGCTGCTGCTACTACTTATGTCCTTATCACCATCTACTGCATTCCACTCAACACAGGGAGAGCTGAGGCCTTCAGTGGGCTGACTGAAAGTGAGCAATAGGAAGAGCCAGAGCCATTGAGTTCCAGGTCAGGCAACCCAAGGGGAAAAAATCTGGTTTTCAGCAGGGCTATATTTCAAATCTGGAAATCTCTTTTTAAAATCCAGAACCTGAACTCAAGTCCTGCCACGTCATCTGTGAAATTTGAATTCAGATTAGTAACAATGATGATGAAGTAAAGCCACTGGGTTGTTGTATTTGGTTCTCTAATATCCTTCAGGGGTGGAAATCTGCCATCCTTTCTTGGTTTGATTCAGGCCCAGGTCATATGGTTGATTCTTAAATACCCTCTGAAATGGTCTAGCAAACTTCTTAGTCATACTTTCGAGGGCAATTAACAATGAGCAATAAATGCTGGCCGTGCCTGTGATGCTCAGATTCTGAAAAATCAATAAGTAAAGACCATCTATAAATGCTCCTGTGCCTCCCAATAAACTTGGTTTTACCTTCATATGCGAATCAGAGCCAAGGTGAATGCCTTAACAAAGTGGCATCCATCGCTAAGGATCCTCACCATCCAGGACCTGCTCTCTTCTCGTTTGTACCATCAAGGAGGAGGTACAGGAACCTGAAGAGCCACATTCAATGATTCAGAGACAATTTCTTCCCCTCTGCCATCAGATTTCTGAATGGTCCATGAACCCATTTTTTGTAATTTATAGTAATTTTGTCTTTACACTGTACTGCTGCTGCAAAAACAAATTTCATGTCCTGTAAGTTAGTGATAATAAATCTGATTCTGAATGTCATTCACCATTCGTGTGTCGAGGTGATGACTGGTTATAGTGCATTCCCACTTCTCTGTGCATTAAGAATTATGTGATATATTATTCTGCTCAACACTGGAACATAGACCTCTCCTTCATGAAGACAAAAGGATGAGTCTGTGAGCTGTTGTGTCTCTCTAATTTCAGAGGATCCTCCGTGCGTGAGCTTTCCTTAACCTTAAGCATCTGATTGAGGGATTAAAGTAACGAGTGACAGAGTTATTTGATGCTCTATTGATTCACTATCAATATTCTGCACACAGCAATGACAAATACAACTGGATTTTTGATATAACAATGCATAAACAAAATTATTTTAATATATGCAGTAATAAACAGAATGTTCAGAATGAGACTTATTAAATCATATAAAATCACAGAGATTTACAACATAGGAAAAGGGCATTTGCCCATCATGCCACTGCCTTCTGGAAATTAAGGTATTTAGGTTATCCCAGCTTTCCATTTCTAGCCCATAATCTTGTAGGTTGCTATGTTTGTATGAAGGTCTCTTTAAGAATACTAGTAAGATAGAATGACATCTCAGCTAATATAAAATGTTCTCCCATGTTTGATTAGCAAACAGATCAGGAATAGGCAAGATCAAGCACAACAGCCTATATTGAGAAACTTCCTTATCTGTTTACTTACATACCCTTTGGGAATAATGAACAACCAATATTTAAAAACTCTAAAACCCCACCTCAATCCACCTACTTTTAATGGTGTAGGAAAAGGGACAGGCAACTAATCTTAATTCACTTACCATGACATGAAACTACTTGACCCATATATTCTATGCTCTTTTCCAGAGAGTAATCCTACCAGTCTCATTTGCCTCCTCCATGTTTATTTTCCTTTCAATCTGTTCTCCTTCACATGCCCATCAGTTAATTCTTTTGTCACTTACATTGGGCAATTAGCCTATAAGCAAGTTTGTGGGATGTAGGAGAAGACCAGAGCAATCAGGGGAAACCCACACAGTCAGAGAATGTGTAAGCTCTGTACAGACAGCATCAGAGGTCAGATTGAACCCAGGACACACTAGCTGCTGCACCACCATGCCACACCAAGAGATATGTTGGCAAGTAATTTAAGGATGTAAGTGAGCCTGCTAGCCTCTAATTCAACCATTTTGGCTGAGTGGTTATCCCAACTCTTGGGAAACCTGGAAACAGAGGGGACTGTGAGGGCACTGCTTGTGAGTTGGAAAGAGCCTCCCCTAATTCCCAAAGCTCCATGTCATCAGATCTCCACCCTTTGTAAACTGTAAACTATTGAGTTTCTACTATATAAGAGCGATACAACCACTTCCCCACCAACACCCCCCCCCACCCGCCACATCACCAGGCAAATTCTTTCCTTTCACATATTTTCCTGTTCCCTTTTGAATGCTACAATCGGTCTGCCTCCGCTACTACTTTCACTCACTGTGTAAAGAACTTTTCCTTCATGTCACTGGTCAATAATATTGCTGATGGAAATTGCAATGTATTCTAAGCAAATAACTGTCAGAAAAATTATCTGAGCCATAAATTATCTATTTCTAACATTATTTCTTAAACTTTAAGGTAGAATAAATTGCATTACTGCTATTACTTGAAATATTGTTCATCACAAGCGCATTTTCTAAAAATGCATCCTGCAAAGAACATTATTCAATGTTAGTAACACCATGTCTTTCTTTCATTGATTGCTTTTGACCAAATTTACTTGCGATGTTTTGGATTAGTTTTCAGTGTTCATTAAGCACAATTAATTTCATTAAAACACTGCAGTGAATAAAACAGGAAACTACAGCAAAACTTACTTTAATTGTCATTAACTGATCTTGCTCAAGCTTGAAATTTTTTTGTTTGACATTGGACAGCATAGTAGCACAGCTAATAGAGTTGCTGCCTTACAGCTCTAAGTGACCCGGGTTCAATCCTGACCTCCAGTGCCCTCTGTTTGAAGTTTATATGTTCTCCTTGTGACCATGGGGGTTTCCCAGCTGCTCCAATCCTCTCTCTGATCCCAAATAAGTGGGTTGGGAGGTTAGTTGAACATTGTAAATTTCCCTGAGCATGTAGGTGAGTGGTAGAGTGTGTGTGGTGAGTATGCGTTTTAGTTGAAGAATGAGATTGATTTGTAAACCTGAACAGACTTGATGGGCTGAAATGACTATTTTGTAAGTTTTGACAATTCACTGTTCTCTGAATTGTTAGAGTCTTAGAACACTAATCCCTGTTTATTCTCCAAAATGTCCAACAGTTCCTCTCAGTTTCTATTATTCACCTACATGCTTGGGGCCAATTATCCTAGTGACCTCCATGTCTTTGGGATGGGTTAGGAAAATGGAGCACTTGGAGGAAAGCCATGTGCTCACAGGGTGAATGGGCAAACTCCACACTGACGGCATCAGAGGTCAGGATTGAATCCAGTTTCCTGGAGCTGTGTGGCAGCAGCTTTAGCTAGCATCATTGTCTTTTGTCACCAAGAAATCTATGTTGCACAATACACAGTAGAGTCACTCCCTGATTTATGAGAGGGATATGTTCCTGGTGATGCTTTGTTAAGTGGAAAAAGTGCACAATGGGCATTTCTGTATGGTGTATTCCTTGCACTGAGATTGGTATTCTATTTGTTATAGCAAAAATAACTTCATAAACCAGAAACACCTACCTAAAGAGTAGGTGGCATAATGGTGAAGACTTGTAAATCCAGCATTCATATATCAAGAAATTACTTTAGGAACATAGGCATAGAAATTGCTCCATGGTGTCATCCAAAGTTGTATAAAAGCAAGAACTTCCAATGCTGATGCACCAAACAGCTTTGCCAGGTTTTTTTGATATTGTTGGTTTCAGTGAGACCTTCATTATTGAAGTGAGTGGTTCTCACAGTTGTCAGCAGTAGGGAAAGGAATGAGGTCCTGAAAAAAGACTATAGAGAATTAGGAAGGAAGTTGAGAAGTAGGATCTCAAAGGTAGTTATTTCCGGATTACCGCCTGTGCTAAGTGATAGTGGGTATAGGAACAGAATGAGGAGGAGGTTAAATGCGTGGCTGAGGGATTGGAGTAAGGAGCAGGGATTCAGATTTCTGAATCATTGGGGCCTCTTTGGGGCAGGTATGACCAATTCAAAGAGGACGGGTTGCACTTGAATCCCAGGGGGGCCAATATCCTGCGGGGAGGTTTGCTAAGGCTACTGGGGAGAGTTTAAACTAGAATTGTTGGGGGGTGGGATCCGAACTGGAGAGACTGGGGAAGTTGTGTTTGGCTCTCAAATAGAGAAAGCTAGTAGCAGGTACGATAGGCAGGTGATAGAGAAGGGATGTGCTCAGACAGGTTTGAGATGTGTCTATTTTAACGCAAGGAGTATTGTGAACAAGGCGGATGAGCTTAGAGCTTGGATCAATATCATCAATGATGTGGTGGCCATTACGGAGACTTGGATGGCTCAGGGACTGGAATGGTTGCTTCAAGTGCCGGGTTTTAGATGTTTCAGAAAGGACAGGGAGGGAGGCAAAAGAGGTGGGGGAGTGGCACTGTTGATCAGAGATAGTGTCACAGCTGCAGAAAAGGTGGACGTCATGGAGGGACTGTCTACGGAGTCTCTGTGGGTGGAGGTTAGGAACAGGAAGGGGTCAATAACTTTACTGGGTGTTTTTTATAGGCTGCCCAATAGTAACAGGGAGATTGAGGAGCAGATAGGGCAGTAGATCCTAGAAAGGTGTGAGAATAACAGAGTTGTTGTGATGGGGGATTTTAATTTCCCAAACATCAATTGGCATCTCCAGACAGTGGGGGGTTTAGATGGGGTGGAGTTTGTTAAGTGTGTTCAGGAAGGATTCTTGACACAATATGTAGATAGGCCTACAAGAGGAGAGGCTGTGCTTGATATGGTATTGGGAAATGTTCACTCTCAGTGGATGAACATTTTGGAGATAGTGATCATAAGTCTATCTCCTTTACATTAGCACTGGAGAGACATAGGAACAGACAGACTAGAAAGGCGTTTATTTGGCGTAAAGGGAATTATGAGGCTCTCAGGCAGGAAATTGGAAGATTAAATTGGGAACAGATGTTGTCAGGGAAAAGTACGGAAGAAATGTGGCAGATATTCAGGGGATATTTGTGTGGAGTTCTGCATAGGCATGTTCCAATGAGACAGGGGAGTCACTAGAGGATACAGGAACCGTGGTGTACAAAAGCTATAATAAATCTAGTCAAAAGGAAAAGAAAAGCTTACAAAAGGTACAGGGAGCTAGGTAATGTAGAGATCTGGAGGAGTATAAGGCTAATAGGAAGGAGCTTAAGAAGGAGATTAGGAGAGCCAGAAGGGGGCATGAGAAGGCCTTGGCAGGCAGGATTAAGGAAAGCCCTAAGGCATTCTACAAGTATGTGAAGAGCAAGAGGATACGATGCAAAAGAATAGGGCCTATCAAGTGCAGCAGTGGGAAAGTGTGTATGGATCCGGAAGAAAAAGCGGAGGTACTTAATGAATACTTTACATCAGTATTCACTAAGGAAAAAGATCTGGGGGATTGCAGTGGGGACTTGCAGTGGGCTGAAAACCTTGAGCATGTAGATATTAGGAAAGAGGAGGTGCTGAAACTTTTGGAAAGCATCAAGTTGGATAAGTCACCAGGACCGGATGAGATGTACCCCAGGCTGCTGTGGGTGGCGAGGGAAGAGATTGCGGAGTCTCTGACGATGATGTTTGCATCGTCGATGGAGACGGGGGAGGTTCCAGAAGACTGGAGGGTTGCGGATGTTGTTCCCTTATTCAAGAAAGGGAGTAGGGATAGCCCAGGGAATTATAGACCGGCGAGTCTTACCTCAGTGGTTGGTAAGCTAATGGAGAAGATCCTGAGAAGCAGGATTTATGAACATTTGGAGAGGTATAATATGATTAGAAATAGTCAGCATGGCTTTGTCAAGGGCAGGTCCTGCCTTACGAGCCTGATTGAATTTTTTGAGGATGTGACTAAACACATCGATGAAGGGAGAGCAGTAGATGTAGTGTATATGGATTTCAGCAAGGTGTTTGATAAGGTACCCCATGCAAGGCTTACTGAGAAAGTAAGGAGACATGGGATCCAAGGGGATATTGCAGTATGAATCCAGAACTGGCTGGCCCACAGAAGGCAAAGAGTGGTTGTTGAAGGGTCGTATTCTGCGTGGAGGTCAGTGACCAGTGGTGTACCTCAGGGATCTGTACTGGGTCCCTTGCTCTTTGTGATTTTTATAAACGACCTGGATGAAGAAGTGGAGGGGGGGGGTTAGTAAGATTGTGGATGACACAAAGGTTGGGGGTGTTGTGGGTAGTTTGGAGGGCTGTCAGAGGTTACAGAGGGACATAGATAGGATGCAAAGTTGGGCTGAGAAGTGGCAGATGCAATTCAACCCAGATAAGTGTGAAGTGGTTCATTTTGGTAGGTCAAATATGATGACAGAATGTAATCTTAATGGTAGGACTCTTGGCAGTGTGGAGGATCAGAGGGATCTTGGGGTCCGAGTCCATAGGACGCTCAAAGTGGCTGCGCAGGTTGACTTTGTGGTTAAGAAGGCATATGGTGTATTGTCCTTCATCAATCGGGGAATTGAATTTAGGAGCCGAGAGGTATTGTTGCAGCTATATAGGTCCCTGGTCAGACCCCACTTGGAGTACTGTGCTCAGTTCTGGTCATCTCACTACAGGAAGGATGTGGAAGCCATAGAAAGGGTGCAGAGGAGATTTACAAGGATGCTGCCTGGAATGTGGAGCATGCCTTATGAAAGCAGGTTGAGTGAACTTGGCCTTTTCTCTTTGGAGCGACGGAGGATGAGGGGGGACCTGATAGATGTATATAAGATGATGAGAGGTATTGATCGGGTAGATAGTCAGAGGCTTTTCCCTAGGGCTGAAATGGTTGCCACAAGAGGACATAGGTTTAAGGTGCTGGGGAGTAGATATAGAGGAGATGTCAGGGGTAAGTTTTTTACTCAGAGAGTGGTGAGTGCGTGGAATGGGCTGCCGGCAACGGTGGTGGAGGCGGATGCGATAGGGTCTTTTAAGAGACTGTTAGATAGGTACGTGGAGCTGAGAAAAATAGAGGGCTATGGGTAAGCCTAGTAATTTCTAGGGTAGGGACATGTTCGTCACAGCTTTGTGGGCCGAAGGGCCTGAATTGTGCTGTAGGTTTTTTATGTTTCTATGTTTCTATGTAGTCCAGCTGGTGCGATCTTTGCAGCCAACTCTTAGAGGCATACAACAATGCATGGAACATGGATCTAGACACAATGAATGAATAGATGAAACCATGATGAAATAGTGATGGGAGAGGGCTGAAGAGAGCAAAGGGACTTGGAGCAGCTGGTGAATGGTGCCTGCAGGAGACATTTTCTTTATGCAAATGAACCATAGCTATAGATAGGCACTCGTGGCTAGTTTGCCAACGATGTTTTGCAGGAAACAAGTGTAGTGTATGAATGCCTGTACTTTGGGGAAGCTTGCAGTGCTGGAGAAAGTCATGGCTGCTCTGCCTGATCCTGTGGGTTGAAAGAAAGTAAGTTTTTTCTGTCCTTGAATGAAGAAGTTGGGTGAGCCCTAATAGAACAGTGAGTAGTAAACTAAGATCTGACAAATTGGCAATGGCCTGGAATAATTTTGAGTTGAGAAAGCTACAGGTGACCACGACTCTGCTTTCCACACCAAAGCTCTCCACTGACACATGAAGTTGTATATGATGTCATAAGCAGATCTCTTTGTGGCCAAATAATTCAGTATGAGTGTTTAACTTGCATGATAACAGAGAAACAGAGTTATTAAAGCCTGGTTGTTCTGTGTGTGAGTGAGAACTGTCATTTTTCAGAGCAGTGAGGTAAAAATCTAAACCCAACTTACCGACTTTAATGGAGTAGGAAAAGGGGCTGATAACTAATCTTATCTCACTTTCTAATTTTATTGAGTTTAATGCTAGAAAGTGAGAATAGTAAAACTCCAATAATCCAGACTTCAGTGCCAGACTGGCAGATTTTCTGGACTACTGGGTGTTATTTCTATTAATACATTCAGGTTAACCTGATTTTCAGCAGCACAGCACCATCCCTTTCAGAGTTGTGTGAGGATTTTCTGTTCCAAGGTCATTTAAAAGAGTGCAGAAGAACAGTTTTCTTCATTCCTTTCTTTATTCCGGGCATCGGTAGCATGCTTAAAATATAATACATGAAAATCTACTCACATTCTCTTTTGCAGTAACTCGAAGGTGGAGTTACATAGAACATAGAACAATTACAGTACAATTCAGACCTTCTGGCCCACAAAGCTATGCCGAACATGTCCCTACCCTTGAAATTACTAGGCTTACCCATAGCCCTCTATTTTACTCAGCTCCATGTACCTGTCTAACAGTCTCTTGAAAGACCCTATTGTATCAGCCTCCACCACCATCTCCGGCAGCCCATTCCACGCACTCACCACTCTCTGAGTAAAAAACTTACCCCTGACATCTCCTCTATATCTACTCCCCAGCACCTTAAACCTATATCCTCTTGTTGTCACCAATTCAGCCCTAGGGAAAAGCCTCTGACTATCTACCCTATCAATACCTCTCATCATCTTATACGTCTCTTTCAGGTCCCCCCTCATCCTCTGTCTCTCCAAGGAGAAAAGGCCGAGTTCCTTCAACAGAATCTCAGGCAGCATCCTTGTAAATCTCCTCTGCACCCTCTCTATGGCTTCCACATCTTTCCTGTAGTGAGGCGACCAGAACTGAGCACAGTACTCCAAGTGGGGTCTGACCAGGGACCTATATAGCTGCAACAATACCTCCCAGCTCCTAAATTCAATTCCTCTTTCACAGTTGAAGTTGAACTCTTCAGAATGCAAGTGATTTATTGTTCAGTAAATGCCTGAGCAACATTAGCCCTGAAATTAATACAATATAACAGTATGTTTACAGTGTATGCCTTTGTTGGTGGATTAAAAACAACAATTTGTGGTGAAGAAGAGATTTCCCATTAGTGGGGAAATGCCATAAACAGCAGGGCAATTTAAATTACAGGTGTTCGCCTCATAAAAATATAAACTTTCCCATGGGTGTCATTAAATTACATAATTTGCATGTTATGAAATATGAATCAGTCTTGCCACAGTTGTTTAGAGTTGGTACTTCATGAATAAGGATGCTGCTAATTAAGTGATTTATTGCCTACATTGCTATTCAGTGTTAGAATCACAGAAAAGGAACAGTTGAAAATGTGCTGTTGTAAACTGTTCCGAGTTCTTTCTTATTTAACAAAAATACTTATTTTCATTTCTCAGACTCATTTATTAGACTAGTTTATTGTTATATGCACCAGGGTGCAATGAAATTCCTTCCTCATGGAAGCTCACAGAGTAAACAGTATGCATGCTAATAATAAATACAATAATAAATAGTGATGAGCACAAAACAATGGAATGGTGCAAAGTATATTTCCCCTCTCAATCCCATCTCTTTCCTGATCTATATTTCCTTCTGCTTTCTACTTCTTACTCGATGTGGTCATTAATATAATCCCTTTCCTTCTGTGATGCATAAAATGTATGAAGAGAAAGGATAATGAAAAGTATCCATTTCATGGTGCCAATCCACCAATTTCTGTGCTAGCAAATTAAATCAAATTTAGTTCATCACCATGAGGACATTGTGCAGTCTTGTGAAATCTAATTGTCTAGAATTTCAATTGTTTTGTTTCCAGAATTCTGTGATTGAAGTTTGAATTTTCCATGAGTGAGGAACTTCAGATTTCTGAACAGTCCATGAACCCATGAAAACTACCTCGTTATTCCTCTTTTACGCTATTTATTTTTGTAATTTGTAGTAATTTTTATGTCTTTATGTCTTGCACTGTACTGCTGCCACAAAACAACAAATTTCACAACATATGTCAATGATAATAAATCTGATTCTGATTATTTTTGGATGCTAATCACACAAATAAACAATTTTACATGAAGTAGACTGCACTCGTGATCATTTCTAGGTGAAATTGTAATCATCATGAAATTGGACTGGTTGCTTTCATGCAAGATCCATACTAATGTATCTCTCTTGAGGATGTGTAATGATGTCACCATTTGTGCAATAATCATCTGTGGTCTTCGTGACAGAGGTTGCAACTTCGAGCAATTTATGTCTATTGCGGAACAGTATTGTTACGACTAGAAGCATGTAAAAGAGAGAAACAGATTACTCAGCCCAACCAGTCCATGCTGTGTTTATACGCCACCCAAGTCTCCTCTCGTGCTACTTTGATGATTTTTTCATTATTTAAAGAGGCATGTGGGTGACTTGACTGAAAAGCTTCAGAAATGACTGCAGGCTGCTTAAACATGTTCCAAAGTCCATAGATGTGAGGCAGCAGCTTTATCAGCTGTGTGAATGTGCCACCCACTGTGGGTCGTATGCAATCATTGTGGGAGAAAAAGATGGTAACAGCGGTATGTGTCTCATTATTTGACAAATATTGGTCCACTACAGGGAGACTTTAAGTTTTAAGTGGAAAGCCTAACTCACTGTCCTGTGGTAATCAAAGACTAGTTTACAGGTATGGCAAGTAATTAGGAAAACTAACAGAATATTATGCTTCACTTACCTAGGACATTTGTGAGATCACATCTGGAATACTGTGGACAGCATTTATCTCTTTATTTGAGGAACGATCTTAGTTGCAATGGAAACAGTTCAGTAAAAAGTTTACTAGTCCAATACGTGGAATTGGAGAGTTGTTTTATGAGGATAGATTGGATAGGCTCAACTTGTGTTTGCTAGAGTTTAGAAGAATAAGAGGGGTTTTGATTGAAACATGTAAAATCCTTTGGGCTCTTGAAAAGAGTGCATTTGGAGAGGATGTTTCCTTGTGTGGGACAGTTTAAAACTGGAGTTGCTATTTAACAATAAGGTGTTACCTATTTAACTTAAAAAAAGAGGTAAACATTTTCCTTCAGAGTGTCATGAAACTTTGGAGCTCTTCCTCAAAGGGTGATGGAAGCAGAGTCTTGGACTATTAGATAGATATTAGGTTTGGTTTATTATTATTGTCACATGTACCGAGATACAGTGAAAAACTTGTCTTGTATACCGTTCATACAGATCAATTCATTACACAGTGCATCGAAGTAGTGCAAGGTAAAACAATAACTGAATGCAGAATAAACTGTAACAGCTACAGAGAAAGTGGAGTCCAGGTAGACAATAAGGTGCAAGGTCATAACAAAGTAGACTGTAAGGTCAAGAGTCCATCTTACTATACTAGGGAACCGTTCAATAGTCTTATTAACAGCAGTACATAAACTGTCCTTGAGCCTGCTGGTATGTGCTTTCAGGCTTTTGTATCTTCTGCTCAATGGGAAAGGGGAGAAGAGAGAATGTCAGGGGTGGGTGGGGTCTTTGATTATGCTGGCTGCTTTACCGAGGCAGCGAGAAGTATAGACAGAGTCCATGGAGGGGAGGCTGGTTTATGTGATGTGCTAAGCTGTGTCCACAACTCTCTGCAGTTTCTTGCGGTCCCGGGCAGAGCATTTGCCATACCAAGCCGTGATGCATCCAGATAGGATGCTTTCTATGGTGCATTGATAAAAATTGACGAGGGTCAACAGGGGCATGCCAAATTTCTTTAGCCTTCTGAGGAAGCAGAGGGACTGGTGAGCTTTCTCGACTGTGGCATCTACGTGGTTGGACCAGGACAGGATATTGGTGAATCAAATTCTCCAGGATGCAGAGATTAGTGATGTCAGCTACTGGCATTGCTGTAGACTTTGCCATCCCCATCCTCACCTAGATAGACTAATAGATAGATAGGACCTTTGGGTTAGATAGATATTTAAGTAGTAAGGTGGTGAAATGTAACCACAGATAGACAGGAATAGAGTTGAGGTTACAATCAGATCATCTTTGATCTTATTAAATGTCGGAGCAGGCAGGGGCCGGAGTGGTACTCTCCTGCTTTTAATGTGTATGTTCATAAGCAAGACTTTGTTCAAGCATATTGACCAGATATGCATAACATTAGGAATCTCTCTAGGTGGAGATGGCAAGGTCTACAGCAATACCAGTAGCTGCCACACCAATATCACTAATCTCTGTATGCTGGAGAATTTGATTCACCCAACATGAAAATGTATTTGAAGTTTTCTTGTGTTTTGAAAGTCATTTAAAACAAAGACAACATCAAAAAAACAAAAATCATTGCAATTAAATTTTCACATTCCTTTCAAGTAATGAGACACATTCCTGGACTGAAGTTCCTTTCAAATTTGACAACTTTATATATGTCCTAGAACTTACCAAAATATGCTCTGATATGGCTGCAATCCAGCTGCTAGAATGGGATTGGTCACTGTGAGGTAGGGATGTGTGTGCTGTCTGAGATGCCATAATGAGCAAGAAATTGATAGCTTCATGAGGAAGTGGCATTCTTGTCCTGAACAGGCACACCTGACAAGACTGAATAGATGATGGTGCAGATATCTGCTAGCTCTTTGGGCGGTGTATCTTTGTTTAAGCCTGCAGACCCTAGCAACCCTGAATCACAGGTGATGGTCCCTGTGAACTTCAGTCTACTGCCTGGAGTCAGCTTCCTACCCAGTCTGAAAATGACTCTGTTCACAATGGGTTGGGGGGGGGGTGCGGGTAGTGTGAGGTGAAGGATTGGGAGGGAATGTTTGCTGCTGCAGAAATGATATGACTTCCTGTGTGCTATACCTCTGCTGTTCTAGGAACACTCTTGGCTAATACCTCTGTCCGTTCATGCACAATAGCTGGCTGGTCATGTGTAGCATCCTGTTAATTTTGTAAAAATACAAACTGCTCACATGCAGTATCACTGTCTACGGAGAGCAGCAATTTGCTTATTAATGGGTCTTATTGTTCTATGAGCTCATACGTGGCATTTTGCTGCCCAAGGTGGACAGACGTACTTCTGTGTTGGTAAAACTCTCTTCTTGGTGAACTTCAAGCTGCTCTCATGTGGTAGAGAGTAGACTTCCAGCTGAAACATATGAAACTGTATAAAATCTTTCTGTCGTCCTTCTCTGAGCCTGCACAGCAGCTTTTGCCTGAACAGGTAAGGTGCTGTACGACAGGGTTGTTGCTGACCTTCAGCAAAGTGGTGGGCATGATCTCCAGAGTTGAGGTCATGATCCTCTGACTCGTCCACACTTTTTGTGCCCTCCTGCTTTTTTGCTGATGGAGTCATGGCAGCTTGCAAACCATCTTGCTGTGTATTGATATCAGCCTTGTCATAAAATTATCCCAAATCTGGTCCTGATTGGAGTCCTCTGCAGGTAGGCACATGGTTGGATCCCGCTTCCAGCAATATCTGCTCCAAGTTTTGTTCCACAAGTGCTAGACCACACCCTCCTCATGTCCATTGTACCCACCTGCTACACATCTAACCTATTCTACTCATCCTCATTGTGCCTGTCCCTGATGGTGCACTGGGTTATCAGAAACACATTGAAACGTTTATCATCATTGAGGGTGTTAGATCACCTTGACATATCTGTGAGATGTGTGCTAAAGAAAGTTGGTTAAATATACTCCTTCCCCCTCTTTCCCACAGCAGAAACGCATACAAAACACCTCTGTCTTGTCATAAATTTCATTAACCAGAGCTGAAGTTTTTCTCAGTGAATTTTGGAACTCTCTTCTTCTCCTTTGCCCTTTTCCTCCTTGGCAGCCATAACATATGTTGCTGCTGTCTACCTGTCATTGGGTCTGTGCATTGTTACGGACTCAGTGAAAGTCCCTTTAAGATAGAGAGAGTGTGTGTATGTGTGTGTGGGGCGTGCTTACGTCAATAGAAGATAAAGGACGTAATGACGTTGTTGAAGAAGTCAGAAGAAGAAGGAGAGAGAGAGAGAGAGAAGGGAGAGAGACACCAGCCTGCTTGTTTTCTCTATCGATGGATGAGAAACAATAACTGTGTTTGCCATAGAAATCCATGTATGGAAGTTGGAAGTAATCCGGTGGAGTTCACTTTGTTGCTGACCTGTAGAAGGAAACAGGTATTTGTGTGTGGACGACCACGGTTCGGATGCTTTTTGGGGTGAGGAAGTCACTACCGAGTAAACACTGAAGTGTCGTTTGGGTTCCATCGTGGAACATTTGGATTTCATATGTACTCTCTCTATGTTTCTCTACGTCTACGTCTTATCTTCAGACAACGGTGGTTGTTGAAGAAGCCCTTGCTCATGTTTCACCTTATGGCTTGCGGAACTGAACTTTAAGAACCATTCCGGAACTGGGAGTTTTGGACTTTGTCACACACACGATGAGTTTAGTTTTGGGGTTAACGTTCGAGGTTTAACATTTTTGAATTCTAACATACTAACATTTTTACTTTTATTTCACGTATTATCATAAGTAGTGATTAATAAAATAGTTTTTAACACTAAATCATGCTCAGTGTGTTTTTTTTGTTGCTGGTTCGTGACAGCATTTAGGGCCAAAGTTGGAGGACAAGTTGGTGGTACCCTCACATAGCTGACTATGGATCCTTTGGGAACCATGCAGATTTCATTCCAGCACATGTTTCTGGATGCATGCAGCTTTTTGGCCAATTTCATCTGAACAGACTTTAGTAGTAATGGAACAATAGTTTACAGCTCCAAAATAGGCAACACAATTTCTAGACAAATGAACTTTCCACTGTTCAAATGTATTTAGCTGTAGAAAACGTGCAAAGTTAGTGGGGATTGAGTGAATGGTATTCTTCCTCCAAATTAAGCTTTGTCAAAGTAAATACTACTTGCATTAAATTAAGCATGTTAAATGAAATGCTGCAAATTATCAAAGATTCTGTATACCTTACAGGTAGCCTTAGAACGGTAAGATTATTGCAATAAGAAACTTTACAAAATTAAATATCTATACCATTCTCATATTTTTTTCATCTGCCTCCAATTAATACTCTTTAGCCTGCTTATTTAGAACAACTAGTTACTGTTGTAATAGCTGGCATTTTCTGGCCCTTCCCTCTCAAATTAAGATTGATCCTATTTACCATGTTCATATAACTTTCAACTGTCTGTATTTGGTGGAGATTTCCATGTCACAGTAGAATAAGGTAGATTGCTTTCCAAAAGGTAGAATGTTAAAGATTAATCTCAGATATTTTCTTTCTATCCTTTCATTACATCCATGTACCTTCTTGTGGTAGTAGTTCTGATTTAGTAATGGTGCAGGGGTCAGGGGAGGGGAAGAGTGCAGCAGCCTAGTACTTTTGTCATTCTGATAAAATATGCTGCACTGGGAATCTCATTAGCAGCCAAGTGATGCTTTGGTTAGCCTCAAACACAGGCACATTTGATGGACTCTGGAAATCTCACGTAGCCACTCCACTTTGATCAAAGGACTGTTGGTTAAATAATTGAAGTATTACTGACAGGAAATCTGAATTAAACCAAGTTTGAACTATTTCCAAAAATTCACAGATGGTATAACAATCTTCAAGATGTTTCTCTATTGGATCTGTTGAACTTGCCTCCCTCCATCAAGTAAATTAAGTTTCAATGTTACAACTTAAAAGACTTATCCTCCAAACATCATCTGACATGGTTCAAGAATATTATGGCGAACATATCAAAAGACATTTTAAAGCTGTTACTGGGAATCCAGGAAAATGCCATTCAAGCAAAGCCTTCTTTAGTTTACTGTGGCAATATATAGCCAAACCCTTGTGAAAAGACTGACAAGAAGAAATAATATCATAGTTCCAGTCACTTAAATAGAACATGAGTAGAATGTAATTGCTGAAGTCATATACTATTAGTAAAATTGTCATGACCACTGTTGCTTAAAGTAATGGGAGCAGCTAAAGTTAGGTGGCTTCATCCCTTTTGCTTCAATACATGACTGCAGCTCTTGGTGTAAACATTGTCTCCTTTTTATGGTGAGCTAATTTCTGCAATAGTTGGATTCACACTAAACCAATTGCACTTCATAACGTGAATTTTACCTTCCAATTCATTAGCCAATTTTGCCATTGCAGTTTTCCACCAGGAACCGAAAAACAGCAAAGCAATTGTTCTGTTGTATTTTTTAAAAATTGTTTTCAAATACAATTAAATAAGATATTCACAAAATGCTTGAATATATGAGGAATGGTAAAATCAATATAATGTGTCTTCCATGGAATTCTTCCAATTGTCCTTCACAACTCCAACAGAAATCTGGAGAAACAGCATAAATAACTTTTGCATATTCTTTCTGGATTTTACACAAAGGTTATGGCAGAAAATTGAAATAACATCAATATAATTTAGAAGAGAAATTTTTGGTGCTAAACTCTATCACAATCTCCAAAATGTTCAGCCTGCAGATGTTTCTCAAATGTATTCCTCTGATGTAGATGACAATGGCAAAACTCCAGCTGTGCCCAGTTGTAGTTTCTTTGTAGTTCTTTGTGATGAATCTTATCTACGAACTGGTGTATGCTTTCTCTGGGTAGTACTCCTTGATGGTCTTGGGTAAGATGTTCTGGGATTTTCAACTCAACAACGTAAGATATTTAATGTATGAAAATGCCATTTAGTTTTCATAAAGCTGAAACAGTGATCACACATTTCAATGGTATTGTGTATTGACATGTATTCATCAAGTTAGTTGCAAACCAGGCCCAGCAGTTGTTGGTAAGATGACTAAATGACATGTATTTTTGAAATAATTTTTTTTTGGTGCAAAACTCTTAATTACAATCTCTAAAAAAGTTCAACCTGAAGATGTTTCACAAATGTATTCCTCCATGTTTTTCAAGAATTGGCTAAATTGATAAACTAAAAACGATTCTGAGTGGTCATTCAAATACGCTGTTAAGCAACCTGCACCTAGAAATTCCTTAAGGTCACTTTCAGAACACCAGTAGCTACACGGAATAATCTCTTAGTATAAAGAGAAATTCTGCTCTGTCATTAGAAATTAGTTCTTAAGGTATCTCATCTATGGAAATGTAGTGGTATCTGTTGTACCTCTCATGAATTTATTTGTGGACTGTATGCCTCATCTATTTCAAAGAAAAACATAGAAATAAAGAAAAATAGGACCAGAAATGGATCACACAGTTCTTTGAGCTTGCTCTGCCCATCAGTACAACCATGGCAGATCATCTTTCTCAATTGCATATTTCTGCTTTCTGCCCTTAACTTTTGATGCTAGATATCATGGGCAATACTGATATCTCAGTCAATATTGCTACACTACTATTTGTGGGACATTGATGAATAGAATTTGGTGTCCATATTTTAAGAATATTTCATTGGCTGTAAAATGGTTTTTATAACCTGGAACCACTGGAGTGTTGTACAATAAGTTATATTTTTCTTCATCCGTGGAGGAGAATGGTGAAGAGGTGCTTTGAAGAGCTTGCTGGAATAAGGAAGTGAGCCTTTTAATTGGATGCTTCCAAGGCTGCACATGTGCTTGGAAAATCTGAATGGAGTAGGCCTGGTGTGTAGTCCATTCAAGATATCCCAATTAGTCATCCTTCATTAGGCCGTTAATTAACACAACTGAAGGACTTCCCATTTCTAAATTCTGCAGCATTATACTAATTTTTTTCTCCCATGTGTTTATGGTTTTAAAAAATGAATCTGATTCCAAGGCATATAATCAGTAAGTAATAGATTTGCTATACTAAAATGTTACAAAGCTTTACCTTTTAAGCGCTGCACATATAAATAAAACACAGGTGGTATGCTATGGGATATTATAATCACAAGCCCGTGGTCTCTGCTAACCTGAATGGAACTTGCCCTGGGCCTAGTGTACTCAGATTTTCGAAGTGTCCATGCAGCCTTGGAAGTGTTGCTGCTGAAGAGGCTCACTTCTTTATTCCAGAGTGCTTGACTCAGATGCCTCTTTGATGGGAAAACTGTAATTGTATCCACTCTGCCACCCAGTGGTTAATGTTTAGAAATGTACATTTCAGAAACTACCTTTCAAGTGAAATGTTTAATTAAAATCACTTAACAGTGAAAAAGACTCTGAAAATGGATGTGCGTAATTTGAAATCATTATGTTACAGTACAGTAAAACTCCAATAATCTGGCATGTCCAGGACATTGGTGCTGCCAGGTTAACAGATTTTCTGGACTGTTGGATGTATTCATTATTAAGACCCCATAACATTTTTAATTCACACCTTTGATTTGTTATGAAGTATTATAATAAATTTTCCAGTGAATCTGCTAAGTTTAAGGGGAGCACAGTAACGGGACAATTAATGGAGAATGTGGGAAACCAGGCATCTAGTGAATAAATGGGAGCATGGGAGCTGGGGCCCCAGTGAGTTGGAAAGGGGCAAGGAAACTGGTCCTAGTGAGTGGAATGGAGAATGGAAACCAGGGCCAGATGAGTTGGAAGGGTGTGAGGAACTGGTACCTGGGTAAGCAGAAGGGAGGCATGTGAACCGGGGCCTGGCGACTTAGAGAAAGCATGGGAACTGGGGATCGGGTGAATCAGAAAGGGAGTGGGGACTGGGCCAGGTGTATGTAAGGAGCACAAGAACTGGGGCCTTGTGAGTGAAGGAGCACATTACCTGGTGAGCCAGATGCCGATCCATCA
The DNA here is from genome assembly GCF_009764475.1 of Pristis pectinata. Lineage (NCBI taxonomy): Eukaryota > Metazoa > Chordata > Chondrichthyes > Rhinopristiformes > Pristidae > Pristis > Pristis pectinata. The sequence goes on along the minus strand of NC_067415.1, from coordinate 65,186,552 downwards.
GGATTTATGAGCGGTTGGATTCCAGATTATTGGAGCTTTATTGTATATAGTTAATTATTTCCTGCACTAACATGTTTTATGTATCTTAAATAATGCTCAGATTCAGTTAGAAGCATCTGTCGTTACTTAAATTAATCATAATAGCTGAAAACATACTACTTGAACACAATTCTATTTTGTTATAATCAAGATAAGATATCTTTATTAGTCACATGTACATCGAAGCACACAGTGAAATGCATCTTTTGCATAGAGTGTTCTGGGGGCAGCCCACAAGTGTTGCCACGCTTCCAGCGCCAACGTAGCATGCCCACAACTTCCTAAGCTGTACGTCTTTGGAATGTGGGAGGAAACCGGAGCACCCAGAGGAAACTGACGCAGACACGGGGAGAACATACAAACTCCTTACAGACAGCGGCAGGAATTGAACCCGGGTCACTGGCGCTGTAATAACATCACGTTAACTGCTACACTACCATGCCTGCCCTTGTAAACTGGGCTAGTGAATGTCAAAAATGTGAGGATCAAGAGGTACAATAAAATATTCAACTGCCTGAAAATGAAGATCTCCAAATAGGGATGCAATTTCATAGCACATAGAACAATTACAGCACAATTCAGGCCCTTCGGCCCACAAAGCTGTGCCGAGCATGTCCCTACCCTAGAAATTACTAGGCTTACCCATAGCCCTCTATTGAACTCAGCTTCATGTACCTATCTAACATTCTCTTGAAAGACCCTATCGTATCAGCCTCCACCACTGTTTCCGGCAGCCCATTCCACACACTCACCACTCTCTGAGTAAAAAACTTACCCCTGACATCTCTTCTATATCTACTCCCCAGCACCTTAAACCTATGTCCTCTTGTGGCCACCAATTCAGCCCTGGGGAAAAGCCTCTGACTATCTACCCTATCAATACCTCTCATCATCTTATACACCTCAATCAGGTCCCCCTCATCCTCCGTCTCTCCAAGGAGAAAAGGCCGAGTTCCCTCAACCTCCTTTCATAAGGCCTGCTCCGCATTCCAGGCAGCATCCTTGTAAATCTGCTCTGCACCCTCTCTATGGCTTCCACATCTTTCCTGTAGTGAGGCGACCAGAACTGAGCACAATACTCCAAGTGGGGTCTGACCGGGACCTATATAGCTGCAACAATACCTCATGGCTCCTAAATTCAGTTCCCCGATTGTTGATTCCCCATATGCCTTCTCAGATTATAAAACCTAAAAACCTCAAGTGTCTCAATCACATGTTCTAAAACAATGAGGAAATTGACACCAAAAAAAACTAACGTCCAAAAAATAATGAAGAATAAGATAATTCTAATGTGATGTACTTGTGAACATAGAGCAGTAATGTTGAAAGAAATTAACCATGAAAGATACAACTGTATAAAATCTAAAACTGCAGAAGATTGTAACAAATACTGCTGTTTTTACATGCTTTCCTTTCAACTTCTTGTATCTTACTGCAAAGTATTACTGCTTGTGTTACCGTGAGAAGTGTTAAATATATTCCATGATCAGGAAGCATGTGCCACATTCTGTATTGGATCAAATATTATGGTATAGATGATACTGCAGTGTATCCATAGAGTATACATGCTGCCTGTGGTCACCACTTGTCCAGATGGAGCTTAATTTGGAAGTCTGGTTGTGCTTGTCCAGGTGGTGCTAGGGTTGAATGATGGGCCTATGAGTGGCAGCAGGGCGTCAAGCAATATAATGGACTAACATAGATGAGCCACAACAGTCTGGCTACAAAAATCGCTCGATCACATGAACACTGGCAAAGACCCATCCCCAGCTTTGCTATGCTTAATTCTGTCGATGTTTCTAAATGTTTTTGAATATTTCTGACATCTAGAAATATTTAGCAGCTATTAATGTATATGAAAGTAAATCAGTAAATCGGTAAAATTGGTAAATTAGTTTATTATTGTTACATGTACCAAAGTACAGTGAAAAACTTTGTTTTGCATGCTATCCCATTACATCACATCAGTGCATTGAGCTAGTACAAGGGAGAACAATAACAGAATGTAGAATAAAGTTTTACAGTTACAGAGAAAGTGCAGTGCAGGCAGACAATAAGGCGCAAGGCCATGACAAGGTAGATTCTGCCCGATTGTAGGGGGGGTGGGGGAGGAGAAGAGGGAATGTCTGGGATCCGGGATGGTTGGGGTCTTTGATTATGCTGGCTGTTTTACCGAGGCAGTGAGAAGTATAGACATGGAGTCCATGGAGGGGAGGCTGATTTCCATGATGTGGTGAGCTGTGTCCACAACTCTGCATTTTCTTGCTGTCTCAGTCAGATCAGTTGCCATACCAAGCCACGATGAATTCGGATCGGATGCTTTCTATGATGCATCTTTAAAAATTGGTGATGATCAAAGGGGACATGCCAAATTTATTTAGCCTCCTGAGGAAGTAGAGGAGCTGGTTCGCTTTCTTGGGCATGGTGCCTATGTGGTTGGATCAGGACAGGCTATTGGTGATGTTCACTCCCAGGAAGTTGTAGCCCTTGACCTCAGCGCCATTGATGTAAACAGGAGTGTGTGCACTGCCACCCTTCCTGAAGTCAATGACCAGCTCTTTTGTTTTGCTGACACTGAGGGAACGGTTGTTGTCATGACACCATGCCACTAGGCTATCTCCTTCCAAAGCTCCAACTCATTGTCATTTGAAATTCAGCCCACTATGGTGGTGTCATCTGCCAACGTAGATGGAGTTAGAGCAGAATCTGGCCACACAGTCGTGAGTATATTGGGAGTAGAGGGCTGAGGACGCAGCCTTGTGACACCAGTGTTGAGGATAATCGTGGCGGAGGTGTTGGTGCCTATCCTTACTGATTGTGGTCTGATGGTCAGGAAGTCAAGGATCCAGTTCCAAAGGGATATGTTGAGTCCCAGGTCTAGCAGTTTGGAGGTGAGTTTGCTTGGAATTATAGTATTAAAGGTGGAGCTGTAGTCAATAAACAATAGTCTAATGTAGGTGTCTTTACTGTTCAGATGCTCCAAAGATGAGTGTAGAGCCAAAAGATGGTGTCCGCCGTAGACCTGTTTTGGCAGTAGGCAAATTGCAGTGGGTTAAGGTTGTCTGGGAGACTGGAGTTGAGGTGTACCATGACCAGCCTCTCGAAGCACTTCATGATCGTGGATGTTAGAGCCACCAGGCGATAGTCATTAAGGCATGTTACCTTATTTTTCTTTGGTACCGGGATGATAGTGGTCTTCTTAAAGCAGGTGGGGACCTCAGATTGAATTAAAGAGAGGTTAAAAATGTCTGCAAATGTCCGCAAATCAACTTACGACATTTAAAACATATACAATCCTTATTAAAATCACTGGCTCTTCAGACACTAACTTTTGGCATTAGCACTGCAGACTATCATCATACAGTTTCATATTGACTTGAAAGATTAATTTTTCAGTATGGTGTTCAGCTTTACATTGAGCTGAAAAATTATTTTGCATTTTGGAAAGGTTGTTGATTATCATTATAAAGCTTATTAACTATAATAGAAACAGGAACCACAATAGGAAAGGAGTATTAAAATCACTTTTATTTAAATTTGAACAAATCTGAAATAGTTGGTATGTGTAGCTTGCAAAAGCTAAAATACAAGTACATGTACTTTTGCTAAGAACAAGATATTGATTCCCCAAAGCTTTCCTCAGGTTTTTCTGTACCTTTAGATTAATTCCAGAAAGTTGTTGTTGTTAATGTATCACCAAGTGATCATTGCTGTCAAGCTTTTTTAAAAATGTGTATCAGTTTTTTCCCAGCTATACACCATTCCTTAAAGTAATTAACAAAAGAAGGTGATTAAATGAACATATTTATTAAGAAGGACCACCACACTTTAATTCCTAGTTCTGGACTTTAATTATGATTGTTTATTCATGATGGTAGTAATTTCAGGAGTAAATTATGAATCAATTACTTCATGTGCAGAGTAAGATGAAGTACAAAGACTTCAGAAGCAACTATTTATGTAAAACTGTGTCTAGAATTTTTACCAATTCCTTGTCAATTTCCAACATTGATGCATCAGGTAATTTGTGTTCAATCTATATGCAGGAAAATTAGTCACTGAGTTCTCAGCAAACTATTTGTTACAAGCATGTCTATTGGCAATGGAATTAATAGATATGTTAGCGGTGAAATTGTCCAAATGTTTTAAATGGAATTTATGTAATTGCATGATTATTTGTCTCATGAGGACATCATGAAGGATTTTTTTTTGTTTTCCCCAGTCAATCGATTGCATCAGTCTGAAAGTCACATTTGCAATCTTATACTAACTGATAAAGCGTTGATCACAATGATGCATAAATTGTGTTTTTATTCAGATTTCTGTGGACTAACAGCCATACCAATAATTATAATTAAGGTCTATTGTACAGTACCAAAAAAGCAAAGATGATACTTTAATGTGGTGTAATCAGTACATTGGATTTTTAGACTAACAACATTGAAAAGGTAACAGAAAAACTAAAATGAATAATCTGCAAGTGCACTTGCTCCCATGAGGTGACTTTTTCTTCAACCTCTCTCTCCTTCCACTTGGAAAGAAGACAATTAGCCAAACTTTTTCATTGCATTCATCAATGCTGTCATTAATTGATCAGACAACAGGAAAAATAATGTGTAAATTTTCTTAACTTGTTCATTTTTTCTGTTGCTTCATCACCCAAAATGGAAAATCGTGCTTTCATGATCTGCTGTGTCTAACTTCATAGCAAAAACATGATTCCTTACATTCAGTTTCTCGCTCCCAGTATCTCCAGCAAAATTTCCTTCCCTTGTTCAGGCTTTGAGGTCTAAATTCAGTAGTCCCTAAAATGATGGTGCATGATTAATCTACTGCCCTTGTTTGCAATGCAGAAAGCACACCAACTTTGTAATGTTTTTCCATTCCAATGATTTCAGTATATGGTCAGTGCTAACTATGCCGCTGACTGGGCAGATGTATCAGTATCTTGAACAACCAGGTAATGCTCCTCTTCACAGCTTAAAGATAGCCTGTATCTCTTAAACTGGGTACATTGCATCTGGAACAAGTGCTGGTAATCAAGCATAAAGTATTAATTTCAGTACATTAATTGCTCAATTAAAGCAATTTTGAAATATGTTTGCATGTTTAACTATGTTTCCACTGGCTTCCTGGATTTCATTAGTAAAGCAGTGTATGGAAGTCATGTTTCACTGGAGAAGATTGAATGATTGTTTTAAGTTTGGGATCCTTGAATGCAGCTTGTAAGGATTGTCTCTTCAACTTGCAATCAGTCAGGAGTTAACCCTGTGACAGTTTTTTTGATGTGGCCCATGCTGTTTCTTCCACGTTTCTTCCACATTTCAGTGTTGTGACTGCGATATTGAACTGCACACATGTAGAAGCTTAGATACATTTGTAAACAAAATGTCTCAGAAATCTTTCTAAAATAACATTAAATACCAATTGATATTCACAGGTGAATTTTGGTCATTTGGGCAGAAGGGCCCGTTTACATGCTGTATGACTTCTGTGCATAAACATATCTGCCGAGAAGCTAATGGTTCAGTGTTTCATTTAGCACATGGAAGAGCAAATTGGGCTTTGTAATCAATTTTGTGCATCTGTTCTATTAGGTTGTGTTCAACAAACATGAATTACACAATTGAATTTCTGAGCATTTGATTTCCTTTTTTGTTGAAAATGCTTTGAGTGATAACAATCTGACTTCTCCAATAAAAGCTGTCAAAGCTATTTTTGCACATTTGGAAGTAAAATAGGATCCATTACTCCTAATCAGTGTGTTAGTAATTGCCTCTGCTTTTGACTTAAAGTCTCTGTGAATGACATTCATTTGGAGCAACCACATCTTTAATAAGCAATACATGTAGAAATTTGAACTTTAGCTCTCATTTTCTTTGTGCAGATTCCACATAAGACCATTAAGCAGATTAGATCAATTCAGGCAAAATAATGTCCATTGGAAAATTGGATTGGGCAATGCTCAGTTCTACCATACCCAATAAAAATTGGAGCTTTCGTGTACAATTGTCATTGAATAGTCAATGTAACTAATGTGTTGAACAACATTCTTTTTTTACCATTATTTAATTGAACACCATGATGACATCAAGAGACTTATCTGGACAGCCTCAGCACTGACTTCAGGCTGCACAAACATAGAATGTGCTGGAGCTAACAAGGATTGTTTTCTCCAGAGTTCAGCTGCTGACATACCCATTCCATGGGTACCACTGTAGTCATACCACTGACAGATATGGATATGGCAGTGACTAGCCACACAGGGTGGTTTCAGGACCTCAGGGTAAAAGGCAAAGATATACCATTTTACAAGTAGCCTACTCCCACAGAGTCTTCAGAGATACCAACCTCCACCTGAACCTCTTTGATCAGCAATGGATTTGCAGGCTGCAGTTTTCCAAGGCTATCACTAAGAAAGTGCTGGAGCTAACAAGGAGTGTTTTCTCCCTATGGAGGGCAAAGCCTCTTTGATTCTGAACTTCCTATCAATGGAATCTTTTGAAGTAGATGCTGGAGATTGTTGCCACAGTTTGCTATTCACTGTATCGTCTTAGGTACTGCATTCACTCACCCTGACGTAGCTTGTGAGCTCATGACTATATTTCTACATTGTTACATTGTTTGAATGAGTCATAGAGTTATACAACATGGAATCAGGTCCTTTGGCCCAAATGGTCCTTGCCGACCAAGATGCCCATCTAAGCTAGTCCCATTTGCCCGCCTTTGGCCCATATCCAGCATCCACTTCAAAAGATTCCATTGATAGGAAGTTCAGAATCAAAGAGGCTTTGACCTCCAGAGGGAGAACAGCTGAGGTGAGAGAAAACACTCCTTGTTAGCTCCAGCACTTTCTTAGTGATAGCCTTGGAAAACTGCAGCCTGCAAATCCATCGCTGATCGAAGAGGTTCAGGTGGAGGTTGGTATCTCTGAAGAGTTTGTGGGAGTAGGCTGCTTGTAAAATGGCATATCTTTGTCTTTTATCCTGAGGTCCTGAAACCACCCTGTGTGGCTAGTCACTGTCATATCCATACCTGTCTAAGTGCCTTTTAAATGTTGTTAATGTACCTGCCTCAACCACTTCTTCTGGCAGCTCATTCCATATAGTGGTCACCCTCTGGATACAAAAATTGCCCCTCAGGTTCCTATTAAATCTCTCCCCTCTCACATTAAACCTATGCCCTCTAGTTCTTGCTTCTCCAACCCTGGGAAAAAGACTGTGTGCATTCACTGTCTCTCTGCCCGTCATGATTTTATACACTTCTATAAGATCACCCCGAATTCTCCTATGCTCCAATGAATAAAGTCCTAACCTGCTCAACTTCTCTCTGTGACTGAGTCCCTCAAGTCCTGGCAACATCTTCATAGATCTTTTCTGCACTCTTTCCTATAGTAGGGTGACCAAAACTGAACGTAATACTCCACGTGAGGCCTCACCAACATTTTGTACAACAGAGTGAGGATTCTCACATGGGGAAAATGAGCCACTTCTTGCTGGGTTCTCCTTGAGGTGGCTAAGCAGGTCTCCTCTCCTCCCTTGCACTCAAGATCATGTGATGAGAATGCTCCATTTCTTTCACGAAACCCAGGGTTTCTGCCCCTTTACCCTGCAGCTGGTCTCCTCCATTGCAGTCACCATGTGTGTTGTCTGGCTGTCATATGGAGTGTACCTTTAAGGGCTAACACCCTTCACAGTTTAGTACAAAGAAAATATCAGAAGCTGACCTAAATTAGGTGTGGTTTGTCTAGAACCATGCAGGTTCCATTAAAGTCTTTTGAAAATAAACCATCTTAATGCTGTTTCAAATGTCTTGTGGCAAATTTCATAACGTTTTGGGGGGAAACTGAATGGATATTAGCTCCATATCTGGTGGTGGTTTAGCACACAAAAGTGGATGAATCCAATTTCTAGGCAGTATACTCTCTATTTTTGCTGATTGAAAAAAAATTCTGCAGGGATCATTTATAGTCTGAGGAAGAAACCATTTCTGTCCATTAACATTCTTTACAAAAAATTGTGACAGCTTTGGTTTGCTGCTATATTCTCACATTTTTAAATGTGTTAGTCTCCTTGCTAACATCAGCTGGAATGGTGGGACAAATATGGGAATTGGTGGTTACTTTATTCACTCATTATGTGGAACTAGTAGAGTCATGGAAATTGTTCATTAAATGCTATGCATTGATAGGAAATATACAGCTATAAAAGGTTACTTTATCTTTCTACTGCCTATCAATTTTTCCATTATTATTTTCTCCACCTACATTTAATATAGAATCCAATACTGTTAGTTTGTCATGGTATTGTTACACTCTCACAGGGTGAATGTACTGTAATCTAGTACTAGTTGCAGTGTGCAGTTGTGGCATGACAATGATTAAGTAAGTAATTATCTGATCGGAGGAAGTTAACGTGGAAATATATAAAATTAAGGGAAGTATGACTAAAGAAGAACAAAATCCCAGTCATGCATTCATCTGCCTTATGGCGATCAAGCTAATTGAAGTATTGGATATGAATTTTGCAACCAGAGTAGGCACTAGAGAGCTATGTTTCAGTTGTATCACAGAATGATTGTGGCTGTGTCCCTTCCTGCAGAACAATCCAAATTAACGCCACTGCGCTGACCACTCCCCTAGCTGTGCAATTTTTTATTCTTTCAATCACTTAACCTGTTACCTTTTGAACATCACAGTTGAATCTGCCTCCACTATTTCCCCCGACAATGCATTCCAGATTTTAACCATTCGCTGTGGAAGAAAATTTTCCACATGTCACTTTAGGTTATTTTGTCAATCACCTTCATCTGTTTCCTCTGATTTTTAATCCTTCAGCCAATGGGAGTAACTTCTCTACTTTTCCTCTGCCTGGACCCTTCATGATTTTGAGAACGTTCATTAAATATCAACATTCATGAAGGGCAGATAGTAGTAGACCCACAACAGTTATGGCTGGTGGACACATTAATAGATAAAGGCACTTTGCCTCACAATAATGTGCTGCCATCAGGGATACTGAATATCCTACACCAGTACAGCTGCTCGTTAAACTATGGAAGTCTTCTCACAGAAAATAACCATGTGCTTAAAAACAGCCGTCACATTGTAAAGAGAGACATGAGGTCCCATGAAGGTAATTGCTCCTGTTGGTTGCAGCATGATGAGCACCTATTGAGTTTGCTCCTGAGCAAGGTTCCCTAGGAAACAGACTTCCCTTGGGCTACTACGTTAAGATTAATCGACTCAACACAGAAAAGTACAGAGAGCAGCCATGCTCCATCTGGACCAAAGCAAGAAAGAAACTGTAATCCTGCTCTTGAAGTCTCATTCACTGTAAAATAGGCTCTCCGTTAAGGACTTGATAGATATAAAGCCCTTAAAGGGATTTGGAGATTTTTTTATTTAAAGTAAACTATCTGGCACATGAGATGACCATGAGCACTTGATTATCAAACTTTGATTCTTAGGTACGTTAACATTGGCTATGTGCATAAAATATATGAAGTGCTTTGAACAAGGGATAGATTGATCCCTTCATGATAGTTAAACATATTGGCATTGCTGCAGTGTAAATGTTTTGTTTCAGTATCAGATCTCCTTGTAAAAATGAAGCCAACAATTAACTGGTCATCTCAATGGAGATGCCATATACCATCATTATTTAAAAACTGATGTGTGGTGTTGGAGGAAAAAGAAAACATTTGACTCATGCTGTCCCTCAGGACATGACATATTGAAGTGATAACTAACCCAGAGCCTCCTCCAGTTTTTGCACATTTTTCCCACAACACTGGATTAGTTTAGCCTTCCTTTTGATTAGAGATGATTTCTGCACCATATAGTACTGCTACAAAGTATTAATTATTTCTTAGAAAGAATCTTCTGAATGTCCATACTGTGCGTCCTTCTTTGGAGCTGTAGTTCCAACTGTAATTTCTCATTACAAGAACAGTAGAAGATAGGAGCAGCAGTAGGCCACCAGGTCCTTCAAGCCTGCCTTGCCGTTCAATATGATCATGGCTGATCTATGCTGGTCGCAACTCCTCTTCTGTGCCAGTTCCCCATTACCTTCATTTCTGCAATCTTTCAAATATTCACCTTCAACTTAAATTGTCTAAAGAACCTTATATAGTTAAATGAGGTCTTCCATCATTTTTCTAAACTACTTTATATCAAAATCTTACTCGCCTGATCAAGCTTGACCCTGTGGTCACAAATTTCACCATCACTTCCTTCATTAATCACGATGTAAATACTGCATTCTCAACTGAAACCACTTAACTAGTAGAGACTGAGAGTTTGATTCCTAAATGATTTGCATGGTTCAATAGCTTACTTGATTATTTAGAGAGTGGTCATTTATAATCAATTAAGCGCAGGTACAAAGAGTACTTTTCCCAGTTAAAATGGCTATAAAAGTTATTGGTCTAGAATTTTTATTGAGCTGTGCTTGCTTTTTATGTGGCTTCTTGTTTGAAAATCTCATTATTTGCATGGGCATTGCGTAAAGACAGCAAAATAGTGTGGTTATGTACTTTACCAGGCATATGCAGTGTCAACAAATTATACCCATTGCTTATTTCAGTTATATACAACATTCTACCATGTACAAGAGACTCGTGAGAACTGAAGCAGCTCTTAATCTGGGCTGTCACTGGAGGATCTGAGTTTTCAGCTTTCTTCAGATAACTCTCTTCAACATTTCATTATTACTAATCTTTACTACATCACCATCCTATCCTTTCTGGAGATTTCTTTTTCTATCAGGATTTGCACATTGATGGCAAGACCAGGATGGCCCTTCCCCAATTGAGTTTGATAAAATGGTGATGGGCCATCTGGAACGACTGCTGTCTTCCTGGTTTTGGTAATCCACAATGTTGTTGGTTAAGGAATTCCAGGACATAGATTCAATGATAATATATTTTGAAAATAAGATTTTGTGCAGTTTGGGGGGAAACCTGCAGGTAGTGATGTGGTTGTTGCATTTGCCTGTTTGTTTGATAGTAGAGCTTGTGATTCTGGGATGTGATGTTGAAGACCCCTTGGCAAATTGCTGCAGTACATTTTGTAGATAATACACATTGCAAATTTGGTGGACCATAGTGTAGGGAATAAATGCTTATGGTGATTTGTAGACCAAGTAAACTTCTTTGCCCCTGAAGGTGTCAAGTTTCTTGAGAGTTATTAGAGGTTTGTTCAGTCAGATTAGTGAAGAGTATTCAATTATACATTCAACCTATGTGTGTAGGTAATGAAGAAGCCTTGAGGAGTGAAGGGCTACTATTCCATTTAGAATTTGCAACCTATGAATTGCTGCACAAATTATAGTTTGGTTGTTTCTGGTCAACTGTGATCCCTGTGATATTGATAGTAGGCGACTTAGCAGAATGTCGAATGTCGATATGGTTAGACTCTTCTTAGTTGGGAATGTTCAAGGCCTTGCATTTATTAGTCCATATCTGAATGTTGCCCAGTTTTGCCACATGTAGCCATGGACTGCTTCTTAATCTGAGGAGGTGTGGATGGAATTGAACATTGCACGATCATCAGCAAACTTCCAGAGCTCTGAACTTGCAGAGGAATGGTCATTGAAGCGACTGGGTTGAGAACATTTCCATCAGGAAACCTTGCAGTTGTATCCTTCCTGATCACCAAACTCCACACTGGGTTTGTTAGTTTTTACAGCCAGTATAAATGTTCCTGTGTCATGTGATTTTTAGAACAACTTGGGAACCTTGGGAACCTCAGTGGTTACAATATTAACACCCACAGCCACCTTTTAAAATCCTCTTTTGACCTTACTGTGTGGCTTATCTGTGTTTTGATTAGGGGTTAATAGTGTGAATCTGCCAGCCTGAGCAACCTTGTGGTTGAACTGATTTTAGCTGGAGCTTCATTCCACTTACTCTAATCTAGTGAGGGGACAGTTGCTCCTGCTCTGACTATCCATTGATCCCAGCACGAAAGTATGTAGGTGGACATTGAATAATGATGTGAATGTTTAAAATGGCTCCATTTTTAATATTGGAATCATTACCCTTCCTGATAAAAGAGTTCCATCAATTTAGTTAATTAATCCAGGTAAGGTAAATTGCATTAACTCTTTATTTTTTATGCTATTTATCACTATCCCAGCTTCAACCATTGGAATGTTCATAAGCATTTTATTTATTAAAGACAATATAACTGGAAGATTATTTATGGTGTGTGAAGTTTCATTTCATGCACCGTTTCAGCAGCTTACAGAAATTGCTCAGAGGAGGAGCTTGATGACATTTTAGCCCTTCATCAATAAATATGCCAACATGTGCATTTTCTCTGGTTCCTTACTGCTGAGAGCAAAATACTTACTATGATGTTTAATATCCTCTGGTAATGTATGAGCTAATGCTGCAACAGAAAATTCCCTTGTGCATTATTCTAACACAGTCATTCACCTGTTTATTCTAAAATGCTTAAAATAATAATCTGTCAGGTTATTTCAATCAGGTTACTGGCTGAGTTGAAATGGTGTACAGGGAATGCTTCTGAACCCATTAACTAGCATAATACCAGGAAAGACTAAAAATCCCCAAGTGTTCTGTTCTACATAATCATTCACAGCTGCTGTAAAAATTAGAACTAATTTTCCAGGTAAAAAGTCATGGTTAAAGAAGTATAATCTGTTAAGAAATACTTGCTTAAGTGGGATAAAAAATTATTATTTATACCTTCAAAGTCAAAATTGAGTTTATTGTCATATGCACAAGTACGTGTTTGCACAGGTGCAGTGAAAAACTTACTTGCAGCAGCATCACAGGCACAGAGCATCATATAAGCAGCATTCAGAGGAAAAACATAAATTAAGCATAAATTGTACAGTTTTCGCAAGAAAGAACACAATTAGAACAAAAAAAAAGTCCATCTTAGTGCAAATGGTCATAGTGTTGCTAAACTGTCGTGATTAGGGTTGTGCTGGTTGGTTCAAGAATGGAATGGTTGAAGAGAAGTAGCTGTTCTTGAACCTGGTGGTGTGGGACTTCAGGCTTCTGCACCTCCTGCCCAATGGTAGCTCTGAGAAGATGGAATGGCCCGGATGGTGGGGATCTTTGATCCTATGGTCAATCTAAAATTTTGATGCAAAAACCCTAACAAATTTGACTTTAGTCAAACTGAACCTTAACTGAAATTATATGCATAAACTCCAATTGAAACATGGGGAAATCATTTTACAGTTTCCAAAAGCAAATGTTATTTTTAGCTGTTGGTACCAATAATATTGTGTCTGTGGGTCAGGAATGAAGGCAGGTCAGAAATTCAATTATATGCATTATGCGCAATTAAATTGAAGTGTGAAGTTAATTGATAAAAAATCCAATCACTTAAGATACTCTTAGCACAAAGTAAGGCAAACCTGGACATGTGGTGGTGGTGCCAATTAATACGCAACATATTTTTGACTTGGCTGCTGCAACTTGGGAACATGTGTGGCCATTGAGGAGAAAAGCAAGCCTTAGTGGTTAGAAGAATGCAATTCAAGTGTTATTTAAAGATTTGGACTTCCTTGGTCCATGTTTGAAGTCGTCAATGAAAGATAACAATAGATTCTCCATCTGGTGCTGATGGGCCAAGATTTATCCATATCTTGCAGTAAAGTCATTTTACTTTTTTGAGGAGGTTGTCAGTGGGATCCATCATTCTGATCCTTGTCCATTCCAACTCCACTGCCTCAAAGTCTGAGCATTTAATGTAGCAGCAGAATGTCCACTCTCAGGTGCATTTTGCCACCTGAAGTATACGTCAACAGCAGTTCTCTTTGAGAAAAGGCATTTTAAGAGTTCCCATCATACCAGGAGATTGCACAGCCTATTCTGTGCTTCTCATGCAACTCCTGAATTTATGCGAGACTTCTGTGTGTAACCATAGAGGAGGTTGGAGAACTGCATCGCTTAAATACAAAAGTGACCCTGGAAAAAACTAGTATACATCTCTATGTGCAGTGCAATTTAATAAATGCACTCCTGTGTGCAATAAACTTTCTAACCTATTGTCTAATAATCCTGACTGTATTATCCAAGCTCATGAATTCTTAAGGAATATTTTTTAGTTCAAGTAATTTCCTCATTCTTTCTTTTTAGTTTGACAGACTCCATTGCATCCATCAGTGATGCTCCTTAAATGGTATGCATAACAGGTCTCATTAGTTTTTCCAGGTTTTCCTTCTTCCCTCGCCATTGACATACTTTGCAACTATAATCACACTGGGTAATCATCTGATGACATGGGCATGTTGGATCTGCCAGCAGACATGCCCATAACTTGAGAAAGACAAATGTTAGATTAGGGGTGAAGTTGCATCCTTTTGAGAAGATATAGCAAGAGATAAGTAGGAATGAAACCTTAATGAGTAAAATTAAGAAATAAAGATATGATTTGATTCCAGTGGGTTTGTGTATCATTCTTCCTGAGTCCCAACTCCAAAACTTGATAATAGACATTAAAGCACTCCACTTCACATCTAAGTAGATTGGAATAGCAGACCAGCTGTCCTGTACTGATAGGTTTTAGAATTGAGAACAAACTGTATATGAATACAGATATTGTTTTCAGCTGGATTAAGTTAACCATTCAGTGGTGTGCAGACATTAACCTGGTAGGACCATAATATGATCAAATTCAATACAATACAACAGTACACAGTTGGCAGGACTCTTAACAGCATTGATGTAGAGGGATTTTGAGATCAAAATCCATACCTCCCTGAAAGTGGTCGCACAAGTTGACAGGGTGGTAAAGAAGGCATATGCATGCTTGCCTTTATTAGTTGAGGCGTTCAGTTCAAAAGTCAGGAAGTTATGTTGCAGCTTTATAAAACTCTGGTTAGGCTGCATCTGGAATATTGCACTGAATTTTGGTCACCCCATTATAGGAAGGATGTGGAGGCTTTGGAGAGGGGACGGCATAAGTTTACCAGGATGCTGCCTGGATTAGAGGGCAGGTACTATAAGGAGAAATTGGATGAACTTGGCTTGTTCCCTTTGGAGTGGCAGAGGGTGAGGGAGACCTGGTAGAGGTTTATAAAATTATGAGAGGTATAGATAGAGTAGACAGCTGGTATCTTTTTCCCAGGGTCGAAGTGTCTAATACTAGAGGGCATGCCTTTAAGGTGAGAGGAGGAAAGTTCAAAGGAGATGTGTGGGGCAGGTTTTTTTTATATAAAGAGCGGTGGATGCCTGGAATTTGGTGCCAGGAGTGATGGTGGAGGAAGCTACAATAAAGGTGTTTAAGAGGCTCTTAGATAAGCACAAGAATATGCAAAAAATGAAGGGATGTGGACCAGGCGCAGGCAGATAGGATTAGTTTAATTTGGTGTCGTTAGCTTAATTAGTTTGGCACAACACTGTGGGCCAAAGGGCCTGTTCCTGTGCTGTACTATATGTTCTATAATTTTGGGGCTACAGGGTAATAGGGAGAGGGTAATGGGACTGGTGGCTTGGCTCCCCAGGCAGGGGCCAAATGGCCGGCTTTAGCATCGTTATCAGTAAGATAATTTAAAATGGAGAAATGAAAGCAGCTGGAAAGATCCTAGATTTGAGTGAGGCTTTTTGTCACTCTATTGCGATGGGGGTAAAGTTAATAAAATTCATGTTGCTGGGACTGGAGGGCATGAGTTCCAAGGAAAGAATGGATAGGCTGGGATTGTTTTCCCTGGAGCGCAGAAGGCTCAATGGTGACCTTTTAGAGTTTTATAAGATCATGAGGGGCATAGATAAAGTGGATGGTCACAGCCTTTTTTCCAGGGTAGGGGAGTCTAAAACCAGAAGGCATAGGTTTAAGGTAAGAGGGGAAAGATTTAAAGGGGACCTGAAGGGCAGGTTTTTCACACAGAGTTTGGTGGGTACATGGAATGAGCTGCCAGCAGAAGTAGGAAAGGCAGATATAATTACAGTGTTTAAAAAACATTTGGACAGGTTCATAGATAGGAAAGGTTTAGAGCGATATGGGCCAAATGCAGACCAATGGGACTAGCCTAGGTAGGCACCTAGGTCAGCATGGACAATTTGGGCCAAAGGACCTGTTTCCACCCTGTAGAATACGATGCTATGATTCTACAGCCTTCCACTCAGTGGAGTGTTGGCCGTGGGTCTTGTGCACTGTCTGCTTGGACTCCTCTTGTGGAGTCCAATGAGTAATGCTACCTTCCACAGGTTTTCCCGCCCTTGACTGGAAAATCCACCTACTGAACTCATTCCAGGTTAAATTGATGCAAATACAGCTAGCCTATTAAAATCATAGGAGCAATCATCTGCTGGCAGACAGGTTAGTGATGATTTTTATTTGATTTAATTTTGAGTTGAAATATTTTAATTGTTTTAACTTTGAAACATTGTTTTAAACACTTTAGTTGTTTTGACCTCAGTTTTAATTTTTGACAAATCCTGAGCAATCGTGAATGTTTGTGAATATCAAAGACGCTGACAAGTCTACAGTCTAAATGGTAGGTTTCACAGCTGGCATGTTGGGGGTGAAGGTGATAGTGGGGCCTCACTGTACCTCACTGATGAGCTGGGAGCTAACTGCCAGCACACAACTGCACCCTGTCTCACCCTGGAGAAATTGTATGGTCCAGAGTGAGGGCAGCCCACGAACCCAGGGTCATGGAAGATCTGCTCTGTTGAGTTAGATTCCTGTCAGTTACATAGTTAGATTG
Source organism: Pristis pectinata (assembly GCF_009764475.1). Lineage (NCBI taxonomy): Eukaryota > Metazoa > Chordata > Chondrichthyes > Rhinopristiformes > Pristidae > Pristis > Pristis pectinata. The sequence continues at coordinate 65,169,819 of NC_067415.1, read as the reverse complement.
CCTGGAGCCCAGATGTCTACCCTAATGCTTTTCAGCTGTTTTTTTAAGTGCTGTTGCAAACATTAAAACCGACAATAAAACTTTGACTGTACAATGCTTCTGAGAGTAAGGTCTCTTCCATGATTCTCCCTTCCCTGATGCTCCTGCTTTCTGCATGAAATTAAAATCCTACATTATGTTATTTGCCTTACAATTTATGTTAGTGAACATGGAAGCAGTTTCACCTCTTGGATAGAAGCAGTTTCAGAAGATGATCCAGTATTTAGAAAGGACTATCATTTAGTTGAAGGAACAAACAATCTGCTGGAGGAATTCAGCAGGTCGAGTAACACCTGTGGGGGGGGGGGGGGGAGAAAATATTGATATTTTGAGTTGAAACCTTGCATTAGGACTGAAAATGGAGATAGCAAGTACGAAGAGGAGTGGGGTATAGGTCAGACAGGAGCCAGAGATGATTGGTGGACAAAGGAGGGGAGGCATATGCAGTCTCTTGTGTCTCCATTTTATCATTTAGTTGAGTTGTTTTAAACTATTTTTATATTTGTGCACCAATATTTCAGATTCTAGGATATTGGTATCTATGGGCTCTTTCTCCAATTCTTCAAAGTATCTGTCTCCCTTAGGAACTACAATTTAATCTTTTTGTATCCAAATTGAAGATGTGTCATTGTAAAAGCAGCTTAAGGACTGTTGCCTTAAATAATTATAGGTTTGGTTCTTTCACTTCAACTTTCCTTTTGTACAGAAAGGTAGTTTGTTTGGGGGAAGGCTGGAAACTTCTAAATCTGGATAAATTTAATAAAAATTCAATCTATGGTTGCCTTTGCCAATACCAAAACCAAACTGAGAAGAACCAATGTGATGCCACAGAACCTGTAATGTAATGGGAGAAAGTTTGTTCAGTTCTGCAGGGGAAGGTGATTTTCACCACCAGTTTAGAACCTGGAAAGCAGATGAAATTTACACCTATTGAATTAAGAAACTTTACAGCATTAGTAGAGGTTGTTCATTACATCATGCTAATACTTAGTCTCACCCTCTGTTTATTCCTATTGTTCTGGACACCAAGCTAAACAAAATATATTGAAGTACTAGTGAAAAGATGTTACTTGGCACATACAACAATCAGGAAAGACCATCTAAGCTGCAGCTCTTAAATCTAGAATAAAGGGGGACAGATGATATGATAACAGTCTTCAAAATTGTGAAGGGATATACATGTGATACAAAGACAGAGGAGGCGTTTTCATCCTTTGGAATCCAAAGATAGGTGTCCATAAAATCAGTAATAAATCCAAGGTGGAAATCAGAACAATTTATTTTAATGAAGAATGTAATGATAACATGAAGTGATTGAGGTGAACAGGATAGATTCATTTGAGGGAAAACTGGATAAACGTAAGCAAGGCAAAAAAAAGAATACACTAACTGGGTGAGGTGAAATTTGATGGGGGGAGCTTAATGGCAGAAATTTCTTCACTCAGAGTTTGGTGTATCTTTGGAATTTTCTGTCCAAGCGAAGAGAGACAAGGAGGTTAGTGTAGGAAAGTGATGCTGAGGTAGAAGATCAGTCATGAGCTCCTTGAATGACAGGTCAAGGACAACGGGTCAAATGGCGCAATCCTGCTTCTATTTCTTCTATTCTTACGTAATGTGGAGCATTATTATTGGCATCGATGTCCTGTGCTGAATATCTTCTTTTAATGCCATAAAATTTGATTTAACTGAGATATTTTACGAAAAAAAGAAACATTTTGTCAGCTTTAAGAAAGTACATCTCACACAAAATAGAATTTATAGAGTGGTAATAATGACTGCAGAACTATCACTGTTTGCTGTCATTGCTCCACAAATTAATAACGACTTCTGAGTTTTTGCCTATATGTACCTTAATGTGGAGATCAGTGAACCCCTACAAGCTGCACTGTGTAAGCAACAAAAAACACAAGAATTCATCTACTTATTAAATAGTGTCTATTAAATACCTCAAAAGTCTTTTGTTTAGTTACTTGAGGCTCAAGCTTTTAACATTGTTAGGAAACATTTAAGCCTAAGGTGTTTTTCTTATATAAATATACATAGTAATTCCACACACAGTTGTAATGTTTAAGATACATTGCAAATTATGCATCCTCTGCAGCATTGAACAGAAAAGGCACAAATAAATCCCTGTGCAATGCATTTTTGGATTTTCAACCAATGTGTTCAACTAATTTTGATACTGCTATGTATTTACAGTGATACTTATTTAAAAAAATTTAAAAATGTGTTGCATTTTCCAACTTTTAGAAGGGTATGTTGTCATGTGTTGGGAAACAAAACAGTAGGATAATTAAGGTACAACAGATTCAAAATACTGTAATGTTCCACCATAATTTGTTGCATCCTATTGCATTTTTAATGTGTCCATGGAAAAAGGTTGACATTTTTATATTGGAATGCTTGTTGTGATCTCTCATTACCTTTATTTTTTGCGATGTAAGTGTCACTTGCATTTCAAATTATCCTTGAGAGGTGGTGGTAAGCTGCCTCCATGAACTATAGCAGATATTCTGATGAAGTTACTCTCACAAACATATATATTGTATGATAATTTGTGATAAATGTTAGTGATAATTTCTGACTTTGTATTTCATGATGCTGCTTACTTCCTTACTTTACTGCACTCAATGCTTCAGTAAATTCAAATTTGTACGATCACAATAATATTTGCAGTAACAAGTTACTAATACAAAAGTGGAAAATATTAGAAATGTAGAACATCTCAATCAGTAGTGTAGTGATAATTAAATTACAATTGAAGAACACACAATGGAATCGATAAAAGGAAAGTTCAAGTTTATTTTTGTTGTAGGCGTACATACACGGTGTAAGCGCTATAAACCTGAAACATTAACTCTTTCCATAAGTACTGCATGACCTGTTGAGTTTTTTCAGCATTTTCTGGTTTTATTTCAGATCTCCAGCATCTGTAGCTTTTTTATTATTTCTGTTTACATATGTAATTCATAGATTTACTGGCCTATAAATTTGTACTTAAAGTAGGTGGATACATATGAAGGTGACCTGTGTATGGGTAAATCTGTTCACCTCAGTCACTGTGTGTAACTGCAAGCATTATGTACCATATTTTAATTTTTTTATTAATAGTTTAGATGAAGGCACTAAAGATATGTTGGTAAATTTACAAATGTCACACAGATAAGTAGGAAAATAGTTGCTAAGAGGACATGAAGAGGTTACAAAGGGATACAAGTTCAAAGGATGGGCAAAAATTTACCATGTGGAGTAAATATTGTAAAATGTGAAATTGTCCCTTTTGGCAGAAAAAGATAGAAAGAACATAACGTCTAAATGCAGAAATCTGAGACGCAGAGAGACCTGGATATCTCATTTGAACTACTGTGCAGAGTATTGTCTCCTTATTTTAGGAAGGATGTTAGTATATCAGAAGCAGCTCAGTGAAGGTTTACAGGATGTATCTAAAGTGGGCAGGTTGTTCTATATGGAAAGATTGGACAGATTAGGCTTGTATCTGCTGGAGTTTAAAAGAGTGAGGCTGGATGATTGAAATATATAAGATCTTGAGTGGACTTGACAGAGTGGGTGTGGAAAGGATTTTTTATTTTGTGGGAGAATCTAAAATCACTGTTCAAAAATAAGGAGTCACCCAGTTAAGACAGAATTGAAGTGATTGTTTTTTCTTGCAGAGGGTAGTGGTGGGTCTTTGAAACACTCTTTCTAAAACAGTGGTGAAAACACAGTCAAGAGTATTTTTTAGCCAAAGGTACTTAAATTCTTGATATTCAGGCTTGTGAAAGGTTACAAGCAGATGGGAATGTGGTTATCGTCAGGTAAGCCATGATCTTATTAAATGGTGAAGCAGGCTCAAGGAGCCTATTGGCTTACTCCTGCTCTTAATTTGTGTATGTGTAAGTTCATAAATAATAGAAGCTGCACTGATTAAAATAAAACAAAATTGTCACTCTGTGCAGCATTGAAAGACCATTAAAAGTCAAAAAGTGAATAAAATTTCCTGAAATAATGAATGCCATAGAACGTAAAGAATGAAAAGAAAGTTCTTTTATGGCCTTAGGGTGCAAGGCCTAATACTTTTGAAGGGTTACAAAGTAGGAAACACAGAAGTCAATTTATGTTCTGTTCCATGGGCACGAAACTGATTATGATGTTGGATTAAAGGTTAAATATCATCTGGCAAACTGGGAAGGTCTCTGTTCTGCTAGATCGTGCCACAGGACCATTTACTTTCACATGGGCATCCTGGGTCTGAAGTCTCATTTGAAAAGCATCACTTCTGAGACCACAACACTCTTTTATAACTGCATTGAAGTGTCCATTTAGATTTTGTATTCAGTGGTGTGATAATAGATCTGCGCTTGCACCAAGGACATGATTTCCACTTCAGATACTTGCTCCAGAGGTTTCACAGGAAATTAGATCAAGTTCTTCTGAGCTCTGCTGTCATTGGTGTTCCCTGAGTAAATTCCAGCTTTGAGGCTGGAAACCCTCTCTTCTAAAGTTCTTCACTTCTCTCCATTGGGCACCCCCTCTGGCATCGAACACACCTCTCACCCACCTACCAGTATCATTATTTAGCTGCCAATTGTTTTAAGACACTCCAAATACTTACTGAACTTTGTTTGCCCTCTGTCTGTGCATACATTTATTTGTGCATATGACAATAAACTCGACTTTGACTTTGATCTTTGGCATTGACAACTCCAATTGCTCCCCTATTGTATGATTGTTCCCGGACTCCATCCTGACTCCCTGGTTTTAGCCCACGCCCTCAATTGCCTTTACCCATGGCAAAAACTTGCTGACCACAGCTTCCCCCCTTCTCATCAGCTCTTGCTCCATTCCCTTTACTCCTCCTGACTCCACCCCAATTCCTGATTCAACCTCAGTCAAGGGCTCATTCTGACTCCTGTCGAGGTCCCAGCTGGACTCCTGAATGCCAAACCTCTCCAGTCTGTGAATTCTGGCTTTGGCTGTAGTCCAGGGCTTACCTGATACTTTTTATTGTATGTTCTGTATTGGCAAACTGCATGAAGGAAAACATGTTGGTCTTACTCAGTAGCACCCAATGTCTTGCCCTTAGGCATTGCTGGTTTTTGCATCAAAATATTTATTGGCACACAGCCACCCTATAAAGCTCCTTCTCTGGTGCTTATGAATTTCCACATTTCCTTTGCTATTTACCAACAGGATTCAACCAATTTATTTTCAATCAATTAGTGGATCCTCTTAAATATAGTAACTATTTTTGCGAAAGCACTGGCTCTGATTTCATTGCTGTTTGTTGTTGATGTTTCCTCACATGACATTGGGGAACAGTTAATCCACGTCACATCACGTAACATGACAATACATAACCCTGACACTTTGGGGTTTTCATGGGAATGCGGCAACATTCAGCAACTTTCCATTTATTTATCAGCACCACCGAATTAACCAGGAGCCCTGGCTCAGCCATCTGTCACTGTTTGTAGCATTACAGTGTATTGAGTTCATTTTTACCTCCATATGACTTGCAGACCTTTGCAGTGAGAAGTAAAATTGGCTCCAATCACATGTTCATATTATGGGAACTACATCAGCTTCATCTGAACTTTATTTGATAGTCAATGGCAATTGCTGGCAGCTCTGGGCTGTCTGCAGATTCTAGAACATTAAACATCTAAATGGTAATACTGCACAGACTGTATTCCAAGTAACCTTTCCTTCATTTTTACGTGAGTGTATCAAATGTATCCACTGTGTGGAGCTGTTAGTCTTTTAGTCTAAATAATTTGTTGATCGTAATCATTGAGGCTAACATGCAAATAATTATTCCATAAAGATGTTTAAAATTAGAACGGAGTCCTCATAGTTTTACAAATTCAGTTAGGTTCTAAATGTATGAATAGTTAAATGCAAATATGCATGTGTATTTATTTAAAAGCTATACATTATAATTATGTATGTGAACTCATGAAAACCAATATTTTTGGCATCAACTTGAACAAGTTAATAGCCATGTAAACCATTTTTAAAAAAAAATAGGCTGTGCTTTTGATGTATGAAAATTATCTGCATGAAAATGAGAGATGAAATACATATGATTAGTTTAAAGCCTGTTGAATTGGCATACAGTATTATTCTGGGCAAAGTAAACAATATTTTTAAGAAAGATCTTGCTTAGAAATCTATTCAAATTAAATTGTATGGTTGAGGATGTCATGTTATTTAATTTTTAAGATGATTGAGTTCAGAGTAGTAGTAGGGAGACAAGTATGTAAGTAGAGCTTACATTTTTCAATATTTAGTTTTTGGTTCAGGCTTCATTGTTTTCTCAGTCTTTATTAGTGCTCACATTAAGATTTTCTTTTATACATTTTTCTTGTGAGCCATTTCTTCCTATAGCTCTTCTCACCAATTCCACACCATGCCACAATCTATTTGCATCAAAAGCACAGCCTATTTAAAAAAAATGGCTTACATGGCCATTAACTTGTTCAAGTTCAAGTTGATGCCAAAAATATTGGTTTTCATGAGTTCACATACATAATTATAAAAGCCACTTACAGCGTTCTTAAACCACAATGAATAAAATTGGACATTTTGCATCCTTAATATGTTTTGCTAACACAGTTTTATTGATTAAAAATAACTTGCACTTTTATTGGTTAAATCCAAAAAATTCAAGCACTCTTTCAATATAAAATTCAATATAAAGAATGCAAAAATATTCCTGAGGAATATGATACGGAGGGCACAAATCGCAGCACAGTTTAAGCTGGCATCAAAACACGCAGGAATATACAAAGGGTGTAAGAAGAAAGAAAGTAACAAGTCAAGATTTCTTTATTAACCAGTCATCTTTTGTAGCAGCAGCAAAGGATTTTTCTGTCCTTTAAACAATCCTGAAAAATCTTCAGCTCCTTAAATCAGATAAATACAGTCTGTGAATGATTGGCAGTGTTCTTGGCTTGGTTCAGCCTTTGTCCAGCTGCTCCTGTGAAATTATATGTGCACAAAAAGGTTCCAGTGTTTATGGTGCTATTTCACTAACTGCCTTAAAATCCTTCAGAGCAATTCCCCAATGGCTAGTTTACTCAATGAGTAACTGAACTGTAAACAACAGTGCTGAGAAATTCAATTACATAATGCTGTTTTTGTTTTCAATGTTATGCAATTGAAAATTATTTTATATTTTCCTGAATGAAACATGATACGGACCACTTCTGGATCATTTTGAGTCCGTCAGAAAATTAAAATAATACATCCCTTGTGCCCATGAAGCAAATTCTGTGTTGAAGACAAGAGATGATGTCACTTGCATTGTCGTGCTCCTTTTGGAGCATTGCATGGGGACTTTGACCACCTTGTTCCGGAAGTGCCTGTTGTTGGCTGTGTCGGGGGCAACTATTCTTCCTAGCACTTTGCTGTACTGGGACCTCGATCAGATAAGTTAATTATTTACCTTTCGCCCTTTAGCCATCCCCATTCGCTCTGCACTGATTCACCACACCCCCTGCCACCACCCCACCAATCCCTCGGTTCACCACCACTCTCCTTGCCAACCCTGCGATTCCTTGAGGTCTTGGGACCCATTTACCCGATCTGCCATCCCCGTGACCATTTGGGTCAATTATCATTGCAAGACGCAACTGTCTTGTGCACACCCTCCCCACCTCTACCCTCACCCCCAACCCCCACTCCCCAACACATTCCCAACACCTCATTTGAGAACAAAACAAAGTGACTGAATACATTCAGGCAGCAAATCAGACTGGAAGTTAACTGGAGTACAGTAGATATCATGACTTTTAACACTGTCTCATCAACACCTGAATGAATAGAAGTACATTTTCTTATCCGTATTCTTTGGTAGCACCATCAGCCAGGGCATCAGGAACAGAATTATCAAAGCCAGAAATATCTTCAGGAACTTAAATCATCAAATATTACACCAAATGAAACTCAAGAGTTATGTATTTTTAACACTACTCAATAATATGTGGAATGCTGGTAAATGACAGTACGACATGTTCAAACTGTCTCCATTTTATACAGTGTGCCTCAGAAAAGTTCTCTTTATCTTTTGCCCCAGAGAGATCTCAAACCAAGACCTACATGTACAGTGTAGCCAAGAAGATATGAACACCATCATTAACAGGAGGTGTTGGAGGTGGATTGGCTATGTACATCAGATGGAAAATGATGTCAGGACTGGAATAACAAAATGATGTATACTTGAAGGCAAATTAAAACAAGACTGAAAACAACTTGGTGAAAAGCTGTAGAAGCAAAGCTGAGAAACCTGGGGTATAGCTGGGGAATCATTGGAAAAAATGCTAGAAACAGATAGGTGTGGAAGAGTGCACAATTGACCTTTTACATCTCTGGTGTTTAGAGCAATGAAGAAGTAAGTAAATAGTTGCCATTGCTTTATCTCCGGCAATCTGCTTCTTTAATCTGTGCTAATTATTTTATCCTTTAGGGTGCAAGTAAACACATCCCCAACAGGATGCTCATAAAATTGTCCACTTATCATTAACTCAAGGATACCTCAATATTGTCTGTCAGGCAAATTCCTTACATAATCATTCTCCTACAGTTGGTCTTATTAAATAATGTTATATATGTATTAATGTTTATACCAGATTTTGTCAAACTTAATCATGTTAAAGAGACAATTGTTTGAGTGTCACTTTCCTGGCATTCTATCCAAGTCAATGTGATTACCAGATTTGAAATGCAATAGCTCTCTTGACATTACTAATACATTGAATCATAAATCAGTCATGTATTACATTCAACAGCTCAGATTCAAGATTGCTTGGCATTTCCAGTTAATGTCAGGTTAGTTAAATTCCCTGATTAGTGTGACCTTTTTGTTTGCACATATCTTCCTCATCTCTTTAGAAGAATAACTTGTCTACTTGTCCTTTTGTTTTGACTGGATGCTGTGCAGGTATTTTCAATTTTTACTTGGGTTGTAGTTTCCTCAAAAAATGCAATTCTAATATATCCATTGAATCAGAATCAAGTTTATTATCACTAACCTACATGTCATGAAACTTGTTGTTTTGCAGCAGCAGTGCAGTGCAAAGACATGAAATTACTATAAATTATAAAACAAATAAATAGTGCAAAAAGAAGTAATAACAAAATAGTGTTCATGGGTACAGGGACTGTTCAGAAATCTGATGGCTGAGGGGAAGAAGGCATGCTGATTACATACTAACTTATGATTTCACTATTTCAATACTCCCAAATGTTATTTTAAACCTTTACTTCTCTCGCTCTCTCTCACTCTCTCTCTTGCGCTCTCTCTCTCGCTCGCTCTAACCCCTACTGCCACCCACCCTTATGGGACATTGAGCCTCAGGTATGGCATTCCTCTCCTCAGGCAAAATTCACACTTATTGTGACAACTTGAAATTTAGGAAGCTTTAATTAAAAACAAAATACATGTATGAAAAGAGAATGACAAGCAGCATGATATAAAATATTGTTGAGATGTAAAAATGACTCCATGTAAAATGGTTGGGTCACCATGCAATGTTTTACGCTGCACACTGTTGTAAGGATATTGCGGTATAGAAAGAAGGAATACTCCATATTTCTGAACATAAAGAATGACTTTAAAATTGATCTTTTCTCTCTATGAATTTTCTCACTATAGGTTATGTAACAATAGGACAAAATAGTTGTGGACAGGAGACAATAGGATCACTACTCAAGTGAAGAATAAATGCTGATCCAGTTAGCCTGATTTGAACTGACATAAAAACAGAAAATGCTGGAAATACCCTCAGCAGGTTAGGCAACATCTATGAAGGGAGAAACAGAACTAATGTTTCAAGTTAATGATCCTTCATCAGCTTTTCTGACGTTTTCATTTCAAGTTTCCAATATCTGTAGTTTTTTTGCTTTTTAATAACTGAATAAAAATGAGTATTTTCACATTGCATTTATATAGGGGTTACAACATGGAAACACATCATTTGCTCTGATTAGCCCTATAGTACTGAATAAGTGGAATGAAATTTATCAATTGCCTGCTGCCATTTGCCTTTAAGCTTTTTATCCACCCATCCAATCATAAATATTCACAAAATTTCTATCCCAATCTCTAATCTTCAATATGAACACAGAATCAAACCTCCACTGTTCTCTGTTCTAAGTCCTTATAATTTCTTCTTGAATAGTGTTTTATTCCTCACCCCTCAACTATTAGATATAGATTGTTTCTGACAGGGATCTTCAGAACTAAGACTCAGTGATGAAGGACTTGCAATGAATTTCCAAATCAAGATGGTGTGTTCTTTGGAAGGGTATACATAAGTGGTGGTGTTTCTATGAGCCTACTGCTGTTGTGCTTCTTGATGATACAGACTGAAGGTCTGTCAGAGAAGCCTAGAGTGCACTTTGTAGGTTATATACAATGCAGCTGCAGTGATGGCGGAGGGAATGAATTTTACAGTGATGGATTGGGTGCCAATTAAGTGTTGTCCTGGATATTCTGGAAGTTGTCAAGTTCCGTGAATGTTGGAGTTGTATTTGTCCAGGCAAGTGGTGAGTATTCCATTATGCTCCTTGCTTGTGGCTGGTGATGGTAGTGATACCTAAGGCTTTGGGGTGTCAGGAGGTGAGTCACTAACCACAGAGTATCCAGAGTTTGACCTGCTCTTGTCCATCATACTTATGTGGCTAGTCCAGCTGATATTTTATTCAATGGTAATCTAAAGGATGTTGATGGTGGGAGTCTCAGCGTTGGTAATGCTATGGAATCTTAGGATAGATGGTTGGACTCCCTTTTGGTCACTGCCTGGCACTTGTGTGGCATGAATATTACTTGGCACTTAGCAGCCCGTGCTTGAATGTTGTCTACGTCGTATTCCATGAAGGCATGGACTGCATCATTTGGTCAGGACTTGTGAATGGGATACCCTCTTCTGACCTAATGATGGAAGGATACACAGTGACCATGGCTGGATGTAGGACAGTGCACTGACGATCTGTTGCAGGGGTGACCTGGGGCTGATATGATGGAGTTCAGCAACCACAGCCATCCTGTGATGCATGATTTTAATCATTGAAGTGTTTTCCCCATAATGAACTCCAAGCCATACTTAGTCAAACATCGCCTTGAACACAGGAGCTGTCACTGTCACCTTATCTCTGAAATTCAGTTAATTCGCCCCTTGTTCAGACTAAAGCTGTGATGAGGTCCAGAATCAAGTGGTCTGAGTGTAACCCAAACTAGTCATCAGTGAGTAGATTATTGGAGAGTAAATGATAGCATATTTGACTATGCCATGCATCATTTTGCATAGTAGTTGGCTTGATTGTAATTATCCTGCTTTTTGTGGACAGCATGTATCTTAGGCATTTTTTCACTTGGGTCCACCATCACAATCATCCCTGCCATCATCACAAGGACTGTATGGTGATCACTCCTACCAATTCTATCATCGTCACATTCGTCTGTAACAGTTGGATAGGTGAGGTTGAGGCCAAGTACATTTAACTCTTGTTGGTTTGCTGCTGCAGCCCCTCCTGGCAGTGATGTTCTCAGGACTTAGCCAGTTCAGTCAGTGCTAGTGCCACCAAATTATTCTTGACATTGGATGCTGAAGACACCAAGAAGAGTGCTTGCTATTTTCAGGCTTCTTTTGGGTGTTTTTTGAATGACAGTAGGTGGTAATCCAGAGGAGGTTTCTTTGTCCATGTTTGACCTGATGCCATGAGACTTTAGAGGGTCTGGAGTCAAACTGAGGACTCCCAGACTACTTCCTCCTCCCTGTATACCTTTGTACCCTCCTTTAGTGGGTTTTCCCTTCAGTCAGGACTGGACTGGATAGAAAGTAGGAAACTTTTCCCCTTGGTAGAGGGATGTAAAACTAGATGAGGTAAGAGAAGTTTAATGTAAGGGGTGGGAGGTTTAGAGAGGATCTGAGTAAGAATTGTTCCACTCACAGGGTGGGTGAAATCTGGAGGCAGGTACTTCCACAACATTTAAGAAGTATCTAGCCAAGAATTTGAATTACCAAGCATAGAAGCCTACGGTCCAAATGTTGGTAAATGGGGTGAGTATGGATAGGTACGTGATGGGCAGCAGGGACAAGATGAGATGAACAATCTCTTCCTGTGTGACCATGTGGCTCTAGGAGAGGATATACCCATGGGTTATGGTGCATGGTGCTGGACAATTAAGCAGTCACAGGAAGAGCATGCTTCAAGAACATTCCTACTCCAGTATCTGAGCACTGAAAACAAGGCTGAAGTATTTGTAACTGTGTACTAAAGAGTTGCATTCAAGGAGTAGCTGCACCTTCAGCCAAGCTGTTTCATTACATTTATGATACTCGTATTTATCTAACAGTGTGAAAAATTACTTAAGTGTGTCCTTTTCATAAACAACAAAACAAATTCAGTCTGGCTAACTATCTCCCTATTCTACACTGAATCATCAGAAAAGTGAAGAAAGGTATCATGAGCAGTGCTATCAAGCAGCATTTGCTCTTCAGTAACCTGCTCATTGATGCCTCATTTGGATTTCACCAAAACCACATAGCTCCAGACATCCTCATAACCTAGGTCAAAATAGTTTTGAGCTGTATTCAAACAAATTGTTGGTATGGATTATAAAAAATATATTGTCACAAGCCTACACTTAGAACAATTTACAATACCTTTTTAATGTACCATACAGCATGTTTTTGGCATATGGGAAGTCCACCAGAGCATCTGGAGGAAACGCAGGTAGTTGCAGGGAAAGCTCCACAAAAATGGTACCCAAGATCAGGACTGAACCCAGGTCTCTGGAGCTGTGAAGCAGCAGAGTTAACTGATGCACCACTGTGCTGTTCTGTGCACAGCCTTGTCATTTTTAAATTTATCTAATTTATATTATTTCCCCAGAGGTCCCTTGGAGCATTTTGCCAAAGATATTTGGGAGAATCTCTAAAAACATTAATGGTTAATCTTATTTAATTTAGATTGTGTAAAATTTCTTTGGAGCCTTGATGGAGAAACAGTGCCGTCTTGTCTGCACAGCACAAAGTCTTTTATGTTGTGTGAAGGAGTAGGAATGTTCTTGGAGCATGCTTTTCCTGTGGCTGCTTAATTGTCCACCACCATGCACCATAACCCATGGGTATATCCTCTCCTAGAGCCATAGGGTCATACAGGAAGAGATTCTTCATCTCATCTTGTCCCTGCCACCCATCACATACCTACTATGTCCTGTAACTGCTTCTTAAAATTGTTCACGGAATTTGACAAAAGTGTGGTTAATGAAATATATTTAAAGGAAATACTTTTAGCTTTACACAATTTTGCAGTAACAATGAGAAGTCATCTTAAAACTGATGAAGTGGTTCAGTGGGGTAGTAACAGACACATTTCTACAGTTGGCGATTCAAAGTCTAGATGTTATCACCAAATCCAATTGGAAATGTAACAGGAATTTATTTACTTAGAGAATAATTAGAGCACCACCATGAGGACTAATTGAAGCAAATAAGATAGATGTATTTAAAGGGAGGCCAAATGAGCACACAGATGAATAGAAGTTTATGCCTGTCAGCTCAGGTGAAATGGAATGGGAGAAGCCTGTGTGGAGCATAAATGAATTGGGCTGAATACTCTGTAGTTATGTTGCACAATCATTGTAATTATTTAATATTAGTTCATTAAAATTTTGCATTATGTTATGTCTTCATGGGAAGGTGATTCTAACAGTCATGTGGCTGAAATCTGTTATCTGAGTTTTCAATATAAAAAAAAGGACAAGGAACAATTCATATAATTAGCTCCTCAAGCCTGGTTAATGTAATCATGGCTGATCATCTGCCTCAACCCCATTTACCTGCCCCATTACTATATCTTGCTAATCTCAGTGTCTTGACAGCTTTCTGGGTTAGACAATTCCAATGATTCAGTATGTCTGACCCCTGATCTTGACACTATAACCCCTGGTTCTAGACTCACTTCTCTCATTATATGTAATTATGTTCATTTGCGATCAGCAAGTATCATACATTGTTGCAGGAGGTTCTTTGAATATTTTCACTGCTGAAGTTCCTTGATTTTCTTTTGGTTTGTCATTATCAGTGATCAACTGTTTATTCTCGATTTATTGAAAATATTCAAAAAAAATCATGGATTCCTCATTCAAAAATGTTATTACATTGATTTTTCTAAATGCATTCCACAATCTAAGTGTATATAATGATTATTCCAATTTATTTTTTGGATGAGTACACACTTACATTGTGACCAGCCAGGAGAGCATAGGAATAATCAAATCTGGAACTGCTTGAGGAGAGCCAGAATCCAATGATGTTACTGAAATGAAAATAAGCAGTCATATTAATGGTGCAAGTGTGTGGTCACATGCTCATCTTGGTCAAAATGAAAGTTGCAAATAAAAAATGAAAATAAAAAAATGTAAGTTTTGAAGAACTGATGAAACAGCAGGTAATACTGGAAACACTGTGCAGTCAGGCAGCATCTGTTCAGATGGAGAGTCTTTGACTTGAAATATTAACTCTTTTTCTCTTTCCACAGATGATGTCTGACCTGCTGAGTGTTTCCAGTATTTTCTGTTTTTTATTTCAGATAACCAAGCTGATTCAACAGTATTTGGTAATGGTGTTGGTTTATTATTGTCACATGTATGGAGATACAGTGAAAAACTTAGTTTTACATTGCCATCCATATGGATCATTTCAAAACATAAGTACTCTGAGGTAGTACAAGGGAAAAGCAATAACAGAATGCACAATATAGTGTTACAATTACAGTTACAGAGAAAATGTAGTGTAAGTAGACAATGTGCAAGGCCATGACGAGGTAGACTTTGAGGACAAGAATTAATCTTTAACAGACAAGAGATCCATTCAAGAGTTTTAAAACAATAGGATAGAAGCTGCCCTTGAGCCTGGTGGTGCGTGTTTTCAAGCTTTTGTATCTTCTGCCCAATAGAAGGGGGGAGAAGAGAGAATGTCTGGGACGGAGGGAGGGATGTTTGATTATGCTGACTGCTTTTCTAAGGTAGCGAGAAGATTAGACAGAGTCCATGGAGGGGAGGCTGGTTTTCATGATGGATTGAGCTGTGTCTACAACTCAGTCCATCACAACAACCAACCTCCCCTCCATGGTTACCTGTTGCTAGTTCAGTTCTTCCCAATTCTTTCCTTAATACTGTAAGCTGCAGGCTGTGCTTTAATGAACTGAGGTCTAGTATTATTCTAAATTCTCCTTCAAGTGAATCTTGACTTACTTTCCTTGAATGCTACTGTTCATTATGAAACATCTTGAATTACTTGTCAAGTATAGCTGGAAGAGTTTCTTTACACTGTTGATCTCTCCCTAATCTAGCCTAGTCTTTAACAGCCAATTCCACCCTATCAAAATGGATTCTTCCCCTGGAAGCAAGCTTTCCTTCACTTTCACCACGTCTCACTCAAACTTCACATATAAGGACTTAAGAAGGAGGAGCAGGCCAAACGGCCCTTGAGTTTGCTTTGCTAATTCATAAGATTATGGCTGTTCTGATCTTGGTTTCAGCTCCACTTTCCTGTCTATGGTCCTTTACCCTGAATCACCTATGTCCAAAATCCATCTTGGTTTTGGATATATTCAACAATTCACCTTCCACAGCCTATCTGGGATCACAGAGTTATAGCGCTACACAGCACAGAAACAGGTCCTTCAGCCCATCTGGTCTATGCTAACCAAGATGGCCTAGTGAATTGCAGAGATTCACAACTCTCCTAGAGAAGAAATTTCTCCTCATCTCTCTCTTAAATAGGTAATCCCTTATTCTGAAACGCTGCATCCTAGTTCTCATTTTCTTTGCGAGGCAGAATGATTCTTTGAGCTTCACTGTACTATCTGACCAATTTCTATCGATACCCTCTTTCCTTCAGTGTATACTGATGTATGGAAAGGTTCTGCAACCTCTTTTTAATGTGTTCCGTGTATACAATCCATTAAGATTACCTCCTTCTTCACCAACGTGATAAGGTGTCTTTTGATATTCATTCTATTAGAGTTTTTATTTCAAAAATATACTTTATTTATAATGTATATGCAATAAAAGTGATTGGTACACATCTTTCTCTCTGTTCATTTTAGCATCAGTTCAGTACATCCCCATACAAAATATCAACAACACTCACACTTCCTTCTTAAGTAATGCACATTAGACAAGGCCCAGCCCTTCCATGTCCAGTGGCGGCAGGACCTTAGACTGTGGTCCATCCCAACAAAGCCCTTCTGGTGGCTGCACCAAACAGTGTATCCCTCAGCATGTACACCTGCACTATGGATTGTGCCATCGGCTGCATTCACTTGCGGATATCTCCTGACACCAAAAGACCAAAAAGCTTCAAGCAGACCAAAGCACTGAGTTGATGATCTCCCAGCAGCAGTTTATGTTTATCTCAGTATGCATCCCTGGGGATAGCCCGTAGATCACAACTGCTCAGGGCATCGCATCTCTTTCCAGACCTTGGCAAGTGCACCGTTGATGAGGAGCTGTACAGTGTTTGTCTGCACCACAACCATCCCTAGGTCAATGAGTGATGGGAGTGAGACTCTGACTCTGCTAGAAGAATCTGACAGGGAAGCCCCCTCTCACTGCCAAGCAAGTGAGTTCTTGGTGCTTGTTTGTGCGTTTTGGCAATGAAGCATTTTGCCAAATAGCTGTGACAGTTTACTTGGGGCTTTGACAGTCTGAGGGATAGGCCAGAATTCTCAGTCGACAAGGTGACAATGCATGAATCGCATCAGAGCAATAAAAAAAGTCCCACCACTTGATGTGATATGTTTAACATTAGCTGCAACATGGACACAGTTTGGACTATTCAGGGTAGTCTAAATGGAAGATAATGTGATGAGTCACAGCATGAATGATCTGCAGCCAAGACAAGGAAAAGAGAATTCTAGCTCAGTCTTGGTACTATTAAAATGTGATGAGGGTTTATGTCTCTTACTAACCTTTGGGCAGAGGGGGAAATTCCTCAAAAATGCTCTTATCCTTGTATCTGTTATCTTAATTTATACCTCCTAGTTATTGAACTCTCCGTTGAGCTCTGTCTGGTCCCCTCATAATATTCTGCACTCATAGTATTAAACATCTCATCAGTCTCCTGGAAGCATGCATGACTTCTTGAACCTCTGCACTTTCAAGCCCTGTGAACCTCAGTATTTGAAGTTGGAGGCAGCGGAATCATTTTCTGGCTTCACCGCTTCTCCTCACGCATGAAATCTCAGATAAATTCTTGACAGAGCCACTGATGATTAGTGCATTGCAAGCAGTCACTCTATTTCCCATTGTTTGTTGTAGCTTGATGCATCTTTTTTAAAGTGCTCGTAAAGCATATATTATGTTGCATTAAATAAAATCGGAGAACTAAGTCTATTTGTGGGGCAGTTGACATTAATCCAGACCTAGAAATTAATTTGCTCTCAAACTGGACCATCAAAACTGTTGTTTCCTTTGCCCTACTACTGGTTTTAAAGTTGCCAAATGTTCACAGTCTTCAATGGAATGGTATTTTCATGGAAGGGGAATAAACGTATAACATTAAGATTCAAAGCGCATTGCTAATGTAGCAAAAAGCTTTACCCTGTGAAAAATCTTGATTACATTTAACAAGAGTAATGCTGAAACTGGATGAAGGAAATGGAAAAGCTGTTACATTTTCATGTGACAGCCTTGCCTTAACATGCTCAATTAAATTGCCACCAGAATTAAATAAACAGGTTATGTGGTAATTGTGAGGCACTTCATACATTGGTGGTCCTTCTGAATGCAGGCCTTTTCAGCATGCTTGTGTTTGGCTGATAAGATATAAGTTTTAAGGAGAAAAAGTGTTAAAGCTGTTTACTTTGACAGATCTGCTTATCTTCTCAGAAGGGGGGAAAAAAATCTCTTGAAAGGAAGGTTGAGGATTAATAGGCCCTGAATACAAGGTAGGAGCATACTTACATTCATAGGCATAACTGTCCGTTTTAGATGGCAGCAGAAAAAAATCATGCAGCTTTCTACATTCCATTAGCCAAACAGAACAGAATGATAATTAGGGAATTTCTGTGCATGCTTCCCTGCAGGGTCACAGTGATTTATCTTTGCTGTCAGATAAAGGGCATACTGTAGCTGCAAAAGCTGAACGTTCTTTGATGGGTCATCTATGTGACCATGGTGACAGCTATTGCTGGCTGGAGTCTATGATGAATGTAAATGTCCGCAAGCAATGGTTTTCCAAAAAGCTCTTAAACACCTATTTTTTGAGGATGTTTATTTAAATTGCTATGTACACTGAAATTATTTCACCTTAAGCATCTGTGGAAAATAAAATATTGGACCAGTGAACACTAAACCCTGTTCCATATCAGTATGTGTTGTTTTATTTAGCAATTAGAGGTTTGTTTATTGACATTTGTTTATTGGCATGTTGACGTATTACTAGTTACACCAGAAATTTTCTTGTATGGGAAGGGCAAGGCCTAGAAATTAGATTGCAAGACAGTGTTAATGTCTGCATTTTGCAATTGAAAATTTACTTATCCTTGAATGATCAGGATGGCGACCTTTTCCTCATCATTTCGTGTCACTCTTTGACCAGGCATTCCTTGAACTGTACTTGTACAGTTGTACTTGTGCAGGGTATGTGTTTCTGGAGATGGATGCACAGCTGGTGATGGCATCTCACTTGAACTCCCATTTTTCTGTATGACGGAATGAAATTCAGTGATGTCATTCCAAAATGTGCCTGTTACAACATAGCAGAGTATTGAGTAGAGTCCTCACCGAAGGGCCTCAGCAAAATGAGGTGCAGCAGGAAATAAATGAAAACAGGAGGAGGAAGAAGCTGGGGCACCAATAACAACACCCTTTACCATGTGCCAGGAGAAGATCAGAATGACAGGGAGTGCAGAAGGCAGGCCCTATCTGCATATTCTGTCAGGGCGCATATGATACCCACTGATTCTCATGCCATACAAAGTAAAGTGGTTTCTAACCCACCCACAGAAGTTTACCAGTGCTGAACTAATTTTACATAAATACCATATTAACTAGTCTTTCACAGATCACAAAGAATCAATAGTGTTCTTCCATTCACCTCAAGTAGATCACACAAGCATTCACTTATGAAAGACATACATAACATTGCAGGAGGGCTCATTTTCTGAACACAAGGTTTATCTTAAAGAAAAATACCATGTATGCTGGAAATAAAGGGGTAGAATCTGTGGAGGGAGAAACAGACTATCTGTTTCACATTGATTATCTTTCATCAGAATTGAGTTCTTGGAACTGATATCCAGATGCAGAAGTATTATGCTCAGAATTAGCCAAGTGAATTTAAAGTTCATCAAGGCTGTATTTGAAGGTGATCTCTCAAAAGAGTAACTCATTTAGAGACACAATTGTCACTGATTGGCAAGCTCTTGACCATTCCTCTATTGAAAAGCCCATAGTAATAAAGCAGCATTGAGACTCAAATCTCTGTGGTGTTTCATGGATCATTTACTCTAAAAGCTTTGGTAAATATAACGTTCCAATTGTATGGAGTCTGCAAACAGGATGTGAGATATCATGACATGGATTTACACTATAAGAATGGATTGGCAACGTCAAGTTTCAATGAGTTTTGCTTCTGTGTTAATGAGAACTGAGGCTGTTTTATCATGACAATTATGGATTCTTAATGTGTAAACTATGCAAGAGCGTTCCTGATGGAAGTCTCACTGTTCTTCAGAGATAGAGATCAAGGAGCAGGATCTGTGTATATACTGTGATTGTAATTAATCTTCTGCATCCTCGTTCATTGGCCAGAACTGTGTATCCTCTCAGCTAGTGGCACTGTGGAGACACCAGCAACAGAGCTACCTTCAGAGCTGAGACATAGTCTTTAAAGTCTTACCTTTTATTATGATGAAGGCATGATGTATGATGGTCTTTCTCCATGCTACACAATCCAATATTTCATCATTGTTTAGCATGGCATTCACTGCTCTGTGCAATTTCTTCATTTCACAAGGAATTCCCCCAAACAAGTGCTGTATCCCTCTTAAAAAGTCAAATCTAACTTACAAACCTCAACATTATAGCACTCTCCTTTAGGATAACTTGAACAAATTGATAATAAATGATTCTTATTGTATACATATGTTATGAGAAAGGTTCTTTTGGTATCTTAAAGATAAAAGGTATCTGGACACACAGTCTCTGTGCTTTAAAAGGAGGATTTTATTCACAAAGTCTGATGCGGGAACAGAATGTGAAGGAACAAATGCACCCTCGCACACTTGCACTAGGGTGATCGCGAAATGTGGGGGAAGTCGCAACGGGGTGAAGTGCACACATGCTCACACACACACAACGAACTAGTACAAACTATCAGGGAACGAACAAATACGTTGTCTGGACCCCCTGAATTGGGACAAACAACAGCTCTACGCTACTGGGAATCTACTCAGGACGATCCTAGACCCCTGTGGAAGTGCACCCTCTCACCTGTGGTCTCGACACCAGCAGCAATCAGAAAAAGAGGACAAGAGCCCACATGTACCATCTTTTATAGGGCTGTAGCGGGGTGGAGCCCGCTCAGGTGAGACAAGCCAATGATTCAGGGTCAAGAACAAAGGTGGGTTGTGAGCCAATCCTCAGGTGTGCTCTTTAATGAGTAGGGCGGAGCTGGACCCTTGATTGACAGTGGTATAGCCTCCGACCTGATAGGCAATGCTATCATCTGACCATGGGGGTCAATAGTGTTGTCACTGTCATCTGACCCCTGGCCTTTCATACTACAACATAGTAAACTGGTTTCCAGCCCAGTCATATTTATGATAATAAACAATTGATAATTTGCTTTGAAAAATCTTAAGCCTAAAAATTCCATTCCAAAGACATACGGTTTAGGAAGTTGCGGACATGCTATGTTGACACCGGAAGCATGGCGGCATTTGTGGGCTGCCTCCAGAACACTACACAAAAAGATGCATTTCACTGTGTGTTTCGATGTACATGTGACTAATAAAGAAATCTTATCTTTCCGTTAACAACTCCAAAATAACTCAGTGCCTTCTGACTGAGGATGGGCTTGATATTGAGGATAGCAATATTGCATCTATTTCCAGGCCTCTTGGCACGCAAGGAGAAATTCAAACTCTAACTTTCCTGCATGATTTTCATTTGCTCTGGAAAATTTTTGCTTGGATTAAACTTTTTCCAATGGTGTCAGCAAAAGTGTACTTCATGATATTCAACCTCAATGGTCTGAAAGATGAGAGTTCCTATTTATTGCAAAATGGCAGCTTGCTTCACCTGAAACTCAGTGACTTAAAGGATCTGCATTTTTGTCCTATCTGAGATCCGTGACTTCCTTTGATCTCAAATGCGGCCTCACATACCAGTTTGAATGGCTTTGCCTACAGAGGCTATCAAAGTCGCTTTCAGCTTTGTAGCCTCAGGATCATCCCTGGCTGCTGCCACTGAGGCGTGCCACATCTAACAGTTTGCTACTGCTGCTCCAGTAGGGACAACACCCAAGCTGCATACTCAAGCACTTCCTATACTTTTTCTTCAGCTTGTGAGTGGGCAAGCATGGGAATTTGGTGGCATTCGTAGATCACACCCATGGACTTTTATTCCTTGGTGATTCTCTCCTGGAAACCTCTTGCCACAAGTGCCTGGAGAGTCTCATTTTACAAAAAAAACATGTCTGCTGTGGGTTCTGTTCTTTGTCATCCTGTCCAGGTTCCTCCGATATCTCATGCTCCTCTTCCCTAAATTGCGGTATCAGTGTTTAAAGCAGCAGCACTGTCCATTCACTGCCAAGGACACAGCTATGAATCAAAGCGCCCTGAGCTGCAAAATCCTGCAATAGACTAGTGAACACTGAAACTGAAACAGCACAGTGTTATACTGGGAAATGTGACAGTGATGTTCTGGCAGCTACACAAATGAAGATTGCAATCTTTATGGGAGATTTAGAAACAGATGGTGACAAGCCATGCTGTTTTCCTGCTATTAACATCTAAAACAATCCACTTCATTCATCATTCCCTTTTTGCATCACTCCCTTCTACACCATTCCCTTTCATCCCCCTCTCACCTGGACTCACCTATCACCTGCCAGCCTGTGCTCCTCTCCCTTCCACTACCTTTTTATTCTGGCTTCTGCCCTCTTCCTCTCCAGTCCTGATGAAGGGTCTCGACTCAAAACGTCGACTGTTTATTTCCCTCCATAGATGCTGCCTGACCTGCTGAGTTCTTCCAGCATTTTGTGTGTGTTGCTCCAGATTACAGCATCTGCAGAATCTCTAGTGTCTATACATAAAACAGTGTTGTGTTTCTCCATTGCGCTTGTTTTCTATATGGCCTTACTTTGTGGTGTACTCTTTATTGTTGCTGCCATGTTCCTGAAAGGTAGCCCCTTTATTGCAGAGGGGGAAGCTGATGTCTGTGCTAGATCCCTTGATGAGGTCTTGGTTTGGTGTTCCAGGCTGCTGCAAATCCTACTGAAAACTAACTTGTTTACCTTTCTTTCCCAGTTCAAAGAGTTCCAGAGCTGACACATTAACAGTTTCTCTTTCCACAGATGCTGCCTGACCTGCTGACTGTTTCCAGCATTTTCTGTTTTGAGTTCAGATTCCCAGCATCTGCAGTTTTTAATATGATTTTCTATAAAGTAAACTCCAATTGGTTCCTCAAACCATTGCTCAAACATTTCATCCTAAATACACTCTATGCATTCACCCTTAATACGACCTTGCTTGGATATGTCCATAGAGACATAGAGTTGTGTGGCACAGAAACAGGTCCTTCGGCCCACCAAGCTCATGCTAACCTTTTTGCCCATCTAACCCTCTTGCAGTAGGCCCTTTGACTCACTGAGTCTGCACGGACCACCAAGCGTCCATTTACATTAACACTATGGTAGTTCCATTTTACTCTCCCTGCAATCCCCTCAAACTTCCTTAGATTCTATAACTCACTTAAACACTTGGGCCAATTTACATGAGACAATTTTGCCACCCACTTGCTTTTGAGTTGTGGGAAGAAACCAGTGTACCTGAAGAAACTCCATCAGTCACTGAGAGAGTGAACTTCACACAGACAGCTGTGAGGAAACAGATCTATGTGCTGTGCCGCAGTGCCACTCCCATAGGAGGTAAAGAACGTAAATTGAAGTGTGATGTTAATGTATAATAATCTGATGAAGGATCTGGTCCAAAATATAGTCTCTCCTCTGAATTTTTAAAAGATATGTATTTCCTAGTGGAAATAAATGATAATAATGTTACAAACAAAGTTTATTATTTTTTACTTGGTTTGAAATATATAAGTTTAGTAAATGCATTAAAGTTCCATCCACATAAAGCTTTCCCAGATTAGAGTGGCCATATTGCAACTCACACAAGGATATATGCCAACAGCTTGCAAAGCTAAACATAAAGCACTGTTTGTAATACAACACCGGTTTAGAGAAGACAGTTTCCTCACAATAAGGCACAACGATGAGATCGGCACAGTAATACAACTCTTTCTGATGACACAGAATATTCTTTCTGTAACATCTACACTACAAGCAACCATGGTGGAGGACATCAGAACTTTAAGGTCATAGTCTTGATTGATGACAAGTCACTAGTATTGCAGGTCGACACAACTGCAGATTATTCCACTATGGCGAAGGATACCCATGACAGGCAGCTCAATCACCTACCCTAGGTGAGGAACAAGACTTATTCAAGAAAAATTTTGAAAGTTTTTGAGCAAATGCAATGTATGGTCTGTTTGAGTGGTATGGGAACTGCTCTGCCCAAGACTGCAAGAAATTGCAGAGAGTTGTGAAAGCAGACCAGTTCCATCACGCAAACCAACCTCCCTTCCATTGACTCTGTCTATGCTTTCCCTGCCTTAGGAGAGCAGCTAACATAACCAAGGACCCCTCCCATCTCGTCATTCTCTCTTCTCCCCTCTCCCGTCGGGCAGAATATATAAAAGACTGAGAGCATGAACCACCAGACTCAAGGACAGCTTCGATCCCACTGTTATCAGACTCTTGAACAGACCTCTGATATGCTAAAAGATGAACTCTTGAACTTTTGATCTCCCAACTACCTTGTTGTGGCTCTTGTACTTTATTTGTCTACCTGCACTGTGCTTTCTCTGTAACTGCAACACTATATTCTGCATTCTATTTTCTTTTTACTACCTTGATGTAATTATGTACGGAATGATCTGTCTGCATGCAAAGCAGAAGCTTTTCACTGTATCTTGGTACTTTGTGACAATAATAAACCAATAACAGATACAAGGCACACATTAGATTAAAATTAAAAATATGCAGATGCTGGAAATATGAAATAAAATCAAAAATTGCTGTAAGCACTCAGTAGGTCAGGCAGCATCTGTGAAAGAGAAAAAGAGTTAATGTTTCAGTTTAAGGATTTTTTATCACAGTCTTTGAACTGACATATATGGATTAAGCCTGATATTAAACATATTTACTGGAACCAAGCCCAATTCTTTATTCCTTGAATAGATCAGTGGAAGAAGAGCTTGAAAAAATTGAAGTAAATAGAGTTTTGGTTAAAGTAGCACTTAGAAATTGGTCTACTCTGATCGCAGTCATAGATAAGGCAGATAAAATAGTAACAAACAAGGTTCTGGAAGAACTCAGCTGGTCAGGCAGCATCTATGGAGGAAAATGGACAGTCGATGTTTTGGGTTGAGACCTTTCACCCTAGTAGGCCAGTGAAGGATCTCGACCCGAAATGTTGACTGTCTATTTCCCTCCATAGATGTTGCCTGAACCATTGAGTTCCTCCAGCATCTGTAAGTTTCTTGTGTCTCTAGATAAAATGGATGGTTTAGCATTTACAAGGTAATAATCAAAGACCCCACCCACCCCAGACATTGTTCTTTCTCCCCCTCCCGGAGCAGTATACAAAAACATGAAAGCACAACACCAGGCTCAAGGACAGCTTCTATCCTGCTGTTATAAGACTATTGAATGGTTCCCTCGTACAATAAGATGGATTCTTGACCTCACAATCTACCTCATTATGACCTTACACCTATTGGTTCTACCTGCACTGCACTTTCTCTGTAGGTGTTACATTTTATTCTGCATTCTGTCATCATTTTACCTTGTACTACCCGATGCACTGTGTAATGAATTGATCTGTATGAATGTATGCAAGACAAGTTTTTCACTGTACCTCAGTACATGTGACAGTAATAAACCAATTTCATTCCTTTATCAGGACTTGTAGTGAACATTTGCCAGGATCCAGAATATTATGAAACTTGTCATTTACTAATGCAAAGCTTTTTCATGTATGTGGAATAGTCAGAAATACCTCACAATCACAGAAACTGTTGTATTTATGTACTTAGTTGCCATGTGGAATCAAGTCCTTAAATAAATATTTTGACTGGTGCAGGACACTGAAAATTATCTTTGCAACCAAGGCAATCACACCAAATAATTAGCAAGGGTAATGGAATGTTGGCTTTTATGGCAAAATGTATAGAGCATAGAAGTCAAGAAGATGTGATGTAACTTTGCAGGGCAGTGGTAAGACTGTACCTGAAGTATAGCATACAGTTTTGATTTCCATATTGAAGGAGGGACGGGATTGCATTGAAGGTAGTGCAGAGAAGGTTCATGAGGTTGATTCCTGAGATGAATGGGTTGACATATGATGAAAAATTGAGCAGGTTGGGCCTATATACATTGGTTTAGAAGATTGAGAGTTGATCTTATTGAAACAAATACGATCCTGAGGGGCATTCAGAAAGTGGATGCTGAGAGACCTTTTTATTGTAGTGGAGTATCTAGAATGAGATGGCATAGTTTCAGTATAAAGGATCATCCATTTTAGAAGCAAATGAGAACATAGAACAGTAAAGCACAGGAACAGGCCCTTTGGCCCACAATGTCTATGCTGACCATGATGCCAATTTAAACTGCATATCTGCCTGCATGTGGTCAATATCCCTCAATTCCCTACCCGTTCATGTGCTGGCTAAATGCCTCTTAAATGTTGCTATGGTGTCTGCTTCCACCACTTCCCCAGCAGCTTGCTCGAGGCACCTACAATTCTCCAGGCATCTACAACACTATGTAAAAAAAAACTTGCCTCCCACATCTCTTTTAAACTTTCCCCCTCTCACCTTAAAGCTATGTTCTCTAACACAATAGCGTAGCGGTTAGTGCAACGCTATTACAGCGCTAGCGATTGGGGTTCGATTCCCGTCACTGTCTGTAAGGAGTTTGTGCGTTCTCCCGTGTCTGCGTGGGTTTCCTCCGGGTGCTCCGGTTTCCTCCCACATTCTAAAGACGTATGGGTAGGTTAATTTGGGGGTTTAAAATGGGTGGCGCGGACTTTTTGGGCCGGAAGGGCCTGTTACCACGCTGTAAATAACATTTTAAAAAAATTTAATTAAAAAAATTTCACATTTCTATCCTACGTAAAAGACTCTGACCACCTACCCTATTTATACCTCTCATAATTTTATATTCTTCTATCAGGTCGCTCCTCAGCCTCCGATGCTCCAGAGAAAAAAATCCAAGTTTGTTCAACCTCTCCTGATAGATATGAGGAGGAATTCTATCTCTCACAGGGTTATGAACCTTTGAAATTCTCTACTCTACTGTGGAGGTGGAGACAATGAATCTATTCAAGGTGGAGATTGACAAACATTTATAGTACAAGGAAGTCGAGGGCTATGGAGAGAGAGCAAGGGATAGAGAGACAAAGAGGTTGGACCACTGTGATGTGATTGAATGGTAGAGCAGGATCAAGGGGCCTGCTGGCCAACTCCTGCTCATGTTCCTATCACTACAGTTAGTACAGATGGTACTCTGTATGTCTCGAAGGAAGAGTTGAAGTGACAAGTGAAATTGATATGATTCTTGCGTGTTATTGTACAACCAAGGAAGGTGTCACTTTGTGTAAAGGTAGAAGCTAATGGGCTGAAAATTGTTAGAAGCAGAGTTGAAATACTATGAAAACCAAGCAACCAAAGAATATTGCAGAGCTTCCACATTCTTTTCTGACCCAGTGATATTGGTATCTCTGTGGCAGCAACTTGTTAAGGATGACATAAAATGGTACTGGACTGATGTGCAACAGAATATGTTTGATCAAGGTAAGTGCAGTTTGAGAAGCAAGGATGCATTGCTTCAGGATATGATGTCATCAGTCACATTATTTGCTTTGCTTAACAAAAGTGAATGTAATATGTAAAACAAGAAGAAAGTGTTTGCAATTATATTTGGTGTGAAGAAATTCTATCATTTGCCACTGGAAAGACCCTCAATTCTTATTACAAATCAGAAACTATTATTGGCAATCTGCATCCAAAAGAAACTATTGCAACAATGCAAATATACAGGTTTTCCCCAGGTTACAAACACTTGACTTATGGACTGCCCATACATACAAATGAGCGTTTGAGAGACCAGCAAGGTGGATTTGCCAGGTGCTGCAGGCATTTTCTGCCAGATGGGAAGGGAATGGGGCATTTCCACGTGCCTTCTCTCACTTCCCCCACATGCCCACTACCTCCAGTCTCCAGTTCGATAATTTTTAAAAATTTTTTTATTTAATTTTTATTTACAGTGTGGTAACAGGCCCTTCCGGCTCAACGAGTCCGCGCCGCTCATTTTAAACCCAAATTAACCTACCCGTATGTCTTTGCAATGTGGGAGGAAACCAGAGCACCTGGAGGAAACCCACGCAGACATGGGAGAACATACAAACTTGTTACAGACAGCGACAGGAATCGAACCCTGACTGCTGGCGCTGTAATAGCGTCGCGCTAACCGCTATGCTACCGTGCCGCCCCAATGGGCTGCAACAGTTGGGCTTTGGGTCGAGCTGAGCAGAGCAGACTCACTTGCTCACTTACTGAGTCAATGAGGCCAGTTGGCGGGTGCTCTTCCTGTGTCTGCTCACTCTCCCATCACAGCTGTTTCTGTGGTCCATTCCCACACATCTTCGACTTACAAATAGTTCAGTCTATGAACGGTTCTCAGGAACCGAACCCTCTCGTACCCTGGGGTCTGCCTGTAATGTCAGGCAAAACAGCATGGTTTTATGATTGAATATTGCTCATCAAGCAAAATGTAATTGCTGATGCTCTGTTCAGATTACCAGCTCAATGGGAACAAGCAAACTGTAGTTATCTTTTTGGCAAATGTCAACGTGGACTTTGCAGTTGAATTGGCATACCTTGTGTAGTACTTTAGATTGTGAAAGTACAAGTTTCGCAGTGCAATTTGCAGGTATAAATTTCCCAGCCATAGCCACAGTGATTTGTCAAGTAACAATGCACAGTGTACTCCTGAAACAAGTCAACAAACACAGTCCTGAAAGGGTGGATGGACTTGGACAAGTGTTCAGATGAAGACTTACCGTAATTCTAAAATCGCAGGTTTGAACTGTCAACAAAGCATTGTTGTTTGGGAAAAGAGTGGCTAGTCCAAGTTTTCTCAGAAAATTGATTCTAATCAAGCTACATATGAAACATTGGCAGCATCAGCAGGAAAGCCATTGCCAGCAGTTTTGTGCATTGTCTGAATATTGTTAAAGATTTGGAAGAAGTTGTATCGATGATCATGTTTTTTCCACCAATGCAATATTACCTGAGCCACCATTGCAACTTCATGAAAGAAGCTGCCATGACCATTCCAACAAGTACATATCAACTTTTATCAAAGGGCTGATAGCTTCCTTGTTCTTACTGATGAACATTCAAAATAGATTGTAGGTATTTGTATGACAGAGGAATGTATTGCTGAAGAGTTGAGGGTGGATATTTGCTGCAAATGGAACACCAGCAGAGTTAGTCTTTGGCAATGAATGGAAATCCACAATATTTTTTGGAAGTTCTATGCCTTGTGGAGGTATCACATATTTTTTGATTCCTTTATGTCATGCAGCTTCCTATGGGGCAGCAGAGAGGTCAAGATGAATCATTGACTAAGTCCATGGTTAAATGCTGTAAAGTGCCACCCCTGATGTGTAAGTGAATGATAGAATCTGTGGGGAGCTGATGAGAATGTGGGGAGAATAAAATGAGATTAGTGTCGGATTAGTTTAAATGGGTGATTGGTGGTCAGTATAGATCCAGTGGGCTGAATGGCCTGTTTCCTTGATTCCATGACAATGACAATCTGAGAAGGGTATTGAGGATACAGTGGCAGTAAGGACAGAAATGCCCTTGTTGATTAGATGATCACATATTTAAAATTACTGAAGTGATGAATGATGATGAATCTACTGTATCTCTGATGTTGACATAGAATCAACTATTGTTGAAATGTCACAGAACAGTTATGAGTTAAGCCAAGAGGTAGTGACTTCTATATATCAGTGAGCTGATATATCAGAAATAAATTCACAGCTAAGATTGAAACAATATAGGAAACTAGTCAACATCCCCTAATGACAGTGTAGACACACAATAAGTAATCAAACACTTATTTTCAAAGAGAGAAAACAGTGCATTAATGTTTGAAATGTAAAATGTCATTTGGATAAAAGATATGATGATGTATAACTTTCATTTAGATTTACAAATGAAGTGCAGATCTTGTTAAATATATAAAATTCCTAAGGGCCTTGACAGTAAATGCTGATTAGATAAGAGACCCAAGAGACTGTAGATGCTGGAATATGGAGCAAAACTGGATACTGTTGATGCAAACTGGATACAAACTGTTGGAGCAACTCAGCAGGTCAGACAGCATTTGTGGAAGTAAAGGGATGATCGAAATGGGGTCACACTTCCAAAGCCATTTAGTGCAGCCATGAGAAGAAATTTTTCCATCCAGAAGGGGTGAATTTTTGGAATTTACGACCTAAATGGCTCAGCCGCTGAGTACGTACAAAAGAGCTGTTGATAGATTTTTAAATATTAAGAGAATCATGGGATATGGAGTTATTGATTGGTGTAGTAAACACAAACAGATCTTTGGTTGCCATGTCCATGCCGACTTTTTGCCTGTCTTCACTAATCCAATTTGCCTGCATTAGAACCATATCCTTCTATGCCTTGCCTATTTAAGTGTCTGTCTAAATGTCTCTTAAATATAGTGATTATAACGGATTCATCCACCTTGTTGGCCAGTGTGTTTCTCATATTAACCATCCTTTGTGTAAAAAAAAACTTTGCCCTCATATCTTCTTTAAAACTCCTTCCTATCACCTTAAACCTTTCCTCTTGTTTTTGATACCCTACATGGGAAAACGATTCTGACCATCTACCCTATCTATGCCTCTTATAATTTCATATACATCTAGCAGGTCACCCTTCGTCCTCTTTTACTAACATTCAGAAACATTGGGTCTTTAACATTTATAGCTAAGTCACATGCTATCGCTTAGTTGGTTGTCAAAGTTTTCTCACCCTCTCTGCGGGGGCTAGATGATATTTTCCTCCTAAAATATACTGTAATATGCAAGGAAGCTTCCTATTTATTGTTCAACATTTGCAGCAAAATTCTGAATGCTTTCTCTCATTTAAATACAAGTGGAAAGTGTAGAAACTATGAAACTGTATGATGAGGCACTGGAACAAATTTGATCCAACTTTTGAAATTCTTTTTTTTTACTCCAATCCGGGCTGAGATTTTGGGTTCTGTTCCTTGTTCATTTCTGAACTGAGAATTACAATTTCAGGAAAGATGTTAATAATTTCAGCAATGAACTAGATGAATAGTGAAATTAAACATAATTTTATGATATACTATACAAGGAAATTAATTTCTTCTGCTCATAGATGAGAAGTTCAGGAATTCTTATGTGCTCTAGTTTACTGTTGAATTGGATGAAGGATGAACAGGGAGTGAGAGAATAATATTGCACTTGGGATTCCTTGTCAAATAATGTATCATTAGTTTATGGACAAACGAGAAGGCAAAAGACATTACAAGGGAAAAATATGAAATTTTCCTATTTACAAATATTTTTCTTCACTCCTTTTTCTATATTCTCACTCAGCAAACATTTTGTGGCCTTCATATTCTTGCAGGCCATTTGTAACATTAGTTTGACTTGCTTAGTCTCATCATGGCATTGACAGCCAAGGAAATGTGAGTTCATTATAAAGCAAATAAATCAGTTATTTTCTGAAAGTAACCTCCATTATTTAGAGCACAAATTTGAATATTGTTATGATCTGTTGAGAGTAATAGCATCATGCAATGGAATATTGATCTGGATTTTGCTGGGCATTGTCAGCAGTTCTGTAGTGAAATGCTAGTGTTTGCTTACATAAACGTTAGCAAGCTTGAGACTTTGCTGCATACATATCTGAACACAGAAGTTCCAGTTTGCTGATGGATAGGAATAAAGTAAATTATATTTTTTAAAAATCATCTATGTGAGCAGTAGTGGAGTTAATTGTTTAAACATCTTCCTTGATTTTGGTGGCTTTTTTAATTTAAATTTGTTGTTATAATCCTTCAAGTTCTTTGACACGCCACCCAGGCCTTCCAACAGGTACAAAGCAGCTTAATGTGTATACTTCCTTCTGAAGTTGGCTTCATGTGAGTCCAGTGGTGCAGCTAATAAAGATGCTGCCTCACTGCTTCAGCAACCTGGATTCAATCCTGATCTCCAGTGCTATCTGTGTAGAGTTTGCATCTTCTTCCTGTGAACAAGTGGGTTTCATCTGGGTGCTCCAGGCTCCCACATCCCAAAGATGTGCAGGTTCAGAGGTCAATTATCCACTGTAAATTCTTCCTGGTGTAGTTGAGTGGTAGGATCTGAGGGGAGTTGATGAAAATGAGGGAAGAATAAAATAGACTAAGGTAGGATTGTAAGTAGGTGCCTCATGTTTGGCATGGACTTAGTGGGCTGAAGGGCCTCATTTACATGTTGTAGGACTCTGACTCTGTGATAGGAGAAAGACACAAGGGTAGAGTTGTCATGAGTGATGGGTGAATGTTAGTGATGGATGATTACATCATCTGTAGCTTCTAAACTGGACGTCGGATAAATCCAACTGGGCCAATTACCGCCCCATTAGTCTACTCTCAATGATCAGCAATGTGATGGAAGAGATCATTGATAGTGTTATCAAGAGGTACTTGGTTGACAACCACCTGCTCACAGAAGCTTAGTTTGGATTCAGCCAAAATCGCTCAGCTCCTGACCTCATTACAGCCTTGGTCGAAACATGGATAAAAGGACTGAACTCCGGAGGTGAGGTGAGAGTAACTGCCCTTGACGTGAAAGCAGCATTTGATCAGGTGTGGCATCAAGGAGTCAATGGGAATTAGTGCAAAACAACCTGCTGGTTGGAATCAAGAAAAATAGTTGTGGTTGGAGGTCAATCATCTCAGCCACAGGAGGTACGGACATGAGCTCCTAACCATCTTCAGCTGCTTCATCAATGACAAAAGCATGAAAACACGACCACCTGGAAATTGTCACACAAGCCACATACCATCCTGACTTTGGAAACCTATTGTCATTCCTTCACTGTCATTGGGTCAAAATCTCCCCAACAACATTGTGAGTATACCCACACCTCAAAGACTTCAGTTGTTCAAAAAGGCAGCTCACTACCACCTTCTCAAAGGCAATTAGGGAAGGGCAATCAAATGCTGGCTCAGTCTGCAAAGTCCACATCACTTGACTGAATATAAATGAGACAGTGGATGGGAAGTTAAGAGGAGGATACCATCACTTACTATTGTTTCATCCCCAACTCTGTCAGTGGCTTAGGCAATAGAAGCTCCAGTGATGGCAAGGACTGTCTCCTGCAGGTTGCAAGGTTGTGCAGCGTTGAAAATCCTCTGCTGATTTTCTGCTGCATTTTGCTTTGCAAGATAGAAGTCAGTTAGAACCACACCTGTGCTTGGATGATGTGATTGCCAAAACTGAATAGCTGGATGCGGTGCAGACTGTGAGATGTGGGTATGAGGCTTGATTCAGTGCTACAGCGTGAAGGTGAAGTGGTGCTGTGGATGTTAGGTATGAGCCTTGGTGCACAGAGATTGTAGGTGGGTGAATGATGAGCAGTTGCAGAGGCTAGGAGATTAATTCACTGACCATAACTACATGCATGAGGTTATTGAAGCTTTCATGGCACTGCATTCAGATCCTGGGAGCTTGACTTCTGATATTGAATGCCATAGTTATTGGGTCCCAGTGCCTTCTCTGAATTTGTCTAGTAAGGGCATATGGTATATTGGAGGATATCTTATCACCTCCTCTTCCACCAAGGCCCCCAGTGCAGCACTGGAAAATCTGAATATTTTCTGGAATAACTTCCAACACATGTCTCCATTACCAATATTGGATGAGCTGAAGTTAATACTGGCTGCATACTGCAATCATTAAAGTAGCAGGCAACACAGAGTGGCCTTGCTGTTTCCATGAGAAGCAAAGCTCACAGGTTAATTGGTTATCATGATATCCAGGCACTATCCAATTCCACTCCATGCTGCTCTAGAATTTATTTTCGCACTCATTTAGTTCATCTGTTGATTGTTATTTACACAAGTAATTCCCTTAACAGAGGAAGAGTGGTATCCCTCTTCCCTAAGACCAATAATTAATTTCATTCCATATTATAGCTGCCTTGCACTTTGTTTTAATTTGAATTGTCAGTGGAATTGAAAGGAGTTATTTCTTCCTCAAGACCCCATTAGCTGTGTGCAGAGAGTGGTATTTCCTCAGACGGGTAAGAGTTGCTGAGCAAACATGCTGCCTGCACAAAAATTTTTATATTATTTTAATGACACAATTTAATTTCCATAATACATATGAAGTTTGGAGAATCAGCCTGTAGTAATGAACTGGTTCAAACCTGTTCAGAAGCACTTTAAATGAGGAGGATGCTTTACAATTTGTGATTAGTTTGCAACAAATCTAAAAGTTCAAAAGTTAGATTTTTTTTTAGATTTTATTTACAGCATGGTAACAGGCCCTTCCGGCCCAACAAGTCTGTGCCGCCCATTTTAAACCCAAATTAAACTACCCGTACGTCTTTGCAATGTGGGAGGAAACCGGAGCACCTGGAGGAAACCCACGCAGACACGGGACAACGTACAAACTCCTTACAGACAGCGACGGGAATTGAACCTCAATCGCTGGTGCTGTAATAGCGTCATGCTAACCACTATGCTACCGTGCCGCCCCAAAAAAAAAGCTTAAAAGAGAAATACATATAAAACAAGCTGGAAATACAAAGCTAAATTTTCAGTGATCTGGTGATGATCATAAAATGTATTTAAATATACCTAAGCACATAATCTACAATGGGATGTATCACTGCTTCCCCCAGACACATGCCCCTTCCTCTTCCCAGCTTTGACAGGTGTAAGAGAGTGTAGAAGGCATAATTTAAGTAGTGTAGATGGAAGCATTAAATTACAAAGGAATATTAATGTGTTAGGCAAATGGGAACAACTAGAACATAAATTTCAACATTCAAAAATGTGTGGTCATCCCCTTTGAACTAGACTATTTTCTAAATGGTGTAAAGCTATAAACAGTGGAAATCCAGTGAGCTCTTGTACAAAGAACAATGAAATGTCACGGATAGGTACACAAAATAATCAAAGAGGTTAATGAAATGATAACTTTATTGTCCACCATTTTGGAGTTTGGGAGGGTTGAAGTTATTACAAACGGTACAAATGCCGCTGTTCCACGCTTGAATGCTGTGTCCTGTATGGCAACACACCATACATTGAACATAGAACATTTCAGCACAATACAGGCCCTTCGGCCCACAATGTTGTGCCAATATTTTATCCTGCTCTAAGTTCTATCTAACCCTTCCCTCCCCGATAGCCCCCCATTTCCCTGTCATTCATGTGTCTATCTAAGAGTCTCTTAAATGTCCTAATGTATCTGCCCACACAACCTCTGCCGGCAGTGTGTTCCATGCACCCACTACTCTCTGTGTAAAAACTTACCCTGACATCCCCCTTATACCTTCCTCCAATCACCTTAAAATTATGCCCCCTTGTGTTAGCTATTGTCGCACTGGGAAAAAGTTTCTGACTGTCCACTCGATCTATGCCTCTTATCATCTTGTAAACCTCTATCAAGTCACCTCTCATCCTCCTTCTCTCCAAAGAGAAAAGCCCCAGCTCACTCAACCTATCCTCATAAGTCATGCTCTCCAATCGAAAATACAGAGGATTATATTGGTTTAAGAGGGAGTGCAGTATAAATTTGCCAGAATAATACCTGGACCCAAAGGGTTAAGTTATCAAAACACACACTGAGGACATGTGGCACCTTATTGTACCTCCCTGAAGATAGCAGCACAGATCAATAAGGTATATGGTATACTGTATATTTCTTCATGGAAGACATAGAATGTAGGAACAAGGATGTTATGGTACACGCTACATAAAACATAAGTTAGGCCAAATCTGGAGTACTGTGTGCAGTTATGATCACTACGCTACAGGAGGACATGATTGCACTGGGGAAGTGCAGAGGCGATTTACCAGGATGTTGCTGGAATATCTCAATTATGAGGAGAATCTGAATAGGCTGGATTTGTCTTCCTTAAGAGGAGAGAAGGTTGAGGGGAGACCTGATTAAGGTATACAGAATTATGAGAGGTATAAATGGGGTGGATGGTGAGGAACTTTGTCATTCAGCAGAAATGTCTGTAACAAAAGGACATTGGTTTAAGATAAGGGACAGGGAATTTAGAGGGAATTTCAAGAAGTTTTTTTTCCACCCAGAGAGTGGTTGAAACCTAGAACACACTGCCTGGAGGGATGATGGAGGCAAGTATTCTCACAACTATTAGAAAATATTTAGATGAGCACTTGAAATGGCATTGTATAGAAAACTATGGGCCTAGTGCTAGAAGATGGTATTAGCATAAAGAAGTAAATAGTTGGCAGCATGGGATGAAGAGCTCATTTCCTTGCTGTATGACTCTTGACAAAACTATGATTCTATTCTCTGGCATTGGTCAAATCCTTTCACGGCAAACCAAATTGCAAATGGAGTGTAGACACTAGTCCATTGTGGGCATCATAGCAGCCACTTTATAAACAGCAAGCTCCCATATGTATCAGTTTGGTATTGATTGGATAGTTTATTTTTCTAATATTGACCAGGACTCTGATGGGGACTTATCATATATATCCTATGTATCAGAATTGAGTAAGTTATCTGAAAGTCAGCATTTGCCAGTAATGCAACGTTACATAACTACTTCACTGAAGTGTCAGGCTAGATCTTTATACAAAAATATCTTTAGTGCCCAGAACCTTCTGAATCTGAGGTGAGTGGTGCCAGCAACAGAGCCAGAACTGACAACAGAGAGATGTTTGTGAATTTATGATAGTTTTGAATGGAATATGGAGGATGAAAGACTTGAAGAAAAATATAAAATGCAAAATTATCAATGCTAATGATATGTGCATTTATCAAGCCTTTGACATATAAACAACAGTGGTCTCAAGTTTGAAAGGTAATTTGATCAACGTTTCCAAGATATTAACAGAAGCTGGGAGGATAGATGGAAAGACAGGATTTTGATTGTATGGGGAGTCTAAGACTATAGGTCATTATAATCTAGTAATCAAAGATGGGCCTTTCAGGAATGAAATTGGAAAAATATTCTGCACACATTCTTTTCACAGTAGTTAATTGATACTCAGTTCTTAATTTTACCTTTGAGGGGATAGGAAGATATGATGCCTGGACACAGACAAATTTTGATCTTTTTGGGCAAGATTTTGTAATTGCATTGCTGGAAAAATCTGCCAGACTTTGCTGTCATTACACAGTGAAACAGATAGCAACTTCTGATGTGGATGTATAAAGCTCACTGTGGAATTCTAGAAGTTGTTGTCTTTGCTTTTCTGCTCCTCTAGACACAGTTTTCTCCAGCCTAATTTTCAGAAATCAGAGAAGTGATAAATACTTCAGTACCGAGAAATTTTACTACCCCATTAGGATGCATCAGAATGGCATTTAAGGATGTGCCCAAAGGCTCCCTAAAGAAATACAACATCCCCACTGACTCCTGGGAGACTCTGGCCATCACCACTCAAAGTGGAGAAGAAGCATTGGGGATGGCATTAAGAACTTCAAGGCAATGCATCAGGAGTATACAGGCCCTGCATAATCAGCAGAATAAGTGAACTTCCTCATAAAACAGCCAGCTGTGACCTCCCTGCCCCCACTCCCCATCAGACCATCACCTCATGTATCTATGAAGAGTCTACAGTTCTGAACTCACTACCCACCTCAAAACTAGAAGAAGATTACAATGGAGACACAAGAGATTCTGCAGATGCTGGAATCTGGAGCAACACACACAAAATGCTGGAGGAACTCAGCAGGTCAGGCAGCATCTGTGGAGAGAAATAAATAGTCAATGTTTCGGGTTGAGACCCTTCATCAGGACTGAAGATTACAATGACACAGACATAGGTTGTGAATGGTTAACAACAGTCAATACATGAAATTTAAGTACTTTAGCTGTATTCAAGGCTCACATCCTTGGTTGCTACAGATTGGCATCTTCATGAAACACAACACTCGGTTCTGCTTTCCTGAGATAAGGTTCTGGTGGGAGTTTGGTGGGAGAATGGACATTGGTGCAGCAACTGGGAGGAAGGGAGGATTGGGAGTGGAGACGACTGTGGATCAGATATGGGATTGGGGTGTATGGAGGCTGTCAGATCACTTGCCCGCCAAGATTATCAAATTACTTGGTAGCCAACAGTTTAATTGAGTCAAAGGTTGGGAGTCATAGAGTCATATACAGCACAAGAAACAGCCCATCAAGCCCACACACTATCAAGCATCCACTTACGTAATCCTAAACTAATTTTATTTCATTCTCCTCAAGTTCCCATAAACTCCTTAAAGATTATGTCACTCATGCACACACTGGGGGCAATTTACAGTGGCTGATTAATCATCTAGTCTGCATGTTTTGGATGTGTGACAAAGGCAGAGCACTGGGAACAGGGCCAAGTGCATGGATGGACCAGGTGGGTAGTGGGGCTGAAAACATGAGCATGTGAGGCCAGGGATTTAAGTGTGGCTGGGAATGGAGCCATATGTGCATGGCTGGGAATGGGACCGGTTACACAGACAGATGCAGAGTACAGAGCAGAGGTGAGAGATGGAGACTGGAGCATGGCCAGGAATATAGGGAAGAGAGGGAAGGGGTATAATGGTTGAAAGAAAGGGTTCTGTGGGGACAGCAGGATGAGGTCAGAGGTGAGGATAAGGGTGTAAGGGGTTAAAGCAAAGCATGTGTGAGCGTGTGTGCATGTGCTTACAAATTGGTGCACGTTGTGAAATCAAATATAACAACGTATATCCATTGAGTAAAAGTAATATTACTCTTAAAAATGTAGTAATGTAAGTGAATTTTTGATTCTATATATTTTCCAGTTTTCTAAATAAAAACATTACTTTATCTCACAGGAAAACTTTGTTTTAGTTATATGAATAACACTTGTAGAATTATACCACAAAGTAACAGTGAGCAGTGTGTAAATTTCATAGCTAATGTGGCTCTCAATTGAAAGTATTTTTACCAAAGTGGCCCTGCTTGAAAAATAGTTAAGTTTACTTTTAGAATGCAATATTTCTGGTCCTGCAGAATTGTGGAAAAACTTAATTTTGTACTCCAGCCTCCTTGCAATAGAATTTCTTCTTTAGAACATTCCCTGAACTGCTTCTTTGGAATACCTTTCCTTAAGTAAAGAAACCAATACTGTACACAGTAACTGGATATGGCCTCACTGCCCAATATAACTGAGGCATAACATCCCTGCTTTTGTATTCAATTCCTCTTGCAATAAATGATAATATTCAGTTGGCTTTCCTAATTACTTGCTGTACGTGAATACTAGATTTTTGTGAGTCATGCACTATGACACTCTGATCCCTGTGCATCTCAGGATTTGGCAATCTCTCATCATTTATATAATATTGCTTTTATTTTTCTTGCTAAAACAGTTTCACATTTTCCCACATTATGTTTCTTTTGCCAGATCTTTGTCCATTCACTTAACCTATCCATAATCTTCACAGCTTTCGTATGAACCTCTTCACAACTTCCTTTCCTGCTTACCTTTGTGTCATTTGCAAATTTAGCAACCATGCCTTGGGTGTCTTCATCCAAATCACATAAATTGCAAATGGTTGAGAGCCTGCTACCAACTCCTGTGGCGTACCCCTGGAGTTGATAATTGAGCAATAATCCAGGATCATTCCCACTTCTGACATAATAGAAGGAAGGCAACTGATACAGCTGAAGGTAGTTGGATACCACCCTAAGGAATTCCTGCAACTGAAATTATGGAGCACCAATGACAAAGACATGCAAAGTACCCTCAGGTGATCATCCACTAGGCGCTTCAATCTCAGTTACAGGTGTTTCAATCTTGCCTTTGGCTCTGTGCCGTCATTGAGGAAGGGGTGTCCTTGATGTGCTGCTCCTATTAGTTGTATAATTGGCTACCACCGTTAAGAAATGGATGTGGTATGGCTGACAATAATTCAACTGACTAGTCTCTGTCAAATTTTATATGAAAATGTTGAGCATTCGTATGCCTTCACTAAAGGGCCACATTTAAAATGAGAGGTAAGACCCTCCTTCTGCTATTCTTTCAGGATTTTTAACAGCCAGTTTATCATGGTGTTCCTAAGACTTTGAATCTCTCATCTTTTACACTTTCAGCTGCAGTTAATCTGAGAATGATCTTTTACACTTTCAGCTGCAGTTAATCTGAGAATGACAGGAAGTAATGGTTTAAATGAACACCAGAACTCTTCCCACTCACAAAAAACAGAAATGCCTTGAAAAAATATTCCATTTGGAAATAGGCACTGACATTAATAAATGTGTTTACATTTTTGTATTTCAAGAGCGACCAGTTTCACTTTGAGAATTATAATTCCAGCCACCCAACTTGTGGTAGATTTCCGATAATTTATTCAAGGGAGATTAAAGAGGTATTGAAAGCTAGAGCTCCCTGTATGACTAGAGATATAGAAATTATAACAATCCAGAGAAAAGGGGTTTAGTCGACTAACACCTGAAATGTGGTCTGACTTGTGAGGAAAGGTTGTACAGGCTAGGCTTACATCAACTGGAGTATAGAATAGAGGTGATTTGATTGAAACACAAGATCTTGAAGGTTCTTGACAGAATGAATATAAGGAGGATATTCTCTCTTGTGGGTGAACCTAGAACTAGGAGTTGCCCATTTAATACAGAGATTAGGCATTTTTTTTTCTTTCAAAAGGTTGTGACTCTTTTGAACTCTCCCTCAAAGGATAGTGGAAGCAGAGTCTGAATGTTTTTAAGGCAGACGTGGTTAGTTACTTGATGAATAAGGGAGTGAAAGGTTACTGTGGGTCAATGGGAATGTGCAGTTGAAGTCACAATTAGATTGGCGTTGATTTTATTGAATGGCAGAACAGGCTTGAAGGGCTGAGTTGACTCCTGCTCCTAATTTGTTTGTTGGTACATTCACATGATGATAAACAACTTGCTCTTAATGTAGTGGAGACTCATGCCAAATGCAAGAGTGCAGGAAATTGAAAAGGCCAAAGGGAGTGTCAGACAATGGATTAGTGGATCACATAAAAGTAAAACCAAATAGATTTTTTTGGAACATGTAAATTATAAATGCTGGTCAAAAGAATGATGGGGTTGATTACAAAGCGAATAAAATACAGTATCTTGTGGTGTCAGGGGATAAGACTGAAGTATGAAGTGCATTGCATTTTTCTTCTCTTAATAAAAGGTGCTTCAGCTATGAGAGATGGGACAAAGCATCACACCTCAGTTCAATACAGTATATAATAATCTGAATTTGGGTAAACAAGATTTAGTGTAAAATTTGTGAATGACATGTGAGTCAGTTTATGATTCTCTAAGGCCACGGAAAACAGTTGATAGTTGAAACTAACAACATGAGTATTTTATTAGGAAAGCAAAGCTCAGTGGTCAAGGCAGCATTCTTTTTACTGTGGTTTTATCCACAGACAGACAGACAGACAGACAGACTCTCAAGCAAGTTTCATATTAACCAATGTTCTGACAGAGAGAGAGAGAGAGAGCAGCTGGTCGCATGAAGCAGTTCTTAAAGTGGTACCAACTAATATTACATACAGTTTATATCTTACTTTCTTGGCTTAAAAAAATGAAAAAAATCCAAAGTAACTTGCAAATTACATTTGATATTATTTTGGATCAATGTCTTCCAGAGAGAGGACCAGAGGGTTCTCCAAGGCTTGTTGCCTAGCTGAGGTGTTCTCATTCTGGAGGGTTAGTGGTGCAGCTTCCTCATCTGCTTCTGTCAAGCAAGTCTCTTGAAATCTTTCTGAAAGTGATAGCTGTTCCTCTGAGATAGGATACCCCCTCCATCATGATCTTGTAATGGTCTGGGGTGTGGTGTGTGTTGAGTCACCTCTGCCATTGCCATTTCTGGAACTGGTCTGATATGGGCTTCATCCCATGTGTCTCCAACTCATAGTGTTGGCATCTCTTTGGCATCTCTAAAGCAATGGTGTACTTGTCTTCTTTTGGCTGCTAGGGCTACTATTTTTGTCCTGTTCAGTGTCTCCAACCCAGCATTATATTTCTCCTTGAGCATCCCAGAACATGTGTTTTCCTCTCATCTATGACTTGATGATATTGCCTTCAACTTTCCCAGTTCCACGAAATGCATCCACAAGTTGAATGATTGAAATGATTACTTGCACTGAAGCAATCTTCATGATTTGTCACGATGTACCTTTGTCTGTCCCATCTGCTGTACTGTAAAACTTCCAAGTTTAAAGGTGAAATCTTTCTGGTCTACTGTGATGAAATCCATGTCTTTGATTTTTTTGTATTGGCCAGTTTCAGATAGCAACTTCTAACAGGCTTCAGCGTAGTCTTATCATGCATGGACAGCCAGTAATTTATTGGTTTTAACAGCACTGTCATGAGATTGAAGGCTTGCTTCAGGTTACTGGGGCTTTGCACCAACATCTTGGCACAAATACATCTATTAGATGTTCCTTCAACAAAATTGACTTCATTGGTACCAAGTACATTGCTTTCAACTGATATTCTGAAGCTGACTTTGTCATTTTCCCTGCAGAGCTTAACTTATACAAACCGTGGATTTCAAGTTTCCACTACATTATGACTGTTTCTTTGTAGAAATGTTGGGAATGTAGGGAGAATAGCGTACAGGGAAAATCAGTGGGGTGGAATAGGATTGCGCTGTGAGCTGGTATAGACTCGATGAACCGAAATGGCCTCATTCTATGCCATAAGGAAACATGGAGAAATGAACTGATTTTCCACTCAATGTTGCTCCTAATTGTTCCCACAACCCAAGCATTTTTCATCTGCTTATGTTGCCATTCATAATACTTGTAAACATCAATGCAGCGTTATGTGTACCTTCCTTTTTCTGTCTGTGGTCTCACACATTTCTACCTGCACTTCCTTCTGCTCGTCATCCAAAATTTTCATCTGTCTTTTGATAGCTTCACAGCTTTGTGTGTCTGTATGTCATTTTCTGGAGTTGGTTCAGTGTCATGTTTCCTTACGCTTGCCTCCTGGATTCCACAAATAATTCAGTTTCTGAGGAATGAGCTCTTCAATTGTCAGCTGAAGTCTTGGTCTGGTAAGAGAGTACCAAAGGATCTCTGTGCTCCTGACAGCACATAAAAACAGGTAATTGTCAATGGTTTCATTTCTAAGCAGGTTACAATGTGCTTGTTGTACATCAAATGCAGTCTCCTGAGTCTCATTTGAAGGCATGATGTTAAAATAGAAATTTCTCCCCTTGTGACCAGTGAGATACAATAACATCCTTATTTTCATCTGCTCTGCAATAGCCTGCTCAATGTTCAGTGTGAACTCTTCCTTCCACGTTCTTCAATCTTCAGACAAGTTATTTGCTGAAAGACTAGTTATACATTGATTGTGTATGTTCTCAGCTGAATCATGCAGCTTGCTGTCCCTTGTGCATGACCATGTGTTCTCTGAATGCAAAATGATCCACCAGGCATTTGGTACTTCAATTCAGGCAAGGCATCTAAATGTCATAATTTCATCAAGCTATTTCTACAGAGACAGGCACATTGGTAAGTTTCACAGTGAGCAATGGGCTGGAAGGCACCATCAGCTTGTCAGTGGATCCATTAAGAACCACTGGCTAGTTGCAGCAGGCATGGCCTGTGTACTGCATCACAGAAGTTAGTGGACAACCTACTGGATGTCACTTGCATGCATATTTAACCTGTTGTTGTGCCCAGAAACTCAATGGCACAGTATAAAGGAGGTAGTGAGAATTATTGGCAAAGGCTGCTGCACTGCAGAGTGATATTGGGTTGTGCACACTCCCATGGAGGGAAGTGCAAGCAGTAGTAGGAGAGGAGGTTTTTGCCTGTTTGTTCCAAGCAGTGTTAAGTGTGTTTTTCAGAGTCTAAGCCCATCAGAAGATAAAAGGTTGTGTTAAGAATCAGTAAGTGAAATGGTTCTGGAGCAGGTCATCAGCAATCTAGGTTAATGTTGGTGAA
Organism: Pristis pectinata; assembly: GCF_009764475.1. NCBI lineage: Eukaryota > Metazoa > Chordata > Chondrichthyes > Rhinopristiformes > Pristidae > Pristis > Pristis pectinata. The sequence continues at coordinate 65,126,220 of NC_067415.1, read as the reverse complement.
TAGTAATGGGTTTCAGGCATATAATTAGGGAGATCATTTTCTGTGCTTGGAACAGTACGATTGGACAGGGATGTGGAGCATTAGAAAAAATATAGTGTGAGGGAATAAGTGCACATTTGGTTTCTTGGGTTCCCTCATTTACAATATTTTTTTGTAGAGGTATGACAACAATGAGCTAGTAGTTCACTGATATTCCATAGAAACATAGAACAATGCAGCACAATACAGACCCTTCGGCCCACCATGTTGTTCCGCCCTTCAAACCACACCTAAGACTATCTAAGCCCCTCCTCCCACATATCCCTCTATCTTAAATTCCTCCATATGCTTATCTAACAATCTCTTGAACTTGTCCAATGTAACAGCCTCCACCACCACCCCAGGCAGCGCATTCCATGCACCAACCACCCTCTGGGTGAAAAACCTCCCTCTGACATCTCCCTTGAACTTCCCACCCATTACCTTAAAGCCACGCCCTCTTGTATTGAGCATTGGTGCCCTGGGAAAGAGGTGCTGGCTGTCCACTCTATCTATTCCTCTCAATATCTTGTATACCTCTATCATGTCTCCCCCATCCTCCTTCTCTCCAGTGAGAACAGCCCTAGTTGCTTTAGTCTCTCCTCATAATCCATACTCTCTAATCCAGGCAGCATCCTGGTAAATCTCCTCTGCACCCTTTCCAACGCCTCCACATCCTTCCAAAAATGAGGTGACCAGAACTGGACACAGTACCCTAAGTGTGGCCGAACCAGAGTTTTGTAAAGCTGCATCATCACTTCGCGGCTCTTAAACTCGATCCCCCGACTTATGAAATCTCATAAGCTTTCTTAACTACCCTATTTACCTGTGAGGCGACTTTCAGTGATCTGTGGATATGAACCCCCAGATCCCTCTGCTCCTCCACACTGCCCAGAGTCCTGCCATTTACCTTGTACTCCGCCTTGGAGTTTGTCCTTCCAAAGTGTACTACCTCACACTTCTCTGGATTGAACTCCATCTGCCACTTGTCAGCCCAGCTCTGCATCCTATCAATATCCCTCTGCGAGCTTTGACAGCCCTCCACACTATCCACAACACCACCAATCTTTGTGTCATCTGCAAACTTGCTAACCCAGCCTTTCACCCCCTCATCTAAGTCGTTAATAAATATCACAAAAAGTAGAGGTCACAGAACCGATCCCTGTGGGACACCACTAGTCACAGCCCTCCAATCCGAATGCACTCCCTCCACCACAACCCTCTGCTTTCTACAGGCAAGCCAATTCTGAATCCACAAGCCCAAGCCTCCCTGGATCCCTTGGCCTCTGACCTTCTGAAGAAGCCTACCATGTGGAATCTTGTCAAACACCTTATTAAAATCCATGTAGACTACATCCACTGCACTACCCTCATCAATCTTCCTGGTCACTTCCTCAAAGAACCCTATCAGGCTTGTGAGGCAAGATCTTCCCTTCACAAATCCATGCTGGCTGTCCCTAATCAGTCCATGATTCTGTAAATGCTCATAGATCCTATCTCTTAGAATCCCTTCTAACAGCTTACCCACCACAGACGTAAGGCTCACCGGCCTGTAATTCCCTGGACTATCCCTACTACCTTTTTTGAATAAGGGGACAACATTCGCCACCCTCCAATCCTCCGGTACCATCCCCGTGGACAACGAGGCTTCAAAGATCCTAACCAATGGTTCAGCAATCTCCTCCCTCACCTCACGAAGCAGCCTGGGGAATATTCCATCAGGCCCCAGGGACTTATCTGCCCTAATATTTTCTAACAACTTCAACACATCCTCTCTCTTGATATCTACATACTCGTGAACATTACCCTCACCTACACTGTCCTCAGCATCATCAAGACCCCTCTCCTTGGTGAATACTGAAGAGAAGTATTCATTGAGAACCTCACCCACTTCCACAGCTTCCAGGCACATCCTCCCACCTTTGTTTTTTAATCGGACTTACCTTTACCCTAGCCATCCTTCTGCTCTTTACGTACGAGAAAAAAGCCTTGGGATTCTCCTTAACCCTACTCGCCAAAGCCTTTTCATGTCCCCTTCTCGCTTTCCTCAGCCCTTTCTTAAGTTCCTTCCTTGCTACTCTATATTCCTCATGAGCCCTGTCCAGTCCTTGCTGCTTACACCTTATGTATGCTGCCTTCTTCTCCCTAACTAGTTGTTCCACCTCTCTCGTCACCCACGGTTCCTTCACCCTACCATTCCTTCTCTGCCTCATCGGGACAAATTTATCCCTAACATCCTGCAAAAGATCCCTGAACATCGACTGCATCTCCATAGTACATTTCCCTTCAAAAATGTCACCCCAATTTACACTCCCAAGTTCTCGCCTTATAGCCTCATAATTTGCCTTTCCCCAATTAAATAGCTTCACGTCCTCTTTGCTCCTATCCCTGTCCATGACAATTCTAAATGTTATGGAGCAATGGTCACTGTCCCCCAAATGCTCACCCACCAATAGATCTGTCACCTGTCCTGGTTCATTACCTAAAACTATATCTAATATGGCATTCCCTCTAGTTGGCCTTTCAACATACTGTGTCAGGAATCCGTCCTGGACACACTTAACAAATTGCGCCCCATCTAAACCCTTGGCACTAAGTAGGTGTTTGGAAAGTTTGGAAAGTTGAAGTCTCCCATTATAATAACCCTGTTATTTTCGCATCTTTCCAAAAACTGCCTCCCAATCTGCTCCTCAGTATCCCTACTGCTACCAGGAGGCCTATAGAATACTCCCAGGAGGGTAACTGCCCCTTTCTTGTTCCTAACTTCCACCCTATTGACTCTAGAGAGGATCCTTCTACATTATCCATCCTTTCTGCAGCTGTAACAGTGTCCCTGACCAGTACCGCCACCCTTCCTCCTCTTCTCCCCCCCTCCCTAAACACTGAAAACCAGGAATATTCAATATGCCCTGATGTCAGCCATGTCTCTGTAGTAGCCACAATATCATAGTCCCATGTAGTTATCCAAGCTCTCAGTTCATCTCCCCTATTCCTGATGCTTCTCGCATTTAAGTAAATGCACTTCCACCTTACTACTTTTATAGCCTGTACTCTGCTGCTCCTTCCTCAAAGCCTCTCTACCTGTCAGATCTAACTTTTCCCCATCCCCTTCTTCCTCTGACCTACTCCTCCGATTCCCTTCCCCCTCGCAATATTCTTTAGGGAAGAAAATCTTATTTCTCTTAAACAATCTGACCTGCCATTGTGGTTAACTATTCATTTCTGATGAAGGTCTACAACTTCATTTTCTCACGCTACAAATACAGCATGATCTAGAGATACATAGCAGGGAAATAATCAAAGGGAATTAGAGGAGCAAATATGCAGGGAAATCACAGAAAGGTGTAGGAATAGTAGGGTTAATATAGAAGGTGACTTTAGCTTCCCTAATATTGACCGGGACTGCTATAGTGCTAAGGGGTTAGAAGGGGCAGAATTTGTTAAGTGTGTCCAGGAAAGTTTACTGAAGTATGCAGATGCCCTTTAGAAAAAGGGCTACCCTTGACTTCCTCTCAGGAAATGAGGCTGGGTAAGTGACTGATGTATCAGCACTTTGGGACCAGTGACCATAATTCTATTAGTTTAAAATAGCTGTGGAAGAAGATAGGACTGGTCCATAAATTAAAGTCCTAAGTTGGGCAAGACTAATTTTGTTGGCATTGCAAAGGTTGATTGGGAGACACTGTTAGCAGGTAAAGTGATGTCTGGCAAATGGGAGGATTTTAAAAGAAAGATAGGGAGAGTTCAGAGCCAGTATGTTCATATTAGAGTGAAGGCCAAGGCTAAGGATTAGGCAACCCTTGCTGACAAGGGATATTGAGGTCCTGGTCAGGAAGAAGGAATCATGTGTCAGGTTTAGGCAGCTGGGATCAAGCAAGTCCCTTGTGGAGTATAAGAAATGTAGGAATACGCTTACGAAGGAAATCAGGAGGGCAAGAAAAGGGCATGAGATCTCCTTGGCAGGGAAGGTAAATAAGATTCTTACCATGTATATTGAGAGCAAAAGGGTAACTAGGGAGAGAGTTGGTCCCCTTAAGGATCAGTGTGGTGGTTTATGTGTGGAGCCATAGGAGACAGGTGAGGTCTTAAATGAATACTTCTCATCCGTATTTACCCTGGAGAAGGATGTAGAAGTTCAGGGAAGAGAGCAGTGATATCATGAAACATATTGACATTGCGATAGAGGAGGTGTTGATGGTTTTGAGCCACATAAAAGAGGAAAAATCCCTGGGGCCTGACAAGGTGTATCCTAGGATATTGTGGGAAGTAAAGGATGAAATTGCTTGGGCCCTGGTTTGTTTATCTTACCCACGGGTAAGGTACCAGAAAATCAGTGGATGGCTAATATTGTGCCTTTATTTAAGAAGGGCTGCAATGACAAGCCAGAGAACTACAGGACAGGGAGCATCAGGGGTGGGGAATTTACTGGAAAGGGCTCTGAAATAAAGGATTTGTTTGCATTTGGAAAGGCAAGGATTGATTAGGGATAGTCGGCATAGCTTTGTTCATGGGAAATCATGTCTAACTGAATTGATTAAGTATTTTGAAGAGGTGACCAAGACGATTGACAAGGGCAAGATGGTAGATGTTGTCTACATGGACTTCATTAAGGCCCTTGACAAGGTCCCACATTGTAGGCTGGCTGGGAAGGTTAGATCACATTGGATCCAGACAGAACTAGCCAATTGGATGCAAAATTCGCTTGGTGATAGGAGTCGAAGTGTGGTAGTGGAAGGTTGTTTCTCTGATTAGAGGCCTGTGACCAGTGGCGTGCGCCAGTTATCAGTGCTGGGTCTCCTGTTGTTGACTTTGATGAGAATGTAGGTGACATTATTAGGAAGTGTTAAGATGACACCAAAATTGGTTGTGTAGTGGACAGTGAAAAAGGCTGTCTAAGGTTACAACAGGATATTGATCAACTGGGAAAATGGGCCAAGGAATGGCAAATTAAACCAGGCCAGAAAATACTCAGTGCATGGACTCTTGTTGAACAGAGGAACCCTGGAGTACAAATGCGTAGTTCCCCGAAAGTGGCAACACAGGTAGACAGGGTGGTGAAGAAGGCATATGGCAGGTTTGGCTTCATCAGCTGTGGTGTTCAGTACAGGATTTGGGTTGTCATGTTACAGTAATCCCAAACAAGGAACTGCAGAGAACTGTGGACATAGCTCAGCACATCACAGAAACCAGCCTCCCCTTCATGGACTCTGTCTATACTTCTCGCTGCCTCGGTAGAGCAGCCAGCATAATCAAAGACCCCACCCACTCCAGACATTCTCTCTTCTCCCCTCTCCCATCGGACAGAAGATACAAAAGCCTTCACCAAGCTCAAGGACAGCTTCCATCCCACTGTTATAAGACTCTTGAATGGTTCCCTAGTACGATAAGATGGACTCTTGATCTCACAATCTACTTCGTTATGATCTTGCACCTTATTGTCTGCCTGCATTACACTTTCTCTGTAGCTGATACACTTAATCTGCATTCTGTTATTGTTTTACCTTGTACTACCTCAATGCACTGTGTAATGAATTGATCTGTATGATCGGTATGCAAGATAAGTTTTTCACTGTACCTCGGTACAAGTGACAATAATAAACCAATTTACCAATTTTAGACTATACTTGGAGTATTGTATGCAGTCCTAGTTGCCACACTGTAGGAAGGATGTGGTTCAGCTCAAGAGGGTTCAAAAAAGATTCACAACAATATTGCCAGGACTGGAGGGCTTGAATTATAAGGAGGTACCAGATCGGCTGAGACTTTTTTCCCTTGAGTGAAGGAGGCTGAGGTGTGACCTTATAAAGGTTTACAAAATCATGAGGGGCAGAGGTAAGGTCGACAGTCACAGTCTTTTGCCGTGGGTAGGGGAGTCTAAAACTAGAAGTCATAGGTTAAGGTGAGAGGGGAAAGATTTACAGGGGATCTGAGGGCAAGATTTTCACACAGAGGGTAATGGGTAGATAGAACAAGCTGCAGAGGAAGTGGTAGAGATGGGAACGATTAAATGTTTAAAAAGCATTTTGGCAGGTACATGAATAGGAAATGTTTAGAGGGATATGGGTGCCTGTGCAGGTAAATGGAATTAGCTTAGATAGGCATCGTGGTCGGCATGGACAAGTTGGACAGAAGGACCTGTTTCAATGCTGTATAATTCTATGAATCTCTATGAATCTTTGGTTTACCAAGTCCATGCTGACTATAAAGCACACAATTACTTCGATGTCATTTTCTTCTCACTGAATTTCCATAAACTCCCCCACACACTCAGAAGCAATTTACACTGGTAAATTAACCTACCAATCTGACAGCTTTGGGATGTGGGAGGAATCTAGAGCATGCGGGGGAAACCTATGTGATCATAGGGTGAGCCTGCAAACTCCCTATAGATGGCTCACAAGGTCAGGATTGATCCTGATTCACTGGAGCTGAGAGTTAGTAGCTCTATCAGCTGCTGCACAGTGCTGTACCTCATGATGTGCTGAGTATTTCTAGCCTCTGCAGTATTTTGTTTGTCGTCTCTGAAATGTTCTAGCGAGCAATTAGGGATGGACAACAGATGTGAATCTTGCCAGTGATGACAATATCCCATGAATGAATATGAAAATGGTTTAAAATATTTATGTGTATGTATCATTTTCAAGCTGTATGCTAGCTTGATCAAGACTTAGTTCCCAACCTAGTACTAGAAATGTTATTTTTCACCCCTTTCTCCCAGTAAAGTCCTCTCGCTACTCATGACCTGGTAACCTACAGTTGATTTTTACTATCTTAATAAAGGTTCAATAATTTAATATTGGTGCTTGTTTTGAAGCAGTCAAATAGGATTTTCCACGCTGCTTCTTCTTAGGAATTTGAAAAGCTTGCCATGGATTTCCCACTGTTGCGGAGTTGTCTGCTTTCAGCTAGCATGGTGTCATCTTGCAATGTTTATTCTGCCATTGAATGTACAATATTCCCTCGAGACACTACCGTCAAATTCTCACAGTGATTCAATATCACCTACCATTTGAATTGTGGAGGATACGTAAATTGCTACCATAAAGTGCAGAGATCAATGAAACATATAGAGCCTGTAACGAAATCATCCATGTGCAATCTTTTCCCCCACAAGTCATTGTTAGTAATAAGCCCTTGGCTCCATGACAGTGATGGTAGCACATTGGAAGCACCAAATGCTGCCATTTTTCAGGATGTCAGCATGGCTAATACTCATTCGTTTATTCCACTGTACTCACTATGTTGCCAGTAAGTTTGCTGGGCCAAACTGATTGTACTTTAAGCATTCTTGAAGCAAAGGATGTTTACATTCAAATTGAGGTCATCATAAAATAGTCACAACCAAGTCCAAGTTATATTGTTTCTCACATACATCTGATGAGGACTGTTGCTTTTGCTATGCTTCCTCCAAATGATGGCTTAAATTGTGACAGGTTGCTCCCCAATTATTAAAGATTCAGCCCACTATCTAGATGTGGCCAATTTTTTTCTGCAGCTTATTAAAGGGTGACCCAGACCCATCAAAACACCCAGACTGCTGCTTGAACATCCTAACTGTATGCTGAAGAATGATCCTGTTGGATATATTGATCAGGTGCATTGGAGTTGTGAAAGAGCACACTTTCGGTGGGACAAGATCACTCAGGCAGTAATTTCCTGGTTTCATTGAACTGTGAATTTGTCGTCTGGATGACTCTTTCAAAACAGTGAATTCTGATAGCCTGATATTTTTTCTTATTTTGGTGATTTCTAATAGCCGCCTGAATTCCTTCTCCTTCCATCACATTCCACAACACTGTGTTAAGTATTTCCTGAAGACAAATTAAAACCCCTTTCTGATAGGCTATATTTGTCTGGAGATCAAACTTTTTGTTATATATATTACAACTAGATTGAAATGAGTGATTGCAGGGAAATGAGTGAGTGCAGGTGTGAAAATACACTAGAGAAAACATCAAAGTTGTTAAGACAACTGATTTTAATAATACAATTTTTTTTACAATTTTTAATATAGCACAGTGGCCCCACTCTTATTTGCCATTTGATGTCACTGATTGCTTCAACAGTTTGTGTTACACAATCAACTTCAAGCTCTCAGATGCAATTTAAGATACTTTTACTTATTAATGAGCTAAATGTGAGCCTGTTGCAATCTCCTCCCGGCTGTTTTCAGACTCTGGTGTTGAAATGGCATGGTGAGAATGCACCGAAAAATACTTAAATCACTATCTTTGCTCATTCCAGTCTGATCAGGGGTGGATATTTAAGTCTGAGCATTATGTTTACATTACTTTGGATTGGTTATAACTGCTATTAGCAAATGGGGTTTTCACGTTTGTTTAATTAAAATATCCAATATTGAATATCCTGGAATATTTAAAATGTTCATCAAAATTCAGGGTATACATTAAGTGGATGACTTAATATGCCCTGGACTGAATCAGTTTAGACCTCAGCACGAATTGTGATCTCTCACTGAGTGGAACATTTAAACAGGATATTTAAACAGCATGCAGATCCTTACCCTGCTCTCATTTTTGTCTTGACTGAAGATTTATCCTTAACACATACAGTCTTTGTTTATCCTAGACGCCCAACAGTTGACTCTCGAGATAAACATTTTCGAAAGTGAGAGATAATCTGTATCCTCAGCGGGAGGCCTTGTAAATGCCATTTTCCTTGGCTTTATTCAGGATTTATTCTAAAAACATCATGAGGCACTTCATTTAAATTGACTGCGGAGATAGTGGTGTCAAATACCAAATGCAGCCATGCATACAAATCTGCTTACTCTTAGTGATGTTCTCAAAAAGGTCTTTCATGTATAAAAAAACATTCACAGAAAGACCAACAAATAAAGCCCCAAGGAATACAAGTCTGTAAGAGTTCATAGCTGAAAGGTTCTCATTGATTGGAACCTGCTATGAGTACAATAATTTTCAAAGCCAGCATAGTAAACTTACATTTCTTGGCTGTCCACAGTAAGATGTTATGATCTGGAAAAATTTCCTTCTTATGTGTCTTCATATCACAGTGATATTTATAGCAATGTAATTTGTAAAGGTATTAACTGAGCAGCACAATCTCATTTCTGTAAAATTGGAATAATCTCTGATGCATCTCCTCTACATATGAAAGGTGGAGAATTATCCTGATTTTATTTCCCTGAGCTTCAGAGAATTGGTGCAATTTCACTAGTTGTCTGAACATTCCAACCATATCTGATTAAAAGCATTGCAACCTCTAGTTTAGTGATTGGAACTGAATTTGATGGGTTTTTAAAACAATCCATTAGATTAAATGTCATGTTTTATCATTGTTGAAAATAGTTTTTTTATTATTGCTGATTTATTTAACTATATATAAAGGCTCTGATGTCATAGAGAGAGATATGAACTTATATTCCAAGGCCATTGGTCCAGTAACTGAAATACTTTTACTGACCCATTCGTCTGAAGTGAATGATGAGTATCAGCAGGCTATTTGTGGAGCTATTACAATTTTACCTGATCCTGCCTACTTCCTCCTACTGTAAATGTTCACTTACAAGCAGGAGACATTCAAATGCCGTCAGTGACAGAGATCTTTGCAGAATTCTCTTGCCCCTATATTTGTGGGATGCTGGGCCAATTTTATCATGATAATAATATGTGATATTATCTGCAAAAATTGTAGCTCAAAAATGTGATCACAGACATGAGTATTCTACATATCCCAATTATCAGTAAAGCTAATTGCCAGTGATGGATTATAGTGCACCTTGCAGCCATTGGAAGATTTAATCATGCTTCTATATTTGCATCATATGCACATGGCTGAAACAGCAGTGATGTCAGTCGCTGTGGAGTGCTCATTTGACCTGTGACCTGTTAAATTGCCCATTTATATCCAACACAAAGTGGGAGATCAGGTATGAACAGCAAGAATATGCCCCTTATCTGTACCAGTAAAAAAGATTGGCAGTTATTTGTAAGTTTTTGGAAGTTTCATTTGGAATTCAGTTCATTGTGTTCATCTGGAATGCAGTTTAGGACTGGAAAGTTTTCTGCTCATGCCTTCTAATTTCTTTTACAGATCTAGAGGCTTAGAATTTTAAAAGTAGGGGCAGAGATCTGCCATGCACCTGGCTCTGGACTGCTCCCTATATGGAAGTGAAGGCCAGTGTCACTGAGCACTGCTCTCCAACATCCCAGTATTGCAGTTTGCAGCCAATGGCTGCATTTGTGTATTCATGATGTCACAGAAACTGCCTGCTCAAGGAACAACAAACAAACTGCTGGAGGAACTCAGCGAGTGGAGCAGCATCTGTGGGGGAAGAGGAATTGCTGACGTTTCGGGACTGGTTTCAACCTGAGGCATTGACAATTCCTCTCCCCCCACAGATGCTGCTTGACCTGCTAAGTTCCTCTAGCAGATTGTTTGTTGCTCCAGATTCCTGCATCTGCAGTCTCTTATGTCTCTGCTCAAGAAGATTTATTTATCACCTTCTCGTTGAGAAGAGGAGATCAGGCTTACACTTACAAATGACTAGATTGCGAGCTTCTAGACAACTCAAGGAACAATACACAGCAGATATCTGGCACTCAGGGCTTAATTTATGAACCCGGAGCTGATTATCAATAGAAGAAGATATCAGTTACTGAAAATGGAGATGATATGTGACCACCTCCAATACCTCTTCATGATTAACTCTCACCCCAGGAAGCTCATGTGACTTTATTCTGAAGCAGTCAGCCGTTCCTGCTATATTTCAAACAGATGCAGTACTCACTTACTATATCCATGGCTCCTTCCTTCTGACTGAACTCTTGGAAATGTGATTACAACTACAGGCCGGAAGCCACAAGAAGAATTGTTGAGACTGCCATTGGATCCTCTAAATGAGCCGGGAGCCTGTGTTATGAACCAGCAACAAAAGAAACACACCGAGTCATGTATAACTGTTAAAACTATTTTATTAATAACTACTTATGATGATAAGGAAAATAAAAGTAAAAATGTTAGAGTGTTAGAAGTAAAAATGTTAGATCTTAAACATTAACCCCAAAACTAAACTCGAAGTGTGTGTGTGGCAAATTCCCAAACTCCAAGTCCAGGAATAGTTTTCAAAGTTCACTTCAGCAAGCCATAAGGTGAAACGTGAGCAAAGGCTTCTTCAACAACCACCATTGACTGAAGTCAAAATGTAGAGAGAAAATAGAGAGTAATCACGAAATCCAGATGTTCCACGATGGAACCCATATGACACCTCAGTGTCTACTCAGCAGCGACTACTCCACCGCTTTCTTCCGAAGCATCTGCCATCCCGAAAGGCACTCGAATCGAGGCCGTCCGCACAAATACCTGTTTCCTTCTACAGGTTAATGACAAAGTGAACTCTACCGGATTATTCCAAAAATCCTTTCTTTTCTTTTTCAATCTTTTTATTAGTTTTCAAATTAATACAGATTAATATATAACATCAATGTTTGTACATGTAACACAAAGAGATCAGGAGAACAATCATGGCATAGATAATAATAAAGTACAATAAAATATTTAAAAAATCTGTGGGTCCCATGATCTCTTAGTAAATGAATACAATATAAAAGAAAGGAAAGAAAAAGATTTGTTATATAAAAAAAGAGAAACAAAAACCCCAAATCAGTAAGAAAAATTATAAACAATATATCAAACCAGACTAAGCTAAACAGAAAAATTTCAATAAAAACGAACAAAAAAAACCAAAGACTGGACTAAAATTTCTCAGTAGAAACAGAGCAATATTATGTCATCAACTCCGTTCCTCTAAGTTGGAAAGTTATTGAAAGGGGATCTATATCATGTGAAAATATTGAATAAATGGACTCCAAGTATCTTCAAATTTAAGTGAAGGATCAACAGTACCACTCCTAATTTTTTCGAAGTTTAAACATGATATAGTTTGAGAGAACCATTGAAAAGTAGTAGGGGGTATTGGATCCTTCCATTTAAGCAAAATGGATCATTTGGCCATTAATGTAACAGCCAAAAATCCATACATGGATTGTAGTGACAGACACAGTTATTGTTTTTCATCCATCGATAGAGACTAGCAGGCTGCTCGCTCTCTCTCTCTCTCTCTCTCTCTCTCTCTTCTCCTCTGATCCGACTGACTGCTTCAAAAACGTCATTACGTCCTTTATCTTCTGTTGTCGTATCCACGCCACACAGACAAACACACACACCACTATGCTCTATCTGAAAGGGACATTCACCAATAGTAACCTAGTCCGTAACACCTGGCTCCCAGGAAATGGCAAGGCCTGCTGCAGTGCTGGACCTTTCTCAGCATAACTGGCTTGCTGTGCCGACGATTCGTAGGCCTTACACCCATCTCCCACTCCCTGTGCATTCTGCATATCAAAACTATCACTGTTATTGAATATTTATGAATGTTCTATGTAATCTGTTGGACCATAGGTTGCTTCAGCATAGCAGCATGATCCTTGAAAACCAAATAAAGGTCCATGACGGGTACAGTCTTTTGTCTATGCTGCAGACTTTAGTTATTACATGCTGTACTATGGTTGGATCCATGAGTGTTGACACAGCGATGGGAAGAGTACTGGCAAGGATGGAATCCAGACTCCATACAAACCTGTGATTAAAATAAGAGCTGGAGTCCTTCGTTCTCCTTTAGGGAGGCTCTCAAGTAGTCCTGACAATGGCCCAAGCACCTCAATATACATAGAGATCAGCCTTTGCCTATTGTAACCCTTATCTGAATCATCTGCATGTATTTCTTGTGTGACCTCAGGTTCTGAAAACTGACACACAATCTCCCTTTACTTCCTTGCCTGGTGGGAGTCCATGATACCTCTCTATGTGCAGATCCCGTGAAACAAAGAAAAAAATATTTTAAACATGTATAAATAGAGATTATCGTTTAATTCAAGCAGATTATTTTTCACTTCTGAAATATAGAAAAACAGACTGAGGGAGTGGGAAGAGGGGAGATTAGGATTTGTGTAGTTTTGTGCTCAAAATCATGCAGCCCAGTACTCCTCTCCAGAGGCTGGGCTGAGACAGAAGGCCCTGTGGTTGTGGAGCAGGGTGGGGGAACAGTTGGAGTACTCAAGGTGGGTCAGAACATAGTAAGGAAGTAGTGGCTTGGGACTGGATAGGCCTTGTAGGGAGTGGAATAGCAGGCATAACGTTTGGAGTGAGGGAGATGGGGTAGATGAGCATAATGCTGGGCATGGTCGGTGGCAGGGGAGGGTGGGGGATTGGAGAGGCTGGTGTGAACATGCATGGGGGATGCGCTAGACTTGGGAAGCCAGGAAAATAATGTGGAGTTGGGTGAAATGGGAAGGCCCGCATGGGGATGTCAATGATGATGGGGTGGAATCAGCAGCAAGTAGGGTAATGTTGAGTCAGGGGTTGTAGATCACTGTCACCCAGGGAGATCAAGAGTACTGGGGATGCTTCATTGTAGCGAAGCACTGTTTTGTAATACAACAGGATTTACAGTTGCAAATCAGGGTAATTTTTCTTTGCATGTTTACACCAACAAAAGAATATGCAGAAAACCTCAATCTCAGCTTAATTACAGACAAAATTTGGTTTTGTGAATACTTTCAGAAAGCAAATTGCTCAATAGAGATGTTCACATATTCAATTATTTATAAGAATTGTTACACTGTGAAAAAAACAACCTAGTTTTGAAGTGGACCTTAAGAGTGGGAAGGATTTCAAATTTTTATTACAATGATAAGGTACCAAGATCCTCCCATTATAGATTTGTCATGACAGTAGAAAAGGCTGAATATGGGCGTGGCTTTGAGTGCTCAATTTGTGCTTTAGTATGCATTATGATGTTTGGAACAAGCACGTGAGTTTATTAAATTGCCTGTGTCAGGATATTGACAGAAGATGTTCAACATCTGGCAACTTGCAAATTCAAATCTTTATTCCAAACAGTACACACTCGCATACATTTAATGATGATGGTATTCTTACCAGCTTTCCACAGATCGTTTTTCTTCAATTGTGTTTAACAAATTTGCCTGGTTTTATATTACTGCATTTGTTGGGATGATAGGCAGTTCTTAGAATTCTTTATCTGTAAGTCAGAGCAGGAATACAGATGTGGATCTCAGGTAGTATATTTTAAACTAATCGTAGACTTTTTTTCTTTCCCTATTATCCTTCAATTCATTTCAATTCTTTCCAATTTCTTCCCATTTCTCTCAACTGTATAGATATCTATCTGTTTATCTGTCTGCCTGACTGTGGCTTGTCTAACTTTCTTTTCATTACCTCATCTATCATAAAATGAAAGTTATCTGAAATGGTGATATTTTTATAATGTTTGGGCAACCTGAGCCTGAGTCTTGCTTAAAATGAATTTATTTTCTTCATATACTAGAATAGCTAGTTAATTATTTTATAAACATGAAAAGGAAAGTGTAATTATTCACGGTAATTAATGTTATTAACGTGCATCTTAAATAAATAATGATAGTATCGCCCCTTCAAAGTAAAAGGCCTCATTATTAAAAACAGCTGTTAAATTTAAGTTCCCAGCATATCATTGAAACACCCTCTGAGTACTATCAGGATAATGATGTCACAATTGCCTAATAGTATTATTTGGCACATAAAATTATCTTAACAAAATTAAAATTGAAAATTATGCAAAAGCAGTCTAATCAATGTAAAGAGAAAAGGCAGTTATAACACTCAGGGTGCAGAGTCATTGTCAAAGTTCATCTTATCATCTTAATATTCATGTATTCACCTAAGGAGACTTTAGATGTTAATTCATTCCTGTAAATAAGATATTAGAACCATAGAAAAATACAACACAATACAGGCCCTTCGGCCCACCATGTTGTGCAGACCTATCCACACCTAAGACTGTCTAACCCCTTCCTCCCACATATCCCTCTATTTTAAATTCCTCCATATGCTTATCTAACAATCTCTTGAACTTGACCAATGTATCAGCCTCCACCACCACCCCAGGCAGTGCATTCCATGCACGAACCACTCTCTGGGTGAAAAACCTCCCTCTGACATCTCCCTTGAACTTCCCTTCCATTACCTTAAAGCCATGCCCTCTTGTACTGAGCATTAATGCCCTGGGAAAGAGGGGCTGGCTGTCCACTCTATCTATTCCTCTTAATATTTTGTATACCTCTATCATGTCTCCTCTCATCCTTCTTCTCTCCAATGAGTAAAGCCCTAGCTCCTTTAGTCTCTCCTCATAATGCCTATTCTCTAAACCAGGCAGCATCCTGGTAAATCTCCTCTGCACCCTCTCCAATGCCTCCACATCCTTCCTATAATGAGTCGACCAGAATTGGACGCAGTACTCTAAGTCTGGTCTAACCAGAGTTTTGTAGAGCTGCATCTTAAACTCAATCCCACGACTTATGAAAGCTAACATCTCATAAGCTTTCTTAACTACCCTATCCACCTGTGAGGCAACTTTCAGTGATCTGTGGATATGAACCCCCAGATCCCTCTGCTCCTCCACACTGCCCAAAATCCTGCCATTAACCTTGTACTCTGCCTTGGAGTTGGTCCTTCCAAAGTATACCACCTCACACTTCTCCGGATTGAACTCCATCTGCCACTTGTCAGCCCAGCTCTGCATCCTATCAATATCCCTCTGTAAGCTTCGACAGCCCTCCACACTATCCACAACCCCACCGTGTGTCGTCTGCAAACTTGCTAACCCACCCTTCCACCCCCTCATCTAAGTCATTAATAAATATCAGAAAAAGTAGAAGTCCCAGAACTGATCCCTGTGGGACACCACTAGTCACAGCCCTCCAATCCGAATGCACTCCCTCCACCACAACCCTCTGCTTTCTACAGGCAAGCCAATTCTGAATCCACATGGCCAAGCCCCCCTGGATCCCTTGGCCTTGGACCTGCTGAAGAAGCCTACCATGTGGAACCTTGTCAAATGCCTTACTAAAATCCATGTAGACCATATTCCAGACACTATGACTGTCTGGGTATATCAGGTAAAAGTCCAGCTTTCACAAATAAACACCAAAATTTTGGTGTTTTCTCAGCAAATGAAAATGTGGGTCTCCAGGGTACTCTGCTGCTAAAAAGTCTATAAGACTATTGATTCTGTCCAAAAGGACAGGGTAATTTAAGTAAATGGAATTGGACCTCATTTGTCTACACACAAGATAGGTGATTGCCTCAACAGCCACAAGTGCAAATAGAGAATTACAGCGTCACTCAGTCTAAGGGGCACTATTATTCTTTGTATTATATGTTAACTTCTTGGGACTAAACATAGGTGCTCGGCAAAGCAGTCACCCAATCTTCCAATCTAGCGTACTGCATTCAGTTTTCACACTGTGATCTCCTCTCCTATGGAGAAATCAAACACAGATAGGGTGACGCTTTGTGAGGAACCTGTGTTCAGTCCACAGGGACAAGCTGAGCTTCCTGTTGCCTACCAGCTTAATTCTCCATCCCACTCCCATTCTGATCTATCGATTGGTGGCTTCCTACACTTACAATGAGGTCAATGCGAGCTTGAGGAACAGCACCTCATCTTCTGTCTGGGCACGTTACAGCCTTCTGGAATCAATATTGAATTCTACACCTTCAGGTAACTTGATTTCTCAGTCTTTTATCTGTGAACTTGATTATTTTTTTTTCCTTTCTTTTCCGGGGAGTGAACTGCTCCCTTTCACTAGTTGACCAGATATTCTTGTTTGCATATTATCCCCATGGTCACTCCAGTTTTATCCAGTCTTAGACATCCACCCTCCCTGCAGCTTAATAAGCTTCTTTTCTCTCATTCCAGTTGTGATATGGGTCTTTAACCTGAAACGGTCTTCATCCTGATGTAGCCTGAATTGGCTAAGGACTGGTTTCTATGATGGTGGCCATCTCAGGAAGCCAAGATGGATCATCTACTTCACATTTCTGGCTGAACATGGTCGCAAATCCTTCAGTCTTGCCCTTAGCACTCACACGTAAGGCCCTAGCATTCACATATAAGGCCCTGCCATCATTGAGGATGGGGACATTTTTCAAGCCTTCTCCACACATTAGCTGTTTAATTGTCTATCACATCCACAACCAGGTATGGTGGAATTCAGAGCTTCAATCTGATCCACTGGGTGTGATGTCACCTGCCTGTCTATGAATCCTGTTTCTGATGTTTAGCAAACATGTAGTCTTGTGTTGTAGCTTCACTAGATTGTTTTTTTTTATTTTTAGGTGTGCCCAATACTGCTCCTAATATACTTTTCTGAGTCTTCATTGATCCCTTGATTTGATAGAAATGGTAGATGAGGGATGTGCCAGTCCAGGAGATCACAGATTGTAGTGATGTACTTTTCTGCTGCTGTAAATGGTCCAAAGAGTCTCTTGGATGCCCAGTTTTGAGCTGCCAGATCTTTTTGAATCTATCTCTTTAGGATGATTGCAGTGCCACTCAATATGACAGAAGGTCTCCTTAGTCTGAAGATGAAAGCTTTTCTCCACAATATCTATGTGATATGCTGTTCACCGGTGGTCAAAAGGACCTGTTTCAGTGCTGTACGATTCAATGTGGTTCACTCACTTCCATGTGCTAAGCCAATCTGGCAGCAATACCCTTCAGGAACCAGCAGGCTGAGGCAGTGTGGTGGTATTCCCAAGTAAGTCTTATGATGGACATTGAAGACTCCCACCAAGAATACATTATGTGCTCTTGCTATTTTCAGCTCTTGTTCCGAGTGTTGTTTAACTTGGAGCAGCACTGATTCATCAGCTGAGGGAGGACAGTAGATGGTAATCAAGAGGAGGTTTTGTTGCCCATGTTTGGTCTGAATCCATGACACTTCATGGAGTCTGAAGTCAATGTTTAGAACTCCCAGTGCTATTCCCTCTTGCCTGTGTGCCACTTGTGTCTTCATCTTTGGTGTGTCTGTCCTGTCGGGGGACAGAATGCAACCCGAGTTTCTGGTGGAGGAGTCTGACACATTGTCTGTAACATGATTCTGTGAATGCAACTAAGTTAGGTTAGTTTGTAGGATAGCTCTCCCAATTTAGACACCAGCCCCCATACGTTTGTGATATTTGCTTTGCAAGGACAACTGGGCTGTAAGCCGCCTTGCCATGGCTGAATTTGGTGTTAAGGTCAATGCATGTATTCCACTGAGTTTTATTCTTTCGGATTAGCAACTAAATAGCCTGTCAGGCCATTTCAAAGGACTTGATGGTCTAGAGCCACAAGCGGGCCAGACTGGGTATGGATGGCAGATTTCTTCCCTGATGTCCTTGAGTAAGTATGTCTTATGACAATTGCATCGGAGATTAATGAGACTGTATTTTGTCTATATTTTTGATCTCCATACCTAAGGGAGGGAGCACAGCAAAAAGCCACTGGACAGGTTGAAGAAAGTATTTTGCCATATGAGGAGAGATTGAGTAAACTGCAATTGGAATCTTTTGAGTTTTGAAGAATTGAGATTTTATCAAAACTTACAAAGCTGCTTAAGGGCTTGACAGGCTAGATGCAGGAAGGATGTTTCCCTTGGCTGATCAGGGGGGCACATTTTGACGATAAGGGTCTGACTAATTAGAACTGAGATGAGGAGAAATTTCTTCACTCTAGAAGGTGATCAACTTTGGAATTGTCCACCTGGAGAGTTGTGGAAGCTCAGTTTTTTCAAAAGCAGGATCAGTAGATTTTTGGCTATCAAAGCACATGGAGACAGTGAAGGAAAATGACACTGAGGTGGAAGATCAGTTACAGTCTCTGTAGATGGTGAGCAGGCTCGAAGAGCTGCATGACCTCTTCCTGCTCCTATTTTTTAAGATCTTATGAAGGATTTAGTTAATCAGATAGGATCTTTACAACAATTCAATAGTTTTCTTCTCATCTTTACTAAAATTAGTTGTCATTTTTTCCAAATTCCAGATTATCAACTGAATTTAAATTCTGTAACTGCTATGGGGATTTGATCTTGGGCCTCTGGACAGTAAATCCAGGATTTTAGATTGTTAATCCAGTAATTTCAGCACTGCACTACCACTATATCATCATAGTGCTATTTATTACAGCACCATACTATTTAAAGTGAGGATTGGACTGAATGAAGTGTAATTTCACATCATTCCAGGAATTAATAGATCCACTACATGATATGATTTCTGCTTTTGTGTTTAAGATACTTGCAGCACCAGGTGATGGCATTCCTTGTATCACTCTATTGCCTTTTCATAGCACCTTCAAAGATCTGTGTACATCTCTGAATCCCAGCGCCACCCTCAGAATTTATGGCCAGAAATCAGATTTCAGTCTTATTTGAGGTGCAAAATGGATGCTTTATTTAGCATTGCTCCCCAACAAGAAGTATGAAATTGGTCTAAAGTACCTTTAACATTGTGTTTCTAGACAGTATTATTGATTAAATCAGGACCTGTGCGGTTCTTGAAGGAATCTCACCCAGTTTAGCCCACCTGTAGTTACTTTTTTGGCATTTCAGTTTCTGAAGGGAAATGACTCACTCTTCATCATAGCCAGGCAGCAAAAATACACATGAGGGCAAAAATGGAGGAGAGCGACGGACTATGGTGGAAATGAAGCCATGTCTCACTTTACCCAAATGGATATTGAGTTGCTGATGGCTAAGATTGATGCCAAGGAAGGAAATCCTGTGTTTGGGGGGAACCAGGAGCCCCTCCAAGACTATGATGAAGAGGTATTGCTTTAGGTGGCCCAATTATTCAGTGCCCAGAGTGAGAATCACAGAACCAAGGAGCAATGCAAGCAGAAATGTCATGATCTGACAAGAGATGTTAAGGTGAGCTCTACAACCATTTATATTCTGTACACACTATGAACTTTTACTCCACCCACATATCACTTTTGTCTGGCACCATCCTCACTCAACCAATTTAGCCCATTTGTCGTCCACACATAACTCAAGCTTTCAGAAGGAAAAGAATAAAATGTTTCACTCAATGTCCTCCATCTCCTCCATTTTGTCAAAATGCTGAGGAATAGTAAGGAGGTTCCTTGTATAAGAGGGGAGTTTCAGCACTCGACTGTTATGGAAGAGATCACCTTGAGGCTGCTGGACAGAGTGTACACCATTCTCAAGACAAGAGTGGCTACAAGAGCAGATCAGAGGCTTGTAATCCTGGAGTGAGTAGCTCACCTCTTAACTTGCCAAAGCCAGTCCACCATCTGTAAGGTTCAAGTTAGGAGTGTAATGGAATACTCTCCACTTGCCCAGATGAGTGCAACTTCAAAAACACTCAAGAAGCTTGACACCATACAGGACGTAGTAGCTCACATGGTAGGTACCCCATCCTCAACCATTCACTCACTCCACCATACTGACACACAGAAGCAGCAGTTTGTACCATCTACAAGATATACTGCAGCAACTCACTGAGATTCCTTAGACAGCACTTCCAAACCCATGACCTTTACCAACTAGCTGGACAAAGGCAGCATAAGCATGGAAACACCACCACTTGGAAGTTGCCCTCCAAGCCACACACCATACTGACTTTGAAATATATTGCTGTTCATTCACAGTAGCTGGGTTCAAAATCCTGTAAAGCTCTTCCTCACAGCATTGTTGGTATACCCACACCTCAAGAAGCCAACTCACCACCATCTTCTCAAGGAGAACTAAGGATAGTGGCGAGCTGGCTTCAAAGCCCATATCTCTTGAATGAAGCAAATTGTTGTCCTGCATAAGCAGAGAGTTGTCACATGTGAACAGATCACTCTCCTACAGAGACTCTGCCTCACGTCTGGGAAGTCATTTCTCATTGGTAGAAGATATTACATCCTCCTTACCCCCGGCCCGTACTCCCCAAACACCCACACCTCCTTGAGCAAAATCCTACTCAAGTTAGATAGCTGTTGACAGTGCCTCAGGTCTGTCAACAATTTTACACCATTGTGCTCAACCTATAAACTAGATAGACATTGTAGACCCTCTCACGAGAACAACAATCACCTGCCACAACAGCATCTCAGGCAGTATGCTCAAGCATGCCTTACAGTCATCTAGCAAAGACTTCTCTTCAAATTGGTCCAAGGCACTGTTCAGAGTAAAGGTTTCATGTAGATCATTGAGAACAACTGTGCAGACATTTTGAAATGGTGCATCCAGACTGCAGAAACATAGGGAATATTTTGATATAGTATGGGAACTTCTAAACACACTTGCAAGTTTAAGTTTAAGAAATTATTATTTTGAAAGCTTTGTGAATGCACCAACACTTGCAATGCATTCTCATTTTGTCAAGGAAGAGCAATACTGGTTTTGTAGTTGCTGGCATTGCTGCCTACCCAGCCATGCTATGCTTTGCATGGTTCTTTGTGTCATGCATCTCACATGAATGTGTAAAAGGTTAATCTTGATGGGACTAATGGTTTCTCCCTAAGGTTATAGCCTTATTTCTACAGACTTATGGCTGTGAGATACTGTATGTAGACTAATGCCAGTGCTGACATGCTGTTGTGGCAACAACTGCATGTGACCCCTGATTCTGTTGGTTCCTGTCTCTCAGTTCCTCCCCCCAATTTGTCCTGGCTCTTACGTTAGTTATTATGGCCATTGCTGATGGAGGACTCCTCAGAAAGGTAGTTTGAATATGAGGCAGGTTAGCTGATGAGATATAGAACCTACTACATTGTGTCCCTTCTCCAGGAACCCCCTTATTATGCGGGAGATTGAAGCAACAGGATTAGGTGAGAAAGCTTTAGTTGAATGTACTTAGAACCATAGAACACTACAGGCCATTCAGCCTTTCTAGTCTGTGCCAAAATGGTATTCCACTAGTCCCATTTACCTGCACCCGGTCCATAACCCTCCAGACCTCTCCTGTCCATGTATCTATCCAATTTATTCTTAAAACTCAAGAGTGAGCCCGCATTTACTACATCAGATGGCAGCCCGTTCCATACTCCCACCACTCTTTGAGTGAAGAAGTTCCCCCTAATGTTCCCCCTAAACTTTTCCCCTTTCACCCTAAAGCCATGTCCTCTCGTACTTATTTCTCCTAATCTAGGTGGAAAGAGCCTACTCGCATTAACTCTGTCTATACCCCTCAAAATTTTGTAAACCTCTATCAAGTCTCCCCTCATTCTTCTGCACTCCAAGGAATAAAGTCCCAACCTCTTCCATCTTTCCCTGTAACTCAAGTCCTGAAGACCCAGCAACATTCTAGTAAATCTCCTCTGCACTCTTTCAATCTTACAAATGTCCTTCCTATAGTAAGGTAACCAGAACTGCACACAATACTCCAAATTTGGCCTCACCAATGTCTTATACGACTTCACCACAACATCCCAACTCCTATACTCAATACTTTGATTTAAGAATGCCAGGATGCCAAAAGCCTTCTTTACAGCCCTGTCTACCTGTGATGCCACTTTCAGGGAATTGTGTATCTGAACTCCCAGATCCCTTTGTTCCTCTGCACTCCTCAGTGCCCTACCATTTACTGTGTATGTCCTACTTTGATTTGTCCTTCCAAAATGCAACACCTCACACTTGTCTGCATTAAAGTCCATCTGCCATTTTCTCGCCCATTCTTCCATTTGGTTCAGGTCCCTCTGCAAGCTTTGAAAGCCTTCCTCGTTGTCCACTACGCCTCCAATCTTAGTATCATCAGCAAACTTGCTGATCCAATTTACCACGATATCATCTAAATCATTGATATAGACAACAAGCAACAATGGCCCCAGCACAGATCCCTGAGGCAAAAATTAAAAATGACAGTTTACGCAGGGAAGTGTGACATTACATTGATCGATCAAATGCTGAGAGCTGAGTGAAACTCTGTGTTTCTGCCATTAATGATCAATAGTTGTAGCTCCATTGTACTTCTTGAATTGGTTAATCAGTGCATTGGGTTAAAATGAGCCTCAATTGGAGTCCCTTGAGGGTATCTAATTTCTGAATAATTGTGGACTTGTTTGGCTTCAAATGTCCACTCAGTGAATTCCAAGGAGACACAAGAAATTGCAGATGCTGGAATCTGGAGCAAAAAACAAACTGCTGGAGGAACTCAGCGGGTCAAGCAGCAGTTGTGGGACAAAGGAATTGTTGATATTTTGGGTTTAGACCCTGCATCAGGACTAGTGAATTCTAATCTGATTGAATCGTTATGTAAATTATTCTCAATTGCTGTCTTTATAATACTGAATAGCCACTCTTGATATTGACTGTCTGTTGAATGAGTCAAGGAATTGGAATCTGATTATGAGGAGTTGATTTGAGAAACATACATTTTATGTGCAGGTCGGTGTGATTCACCAGGAAACCGAGATTCTGCAGTAAACCACTTTAGTATTTAGTCAGGGAATCATTCATTCATCAGTGCATGCAGATCTGCAAAAGAGAACATGAGGGATTATAACATAATCTGGACTGTTCTGTTTGATTTTTGCTAAATGATGATGGTGTTAGGGTTTGTTCAGGGAGAGGGTCATTTTCTTTGACTTTGACCTCGACCATGCAGGTTTAATGAGTATTATTTCTCCATGAGAGAACCCATTTTTGCTATTGAATTCACTGCCTCCTGTGCTATGCTGGCAGAAGAAGCACTTGGATATCAGCAGGGATGACCTGAAGTCATCCTTATCATCCTCCTCACTGATCTACAGGCTCCTTGATCTATGTGGCTTGATTATGCAGTATGCAGAATAATGTCAATGCACTGATACAGGTAGTGGAATCTAATTTTCAAGAGGGTAACAGCATTTGTACTCCGATTTTGATGCTTGTGTTTTAGTGGCACTATGTACTGTGGTAGAATTGTGAAGCACTCAGGAAGTTGAGGATAGCCCTTGTGCTCCCAGGACCAGTTCTGGCCACAAAAAAGTGTCTGGCAATTCAGTGTGCCATGGATGTCGGGAAACATGGTAGCACATGTTGCATGCCATGTCCCATAGTTTAATATTTGCAGCTGCATTCGCAGCATGATAAAGGCTCTCTTCTCAAGGACAGGGTACTCATGTCCTGTTTATCGGATCTGGTTATTTTCGAATCTGCAGGTTCTTTCAGGAGTCCAAGAATGAGATGAAAACAACTTGGTGCTTCACAAAGTTTTCTTGGAAAAATTTAAAACAAAAGAACAGTCACAGAGCACATGGCACAAGCTTTACTACTGGGAGATGAGCCGAGACAAAGGAACTAAAGATGAGCTCGGGCTTGGGGGGGTGGGGCGGAATGCGCAAAAAGAGAGTGATTAACAACAAATGACACCTTTTATACCTGAGATAAGAGGTACTCCTTAGCTAACAATAGCCCAATCAGGAAACCTATTAGATACCTGTGGCCAAACCAATGAATGAGAAAACATGTATTCACCTGATGGATGAACCAATAAACTAGGAAGCGGCCATTCCTTGTGCAGCCACTCGAGGTGTATTGAACACTATACATGATAAAAAAACTACTTAAAACAGTTGAATCCAACAATCCCCCCCTTTGATTCAAAATCACCCATTTAGAATTATTACATCTGAAAATTCAGAGGCAGAAAAGACAAAATATGTACAAGAATATACACATGTCCTTCAAAGTCCTATGTCATGGTTAGGCAGATCAGTGGATGCACTTGCATGAACTTGAATAATTCTACTAATTATCACCTTTAAACAAGTAATAAAGATGTAAATTATAAGACATATAGTATGGGCATTATGACTAAAAATATAACAACAACTACAACTAATATTAGAATAAACTTCGTGATGTCTAATAGTTGTTGACTTGCTTGAAGTCTTCTGGCTGGTTAGTGATTTGCTCACTGTAGCCCAGCAGTGTAGGCACTGTGACCAAGAGGTCACTCGCACATTAACCACAGCATTTGTCTTTGTCTGGCACCACTTTAGTCCACTTGCAGTGGCTGGCATGTATCTACTTACTTTTACCTTCTACCTTGACTGCCGAATTGGTGATCAGCGGTACTTGGTAAGGGCCTTCCCACCAACCTCCCAGTGGTTCCTTGTGTGGTTTCTTGACCAGGAACCACTCGCCAGGAATCAGAGTGTGTCCTCCTTCCAATGGACTGCTCCAAGCAGCAGAAACCTGTTTGGAAGCAGACTGAACCGCTTGGATTAATTTCACACAATAATCGACTAAACTATCACACAATATGTGCCACATGTCCACTATGGCCGAAGATGTACTTCGAAGCTGCTCCATCCGATCAAAGGGTCCCATTCTTTGCAAGGTCGGGGTTTGAACTTGCAGTTGAGGCTGTGGTTGGAATTGTTGTTCAGACTGTGGTCGGAATTGCTGTTTTTGGGGCTGTGGTTGGAATTGTTGTTGAGGCTGTTTGTGCCAACACTTTTTTGCACTATGTCCCTCTTACCACAGAGTTGACATCTCATTTTATTACCTTGTGGTCGTGGCCCAGACCGCTATTGCTGTGCATTGCAGTCCCACTTGTCCTGTTGGTTAGCAGGTGTGGGCAGTTGGTACATCTGTACCGATCTTATTTGGAGTTTGATATATTGCTCTACTTGTTTGGCAGTTTGCACCAGATCACTGTAGGAAATGGCAGCTTCACTCCAATTTGCTTTCATTAGCCTCACCATTTTGGCAACATCTGGTTTCAAGCCATCCATGAATACCGACTTGAGGGGGCCATATTTGGATTCCTCTATATTATCTTTAGTTATTCCTTGACCTCCTGAATAACTGATCCAAACTGTCCTATACCGGTCTTTGTATTCAGAAACATCCTCTGAAGCCTTTTGTTTGCAATCCGCCACTTTCCTCCAATCGATCTGCGTTGGGGCCTGTTCTTTCAACCATCTCTTAATTGCATTCAAACCACCTCTTAGGTCCTGTCTGTCATCTCCCATGCTGTCATTAATTCTCTCACTCAGCTGTCTGGTTTGCTGACAAGACAACATTGTGGCCAAAATTTGGAGGCCATCATATGGATGCAGTTGGTATATGTTCTTGATTCGTCGAAGTTCAGTCCTTAAGTTTCCTTTTTTAGGATGTGGAATTTCTCTGGACCATTTGTCAATTTTTTCTGTGTCCACTGGTTGATGGTAAACCTCTTGTCTCCTTTCATGATCTCCAGTCTCATTCTTGCATGCTTTGATTGCCTTCGTTTTTATTGGGGCAAGTCGTGACATGGCTGCCAGACCAATTCTCTCATTGTTGTTGTCATTATTACTTGAGTCACCAGAGGTTTCTGTTGAGTCAGTGTTCAATCCATTCCACAGTGCCTTAGAGTTCCAAAGGTGCCGCTGTTCCTGGGGTCTGTTCGATCCTGTGCCCCTGGAAGGACCGCCCACTGAAAGTCCTGACGATGTACATTAAAGCTGATTCAGTCTGCCCTGGAGTTCCCCACATTTTGCATTAAGTTGGTTACATTTATTGCTTTGTTTTCTCACTTGTTCAGTTAATGCAGAAAGTTATTCTTTGGATTTTTTTACTGTCTCTATCATACTGTTCCTTCAGCATGTTACACATTTCTTCCTTCTTCCCCAATTGTTCAGTTAATTTTTTTGCTTGCTCAGTCAATTCACCATGTGCTCACTTTAGTTCACACACTTGATTATTTAGCTCAGCACACTCACGCTTTCTTAGCTCTGTTAATACTGCAATCGTCCAGCCAGCTTTTGCCTTTCCTGACCAGATTTTCTGAATCTTATTCCATATCTCTCCAACATCACTCATAAGCCAATTTTCACTAGACTCGGCATCAATAGCACATTTCTTCCGGATTGTTTTGTTATTCACATCAAATTCATATACTTTATTCAAGTAAGCACTTAAACTCCCAGTTATCAGTTCTCTCTCAGTTGGAGATGCTGTGGTTTGTTTCTCAACTCCACCCATTGTTTCAGTTCAATCTCCATGAATACTCTTCAATTAGATGTCGATCACAGTTATCAATAGAATTTCAACCTGAAGTATTTCAAATAGGTAAAATAGAGTTTTCTTCTCACTCTTAAACTTCCTTCAGATGGTGTACTGAAGCAGAATCTGATGATTTCCCCAACAATTCAGAAATGGAAGATGCTCTTACCTTCTGTCTTTGTCTGAGGAATTTTCAAACTTTGTTTTTTATAACCATTCTGCCGACTATGCCAAAATTGTCAGATCTGGTTATTTTCGAATCCACAGGTTCTTTCAGGAGTCCAGGAATGAGTTGAAAACAACTTGGTGCTTCACAATGTTTTCTTGGAAAAATTTAAAACAAAGAAACAGTCACAGAGCACATGGCACTAGTTTTACTACTAGGAGATGAGCTAAGACAAAAGGAACTAAAGATGAGCTAGGGCCAGGGGGGAGAAGAGAGCTAGAGAGTGATTGACAAAAAAAGACACCTTTTATACCTGAGATAAGAGGTACTCCTTAGCTAACAATAGTCCAATCAGGAAACCTATTAGATACCTGTGGCAAAAGCAACCTGTGAGAAAACACGTATTCACCTGATGGACGAACCAATAAGCTAGGAAGTGGCCATTCCTTGTGCAGCCACTTGAGGTGTATTAAACACTATACCTGTTAAAAAACTAATTAAAACAGTCAAATCAACATGTTCTTAAGTTGACAACCACGAACAAAGTACGCACATGGATTTATCTCAATTACTGGCTTCTCTCAGGCACAGAAAGTGGGAGACTGCATGCTCTGTACTCAATAAAGAAAGAACGTTACTCCCAATGCAAATAATATTGTGTGACTGCTGTTAGAAGAGCCTCATGATGATGTTTGTGTTACACATTCAATCTGACTGGAAGACTGTACATGGTGGAGTTTTGCAGGGCTCAGCACTAGCTCCTTGCTTTTTTTTGAGATATATTGTCAATGATTTGGACTTACATGGGGACATAGTTAAAACATTTGCTGATGATATTAAAATTGGCTATGGTTAATAGCGAGGAGAATTATAGGCTGCAGAAATATTTCAGTCGAGTGGTCAGGCAAGCAAAAGACTGGCAAATGGAATTCAATCCAGAAAGGTCAGAAATAAATTTGAAAAGGTCAAACAAGGCAAGGGAATACATTATAAATAGTAGGATATTGAACAATATAATGGAACAGAGGGCTCTTGGAGCACATTTTCTTAGATCCTTTCAGGTAGCAGAGTGCAAGTCAAATTGGTTAAGAAGGCATATGGGATATGTGCCTTTATTGGTCAGGGCATAGAATATAAGAGCTTGAAAGTAAATGCAGAATGAACAGGTTAGACCACAGAGTGGAGACACGAGATACTGCAGATGCTGGAATCTGAAGCAACAAACAATCTGCCGAAGCAACTCAGCGGGTCGAGCAGCATCTGTGGGAGTAAACGAATTGTCGACATTTTGGGTCGAAACCCTGCTTCAGGACCAACAGAGGATTGTGCACAGTAAAACATCCATCTCATAGGAAGACTATGATTGCACTTGAGAGAGAGCAGAGAAGACTTATGAGGATGTTGGTAGGGCTTCAGAATTCTAAGCCATGAGTAAAAGTGGCAGAGTTGGCTTTCTTGTAACAAAAGAGATTTAATTGAGGTATGATCAGTTATGGGAGGCTCAGGCAGGATGATCAGGAAGGACACATCCCTCTTTGCAGTAAAGTTAGTAACTAGAGTGTTTGGTTTTAAGGTGACAAATTGGAACAGTAGAGGGGAATTAAGTATTTTTTTTCTTCATTAAGGTTAGTCTGGGTCTGTAACTCACTGTCTGAAAAGGGGGTAGAGAGGGAAATTTACAGTACATTTTTACATATGTGTCATAACCTCCAAAGCTGCAAACAGAGAGCTGGAATGTGGAAGGAGAACTCCTACTGAAAGGCTGAATGTTCTCCTTGCTTGTCAACTATTTTATGATTTTTATCTATGTGAGAAACAATGAGCCACACCTGTGACTGACTTGACATTGTAGTGGCTGGTTTTTTTTTTGTTTTATTCATTCTTAGGATGTGAATGTTACTGGCAATCCTAGCATTTATTGTCTATCCCTGATCTCCAAACTGAGGAGGCAGTTAGAGGAAAAAAAGCATTGGTGGGTTTGAAGTCATATATAAATCAGGCTGGGTAAGAAAGAAAATGGTGATTTAGCAATTCTGTGGTTCCTACAACTGGCATTGTTTAAAATTCCAAATTCATTTAACTAATTGAATCCAACTTGCTCAGTTGTCATGGTAAGATTCAAACTCATATTGGTCAGTAGTCCAGATCTCCGCTGCTCCCCAAGTTATGCAATGACCTCCTCATTGCTACAAGTGGTGAACATATCCCAGAAATGCAGACATGGATCCAAACAGCAGAGGAGACATTGAACTGATGTGTGGGGTTGCAAAAATTCCTTCTCATCACTGTGCGGTAATGCAAGAAACTGCAAATCGGTGCTGTTTAAATGGACAAATTATTGCTTGAGGACAGCACACATCTTGTATGAGCAGCATGGCTGTATATGTATCACTATCTCAGAACATATTCCCCTCACAAGCAAAACTGTATTCTTGCTTTTTGTCTGTCATCCTGTTAGTTTCTTATCACCAAGTACCTGTCCAACTCCTTCTTAAAACTATTTATAGTATCAGCTTCCACTATCTTTTTAGGTTGTGTATTCCAATTCCTCTCAGAGGAGAGAAAATGCTTCATAACTCCTCTCCATGTTCTTGTGAATGATTTTGGATATGTGACCTTTAGTTTGATTCATTGGCCAGAGGGAATAAGTTTTCTGTGTCTATTCCATCAAAATCTCTCAACATTTTGAAAACTTCTATTCAATCAAATATTGTGAGGAGAACCTTCCGAACATGAAGCCTCACATCCTTGCTAACATCCAGCTAAATCTATACTCTTTCTAATGCCAAGTGAATTGTTGGAACCTCACATTCACAACCTCAGCAGCATTCTTCAGACTATTGCACTGTGCTACTGCTTTGATAATAGATGTTACAATGATAGGATAACATAGATAGAGGGCCGCCAGAGGTTCAGGGTGACCTAGAAAGGCTTCTGGAGAACATTATCCACAGGAGATGTATTCCTTGTTGAGGAGACCCTCCAGGACTACAACAGGTTCTCCCAGCAGTAGTTTGCCAGCGAAGAGGACTCTGTAAGGCATAGAACTGCATGAGTCTGTTCTGAATACCTGCACTTTGGGGAAGCTTGTAATTGTAACAAATTCCTGGGCCTGCTTCTCTGGGCTGAAAGTAAAATAGATAAAGTCTGTCGTTGAGAATGGAGCTTGAATAACTTCACTAATTCAGCCATGACTACCAAACTGCAAGATGTGATGTATGTCTGAGAGAGTAGCCTGAAATAATCTGGAGGCTAAGAAGCTGGGACCTTGACCACCATGGACAATGCAGTCCAGGCACATGGGAGAGTCGGTATTTAAGGTTTCAGGAGATCACAGATTTGATTGAGGAATGGCTTGATGAAGCCTAGCATCCATAGGCATTGCAGCTCGCAGAAGCCTAGCTAGAACCATGGGTCCCTATAACTCTGGGTTGATAAGGCCTTGCATAATCTGTTCCACAAGGTCCCATGGTTGCCTTTGATCCATTTCCATGTCATCCATCAAAGGTTTAGGTGTTAACAAATTCCCATTTGGAAATTGGCTTGTAATACAGAAAAATAATGCAATAAAGGCTCAGTCTTGAATGTGAGTAGAGGATGGTGAATCTCTGGAATTCTCTCCCCTAGAGGGTTGTAGAGGTTAGATCACTGGAGGTATTAAAAGGGGGAACAGGTAGATTTTTGAAAGATCAGAGAATTCAGAGCTATGTGGAATTGGGATTGATCAGCTATGATTGTACTGAAAGGTGGGACAGGCTTGAGGGCCAGGTGGCCTACTTATGCTCCTATGTCCTTGTATTCTCGTGAAAAGTCAGGGGTTGAATTTCCTGTTGGACATGAAGAGATCCAGAAATTGGTGACATTTTGCTCTGCTCTGCATTAAGAGTATTTTCAACTACACCAGAGTGATTTTTTTTCAGTCTTGAGAGAAGGAATTTCTCGACCATTGTCTTCCACATTAGTCCTATTAAACTATATCCATTTAAATATCCATTCTGAACATTACCAGAAATTGCCTTAAGCTGGACGTACTTACTGCACACATGGTCACTAAGGCACTGGAAGTTTCTCTGATTTCCTGTAAATTGCAGGAGGTGCTTTCCAAGGGTTCACATACTCCTACCATATCCTTCCTCTCAGCACTTACTAATACCCATGTAATTTGTAGTCCTCATTATGCTGGAGACTATCTTCTATTTTAAATACCAACTACTGCAATCGAAATTCTCTGAAGGAGTTAAGCAAAAGGGACAAAGTCACCTAATTGATGCTGACCAATCAACTTGTGGTATGCATGCCTTACTTTTATTTCAGTGAACGAAAGTTGTAAAGAAACGTAGGATTACCCATCTGTTGGTACTCACCTCTCACTCTTCTTACCAAACCTCATATGCGCATGCATACACAGGCAAAGAAAGTAGTTAGGAGGGCAGACAAGATTTATCCAAGAATGCTATGGGAAACAAGGGAGAGATTGCTGGGGCCCTGATGGAGATTTTTACATCTTTGTTAGCGACAAGTGATGTACCAGAAGACTGGGGGATAGCTAATGTTGTTCCTTTACTTTAAGCGAGCAGCAGGGATAAATCTGGTAACTACAGGTTAGTGAGCATTACATCAGTGGGAGTGAAATTATTGGAGAAGATTCAAAGGAAATGGATTTATATACATTTGGAAAGGCAAGGACTGATTAGGAATAGTCAGCAAGACTTTGTGCAGGGGAAGTCCTGTCTCACTAATGCAAACGAGTTTTTTAAGCAGGTAATAAAGGAGATTGATGAAGGCAGAATAGTTGACACTGTCTGTATGGACTTTAGTAAGGCATTTGACAAGGTCCCACATGGTAGGCTGGTGCAGAACGTTAAGGCACATGGGATCCAAGGTCTGTTGGCTAATTGGATCCAAAATTGGCTTGGTGTTAGGCGGCAGAGGGTAGTGATAGGATGTTTTTCTCATTGGAAGTCTGTGACTAGTGATGTTCTGAGAGATAGGTACTGGAACCTTTGCTATTTGTCATGTATATTAACAACTTGGATGTCATGATTAGTTAGTTTGTGATGACACGAAAATTGGTAGTGTTATGGGATAGTGAGTAAGATTGTCTAAGGCTACAACAGGGTATAGATCAGATGGAAAGTAGGGTGGAGTGTTGGCAAATGAAATTCAATCCTCTCAAGTGTGAGGTGATGAATTTTGGGAGGTCAAATAGGGTTCAGACATATACAGTAAACTGTAGGTTATCAAGGAATGTTGATGAGCAGAGAGACCTGGGGGTCCAAGTCCTGAAAGTGGAAAGTTCCCTGGAAGTGGGTTGATAGAGTAGTGCAAAAGGCATATATGACATGTTTGTCTTCATAGGTTGAGACATGAAATATAGGCATTGGGACATTATGAGGCAACCTTACAAAACACTGGTTAGGCCACACTTGGACTATTGCGTGCAGTTCTGGTCACCATGCACTTGGAAGGTTAGCGTTTGCACTGGAGAGAAACAGAGGAGATTCACCAGGATGTTGCCTAGATTGGAGGATTCTAGTTATGTGGAAAGATTGGACAGGCTGTGCTTGTTTTTTTTCCCTGGAGTGAAGGAAGCTGAGGGTGGCCTGATAGAAGTATATAAGATAATGAAAGCCATATATAAGGTAGATCGACAAAATCTTTTCCCATTGTAGAGGTAACAAAAACAAGAGGGCCTAGGTTTACAGTTAGTAGAATAAGTTTTAAAGGAGATCTGAGGGATAAACCTTATATACAGAGAGTGGTTGATATCTGGAATGACCTAGCAGAGGAGGTGATTGAATCAGATACTATGTTTATGAGGCATTCAGGCTGACACTTAAAGAAACAACACTTTGAAGGATACAGTCCTAATGTGGGGAAATGGGATTAGTGTAGGTGGACAAAGTGGTTGGCATGGACATGGAAGAGCTGAAGGGACCGTTGCCATGCTGTATGAATCTATGACATTATGACTCCTACTGGAACTGCACTACAGAAGTCCTACTTTAGTGCATGGTTCTGGGTGCAGGCTCCTTTTACTGTATCCCTGGCCATTTTTACAGTTTTCTTCAACATATTAAGGTCAGACAGGAAAGAAGGTTTGCCATTAAAAGTGACCGAATTCAATTTGTAGATTTCAATAGCCTTATTGAATCATTTGTGGGATAAAACAAGTTATGTATCATTCTGCATTGAGTCATAAAAGAAAATAAGCAAACTCAAAAAAATCTTTTTATTTTATTCCCTTTTCTGGATATTTTATTGCCATTGGTGTTATTCATCAAATTGCATCACTCCTGAAGTCAAGATTCTAGTATAGTTACAATGATACCTTTCTCTATCTTTAGCACTGCAGGTCTAAAGAAACTGGTATTGGACCATGAAGGGTCATGACATGAGGAGAAATAATATTAATATTTTAATGTTATTTAAGGTTACTAGCTCTGAACTCATAATTGGGCTACATTGGGTAACGTTCTTTGGTGTACTCTTATGTTTTGTAAAAGACAGAATTCACCAGGGAAAATGAGAAGGTAAATGAGTGGTTGGCAACATTATGTGAATACAACCTTCATAAAAACGGGGAATCCTTCCAGAATGGAAAGGACAGAAGAGCCAGGTTATTCTGAAAGCAAGTAAGGACTAATAGATTTGCAAAGGACATCCAGGTACTTAATCACTTAAGCTTAGACAGATGTGGAGGGGGAGAGGAAGGAGGATGTCAGAAGAGATAAATTGTAGGGTATAAGATAGTCAATAAGCTGATCTAGAATCAGTACACAGAGACTCGCATGAACTAAAGACCAGTACAAGCAGACATTAGTGCTCATGAGAAAAAGGCAAATATATGTCCATATATGGTATAATATATGAGTTTTGGAAACATTAGAAATAAGATAACAGAACTAAGGATTGTTAAGAGAAGTGAACTATATGCAATTGTACTTTTGGAAAGACCCGATGATTAAAATGGAAGTACTGGGGTATAAACTCTTTAGAAACACAACAGTCTTTTTAAACTAAAAGAAATTTATGTAGAGATAAAACAAACTTTTCCCATGTAAAGTAAAAAGCTTTGTAATTTTCAGAGTAACTCATTTATTTTAAGAACTCAAACAACACCAAAGATGTACTGTAGACAACCAGGTTAGTATATGAGCTGCTATGAATTTTTATCTGATGAGATGGTAAAAGTGTTTAAGTACAGTAAAATTATTTAATGAGAAAATTTAATCAACCAAATTTAAATTGCAAAATCAAAATATTTCTGACTGAGATTTGGTAAATGTATTGCACACCTGCCTGTTTATTATTATATCAAGGAAGCTACATGAAGCAAAGATCATCTGGTATTCATTTTTATCTAGAAAATATACAACAAATGGGTGTTGTTAAACCTTATGAGACAGCAACAACAATTATATGCAACTTTGTTTAATCTGAAAGTCTGAGTTTAAAATGGCTAATGTAAACAGAAAGTGCTGCAAACACTCAGCAGGTCAGGCAGTGTCTGAGAAACAGTGAACCTTTTGGGGTTGAACAACCTTCGTCAGAACTTGGAAATAGTGATTTAAAAAAAAGGTAGTTTTAAATTGCAAAGAAGTTGGCGTGAGGGTTGAATAGAACAAAGGGTTATAGAGTATCAAAGCCATGAGAATGAGTTGTAGGAGTTGTCTGATCAAATGGTTTAATGTGTAATGTGTTGCTAATGGCAGTGCTGTGGGACATGCCCAGCAGGTCAGGCTGCACTAATGGAAAGAGAAAAACTGAGCCAATATCACAGATGGATGACTTGCAGCAGAAATGGCTAGTTCTGATACTAACAGAAAAGTGAGTTGCCTGAATTTGGAGATTAAATTTTGAGTCCAGAAGGTTACAATGGAAAATGAGGCATTGTTCCTCAGGCTTGCATTGGGCCTCTTTGGAACAATGTAGAAGATCATAGATTGATAAATCAGAGTAGGGAGGAGTATTAAGGAGATCACTGAATCTGCATTTGGTACCTCTGGTGTAGAGGTGACCACATTGTGAACACTGAATGCAGTACGTACACCGGATTGGAAGGAGTGCAAGTCAATTGCTGCTTCATCTAGAAAAACTGTTTGAGTCCCTGGATGATGGGAAGAGAAGAGGTGAAAAATGTTGCATCTCTTTCAGATGCATCGTTAAAATGTGCTTTCTATGTCTTTATCAGAACTGGCCACTTCTCTGTGTGTCATCCAGCTGTGATATTGGTTCAGTTTTTCTCTCCCTATTACCTGATCTGCAAGGCGTGTGTTCACAGCCCTGCTATTAGCAATTTACACTTCTTTTGTATGTGTTACCAGCCTCTAACTTCCCCATCAACCCATTTGAAAGGATGACCTCTACAACCCATCCTAATGACCACAGTAACCTCAGCCTATCACAGGTATTCTCTTTGCTCCATCCACCCATTCATCCAAAACCCATTGCTTCTGCAAATTAAAAAAATCTGTTTCCCTGTTATGATGAAGGGTGTTTGATCTGAAATGTTGACTCTATTTTGTTTGCCAAACTTGCTGAGCAGTTCTAGCATTTTATGTTTTTATTTCAGCTTTTCAGCATCTGCATTTTTTCTTTATTTTCATTTAAAATGGATAGTTTTGATGAATTTCCGTAGCAGATAGTTTTTCAATAATATTTTAGTAAATAATATTGAACTTGTAAAGATCAATACAACGTCATCTTCCTGGCCCTGCACTCATCTCTGGAGCATCTGGACAGTAAAGACACCTACGACAGACTAATGTTTATTGACTGCAGCTCCGCCTTCAATATTATAATTCCAAACAAACTCTGGTAATGAGGACCTGAGACTCAACACCTCCCTTTACAACTGGACTTCCTGACCAATAGACCACAATCAGTAAGGATAGGCAACATCACCTCCACCATAATTAGTCTCAATACTGGTGCCTCACAAGGCTGCTTCCCTCAGCCCTCTACTCTACTCCCTATACACTCAAGACTGTGTGGCCAGATTCTGCTCAAACTCCATCTACCACTTTACAGATGATACCACCATAGTGGGCCATATCTCAAAAAAAATGAGTCGGAGTACAAGACGGAGATAGAGAGCTCAGTGACATGGTGTCATGACAACAATCTTTCCCTCAATGTCAGCAAAAGAGCTGGTCATTGACTTCAGGAAAGAGGGTGGTGCACATGCTGCTGTCTACATCAATGGTTCTTGGGTTGAGAGCTTCAAGCTCCTAGGAGTGAATATCACCAGTAGACTGTCCTAGTCTAACCACATAAATGCCATGACCAAGAAAGCTCACCAGTGCCTCTACTTCCTCAGGAGGCTAAAGAAATTTGGTAAGTTCCCTTTGACACTCACCAATTTTTGTCTATGCACCATAGAAAGCATCCTATCCAGATGCATCACAGTTTGGTAAGGCAGCTGCTCTGTCTGTGACTGCAAGAAACTGCAGACAGTTGTGAACACAGCTCAGCATATCACGGAAACCAGCCTCTCCTCTATGGTCTATATTTCTCGCTGCCTCAGTAAAGCAGCCAGCATAATCAAAGACCCTACCCACCCCAGACATTGTCTCTTTTCTCCTCTCCCATCGGGCTAAAGATACAAAAGCCTGAAAGCATGTACTACCAGGTTCAAGGACAGCTACTATCCTGCTGTTATAAGACTATTGAACAGTTCTCTAGTACAATAAGATGAACTGTTGACCTCTCAATCTACCTTGTTATGACCTTGCACCTTATCGTCAACCTGCACTGCACCTTCTCTGTAGCTGTTACACTTCATTCTGCATTCTGATATTGTTTTACGTTGTACTCCCTCGATGCACTGTGTAATAAATTGATCTGTACGAACAGTACGCAAGACAAGTTTTTCACTGTACCTCGGTACACATGACAATAATAAACCAATTCCAGTTCCCACAACCAACATGTTCAGCGATTTGTGAAAGAGGAAATCGTTAAGGAAGAATAGAGAAGAGATTTATGGAATGAAATCAAGAAAATAAACACCAAATTAATGGAGTAATTGGAGGGACAAGAGGCGACTTGGAAAAAGTCATAGGCTGAGATATTTTATGGTGCAAAGAAGCTCTTGTTAACGTGGAACAACACACACAGTAACCTGGCATTACGAGGGTGTATCCCACCATGGCTGGAGTTTTTAAGTTGTGTTTCTTGATGGAACCACTGCTGAAAGTAGAGGAACAGCTCTGGGTGATTTGTTGTGCAGCATATAAAAAGTGACCACAATATGATTGTATTTCCAGGCCCTATATTTCAAAGCTATTTGAATTGTGTATGTCAATAGTGCAAGAGAGCAAGTGGCAATCATGATAGAGACTGATGGGCTGGAAACTAAGAAAAAATATTGTGAATGCCTATCTCCTCCAAATGTTCACCAGAGAATGTTCAACATATACAATATGCCTTCTTCAGACAAGATAGATTCTGAAGCAAAAGGAATGGCTTTTCATCCACTGCACAGTGGAATGATAATACTGTGAGACAATTAATATGCACCATTTCTCAGGTCAGCTTTTCTTACCAGACATCTGGCCTCTGCCATTGGTTCATGTAAGTTCCAGGAAAGCAATCACATTCTAGTACCAAGTTCCATGAAGTTTGGGCAAACTTTAGAGATTTTGTTAGAATGTGAAAAGAGAATACCTGAACACCTGACTGCAAAGCCTACCAGCTTCCAGTTGGTGAGATGTGAATGTAGATCTGGTGCTTATGGACAGTCAAGGGAAGAGGAGTGGAATTTTGGCTCCTCTGTCATGGAGGCAAACATAAGTTTTATTTCAAGAGACTCAGGGAAGAGGCAGATAAAGCCTAGAGCAGACTTTTTTTTTGTTGGTTGAATGAGGAGCTTTCATGGCCATTGCTGTAACCACATTGTGACAGGCCACAGTAATGTTGATTTGATGGGTGTCCTGAAACTAATGATTAATTTCTGACAAGCTTTGCTGCTTGTTGTGGGCCAGAGAAATCAGAAAACTCATTTAGTTTGATTAGGTGGTATGATATTTTGAGTAATGCAGATTGGCAATTGATTAAAAGATCAAAAGTAATGGAAAGATATATTTTTAATATTTATCCTTCTATTGGCCTTCTTTTGTTTTGATGCCCTTTTACACCCATCAAATCTGATGATGCATGTTTTCTGCAAATGCGAATAATGATGCTGAACTTTTGAGTCCATCAGTTTAAATGGCTGTTTAGACGTGGAAGCATAGAAGCCTTTTTTTTGATGCACCAACTCGGTGCTGCATGTTGAGCTAGCACTCATTTGGAATCAGAAATTAATGAAAAATCTGATTCAAAGGAGTAATTGATGTAGTTTTCACTCTGAATCATGCTGTAAACTTTCTTTGCACTTTTCCTGATGGCATTTGTTGTTTGATTGCCATGTTGACCATAGGTAGCTATTCAGCTCTTATTGAATGCTGTCAGTACAAAATGCTGCTATGTAGATGGGGGAAGATGACAGGATGGAGAAAATGTGAACACAGCATTCCTACTATATCTGGACACCCTTGCTCTCACAAACCACATGATTGTCTCGCCACTGATCACACCGTCTGGCAACTGAGATGCATATTATTGAAATGATGAAATTTTGTCAGTGATGTTTATGGACAAAAGTGGAGTACATAAAAATGAGTCTGGTAGAGACTGTGGGCAAATTACTGATGCCTCAACAGGAATCTTTCAATTTATGTTTCTTTGCTAACTTGATGCAGATTTTGTTCCTTGTTTTATGCAGAATCAAATATGAAGATGATAGGTTGCATTTTTTAACAGTTAATTTCTGTCAATAAATGTTAAAATTTACTTTTAAAATCAGAACACCTCTTCTGCCTTTAATAAGTTTTTTGAAAAGCATATTGGCACTTTTGTCATACTCCAACTTATGCAATTGATCACGAAGTCTGTAATTTCTTAAAAGATGGGCACAATATTTGATTAGTAAGCACACTCAGCACAAAAAGTTGAAATCAGGTGAAGACTTCTTGGACTATCCAATAAAGCACTCCATGTATTCATTAATGTTCAATGTGACTTGTTCATCATGACCTTAAGATTTTGAGATCAATAATACCAGTCAGAGGACATGAAAAAAAGACAGACAGTGCATCAGTATGAGCTAAAAGGCCACAGCTATAAATATGTGCAATAAGTACATAAGAAAAATATTTTACGTAGGAGAGGGCATAATATAAAAAATACTAAGAATTATGGGGTGATATTCACTTTTAAGGGTGCTTGAAAAATAAAGCAGTAGATCACCTGCCAATATATCCCAGCTTGATTATCAGTTTGATTATTGTCAAAGAAAAAGAAAAAAATGAATGAGGTATTAGACATGCAACAAATCAATTATTGGCAGTTTTCTACCATTAGATTTATTCTACATTATCTCTGGTTTGTCAAAGTGCACTTTTGCCATATAAGGGCCCATGTTGGTGATGCATATTCATAATATTGGTAAAGTCTTCCAGGTTTCATTCTGAATAGTTCTGTTTCATTTGCAAATTCAAGTGGAAATTGGAAAGAGTAATGATATAGTTGTATACTAGCATAAATTTGTAATATCCAAGGATTTTGTCAATTCAAATAATATTGTGTAATATCTTTATATATATATTTGAAAGGTGATTACTCACTTTAGTTTTGCTTATGGCATATTTAAATTAGCTGGTTAGAATCCACATTATATTGTATGTCATTGGGATCAGTATATTTTATTTTTAAGAGCAGGATACCAAAGTGATTCTGATTATTCATTTGACCACTTTAGACTGATAGCAAAGTGCTTCTGACATACTGCAGGCAATGTTTGACATAGCATAAAAGTGACATCAACAAATTCAACTTCTGTTACATACATTCCCAATTTATCTTTCTATGTGTATTAATGGAAAGGAAGATCAGCTGGGAAAGATAGTGTGAAGCTGATGTCATACCAAAAATTTTCCATCAATGGTCAAAGTCTATTCAAATATTTACATTAACAGAAAAGAACAAAAAGAACAGATGCTGAACATCAGAAATAAAAGCAGAAAATGCTCAGCAGGTCAGGCAGCATCTGTGGGGAGAGAAATAGAGTTAGCTTTTCAGGTCAATGACTTTCCACCATCTGGTTTGGATGATGTGGATGTTACATAACAGCCCTCTGAAATGGCCTGACAAGCCATTCAGTTGGATCAAAACTGTTACATTGAAAAACAATTAATTTGGCTAGTTCTTCTGGGACAGAGCCTTCTGTTTGGTATCACTACCTGTGGTTCCTGCCCACTACCCCTTGTCTGGACAGATGCAGAGAGCTAATATCACCAGACCCTGGAGCCGAGTAGTGAAATTTGGGTAGTGAATAAATATCAGTAGGCAAAGACTAAAGCTGTGAAGTATGCTAGCTATAGAGTCATAGAGCAATACAGCACGGATACAGGCCCTTCAGCCCAATGAGTCCATGCCGACCACAATGTCCACCCAGATAGTCCCAATTTCCTGCATTCCGCCCATATCCCTTCTGGCCCCTCCCCTCCATGTACCTATCCAAGTGCTTCTTAAACAATACTATTGTACCTGCCTCAACCACTTCCTCTGACAGCACATTCCATATACTTACCACCTTCTGCGTGAAAAAGTTGTCCCTCAGGTTTCTTTTAAATCTTTTGCCTCTCATCCTAAGTCTATGCCCTCTAGTTGTGGACACCCCCCACTCTGGGGAAAAGACTGTTACCACCTACTTTAGCCATGCTTCTCATAATTTTAAACACTTCTATAAGGTCAACCCTCATTCTCCTACATTCCAAGGAATAATGACATGGCCTGGCCAACCTTTCCCTATAACTCAGGCCCTCTAGTCCTGGCAACATCCTCATAGATCTTCTCTGCATTCTTTCCAGTTTAAACACATCTTTCCTATAACAGGGTGACCAAAACTGTACACAGTACTCCAAGTGCGGCCTCACCAATGACTTATTTAACTGCAACACGATGTCCCAACTCCTATACTCAGTGCCCTTACTTATGAGGGCCAGCGTGCTAATTGCCTTTTTCACTACTCTGTCTATCTGTGCTGCCGCTTTCAAGGAACTATGCACTTGTACTCCAAGGTCCCGCTGTTCCATTACACTCCCCAATGCTCTACCGTTCATAGTATAACTCCTACTCTGGTTTGACTTTCCAAAATGCATCACCTCACACTTCTGTATTGAAATCCATTTGCCACTCCTCGGCCCACTTCCCTAGCTGATCAAGATCCCCCTGTAATCTACGATAACATAATTCACTATCAACAACACCTCCTAATTTTGAGTCATCTGCGAACTTGCTGATCAAGCCTTGTGCATTTACATCCAAATCATTTATATAAATAATGAATAACAAGGGTCCCCAAACCAACCTCTGTGGTACACCATCTTGAGAAACAACCTTCAACCACCACCCTCTGCTTCCTACCTCCAAGGTAATTTTGAATCCACGTAACTAGCTCTCACTGGATTCCATGGGACCTAACCTTCCAGACCATTCAGTATTCCAAATGGAGCAGGCTAAAATCATCTGGGTGGTCTTCTGGCTCAGAACACTCTGGCAGATTTTAAAAGACGGTAAAGCTGGGTGTGGACTTTGGTTTCTGGTAAAGCTGTGAGGCTTGTTAATGTTTTTAAATATCTCTTAGCATTCACTTAAAGTAATTCATGTAAAGGTTACAGAGGAGTTGAAGTGTCTTTTTCACCCACTAGGTGGAAAAGGTCAAGAACTTTCTTCCCAGAAGGGTGGTGGTGGAGAAATTCGTCATGTCCTAGACACACCAGGCCTGCTTGTCAAGGTCTGCCTCCTATTTGTAAAACTGATTTTTGGCTGTTCCCTTCAGAAACACTGATTATAGCCAGCAAACTTCAAAGTTTTCGAATAGGAATGAGTGGATGGACCACACAACATTAACCAAGGCACTGATTGAAACACAGCAAAGTTATTCCAGAACCATTTATAAAGTCTTCCATTGAATATTTGGAGAATGTTGTCTAAATTAGGAGACCTGTTCCACTGTCTAGTCAAGTAACAGTCTGCTATAGCCTTATTTGCAGAATCATACTTTATAGCCAATGTGTCAGAGTCCTCCATTACAGTCCGTGGGTACACCCATCATATCAGCAGGATATACTAGGCAGAGGTTAATAGGTAGCAGAGAATGTACCTGGGAGTGCTCAACTTTGAATCCACACACCATTTAGCTTTATAACAGTAGGTTAAACATTGAAAGGGATGGCTGATAAATCAGTACTCCTTAATATTGCAGGTTGGCTGGCAGTTCAATTCTCAACCAAAGGAATATATTTGATTATACTCTGAAATTTAATCAATATTAAAGCTATTGAGATAGATGCTGTATCCAAATTAACACTTACTTATGAATGTTATTTTACTATTTAATTATTATATTGAAAA
Source organism: Pristis pectinata (assembly GCF_009764475.1). Lineage (NCBI taxonomy): Eukaryota > Metazoa > Chordata > Chondrichthyes > Rhinopristiformes > Pristidae > Pristis > Pristis pectinata. The sequence continues at coordinate 65,083,728 of NC_067415.1, read as the reverse complement.
AAATCAGATTTTAACTTTATTACTAGAGAAATAACGTGAAGCTTTTTATACATTCATGATACAAATCTAAAAGAACAAGAAAGGACAGTAAAATCCTCAGGCAGTGCTACATTACCACATATTATGAGTGCAAAAAACTTTGATGTGCAGATTTTGCTTATTTCTCTGCAATTTTTCTCTTGCAGCATATATCTAGATCTCTCTGATTGTCAACCCTTCAGCATGAAACCAGTTTTTTATTATTTACTGTATCGCAACACTTCATGATTTTAAACATTTATATTAAATATCCTCTTCATTTTTCTGCTTCAAGGAGAATAACATCATCTACCTCAGACTATCAGTGACTCTGATCTCTTATATTGTTTGTGAAATTGAAGATATAATTCAATGCAGAGAGAATGGAAAATAAAGGTGGCAAACTGAGGGCAAAGGTATTAGAATGGTGATATTATGGATATTACTAAAACAGGGCTTAAAGATGAGCAGGAATGCTAATTCGATATTCCTGTTTTGCAGGGTTTCAATCAAGGATTTAAAAAAAAGTCAAAGTCTGAACAATATTGGATCAGGAAACAATTACAACTGTGTGGAGATAGATGTCAAAAAAATCAACATGTGAGGCAGATTGGCTTGAATGAAGAAACAAAGAGTCGGTCACACCGCTAAAGAGTCTGAGGGACACAATGGGCTGCAGTAAATTGCTGTGATTAGCCCCAGAATCATTTCCATAATTGAGACACAAGAGACTACTGATGTTGGTATCTGGAGCAACAAACAATCCTGCTGACTTCCTCCAACAGATTGTTTGTTGCTCATTTTCATAATTCTCTTTCAAAGTGAGGTATACAGAAATACTAAAGTGACAATAATTATCCATCTTCGGTCAAAGAAGCTTTTTATATAGTCTTAGCATAAATTCTTAGGTATTGTACACTACTTATCAACAAAACTGTTAAGCTATGCTATCACCTTCAAAGTTTGTACACCAAACCCTCAGGTGTCTTTGGTCTTCCAAGTCTTCAAAATTATGTGGGGGACCTTATATTGTTTCTCTTCATTCTTTTCACCAAAATACATCACCCACATTTTTCTGCAATGAGGTTCATCTGCATGTAGCTGCCCATTTTGCTGGACTGTCTATATTCTCTTTGAATTTGTAACCTAGGGAGTTTTTTTTTATCTCTGCCCACTTGGGTGAGCCAATAGTTTAAGTCATGTCAATAAGTTTTTCCTTCATTTCAGCTAGATTGTAGTTGTCAAATAAGATTTGCACATCTCTTTGCAGATGCTCTCTGACCTGCTGAATATGTACAAAAGTTTCTGTTTTGACTTCATATTTCCAGCATCTCCAGTTTTTTTTTCACTTTTCAGTCTGCATCAAGAATCTCTCCCAGCTTCTCTGCAGGCCATTTGACTGCAGATTTTGCCTCAAAAGAGAGCCTCTAAGATCTGAAAATAAAGCATGGGCTTTTTCACCCTCTCACCTCCTTTCCTTAATCACATTAGCCACTCAGATTCCCTTCTAACCATTTACCTGACTGTCGGGCAGTGTGCAAAATTAAAGGATATGAAAAAGATCAACAGTTTTTGATTTTTCATCCTCTGCCATACAATGTTAAAAAAGGTAATGTTTCATTTGGGATGATGGTGTTTTCAACAATAAACTGGAAATTCTATTGCATAGTGCAAGGTTTTGATGAGCTGTACAGTAGTTTTGGAATTAAAAACATCAATCTGCAGACATAATCAGCAGCTCAATATCTGCATAGTTCATAATAGTAAAGTTTATCATGACCTACTAAGTGAATGTCACACCCTTTCCTGGAGGCTACAAACAATCTGCCGGAGGAACTGTTTGTTACCCCAGATTCCAGCATCTGCAGTCTCTTGTGTCTCCTTTGAAAGCTACTGGAAGCATTGCAGTGGCACTAGTCAATGTGTAATGCATGATAAATGTCACTGCTGCATTATTCAGCGCACATATGAACTTCAGAAATAGCATGACCCTCAAGTGCTGGAGCAGATCTTCATTCTAAGGTGACCTGTTACAGTGCAAGTTGGAAGGTCTGCAATGTGTTTGGTATTCTGAAATGGCACAGAGCTGTGTATCACTTTCTTATTTACTTATCAGAAAATCATAGGACAGTTACAACACGAATGAAGGTAATTCAGCCCATTGTTTCTATGCCAGCTCTCTATTCTAGTTCCACCCCCAGATCCTTCTCTGTAGCATTACAAACATTTTCTCACAATATATTTACATAATTCCCGCTTGAATGTCACAATAGAATGTGCCTCCACCACATCAGTGCATTCCAGATTCCAGTTGAATAAAAAAGTTTTCCTCAAAGTCGAGTTTATTGTTATATGCACATATATGTACATGTATGCACAGGTGCAATGAAAAACTTACTTGCAACAGCATCACAGCCACATAGCATCAGATAAGCAGCATTCACAAAAAACATAAATTAGACATAAATTATACACAATTTTTACATGAAAGGACACAATTAGAACAAAAAAAAGTAATCCTCTTTGCCTTTATTTTGTTCCCTTGACCACTAGTCCTCAACCTCTTCACCAACAAGAAAAGCCTCCCTCTATCCACTCATCATTTTGTATACTTCTGTCAGACCTCCCATCAGCCTTCCATTCTCCAATGAAAACAGTTGCCAGCCTTACTAATCTGTCCTTGTAATTGTAGTCCCTTGTTCTAGGAACCATTCTTGTAAATCTCCTCTGGAACCTCTGTGATTCTTACCATCCTTCCTATAGTGAGTGACCAAAGTTTAACACATTACTCCAGTTGAGACCAGAAAAATATTTTATGAATGTCCTGTTTTTATACTCTGCACCTCCCTTGATAAATCCCAGAATTGTGCTTGCCTTATTAGCAACTTTTTCAACCTACCATGCCACTTTCAATGACTTGTGCACCCATCCCTCCAGGTCCCTCTTCATCTGCACCCCTTTTAGAAGAGTATCTATATTGCCTCTCCTCATTTTTCTTCCAAACTGCATCACCTTGCATTTTTCCAGATTAAACTGTCCATTCTACTAACCTTTTTATACCCTGCTGAAATCTATCATTATCTCTTCATAGTTCACAATACTGCCAAGTTTTGAATTATTCACAAATTTAGAAAATGTCTTGTACCCTAAAAATATAGGTCATTAACGTTGATCAAAGAAATCAAAGGCTAAACACTAAATCCTAGGGAACACCACTATTCACTTTCCTTCAGGTCTGAAAAATAGCCATTCACCATGACCCTCTGTTGTCTGTTGCCAAGCCAACTTTGTATCCATGCTATTATGTCAGTGTGCTTCAACTTTGCTGATAAGCCATATAACCTTATCAAAAGCCTATTGGAAGTCCAGGTATATCAACCACATTGCCCTCTTAAACTCTATCAACAAAAAATAAGGCACAGAGCATCACATAACCACAAGTCTTTATTGTGGCAATCAATCTTCAATTAAGCTGTGGGCATGGTACAAACAATGTTCCAAGATATGACCAGGTGGCAAGATCTCTTAAGGTAATTGCAACCCTTAACCTTAAGGCATCAATTTCCTAGCAGCTGGCAGACACCAGAGGGCCTATTTCTACTTGAGCCACTGTCAAATTATCCTGGGCAGCTGCTTCTGATACAATGATGTCTTATCAGCAAATCAAGGTGTCAAGAACTCACTTCAATTAACTATCTGCCAACTTGAAGGCATAAGTATTCCAAATCAACTGCACAACTTGTGGGAACTATTGCTCTAAGAGCTCCCACCATGAGGGCAGATCACACTTTAAAGATGGCTTTGCAAGTAACGCAGAGGCTCTGCAAGTATTCATGCAAAAGGCTTAGGATTCCTAATATGTATCACTTGCCTTTGGACCTGAATGAAACCTTCAGGAGTCCACCTCAAAATCCAATATGATTTTAGTACCCATTTTCAAGCACAGACGGGTATCTAAGCCAAAAAGTTTTGCATGTGTAATTCTTCGCACGTGCTATTGTTGTTGCATTGTCCTAATGTGCTGACTTCATAAAGTGAATAATTAAAGGCCATGGGGAGCAAGAAAGAAAAAAAAGATTTTGACCATTTAATTATATGAACACATCAGCCATGCAGGCTTAATGAGCTAAGTGAGGAATAATAGATGTTATTCATTCGTCTGGTTTGTGAGTGATGAGGGCTTATTTACTGTAATGAACATGAAGAGATATCTAAATAAGCCCTTACAATATTTCAGTCACCTCTGTCTTTGCTTTATGTTAAATGTATGAGTTCACATGAAATGAAAACCAAGGATTAAATTGATTCAGTTCAGAACTAGAAACTTCAGTAACCTAGCTCTTGCAAAAAAAGTGGATTTAGCTTCTGTTCAAACTGATAATGTATGCGCCATGGTTCAAAAAATGTAATGACCCACTTCTCTAGTTCTATCCTTGGATCCAATTGAGGAACACAGGAAGTCAAGCTTCACTTGAGCTGAAAAGACAATTACACTCTCCTTTTTCAGAAGTTTAATTTGTTTTCAATTATTTTCTGTACCTTAATCTTAAATATACTTTGGCCCTTACAATGTGAAGAAAATAAGTTCCCTTCCCAGCCGTTTTCCTTTCATTAAGCTGATGTGATGCATTATAGTTGTTGCAAAGAGGAAAAAATGAGGACAGATGGTGAGTCTATTATTCCTTAAAAGAAAAGAGATTAATCATTTCAAGCTGAACTAAAATCTATCGTAGGTCAATCTCCACAGTTGCTTGAGTTGCATTGTTTGAAGTTGTTGAGCTTACAGCGGAATGGCTCTGCTGAGGAAGTGCACATTCTATTAGCATCTTGCTTAGCATTAAAACATGGCAGTGATGATGCCCTTTCAATGGCATGTTATGAGAATGTTCCTTTAAAAATCAATATGGTATTATAGTCCCTGATACCACCAGAGCACCGAGGTAATCATCATTATGTATTTGTTAAAGACCTTCACGGGAAAATGTTCACCTTATCGAAACAGGTGCCAGATGGCAAGTGGAAAACAATAAAAGTTGCTTCCATAAGTTGAGTCAATAGGCACAGCGAGAGCACAGACATTACATTTTGACAGCATAACTGATTGACCACTAACTAAAGGCATCCTTTAGTGCAAGATAGTATAAATTCAATGTCTTCTAATGAATATTGTCACACAGAGTTAAAGATTTAGATGTACAGTTCCACCATTTTGATGAAGGGTCTTCGATCTGAAACGTTAACTATTTTTCTTCCATTGATGTTGCCTGACCTGCTGAGTTTTTCTGGCACTTTCTATGTCTATTCCATTGCTTAGAAATTGCTTGACGGCCTGCTTCTGCAAAATTCAGTTGAATAAAAGGCCCAAGTTTTCCCGTACTTCTGAATATGTTATTTTCAAACAACTTTCCTTCAAATTGTGCAAAGGAAATCAGTTTAGAATAGTTCACGAGCACTGTGGTCTGAGGGTGCCTGGGAGGTTTGTAACAGGGGAGAGGTCGCGTGACTCAGATATCAGTGAATAGAAGATGACAGGGATCAGATGTGGGCTCACAGATTGAAATTCAGAGGGATCTGGTATTGGAAAGGGGTTGGGTGATTATTAGAGAGATTTGGGGATCAGAAGGCAAGTGGATTCAGTGGCCTTTAATCAGAGTTATGTCGGATATTTGAAAGATCATGGAGTGATAGAAGGAGTTGCTGATCTGAAGGAAGGTCAGGCAATCATCCTTACAGAGGGTTGGAGATTGGATAATTGAATTGATGGTCATTGGCCAAAAGGAGTTCAAGATTGGAAAGGGTATCAGTGATCATTAGTCAGAGGAGTTTTTGAATGGATTAGAGGATGAGTGGCCAGTGGATCTCTTGTTGGCATTGGACAACTAAAACCTTCAATTAGGTTGGTTAAGAATTGCATCTGTAATGAGGGATGGAATTAGCAGATCACAGAATGAAATCATTTGACAGGTCAGCAGAAGGATTGGAGGTCTCGACTGGGATAAGGATGAAATGATGGAGACCCATCACAAGGTATAAGCTGGAGCTACCTGAGGCCGGTTCATTATAATTGTCTCTGTGAGCTGTTCTTTCTGATCCCTAAATCTCTCTATTAACCGCCCAACCCCTTTCCAATACCAGATCCATCCAAATTCATTCAAGCAGTTGCACTTTAACTTATGCTTAAACAGACCTAACAAACTCCTGGAATGTGAAAGGTGCCAATGGATATCTGGGTGAGTGCCTCCCCGAAAGGGGAGCTGCCTGAGTCTGTTTAAATCATGTAGTAGTAAGCGCTACAAGAGGCACAGGCCTCACATGCACAATTGAAAGTCATGGAGTGTCACTGTACTTGCATGGGTTCTGGATATGTTGGCATATCAGCAATGCAGAAGACCGAGGAGCTAAATTGCATGAAGTTCCCAAATTTCAATTAAGCTTAATTCTTCAGTGAAATTGGATCAAATGATTATGGAAAGCTATTGGTTAATAATCCAATTTCTAAGTATTCAGGTCTCCTTTTATTTTTAAATCTTTTGTTTGTCTTGCTTTTCCTAATTACCAGGCCAAATCTATCTTTGGTAAGGAAAGATGAACTAAACAGTTAAACATCATTACTTTAGGTACTAATCACTTAGTTGGTATCATTACTTCATAGTTCAAAAAGACCAAAATTATATACTGTATCTTGCTCTGTCATGAAGCAATGCAACAGTTAATTTCAGAGTTTAATAAAGGTTCAAATAGGACTTCATTTTGAAAATGTGAAATTAATATATTTCCACACCCACATTTCCAATTTTGCATTAAGGTATTTATGTTAAATATTGCTTTTAAAATTATCATTTCTTTATTTCAGTTACACACGACAAGTAGTTGGCAATGGCATCAAAGCCCAGTCAAATAACCCAGAGGTGAAAGTTAAAGGAACTGACCCAGTCATAAATCAGATCATTGATAAACTGAAGCACATCAATCAGGTAAGCAGGACCATCCCTAGGCACTGCACTGCAGTCACCTGGAACTCTTACAGTCACCTATATAATTACAGGAGAAAGGTTAATGAATGCCTGAAATAAGGAGAAAATATTATTTTCAAAATCTCATTTCAGGCATAGGTTTTACATCTATATATTTTCTGGACCCAAGAAATCTAGTCTTCAATAAATGCTTGAGTCTAATTTTTCCTTCAGGCTTATGGGCTCCAAATTCTATCACCTATTGTTGCCCCCTAATGGGGCTGCCTCAGTGCTAAGAGATTAGATGGGGCAGAATTTGTTAAGTATGTCCAGGAAAGATTTCTGAAACAATATGAAGATGGGTGTACTGGAGAAGGGACTACACTTGATCTCCCCCTAGGAAATGAGGCTGGGAAAGTGGTTAATGTGTCATTGGGGGAGCACTTTGGGACCAGTGACTATAATTCTATTAATTCAAGGTAGTTATGGAAAAAGTGGTCCTCAAGTTGAAATCCTAAACTGGGGGAAGGCTAATTTCAATAGTATTGGACATGAACTCTCAAAAGGTTGGTTGGGAGAGGCTGTTTGCTTGTAAAGGGATGTTTGGTGAGTGGGAGGCTTTCAAAAGTGAGATAGGAAGAGTTCAAGCCAGCATGTTCCTGTTCGAGTGAAGGGCAAGGCTGGCAAGATTAGGGAACCTTGGTTAAGTAGGATATTAAAGGCCTTGTCAGAAGAAAGAAGGATGCATGTGTCAGGGAAAGGCAGCTAGGATCAAGCGTAAATACAATTGAGAAGTATTCATTTAAGACCTCACCTGTTTACTGTGGTTCCACATATAGATCACCACACTGATCCTTAAGGGGGCCTACTGTCTCCCTAGCTACCCTTTTGCTCTTAACATACTTCTGGAATCTTTCAGGATTCTCTTTTATCTTATCAAAATAGGGCAAAGAAGGGGTCATGAAGTGGTGACTGAGAGATCTGATGAGAGCAGGGTGGTAGACATTGTTTGTATGGACTTTGACAAGGTCCCATATGGTAAGCTGGATGGAAGGTTAGAACACATGGGATCCAGTGTGAACTAGCCAATTGGATACAGAATTGTGGTTGGAGTCAAAGGGTGATAGTGAATGTTTTTTGTTTGATTGGAGCCCTGTGACCAGTAGTGTGCCACAGGGGTGGGTGCTGGGTCCTCTGCTTTTGTCAAATATATTAATGATATGGATGAGAATGTAGGTGGCATGCTTAGTAAGTGTGCAGGTGATTCCAAAATTGGTGGTGTAGTGGGCAGTGAAGAAGGTTGACTGAGGGTACAGTGGGCAAGGGAATGGCAAATGGAATTTAACTCGGACAACTGCAAAGTGATGGATTTTGGGAAGTTAAACCAGGGCAGGCCATATACAGTGAATGGCAGGGCTCTGGAGTGTGCTGTTGAACAGAGAAACCTAAGGGTAGGTTTCCTGAAAATGGAAACACATGTCGACAGGTTGCTGAGGAAGGTGTATGGCATGCTTGCCTTTATCGGCCTAGGCATACCATTTATTTTCTATCCTCTGTGTACCAGTTTGCATTTGTCTGCATTAATTTCCACTGCACAGAGTTCTGCTTCCTTCAATATTTTGTACAATTCAGGTACCTCTTGAATGAGATTGACAGAAGTATATAATTTATGTTAAGAAACACCCTGTTTCACCACAATGGTGTACTCATGTGCTGTGAAAATTGCAAAGGGAAGGTGACAGAGCAGTAGATACACAGCAGAATTTAACCATGACATCAAAGAAAAATGATATAGACGAAAGAGAAAGATGTGTCAGAATTTCGTTCATGATATTAACCTGGGTTGATGTTGGTAGATGGGAGCTAAGGGTGGCTAGTGGTTGGTATCAATGATGAGAGATGTTACTTTGAAGGTCATGAGTTTGGGGCTGTGGTTAATTGCAACGGAGTGGGATGAGTAGCGTGCGTGCAGCTGATTTGGTTAAATACCTACTTTACAGGAGACCTATGTAAGTCAAATCCTTTACCTGGGCCCTATTCTGTCCCGGTAGATCACTTTTTAAGTCATGCTGAAGCAGGCACTGTGAAACCCTATTTTGACTTCAGTGGTCTGCATACAGAACACAAGAACAGACATTATAGATAAAACAATATAAATGTGACTGTGGGGAAATTCTTGACCATTTTTCTTTTCTTGTTGCTTGTGGATTAAGGCTGTCAGCTTTGGGTATGCCTGATTATGACTTATTTGAGCTTTAAATATTGGTAAGATTAGATCAGTGAACTTTATAAAAGGTCTCATCCTCACTACATTAATCAGAGAGAAAGTAATCATTTCTGGTCTGCAAAGGTCAGAATATTAGTAGAAGCTACTAACAAGTGAGAAGATAAGGAGTGAGGTATTTGCGTGGTGGATAGCAAGGGTTCATGGGCCAGATTTGTCTTATGGTTTGTCTTAGAGACATCTACAGTGTAGAGCTTTGTAGAGGTTATATTAAAACGATGTACAGGGGCTGCTATATTCATTTCTTGATACCATGCAACAGATAGGACATACAGACATGCAAAATGTTGATTGATGAAAAAAGATGAGAGCAGTGAAGGGGAGATATGATTGGTTGATTCAAGATGTGGTTGGACATGATGTTTGAAGACTAGGTGAACTCCAAGAATGAGCTTCAAGAATGAGCACTTTTTCACTTGTATTTATAAGCAGAATACTTATTATGTGACACATATACAGGCAAAACACACACCTCAGAGGGCAATGCAAATGTATGGGCATATTACAGGGCATTTTGTTTAACTACCTATCGATATGTTTTCCATCTGTAACATCTTTTGTTAATTTTATTCACGGATTTTATTCACAATGTGCCAGTTATTTTCATTTTCAGTCAATGTGCTGTCAGGGAATTTTCCACAGGATGGAAGCATCCAGTTGTATCCTATATGATTGGGTTTCTTTCCCTTTATGAATATTCTTGGGAAGAAATTTGCAGGAGCTTATAATCCTGCACTGGAAGAATTTTACTGAACATAAGTGTGACTAATAAAATGTGATGCAAGAAATGGGATAAACAAGGCATAAAAGGTTGCATATGAACAATTTTTCTTTTATTACAGATACTGAATGATTTTGTATGGTTATTTATATAAAATAAATGTTATATCTGCTTCACAATACAGGAATTATAAATTTGTAGCACCAGCTCAAGATTGAAAGACTAATGTGCTGTAATATGCGAAATCTAAGCCGTCATAATTCAGTGACTGAAAATAAAGAATGTGTTGCAGTTCTGAAGATGAAACTGAATTATTTGCTATCATTCATAACCTCCCAAATAATCCACTGCCACCCTAATAGCTGAACAACAAAAAGAAAAGATGGTAATCTCTGATGTGACATGATCTTATATCAGCATCAGCTAATTAATTCCAATTTTTATGATCAAAGTTTAACTTGACTAAGTCAGTCAGAATTCTATCACTATCATAATTGTCTGGTTTGCTTTCAAATCAGTAAAAATCAGTCTGTTTTCAAAACATTACCAATAAATAAATTCAGGTTATTCAGTTAACAATTTGCCACATAGGTTTTATTTGTAACCCTGCACGTGTTAATTGCACTGAATTTTTCTTTTTACATATCTTCTAAATTATGTTAATATAGAGCAGCAAGAGTACATGAATTTTAATGTGGTTAAAGAAGCTGGTCTCAGAAACATGGAAACTGAATTTTACTTTCCTAATTTCAGACACATAGTGGATTGACACATGTTGGGAGCGCAATCTGGAAGAGCCAAAGCTAACAGACCTTGAGCCTCAGCTTTTATTGTCATAATTTGGCAAGCTGCTAGATTCTCTCCTGCCTCCAAAATGCAGCTCACACTATTGAATTTGTGCCATTTAACTTGCTTAAACTACCCAAAGATAAGTCCTAAAGAGAAAAGTAAGGGAAATAAGAGTTGCGGTCAGTGGTTCAGTGCCTGTCAGTAATGCTGTGGATCAAAAGGGTCATAGCTGGTATCTCAATCTCTTGCCTGCACCTGGACAAGGCTCAGAATACTCAGCATCACAACGTAGTGGTGAAAAAAAATGCAGATGATGGAAATCTAAAATAAAAACAGAAAATGCTGGAAATACTCAGCAGGTTAGGCCATGTCTATGGGAAGAGAAATAGAGCTAATGATCAGGTCGAAGACCCTGAATCAGAACTGGGAAGGAGACAAAAGAATTTTTTCAGCTGCAGGGAAGGTGGGGCAGGGGATGTCTCTATTCGGAAAAACCAGGGAAGGGGGGTGGGGTGAAGATGGCGATAAGATATAAACAAGGTTATCTGGTCAGTGAGTGCATGGCAGCCATTAGAGAGTGAGAATGCAGACAAAAGAACACAGATGAAAAATGTGGGAGTTGTGAAATGCAGAGCAGCAAGACATCCCTGGCAGGTCAGGCTGGGTATTTCCTCCACTTCCAGAGGTAAAACAAGAACAAGCTGAGCCAATATCACAGATGGACATCTGATACAGAAAGAGGAATTAAGTTACCTGAACTTGTAGAATTAAGTATTAAGTCCAGAAGGCTGCAATGTGCCCAGATGGAAAATGAGGTGTTGTTCCTCAAGTGTGTGTTGAGCCTCATTGAAGAAGGGACTTTGACTTGAAACTTTAGCTTGGTTTCTCTTCCCACAGATGCAGCCTGACCTGCTGGGTATCTCCAGTATTTTCTGTTTTTAGCAAAACATATTTGTTCAACATAGGAGGAGACCTATGCTTGCTGCTTTGCTGCAGCAACTACACTGAAGGAGCAACCAACTGCTTAGAAGACATCCAGCTTGGTGTGAGCAAAGTACCACAGGAATTCCATGACACATTTGATGCCCTCCACCATTTTGATAGTTTGCATAACTGGTAAATGGGATCAGGAATAGGCCATTCAACCTTTCAAGACTGCACACAATTCAATATGATCATGGCTGATCATTCAACTTCAGTACCCTGTTCCAGCTTTCTTTGCCTATCCCTTGATCCATCCAGTGCTGAATCAATATCAAACTCCTTGAATGCATTTAATAATTTGGCTTCAGCTGCTTTCTGTGGTTCACTACTCTCTGGGAGAAAAAAATTTCTCCCTATCTTTGTCTTCAATGGCATACCCCTTATCTTTCAACTGTGACCCTTGTCCTGACCACCTTGACTATCCTTCCTGCATCAAGTCTGTCCAGGTTTGTTGGAATGTTAGAGCCCCTCTCATTCTTCTAAACCACAGGTAATTTAAGCCAAATTGACTCAATCTTTCTTAATACATCAGTGCTGCCATCCCAGGAATCAGTCTGATGAACATTCGCTGTACAACCTCAAGAACAAGAGCAATACAGCACAGTACAGGTCCTTCGGCCCACCACGTTGTGCCGACCTTTAAATCACGACTAAGACTATCTAACGCCTTCCTCCCACATATCCCCCTATTTTAAATTCCTTCATATGCTTATCTAACAATCTCTTGAACTTGACCAATGTATCAGCCTCCACCACCACCCTAGGCAGCGCATTCCATGCGCCAACCACTCTCTGGGTGAAAAACCTCCCCTCTGATATCTCCCTTGAACTTCCCACCCATTACTTTAAAGCCATGCCCTCTTGTATTGAGCATTGGTGCCCTGGGAAAGAGGAGCTGGCTGTCTGGTCTATCTATTCCTCTTAATATTTTGTATACCTCTATCATGTCTCCCCTCATCCTCCTTCTCTCCAAAGAGTAAAGCCCCAGCTCCCTTAGTCTCTCCTTTTAATCCATACTCTCCAATCCAGGCAGCATCCTGGTAAATCTCCCCTGCACCCTTTCCAATGCTTTCACATCCTTCCTATAATGAGTGACCAGAACTAGGAACAGTACTCCAAGTGTGGTCTAGGCAGAGTTTTGTAGAGATGCATCATTACCTCGCGGCTCTTAAACTCGATCCCACGACTTATGAAAGCTAACATCCCATAAGCTTTCTTAACTACCCTATCCACCTGTGAGGCAACTTTCAGTGATCTGTGGATATGAACCCCCAGATCCCTCTGCTCCTTCACACTCCCCAGAATCCTGCCATTAACCTTATACTCCGCCTTGGAGTTTGTCCTTCCAAAGTGTACTACCTCACACTTCTCCGGATTGAACTCCATCTGCCACTTGTCAGCCCAGCTCTGCATCCTATCAATATCCCTCTGCAATCTTCGACAGTCCTCCACACTATCCACAACATCACTGACCTTTGTGTCGTCTGCAAACTTGCTAACCCACCCTTCCAAATATCACGAAAAGTAGAGGTCCCAGAACCAATCCTTGTGGGACACCACTTAGTCACAGCCCTCCAATCTGAATGCACTCCCTCCACCACAACCCTCTGCTTTCTATAGGCAAGCCAATTTTGAATCCACATGGCCCAGCCTCCCTAGATCCCATGCCCTCTGACCTTCTGAAGAAGCCTACCATGCGGAACCTTGTCAAACACCTTACTAAAATGCATGTAGACCACATCTACTGCACTACCCTCATCAATCTTCCTGGTCACCTCCTCAAAGAACCCTATCAGGCTTCTGAGACATGATCTTCCCTTCACAAAGCCATGCTGGTTGTCCCTAATCAGTCCATGATTCTCCAAATGCTCATAGATCCCATCTCTTAGAATCTTTTCTAACAGCTTGCCCACTACAGATGTAAGGCTCACTGGTCTGTAATTCCCTGGACTATCCCTACTACCTTTTTTGAATAAGAGGACAACATTTGCCACCCTCCAATCCTCCGGTACCATTCCCGTGGACAACGAGGACTCAAAGATCCTAGCCAACGGTTCAGCAATCTCCTCCCTCGCCTCGCGGAGCAGCCTGGGGAATATTCTGTCAGGCCCTGGGGACTTATCTGCCCTAATATTTTCTAACAGCTTCAGCACATCCCCTCTCTTGATATCTACATGCTCTAAAACATTAACCTTACCAACACTGTCCTCAGCATCATCAAGGCCCTTCTCTTTGGTGAATACTGAAGAGAAGTATTCATTGAGAACCTCACCCACTTCCACAGCTTCCAGGCACATCTTCCCACCTTTGTCTCTAATTGGTCCTACCTTTACTCTCGTCATCCTTCTGCTCTTCACGTATGTGAAAAAAGCCTTGGATTCTCCTTAACCCTACTCAACAAAGCCTTTTCATGTCCCCTTCTTGCTCTCCTCAGCCCCTTCTTAAGTTCCTTCCTTGCTACTCTATACTCCTCATGAGCTCTATCTGATCCTTGCTGCTTACACCTTATGTATGCTGCCTTATTCTTCCTAACTAGTTGTTCCACCTCTCTTGTCACCCATGGTTCCTTCACCCTGCCATTCTTTCTCTGCCTCACCGGGACAAATTTATCCCTAACATCCTGCAAGAGATCCCTGAACAACAACCACATCTCCATAGTACATTTCCCTTCAAAATGTCATCCCAATTTACACTCGCAAGTTCTAGCCTTATAGCCTCATAATTGCCCTTCGCCAATTAAATATTTTCCTGTCCTCTTGCTCCTATCCTTGTCCATGACAATGCTAAAGGTTAGGGAGTGGTGGGTGACTGTCCCCCAAATGCTCACCCACCAAGAGATCTGTCACCTGACCCGGTTCATTACCTAATACTAGATCTAATATGGCATTCCTTCTAGTTGGCCTGTCAACATACTGTGACAGGAATCTGTCCTGGACACACTTACCAAACTCTGCCCTGTCTAAACCTTTGGCACTAAGCAGGTGCCAATCGATATTTGGGAAGTTGAAGTCTCCCATGATAATAACCCTGTTATTCTTACACCTTTCCAAAATCTGCCTTCCAATCTGCTCCTTAGTATCCCTGCTGCTGCAGGGGGACCTATAGAATACTCCCAGTAGAGTAACAGCTCCTTTCTTGTTCTTAACTTCCACCCATACTGACTCTAGAGAGGATCCTTCTACATTATCCACCCTTTCTGCAGCTGTAATAGTATTCCTGACCAGTAACGCCACCCCTCCTCCTCTTCTCCCCTCTCCCTATCCCTTTTAAAACACTGAAATCCAGGAATAGATCCAGGATCCAGGAATCCCTCCATAGCATGAACATCCTTCCTCAGATAAGAAGATCAAAATTTCACACAAAGCTCCATTTGGGGTCTCACCAAGACATCCTCACATCTTCAGGATATGGGAGGTAACCGGAACACCCAAGGAAAACCCACGTGGCATTGATGTACAGAGGGATCTTGGAGTGCAAGTCTGCAGCTCCCTGAATGTGATAACACAAAAGGTGGTAAAGAAGGCTTATGGCATACTTGCCTTCATTGGTCAGGATGTGAGTAGAAAAGTCAGGAAGTCATGTTACAGCCGTAGAACACTTTTGTTGGACTTCATCTGGAGTATTGTGTGCAGATCTGGTCACTGCATTACAGGAAGGATGTGGAGGCTTTGGAGAGGATGCAGAAGAGGTTCACCAGGATGTTGCCTGGATTAGAGAGTATTAGCTATAAGGAGAAGTTGGACAAACCTGGATTGATTTCTCTGGAGCATTGAAGGCTGAGAGGCAATTTGATAGGAGTAAATAAAATTATGAGAGCCATAGATCGGGTAGATAGTCAGAGTCATTTTCCCAGGGTGGAAACGTCAGATACTAGAGGGCATAACTTTAAGTTGAGAGGGGGAAAGCTTAAAGGATATTTATGAGGCAATTTTTTTTTACACACAGTGGTATTGCTTGTAATGTGCTGTCAGGGGAATTGCTGGAAGCAGATAGCATAGCAATGTTGACACATGAACAGGCAGGAATAATGTGATAAAGAGCATGTGCAAGCAGATGGGATTAGTTTGCATTGGCATCATGGTCGGCACAGACATCGTGGGCCGAAGTGCCTGTTTGTGTGCTGTACTGTTCTATGATATATGTTCTATTTATGACAGCCCAATAATTTCAGAAGTTTATTTGAAATTGTTCATATCAGATGTACTCCACATCAGAACATGATCGCAAATTCATATCAAAATTAACACTGTACACATTTAAGACACACTCAGCAAACTACCACTGATCCCCTCAATTGAAAAATGCCATGGAATGCAAACTTAGCACAATTCTGCTGCAGTAAGCTATGACCAGGTTTGAGCATGTGATATAGTTAAATCCAAAAAAAGGGTCCTAAATTTGAATAAACCGAACTGTATAATATGTGAATTGGCTGAAGTAAATTGGGGAGCTAGATTAAGTAAGTTGGTAAGCAGTAGCAAGCTTTTAAAAGAAATAATTCATACCTTGCCATAATTATTATCCCTTGGGTATAAGCTCTCCATGATAAATATGATCCAGCCATGGCTACAAGAGAAATAAATGGCACTGGATGAAAAGATGAGGTTTAAACTATTACCATGAAAAACAGCAAATCTCATGATTGGGAGGATATTAAAATTCAGCAAAGTATGGCCATGGAGAAAAGAGGGTAAATTAGGAAGGAACATAGAAAAAATGACTAATGCTTCTAACACACAAACAGGAAGAATTAGTCAAAATAAACAAAGTACAGGAAAAATTATATTGGGAGAATTATTGTCATTTCTTATCTACCTTCATGGCAGTTGGAAAATAATTCCAGAAAAGTGGGAAACCAAAGATCTGGTAAAACTGAAGAACTTAAGAAATTAGAGGCAATAGGAAGAGTTATGAAGAGAAACTGCTTGGACTGAGTTTGATTTATTTAGAGCAGAGGAGTCAAGTTAAGTCGTCATGCTTATTGTCATTTGCACGAGTATAGTGAGGAAAATAGTGTTGGAAAAATTAATAGAGCTATAAGCTGATAAATCTACCTGATGGCCTAACAACAGAGTTTTTAAAGAAAAAAATCACAGAGAATGAGGATGGATTAGCATTTTTACCTTCAGAATTAGCTGCATTTTGCCCAGATTTTGAAATGACCCCTTGGGTTGGAACACAATAAATCTGACCATAGTCATTTACAATCTATATATATGTGTTAAGTGAGAAGACTTGAGTGTAATGTATCCAAATTTGCTGATGATTAAAAGGTGGAAAAGTACAGCATAGGAGATCATTCAGTGCATACATTCTTGTGGTGGAAATCAAAACTTTATCCCATCTTCCTTCACTTGTTCCGTAACCTTGCAAATCACACATTTTCAAGCACACTGAGGATTTTTTTTAAGTGAGGTGAAAGGTTCCTCTTATACCATCCCTTTCAAACAGTGAGTTTGTAAATGCCTATCACCCCAGGTCAATTTTATTTTCCTCATTTGGCCTTCCACCAATTATTTTACACTTATGCCCACTTGTGAAGGGAAAAAGGTCCTTCCTTTTACTCTAAGTGGGCTCCTCATAATTTTATACACCTCAATTAAGTCTCCACTCTGTCTCCTCTGTTCCAACGAAAACAAACCCATAATTAACTTCTTTCAAACCTGCCAAGATTCATGTAAACCTCTTATACACATCTCCAGTGCAATTGCATCTTTCCTGTAATATGATGAACTGTACATAGTACTTGAGCTGTTGTATACAATTTTAGTGTAACCTATCTACTGATACTTTATGACCTGGCTAATAAAGAAAGTAAACTTATTTTAATCATATTATCAGCCTGTCCTTCTACCTTTAAGGACTTGTGAACATACGGTATGTTCCTGTTACATACCAGCAACAATAGAAACAAAAGGAGCCATGTATAAGAGTTAGAATCTATTTATTAATAACTACTGTAATAATAAGAGAAATAAAAATGTTAGATATTAAACATTCACCCCAAAAATAAACTCGAAGTGTGTGTGTGGTCAATTCCCAAACCCCAAGTCTAGGAATAGTTCTCAAAGTTCAGTTCATCAAATCGTAAGGCAGAATGATGAGCAAAGGCTTCTGAAAACCACAGTAGATTGTAGAGAATGTAGAGCAAATGTAGAGGGAAAATTTACAAAATCCACAAGTTCCATGATGGAACCCACACGACACCTCAGTCACCGATGATCTCCATTGCTTTGTTCCAAAGTATCTGCCACACCGAGGGCACTCGATTCATGGCCGCCCACAGATATACCTGCTTTCCAGTACAGGTTAACGACAAAGTGGACTCCACAGAGTGCTCCAAAAATCCATACATGGATTGTATAGTGACAGTCACAGCTATTGTTCTTCATCCATAGATACAAAGACTGGCAGTCAGTGTCACTCTCTCTCTCTCCGTCTCTCTGTGCAACAGTCAGTAAACTCCAGTTATAGTCTTTTTTTCAGTTGCCAAAGTCAGATAACACCACACACACACACACTACTACACTACTGTCCAGGTGCCTTAAAGGGACACTCACCAAGTAGCAACCTGGCTCGTAACAGTTCCAAAGTCCTACGTTACTGCACATTTTGTAATATCCTCCTACTTTTGTACATTCCTTTGCATGCTGCACCTCCCCAAGTTCATTAACTCATATTTCTCTGGATTAGGTTCTATTTGCCACTTTTGTACCTAACCAACCAGGCAGCCTATATCTTCCTCAAGTCACTTGCTTTCCTCTGCAATATCAGCCACACAGAGGCTAGAAAAGAATAGTTATGTTTAAAATGAATGGCCAGGAACGTGGCATGTGGAATGTAATGTCGAGGAAAGTGATGTTATCCCTTTGATGGGGAAAGTAGGAAAGCACAGCATTTTGAAATGAAGATAAACCGGGAGATATTGGTATTCAGAAGAATCTTGTTGCCAAATCTTAGAAAATTACCATATTGGTATATTACACAATCAAGAAAACAGATGTTATGCTATTCCTTATTACAGAATGTGTATGATCAAAGCAGTAATACTATGATTATAAAAGGCATTGGTGCAACATATCTATTCAATTAAGTGATATTTTGTTTTCCTTACCTAAGAAAGGAGAGTGCAGCCAAAGCTTCACTAGATGGACCTTTGTGATGAAGGGATTGTCTTATGATAAAAGTTGAGGAGACTTGGCCTAGTGACACAAGATTATCAAAAGAAAATAAATTAAGTGCCCTAACAGGTTGATGCCAAATGGGTGCTTTCCCAAACTGGCGAATTACTACCACATCAGTTTACTCTCAATTATTAGTTGGGTTTGGGTTTTGTCAGGCCCATTTGGCTGAAACATTGGTCAATGAGCTGAATTCCAAGACTGAGGTGAGAGTGACTGTTCTTGACATAAAGGTACCATATGATAGAGCGTGGCAGCAAGGTAAACCTGAAGTCAGTGGACACAGATGGGAAAACATTCCTATCTGCCTAAACAATGCCTAGAGTCATTCCTCACACAAAGGAAGATGTCTGTGGTTGTTGGAGGTCAATCATCTCAGTCCCAGGACATTATGTCAGAGTTCCTCGGGCCAGTGTCCGAGGCCCAACCATATTCAGCTGCTTCATCAATCACCTTCTTTCCACCATAAAGTCAGAAGCAGGGATGTTTGATAATGACTGCACAAATGTTCAATTCCATTCATAATTCCTCATGAGCATCAAATTAAATTGAATCTGAGCTTTCACTGACAGGAGCAATGGATCATATAAGTATCATAAGATATAACCACATACTGAATTTGTACTAGCATTTGCTTCGCTAGCTTTTGCTTTTTTGTCTTTATGCTTGGGGAAGCACATTGAGATGGACAGTTGGTTAGACATTTGTTACTGGTTGCTTATTTTATTATGAAACAGGGTAGCACCTCTGCATTCAGTTCTTGGACTTCAATGAAATGGAATTCTAGAAGTAGAGTAGAATGTTTCACTGTTATAAATACATATTTATAGATGAAATTCAACCCCATCGCCTTTTTTCGTATAATGTTTTGTTGACAAAAATGTTAACTGAAATTAAGCAGCTGCCATAATACACAGAGCACAAGAGAACAATGGCAAATTTCTACACCAAAGCTTCTGATTGTCACTGACACTTTGCTGACAGCAGAAATACATAAAAGTGGAACTATACAGAGATAGTTGTTTGGTTGCCCATGTTGTGATAAAAAAACACGAGCAATTGACTTTATCTCACATGCCCAGTTCATCTTTCTACTTCCAACATCTACCTAATCTGTTCTTAAGTGTTATTATAACCTCTTTTACAACCAATGTCTTGTGATACGTTCTGCAGCCTCAAACTTCCTTTTCTAAAAAGCATTTTGTGCTCTAAATTCTTTCATTGAGTATAATTGCAACCCTTTTTTAGATCATACAGACAACCACTGGTTTATCTCCGTTGTGTCTGATCATTTGAGAAGTTTAAACATGCACATTGAATCACCCTTTAATCTCTGTTTGAATAAAACAGTGAAATTTTTGTCATTTTTCATATCTGTATTTTCATTTGCAATGTAGCTGTGTAGTGAATCTGTATTCAGTGATCTTTATTGAAATTCTTCCAGACTGCATACACATGTCCAACTAAGGTTTTGTATAAACTCACCAGTACTTTTCACTTTATAGATCCTACCGTCTAGCCACAGAATCTAGTATTACTTAGTTAACTTTAGTTACTTGTGGACATGCTTTTCATATGTTTTCAACATGTATCCCACAAATCACACTGTCCCTTCATATTACCTAACTTCCCTCAAAATCAGAACATACTTATATAATTACTTATATACTTTCACATGAAGAATGCTATATCACTGCTGAAATTGCATTCCATCTCCTCATCATGGAGTCATACAGCATGGAAACAGGCCCTTTAGCCAAACTGGTCTATGCCAACTGTGTTGCCCAGCAAGCTAGTCCCATCTGCCCACTTTGGCCCACAGCCCTCTAAACCCCTTCTATCCATGTACTTATCCAGATGTCTTTTAAATGTTATTAATGTGCCACCTCAACCACTATTTCTGGCAGCTCATTCCAAATATGCACCACCCTTTGCATGAAGAAACTGTCCCTGATGTTCCTTTTAAATCTCCCACCTCTGATCTTAAACCTATGCCCTCTTGTTTTCAGCAACCCCTCCCTGGGGAAAAGACTATGTGTTTCAATCTGTCTATGTCCCTCGTGATCTTAAATACCTCTATCAGGTCACCCCTCAATCTCCTACTTTCCAGGGAATAAAGTCCTAGTCTATGCAACCTCTTCTTGTAACTCAGGCCCCCGAGTCCAGGCAGCATCCTGGTAAATCTTTTCTACAGTCTTTCTAGTTTAATAGCATCTTTCCTATAACAGGGTGACCAAAACTGTACACAATACTCCAAGTGCAGCCTCACCAGCATCTTGTATAACTGCAACTTAGCTTCCCAACTCCTATACTGAATGCCTTAACTGATGAAGGCCAGCATGCCAAACACCTTCTTCTCTACCCTATCTACTTGTGATGCTGCTTTCAGAGAACTATGCACTTGCACTCCTAGGTCCCTCTGTTCCACAACATTCCCCAGGGCCCTACCATTCACTGTATAAGTCCTACCCTGGTTTGATCTCCCAAAATGCAATACCTCACATTTATCTGGATTGAAAACCATTTGGCAATCTTCAGCCCACATACTGAGCTGATCAAAATCCCTCTGTAATATTTCATAACCTTCGACACTATTTACAATACCACCTATTTTAGTGTCATCCACAGACTTACTAACCATGCCTTATACATTCACATTCCAAATCGTTTTATATAAATTGCAAACAACAAAGGTCCCAGCACCAACCCCTGTGGCACACCACTAGACACAGGCCTCCAGACCGAGAAACAACCCTCGACCATCACCCTCTGCTTCCTACCACTGAGCCAATTATGAATCCAATCCACTATCTCCCCCTGGATCCCATGCGATTTAGCCTTCCAGACTAGGTGCCATGAGGGACCTTGTCAAAGGCCTTGCTAAAGTCCATGTAGACAACATCCACTGCCCTACCCTCAACTACCCTCTTTGTTACCTTCTTGAAAGAACTCCAAGAGATTTGTCAGACACAACTTCCACACACAAAGCCATGTTGACTGTCCTGAATCAGACCCTATCTCTCCAAATGTTGTATCTACTTTTGACCATTTGTTTCTCAGAATTACTGTTTTCCCCATTTGCAAATTTAGGCTTCATTTCCTGTAAGCCCTATATCCAAATTCCAAGCATCTCTATAATCAGGAGTGATCCCACGTAAGATATCATCATCCACTTTCAATTACTCTGAGACTGCTATTCTGAGTTTTCTGATATTTCATCCAATATACTTTATTTTCTCTAATCCCATATCCTGTCATGGTTCTGAGTGCTAGCCCTTGATTCGGCTCCATTGATGGTGCCTCGTTGTGCAGCACATGGAGTCCATGCACTACTGATCGCATAACAACACACAACTGAGCCCCATCAGGAGACTAGCACATAAGCCCTGTTTTCACTAGCACCAGTTGTCAGAGTATTGGTCAACCTTTGAGTATACTTTGTCTCCTGGCTGCTTAGAGTTGTCAACTCTAGAGCAGTCCCGGTTTCACTGTCCCTCGTAGGATATCCAGTTTTCATGCTGGGACCCCACCTCAGAGCCCCGAGGCAGGATTCCTTCCAGTTGCCGCCTGCGTTTGGTTCTGAGGAAGTATCCCGACTCCAGTCTCGTACCAGTGCGCCACATTTGGGTTCTCCGCAAGCTTGCTCTTCGCTTGATGTTGTGACATCCCTTCGTCTTTTGCAATGTGATGCATTGTCAAAGGCTTTGGAGCACCATTCATATCAATTCTTTACTCATTCATCATATTTGAGTGACATTAACAAGGGCAACATTTATTGACCACCCCTAAGTGCCTTGAACTATTCACTAGGTCTGCTGGTTCATGTGATGAGTTATTCGCATTGAACTGGCAGGCAGAAAGTTTCAGGCTTTTGACCCAGCAACAATGAAGGAATGAATGAGTGTATATTTCCAAATCAGATTGCTGATTGATTTGGAGGGAATCTTGCAAAAGATGATGTTCTGGTGTGAGTACATCTGATTCCTTCCAGAGGGAGTATTGTTGAAGAAACCTCTGAATATTGTGGCGTTGTATCTTGTAGATGGTACAAGCTGCATTTATGGTTCCCAAATGATACAGGGGATGAATGTTTAAGGTTGTTTTGGGGATGTTCATCACATGGGCTGCTTTCTCCTGAATGGTACAGAGCTTCTTGATGTGTTTGGAGCTGTTCTTATCCAAGTATGTCGATGTCATTCCACTGCATCCCTAATTTTTCCTTACAGATGTTTCAAAGGCTCTGAGGAGCAAGGATATGAAACAGCTGCAGCACAATACCCAGCTCTTGCAAACACAGTTGTTGGAAACCATTTCACTAGAGTCCCTTTGATTCAGTAGTTTAAGTTGACACTCTTTGCTACTGAACAATGATTAACACATTATGATGTATTAAGTAGTAATAAAGAAATATATTACCTGTTTTGATGCTGGACAGCAAAGTGTACAATGCATCTCTTTGCTGCTTCCTGATTCTTATCCTTGCTTGTGGCTGTTTATTTAAGGGTATCCTGTTTTGATGAAACATCCTTGACCTGAATGGTAAACTCTTTTCTCTTTCCACTGAATCTGTCTAACCTGCTAAGTGTTGCCTGTGTTTACTGTTTTTATCCTGATTCGGGGATTGTAATAATTTAACAAACTTGAAGTGGAGTAGACTTGCAAAATATATATATTGATTTAGACTGCATCTTTATATTGCTTGACTGCACACTCACTTTTTTGGATCCTTAATACTGCCTGACTTTCAGTTTCTGCTTGGATGCATTTACTTATCTCTCCTTTGAGTATTTTTCTGATCAGTTTGTTTTTAAAAAAAACCCACAAATCTCCTGATGTGGCAAGATCTGATGTTTCTGCAGATCCTGACTTGGCTCAATTTAACTTTACTGTTATCTTCTAGTATTTGTCTTAAACTGTTGTGAAAAGAAACTTATTTTCTTATAATATTTATGCATCTTTGCAAATATGTTCCCTTTAATTTTTACTGACAGTATTCAATAGGTTATCATAGACACTACGTGCTTGGTCCAATTAACTTTGTGATGAATGTTGAGATGGTGGAGATAATTCAGCAATAGTGAAGTCACAGAATATATCACAAGAAAGTGGATGAAGGTGACCATTGTTTGGAACCAATATCACTTGCCTCTTAATCAACTCATATCCAAGTGTTGTCCATATCTTTCTTTATACAGACGAATTTGCTTTCTGACGAGTTGGTAGTGGATCTGAACACTTTGCAAAAATCAGTGAATATCAGATTCTTATTCTGAGCAAAAGGTCATTGCTGGAGTAGCTGAAAATGATGTGGAATACCTAGAAGTGCCAAA
Organism: Pristis pectinata; assembly: GCF_009764475.1. Lineage (NCBI taxonomy): Eukaryota > Metazoa > Chordata > Chondrichthyes > Rhinopristiformes > Pristidae > Pristis > Pristis pectinata. The sequence goes on along the minus strand of NC_067415.1, from coordinate 65,059,468 downwards.
TGGAGATTCCTAGGCTGAGATGTTTGGCCTTTAACAATTGTAGCCAACTTTGCATATGTTTGCAAAGCAGAGAGCTTGCCTCTGATTTCCACTGACTTTGATTTATTAGAGTTCTTGATGCTGTGCTTGGTCAAGTGCAGCTTTGATGTCAAGAGCAGTCACTCTCGTATCATTTTTGAATTTCGAAGCAAGGCTGTAATGAAGTCTGGTAATGGCAGAATCCAAACTGAACATCTACAGTACTTCAGCTTTAACAGAAACGTCCATCAAAAGCTTCCTTAAGTTTTATTTATAAACCAGTCAGAAACAGCCCCCATCTTCAATGTCACACACTCCATCTAGCTCAGATGTACCAGCACCACTATCATCCAAACACAGCCCCTTGCCTCTCAAGTTGCCACTTCAACATGCAAACCCACTTCAACATGCAAAGCCACCACAATTTAGGAGCAGGGGTTAATCTCCTGAGTCTGTTCCACCATTCAGTAACATCAAGTCTGCATTCCTGCCTAGTCATGGTAAATTTTCACCACCTTGCTTAGCAAAAATATGCCTCAAAGAAGATTCTGTTTCTCCCAAAATGTGTGGAAGAGAGTTCCAAAGATTCATGACCCAAGTGCCACCCATTTTCTAGTAATTCCATTTTATTCTCCATGCATTCCCATCAGTTATCCCCAGATTCTACCATTCCCCTGTACACCAGGGACAATTTTACAGTGACCAATTAACTTACCAACCCACAGGTCTTTAGGATGTGGAAGGAACTGGAGCACCCAAAAGAAATCCCCACGGTCATAGGGAGAAAGTACAAACTCTGAACAGATGCACTGGAAGTCAGGATTGAACCCAGGTCATTGGAGCTATTCGGCAGCAGCATTGCTTGCTGCCTTTGAGGTTTTTATGAGGATAGCAAAATTAAGTTAAATAGTAAAAGAAAGAGTGAACCTAAATGGCAATGATAAATATCTGAGGGAGAATAAAATATTGACATATTTTCCCCATGCACTTACAAAGCAATGTGAATGGAGAACTGCAGGAGAACCAGAAGAGGTTAAAGAAGTGAATATTTTTCAAGAAAATGGTACTCAAATTTATTGAGAATTATTTGGACTGGGAGAGATTGCTGAGCAAGTAGTAGATGGATTAATCACAGTTTGCTAACACTTTAGGATATAGGAAATGAAAGGTAGGATTGTTAAAGTAGTATAACTGTTCAATAAAGTTGGAAGTTAGAAGCTAGTTAACTGTAACAGACAGCCTTCAGCTGATAGGAAAACTCCTGAAACCAAAGAGAAATGTTATCAATTCTGAACTATGTAATAAGCTTGGAATAATAAGGAACAGAGAATTAGATATTAGAGAATGCCATTATTAGAGTGTGATACAAAACTTTTATTACTGCAGTGAGTGTATAACTGTTTAGGTCATGGACCCATTGTTGTAAAATTGGGTATCATTGAAAGCCTCAGGGCATCATTATGATATTAAAAGGTATTGCTCATTTTCAAAGTCAGAAATGTGCCACCTGATGCAACTTTTGGGAGTGTTGATGTTCCTGGGAGTATTGATACTAAGATAAATGACAGCAGTGGTGGCTCTGGTGTGGAACAGACTTTGGGTGCTGATTGTAAAGCCAGCAGGAGCCCTGGAAGGGCTGAGGCCCCTCTGTCTCTTCCTTGAACTAAAGCCTAATTAGTTGCCCTCCAACAACACACACAGTCACCTGGCTGAACTCGCTCTCACTTTGAACAACTTCTCCTTCAGATCCACTCACTTTCTCCAAATAAAAGCAGTAGCAATGGGAACTGGCATGGTACCATCTATCTTTCTGTAGGTACATGAAACAATTTGTTTCAGTCTCATGCTGGCTCCCTCCCTTAACTCTTTTCCAGTACATTGATGACTGTATTGGTGCTGCTTCCTGTACTCATACAGAACAAAAATATTTTATTACTTTTGCTGCCAATTTCCAGCGTGCTCTCACTTTTACATGGTCCATCACTGAATCTTCTCAGGAGATGGGTTAGTGATAAACCTCCATTTCAAGCCCACAGACTCTCACTGCTATCTTGACCAGATTTGTAAAAGACTGATAATGCTCAGCTAAACAGATTCAATTTCTGTATACTTTCAGAGATGATGTTCAGTTTCCACAGTACAATGTACTCTTGATTAAAGATCATAACTATTAAAATGGATAGAATATCACCATGGAAACAAAAAGATCACAAATAGATTGGGCACAAAGTGCAAACAGCATTCAATGAAGGTGACTGAAGAGATGGGACAGATATATTGTGAACTCCCTGTTGATATATTCAACAATTTGATGTGTCAGGGATTGTTACTCCATTTGGAAGGTGTCGCTTGCATCTGCAATATTCAATGAAAGGGTAAATCAGAACCAGGGAATTACAGGTTTATAGGCTGATCAATCATAAGGATGGCACCTGCAGATGTTTTTATGGAATATCTGTTATATTCACTGAAAAAGAAATTTGAATAATTAGTGGCATACACGTTGACTTTTAAAATAGAAAATCACATCTTGACAACTTGAATTTTTTTCGAAAGGTGTTGGTGAGGGAAATTCAGTTGATGTCATCTCATTAGATTTTTCTAATGGCTGTGACATTTTACCTCACACTGGTTGTTATCTTGTATTAATGAGAACTTGTTACCCTATATCTGACATTGGCTGCATTCTCTTTGGCTCAAAACCATGGCTGAGGATCAACCTGAAAGTCGTCTACCGGGATTGGTGTTTAGATTGTCTTGTTTAACTATTTTGGTAACAACCTCTTCGTTGGCACCGGGCTTATGGTCAGTTGATGACACCAAGTATCAAAACTGTAAAGAAGTAAAACTTATGTAAGAATATTTTGATAGATCTGAAGAATTGGGCATGTAATCCAGACAAATGCCATTTAATTAAGACATGCATTATGATTCATGCTGGTAGATCAAACATTTAGGTATGAAGCTTCTATTTTGAGCGCAAACTGCACTTCCAGCAGAAGTTGTGGCCACATTACAGCTGTATTGAAAGGTACCTTTCCTTCATCTCCTCAACACCCAGTCCCCAAGCTTACACTTATGTTTTTGGTAGCCAAACACAAGATTTGCCATGAACATTGCAACCATACAACATATTTAAGTTTCTTTAAAAAATATTTATTGAAGTATTGGGCTGGAAGTTACAGAGGTAATGATAGTGAAATGACTGGTGCTTATTGTCATTATTCAATAATGCTGACAGAGACATTAGAATTCCCACCTTTACACAGACAATCATGAGTTTCTCTTATTAATTTGCCATGAGCCCTTCAGGCTACACTGTGCTGTTGAACTTAATATGAAGTTCAATAAGGATGCAAGAACAAGAATTTGGCAGTCCACCTTTTGTCACAGAAACACTTCCCACTTTTTGTCAAAATTCATGCTGAGTGAATTGCTGAAACTAAGTGCACATTTTATACCAAGATCAGTGGCACATGCTGGAAGTTTGCTGCTGAATGCAAAGTCTAGGTCACCTAGAGGAGATTAACTCAGTGCAGTTTGATTAATACAGCTAAAACTAAGTATTGTAAATCACACTGTCAATCCAGCTTCTTAGATTTAAATCATTTTAAAATGAGAGAAAATTATTTCACAGTTAGATAAGATTACAGAGTTGAGGTTCTTTAAACAAGAAATTAATTCAAAAATAAAATTCACATTTAATATCCTTCCACTCAAAGTTCCAGCATAATTTTATATCCTTGTAACAATCTTGCAAGTGAATGCAATTAGCAGTGATTAAATCTTCATGGGGTGGAGACGGCTTTTAGCCCAATATTTTGAAAACTAGCAAAAATAAAACTTGTATGAACTAGACTTGCACTGAAAGCAATTTGACCTTAGTGCTCTGTGATCTTTCGCTCTGGTTAAACCCATTTTGGAGAGAATTCACTGAAACAGAATGGGAATTCCAGGCTGAAGTTGTCAGAGGACAGCAATAAAAACAGTCTAGCAATAAAGGGTTGGAGCATTCAGTTTGTGCTGAACTGCCAGTGTTCTTACAAATGTCAGAAAATTTGGGACATAAACAAGAGCACAGACATGCCATATTTGCTGGCCAAATTCCACCGGTTATCAAAGTTTGCTGATAACACTAAATTGAGTGGAAAAACAAATTGTGCAGAGGATGCAGAGAGTCTCGCTGTCTAATTGGAAGTAGTGGGGCTCGACAGCGCAGGCGCGTGACATAAGCAGGTAGCACGCGGGCAGTTTAAAAAGAAGACTGCCATATCCAGCAGGCAGCGTTCGAAGCAGGCCGTGGAGTGAGAGGGAGCAGAGTGATTGGGCTTTGGCTCAACGGACTTAGGTGGTAATGGGGTGAGGCAAGATTTATAGAGCGAGGGTAAGTTACTAGTTTATTTATTTTAGTAACATTAGACAGTGCCATAGAAGTATGCATCTGGGGTTAGTTTTATGTTTGGAGTGCCAGATGTGGGGACCCTGGGAGACTACCAGCCTCCCCGAGGACTACATTTGCACAAAGTGCATTGAGGTGCTGCTCCTCAGGGATCATGTTAGGGACCTGGAGCTGCAGTTCAATGACCTTTGGCTGATTAGAGAGAGTGAGGAGGAGATAGACAGAAGCTATAAAGAATCTGTAGGGAGTACCTCTGTGGCAGTCCCCCTCAAAAATCGGTATCTCATTTTAGATTCTGTTGGAGAGGATGACCCGACAGAGGAAGACCACGGCAAACAGGACTTCGGCACCGTGTCTGGTGCAGTGGTCCAGCGGGCAAGAAGAAATGCAGTGGTTATTGGGGATTCTATTGTGAGGGGAACAGATAAGAGATTCTGCGAACTCGACAACAATACCCAGATGGTGTGTTGCCTCCCTGGTGCCAGGTGCAGAGGGTACAGGATGTCTCGGACTGGGTCCGGAATATTCTGAGGGGAGAGGGTGATCAGCTAGAAGTCTTTATACATGTAGGTACCAATGACGAAGGTAGAAAAAAAGAGGAGGTCCTGAAGGAAGATTACAAGGAGCTAGGAAGAAGGTTGAGAAGCAGGACCTCCAGGGTAGTAATCTCAGGATTACTACCTGTGCCATGTGCTAATGAAAGTAAGAATAGCAAGATCAAGCAGATGAATGCGTGGCTGAGTGACTGGTGCAGGGGGCAGGGCTTCAAATTCTTGGATCATTGGGACCTTTTTTGGGAGAGGTACGACCTATTCACAAAGGATGGGTTACACCTGAACTCCAAGGGGTCTAATATCCTGGCGGAAATGTTTAATATAGCTGTTGGAGAGGGTTTTAACTAATTTGGCAGGGGGAAGGAAACCAGGATGTTAGGATAGAGGAAGAGGTATATAGGAAAAAGTCCAAGACAGTGTGCAGTGAAGATGGTAAGAAGGACAGGCAGGTGAGAAGACAGGATAATTTGCTGAACAATAGAAATACAGCAAAATCGGTAGCAGATACTGGTCTAAATGTACTACATTTAAATGCACATAGCATTAGAAATAAAGTGGATGACCTAGTGGCACAGCTACAGATTAAAAAAATATGACATTGTGGCAATCACCGAGTCATGGCTTAATGACAGTTGTGATTGGGAACTGAATATCCAGGGGTACACAGTGTATAGGAAAGATAGGCGGGTAGGCAGAGGTGGGTGGTGTGGCCCTTATGGTTCGTAATGATATAAAATCAATAGAGAGAAGGGACATAGGGTCAGAAGAAGTGGAATCCTTATGGGTGGAGCTAAGAAATAGCAAGGGTAAAAGGAGTGAAATATAGGCCCCCTAACATCAGCCAGGATGTGAACTATAAGTTACAGCTAGAAATAGAAAAAGCTTGTCAGAGAGATAATGTCAAGATAATTATGGGGGAGTTTAACATGAAGGTGGATTGGGAAAGCCAGGAAGGCAGTGGATCTCAGGAGAGCGAATTTGTGGAGTGTCTACAGGATGGCTTTTTGGAGCAACTTGTTGATGAGCCCACCAGGGGATCAGCTGTTTTGGATTGGGTGCTGTGTAACGAACCGGAGTTAATTAGGGAACTAAAGGTAAAGGAACCATTAGGAACTAGCGATCACAATATGATTGAATTCAGTTTCAAATTTGAAAAGAAGAAGCTGATATCAGATGTGTCAATATTTCAGTGGAACAAAGGAAATTACAGTGGCATGAGAGAGGAACTGGCCCAAATTGATTGAAAAAGTAAGCTAGTTGGAGGGACAGCAGAGCAGAAATGGATGGAATTTCTACAAGAAATATGGAAAATGCAGGATAGATATATTCCAAGAAAAAGGAAGATTATGAATGTGGAAAAGTGGCACAAAGGTGGATAACGAGAGAGGTGAAGGCTAAAATAAAGGCAAAGGGGAGGGCATACAAGGAAGCAAAAATTAGTGGGAAAACAGAAGACTGGGAAACTTTTCAAAACTTACAGAAAGAAACTAAGAAGGTCATTAGGAAAGAAAAAATGAATTATGAAAGGAAGTTGGCAGATAACATTCAAAAAGATACTAAGAGTTTTTTTTAAATATATGAGGAGTAAAAGAGAGACACGGGTTGATATAGGACCAACTGAAAACGGTGCTGGAGAAATTATAATGGGTAACAAAGAGATGTCAGGGGAACTAAATGAGTATTTTGCATCAGTCTTCACTGTGGAAGACATCAGCAATATACCTGATAGTCAGGGGTCTCAGGGGATAGAACTGAGTTCGGTCAAGATTACAAGAGAGAAGCTGCTAAGGAAGCTAAATGGACTAAAGACATAAGTCTCCCAGACCGGATGAGGTGCTCCCCTGGGTTCTGAAGGAGGTGGCTTTAGAGATTGTGGAGGCATTGATGATAAATTTCCAGGAATCGATAGACTCCAACGTGGTTCCAGGGGACTGGAGGGTCGCAAATGTAGTTCCGCTGTATAAGAAAGGTGAGAGGCAGCATAAAGGAAATTATTGACCCATTAGTCTGACATCGGTGGTGGGAAAGTTATTGGAATTGATCCTCAAGGATGAGTTTATGGAATACCTAGAGGTACAAGGCAAGATAGGTCCAAGCCAGCATGGTTTCATGAAGGGAAGATCCTGCCTGACCAACCTATTGGAGTTTTTTGAGGAAATCTCAGGTAGCGTGGATAAGGGAGAGGCTGTGGATGTTGTGTATTTAGACTTTCAAAAGGCCTTCGACAAGGTGCTGCACAATAGGCTGATTAATAAGTTGAGAGCTCATGGAATTACAGGTAAGATAACAGAATGGGTGGAGCATTGGCTGCTAGGCAGAAAGCAAAGGGTGGGAATAAAGGGATCCTGTTCTGGTTGGCTACCGGTGACTAGTGGTGTTCCACAGGGGTCGGTGCTGGGGCCGCTTCTTTTTACTTTGTACATTAAAGATTTGGATGATGGAGTAAATGGTTTTGTGGCTAAGTTTGCAGACGACACCAAGATAGGTGGAGGATTAGGAAGTATTGAAGAAACAGGAAGGTTGCAGAGAGACTCAGATAGTTTAGGAGAATGGGCAAAGAAATGGCAGATGAGATTCAATGTTGAGAAATGGTGCCATTGTACACTTTGGCAAAAAGAAATAAATGGGCAGATTATTATCTAGATGGGGAGAAAATTCAAAGTACAGAAGTACAAAGGGACTTGGGGGTACTCGTGCAGGATACCCTAAAGGTTAACCACCAGGTCGGATTGGCAGTAAAGAAAGCGAATGCTATGTTGGCATTCATTTCGAGAGGTATAATGTATAAAAGTAAGTAAGTGAGGCTTTATGGGGCACTGGTGAGACCTAATTTGAAAACTGTGTGCAGTTTTGGGCCCCTTATCTTAGGAAGGATGTACTGATGTTGGAGAGGGTTCAGAAAAGATTTACGAGGATGATTCCTGGAATGAAAGGGCTTACTTATGGTGAGTGTTTGTCGGCTTTTGGACTGTACTCACTGGAGTACAGAGGAATGAGAGGGGACCTCATAGAAATATTTAGAATGTTGAAAGGATTGGACAGAGTAGATGTGGTTAAGCTGTTTCCCTTGCTGGGTGAGTCCAGGACTAGAGGGCACAATCTTAGAATTAGAGGGTACCGGTTTTAAAACAGAAATGAGGAGAAATTTCTTTAGCCAGAGGGTAGTGAAATTATGGAATTCTTTGCCGTGTACAGCTGTGGAGCCCCTATCATTGGGGGCGTTTAAGGAGGAGATAGATAGGTATCTAATTAGTCAAGGTATCAAGGGATATGGGGATAAGGCTGGAAATTGGGGCTAGATAGGAATAGTTTTAGTTTAGCTCATGGAGCAGACTCGATGGGCTGAATGGCCTACTCTGCTCCTTTGTCTTGTGATCTTGTGAGACATAGATAGGTTAAGTGTGTGGGCAAGGGTCTGGCAGATGGAGTACAATGTGGGTAAATAGGAGGTCATCCACTTTAGAAGGATAATAGAAGATCAGATTATTATTTAAATGGTGAAAGATTGCAGCATGCTGTTGTGCAGAGGGACTTGGAATACTTGTGAATGAATTGCAAAAAGTTGGTTTGCAGGTGTAACAGGTTATCAAGAAGGCAAATGGAATGTTGGCCTTCGTTACTAGAGGGATTGAATTTAAGAGCAGGGAGGTTATGCTGCAACTGAACAGGGTACTGGTGAGACCACAACTGGAATACTGCATGCAGTTCTGGTCTCCTTACTTGAGAAAAGATATACTGGCTTTGGAGCCAGTGCAGCGGAGGTTCACCAGGTTGATTCCAGAGATGAGGGGGTTAGCCTCTGAGGAGAGATTGAGTCAGCTACGACTATACTCACTGGAATTCAGAAGAATGAATGATCTTATAGAAACATAAAAAATTATGAAAGTGATCGATAAGATAGAAGCAGGAAAGTTGTTTCCACTGGTAGGTGAGACTAGAACCAGGGGACATAGCCTCAAGATTCAGGGGAATAGATTTAGGATGAAGATGAGGAGAAACTGCTTTTCCCATAGAGTAGTGAATCTGTAGAATTCTCTGCCCGGGGAAGCAGTAGAAGCTACATCATTAAATATATTTAAGACACGGTTAGGTAGATTTTTGCATAATAGGGGAATTAAAGGTTATGGGGAAAAGGCAGGTAGGTGGAGCTGAGTCCACGGCCAGATCAGCCGTGATTTTATTGAATGGCGGAGCAGGCTCGATGGGCCAGATAACCGACTCCTGCTCCTATTTCTTATGTTCTTATAATTTTAAGCCTGCACTCCAGTCTCGGTATCTAGTGGTAACTTGCTGAATTTGCCAGCAGTTACACTGGGTAATCTGCCCACTGAACTTGTTGCAGGTTGTCCTTGCAGACTCAATGCAAGGACAACAAGCCCATTTATCTGAATGTAGAACTAATGCAAAGGAGAAGGATAGGTAAAAGGTCATTTACACTTGCTTGAATTAGTTAAATTTGTTTTAACAGTAATTATTTAAAAGTATTAAGTTGTAATGGTTTAATATTTGTAAACAATTTGTGATAACTTAATTTATTTTTAATAATTGATAAATATTTCTGAATGTAAAAGACATGATTATATACGTATCTAATTCTGTTTATGGGAGCTCATTGAGCACTAAGTGACTGCCTCATTTTCCAACATTACAACAGTAACCACACTTCAAAAGAACTACTTTGCAGATTAGCACCACTGATAATACATTACTCCTTCAACAGACTTGTCGCCTGTGATGAATCACTTGCCCTTGACCTATGTGGTAAGTACATTGCTGGAGGAAGCATGCAGGTCATGTATCAGTACAAATTCTCATACTTCAGTGGAAGCAGTGATAGAGGCAGTTAGGTTTTCACATGGTAATTGACAGATCATGATGAAGCAGGAGCGGATTGTAGATACAAGATCAGCTTTGAAGATTTTGTTTATGTACCCAATCTCTATTCAGCTGGATGCAGCAGATGTACCTTGGGGTGCTCTGCAAAGATGATGGTTCTGAAGCACCAGCAAAGAATTTTTAATATACTTGCAAGTGTCACAGCTATACGGTATCCATATGAAGGGAAACTGAAAAGGTCCATCAAAAACATAAGTAGCATCATGTCATCAGGTTTTGCACTGATGTTCATGACCCTATAAAGAGTGACCACCTTCACAGGGAATTAATCACTGTATTCAAATTACCACATGAAGGGAAGCAGCAACACTAGGTCCCAACGATGCTGTTCCTGCTGCTGTTCGTTTTGATATTCAGCATATTTCTAAATTAACACAGAGTAAGGAGCACCAATGCTAATAAGACATCAAATTTATTTTGATGCAAATCTGTCAGGCAGTGATTGTACAGGTTGGTCATGGGCAAGGTGACACGGGACTTTGCTCAGAATCCTTCCACTTCTCACCCACTGATCTCTCCACTAGCCACCAATCCCCTCACCTTTTCCCTTCCATGAACAGTCCATGCCACATATGCTGCGTGTTGTCTGGATGGCTGGTATTGTGACAGCATAGTTGCTTGAGGTCCAGCCAGGGCACGGACAGGAACCAAATACTAATGACACTCACTAAGAGCACCTCAGCCTTCAGAGTAGAGTGACAGGAGGTCATCGCAATGAAACGTTAACTTTGTATTTTCTCTATATATACTGGTCGACTTCCTGAGTATCTCCAGCATTTTTTGTTTTATTTCAGGGACCTGACCAGCCTGCATCAACCTTTACTGAAGATAGTGGCTATAGTGTGTAGAAGTGCTTGGAGAAGACTTGCAGTTTCATAGGAGTGTGGACAATATCACATCATTAGGTTTCTATGATACATTTTGATGCACAAAATAAAATTGATCCGGTGCTTTCTTATCTTTCCCATTTTTTTGGTTAGTGCCTGAAAAGTGGCTTTTTCAACCGTATTGATGAAATAAGAAATTATATCGATCAAGGGAGGTTGTGAAAGGGTTCCTTGGCTGTTTGTAGGATTGCCCTCTGTTGGGAGGAGGAGGATAGGGATCAGTGAAAGTGTACTTTGCATAGGATTGCCTGACAACAGTAACACCATTGTCTGACCAGTAATGTACCCCCTTGGTGTTGCATTGTCTGTATCACATTGCTCTACATCCTCCACAAAATCATCTCAAAGGGCTCTGCAACCTAATCCTAATATCTCCAGCTGGTCTAAACTTCTGCTGCTAAATCCTATGCAGAGCACTTCACAACCTTTCTGGAAACACTGCTGGTATGTATTTGAAGGTCATCTCCAGACCTGTCCAGGCATGCCAGTGACTTACTCAATGCCAAATCGAGATGTCATATAACTTTCCTTGTCAGATAGTTCCTGGGCCTTATTGGTTGGATTTCACATAGTTGTCATCAGTCAGGGTTTAAATGGAGATCCATTGATTACTTTGTTTTTCAGGGGTGCTTTAATTGCTACATACTTTCTGCCCATTCATGCTAGCTTGCACTTGTAGGAAGATAGCGGTAACCATAGGCATTTGAACTGACACATTCTGGTTGGTATCTTTGTCGGCAAGATTCACTTAATTGCTGGCTTTAGCAAATAAAACAATCATTGGCCTCAAATACATTTATGAAGTAGGCTGCAAGATCTTGCAATGTCTCCAGAAATATTCAGGAAGGACCCTGAAGGAAACATGCTAAAGACAGTAATGATATTTATAACCACTAATGAAATGTGGATGTCAGCTCTATTTGCATCAGAGCCTGTTCCAGCAGGCTGCAAATGACTGCCACTACCCGAAGTGCAGCCATAAGCCTCTTGAGACTCTGGGGGCTTATAGGCACTTTGAGGAAGTTTGTTCTCTGTATACTCTGTGTACTGGTTTTAGTGTACTGTGAGATGTAGCTCTCCACTGTCAACCCTGAGGAGTCACAGGAATGTGAGGAGCAGGCTACAACTTTTCTCTGACTCTGATTCCTGCTGGCTGGCCTTGTTTCTTCTAGTTCTGGTCCCAGTGATGTGCTGTTCCTGCCGCTGTTCATCTTGATCCTTAACTTGTTTCCTAATTAACACAATGTAAGCAGCAGCAATGCTAATAATCAAATCTCTGAAGTGGAGAATTCAGGTAATAACCTCATTTAAACTCTAAAGGATTGCAGTGTTACCTCCATCCTTTCCATAAAAAAATCTTTAACAGAAGTGCTCAAAAAACAGCTGTGACTTTGCACTACCTATTACTAGATTAGCCTGTCAATCTTCAGTAACCTATTATGCCACTGTTCTTGCTTTAATTTCACTGATGAATTCTTGGAAGTCTGAGAAATCCATGGACATATAGTTAAATTGGAAAAGCTGTTTTAATATCATTCTAACATCTATTAACATATTAAAATTGATGACCCACCTCTCCTAAGAGGTTGCTCACACAAGGGCTCACACGCTCTTAAATTCAGAAGTCGGCAGGTTGAAGCTGGCTTCCTGATGCATTAACATTTCCACTGCTTTCAGTTCTCCTGTTCACTCCCAATGCTATTCATCGTCCTGTTTAAAATTTTCCCCATTGTTTCCAGAATTGTTTTGCAATTCACGCTATAGCAGCATAAATCAATTAACAGAGTACACAATATACATTCTAACATTTTATAGAACCATAGAACAATACGGCACAATACAGGCCCTTCGGCCCACCATGTTGTGCTGCCCTTCAAACCAAACCAAAGACTATCTAACTCCTTCCTCCCACGTATCCCTCTAATTTAAGTTCCTCCATATGCTTATCTAACAATCTCTTGAACTTGTCCAATGTATCAGCCTCCACCACCACCCCAGGCAGCGCATTCCATGCACCAAGCACTCTCTGGGTGAAAAACCTCCCTCTGACATCACCCTTGAACTTCCCACCCATTACCTTAAAGCCATGTCCTCTTGTTTTGAGCATTGGTGCCCTGGGAAAGAGGCGCTGGCTGTCCGCTCTATCTATTCCACTCAATATCTTGTATTACCTCTATCATGTCTCCCCTCATCCTCCTTCTCTCCAATGAGAACAGCCTTAGCTCCTTTAGTCTCTCCTCATAATCCATACTCTCTAATCCAGGCAGCATCCTGGTAAATCTCCTCTGCACTCTTTCCAACACCTCCACATCCTTCCTATAATGAGGTGACCAGAACTGGACACAGTACTCTAAGTGTGTCCTAACCAGAGTTTTGTAAAGCTGCATCATCACTTCTCGGCCCTTAAACTCGAACCCCCGACTTATGAAAGCTAACATCCCATAAGCTTTCTTAACTACCCTATCTACCTGTGAGGAGACTTTCAGTGATCTATGGATATGAACCCCCAGATCCCTCTGCTCCTCTACACTGCCCAGAATCCTGCCATTTACCTTGTATTCAGCCTTGGAGTTTGTCCTTCCAAAGTGTACTACCTCACACTTCTCTGGATTGAACTCTATCTGCCACTTCTCAGCCCAGCTCTGCATCCTATCAATATCCCTCTGCAAGCTTCTACAGCCCTCCACACTATCCACAATACCACCAATCTTTGTGTCATCTGCAAACTTGCTAAACCAGCCTTCCACCCCCTCATCTAAGTCGTTAATAAATATCACAAAAAGTAGAGGTCACAGAACCGATCCCTGCGGGACACCACTAGTCACAGCCCTCCAATCTGAATGCACTCCCTCTACCACAACCCTTTGCTTTCTACAGGCAAGACAATTTTGAATCCACACAGCCAAGCTTCCCCGGATCCCATGGCCTCTGACCTTCTGAAGAAGCCTGCCATGCGGAACCTTGTCAAATGCCTTACTAAAATCCATGTAGACCACATCCACTGCACTACCCTCATCAATCTTCCTGCTCACCTCCTCAAAGAACCCTATCAGGCTTGTGAGGCAAGTTCTTCCCTTCACAAAGCCATGCTGGCTGTCCCTAATCAGTCAATGTTTCTCCAAATGCTCATAGATCCTATCTCTTAGAATCCTTTCCAACAGCTTACCCACCACAGTTGTAAGGCTCACCGGTCTGTAATTCCCTGGACTATCCCTACTACCTTTTTTGAATAAGGGGACAACATTCGCCACCCTCCAATCCTCTGGTACCATCCCTGTGGACAACGAGGACTCAAAGATCCTAACCAACGGTTCAGCAATCTCCTCCCTCGCCTCACGAAGCAGCCTGGGGAATATTCCATCAGACCCCAGGGACTTATCTGTCCTAAAATTTTCTAACAACTCCAACACATCCTCTCTCTTAATATCTACATACTCTAGAACATTACCCTCACCTACACTGTTCTCAGCATCTTCAAGACCCCTCTCCTTGGTGAATACTGAAGAGAAGTATTCATTGAGAACCTCACCCACTTCCACAGCTTCCAGGCACATCCTCCCACCTTTGTCTTTAATCGGACCTACCTTTACCCTGGCCATCCTTCTGCTCTTTACTTACGAGAAAAAAGCCTTGGGATTCTCCTTAACCCTACTCGCCAAAGCCTTTTCATGTCCCCTTCTCGCTCTTCTCAGCCCTTTCTTAAGTTTCTTCCTTGCTACTCTATATTCCACATGAGCCCTGTCCAATCCTTGCTGCCTACACCTTATGTATGCTGCCTTCTTCCTCCTAACTAGTTGTTCCACCTCTCTCGTTACCCATGGTTCCTTCACCCTACCATTCCTTCTCTGCCTCACCGGGACAAATTTATCCCTAACATCCTGCAAAAGATCCCTGAACATCGACCACATCTCCATAGTACATCTCCCTTCAAAAATGTCACCCTAATTTACACTCCCAAGTTCTTGCCTTATAGCCTCATAATTCACCTTCCCCCAATTAAATATCTTCACGTCCTCTTTGCTCCTATCCCTGTCCATGACAATTCTAAAGGTTATGGAGCAATGGTCACTGTCCCCCAAATGCTCACCCACCGATAGATCTGTCACCTGACCCGGTTCATTACCTAAGACTATATCTAATATGGCATTCCCTCTAGTTGGCCTGTCAACATACTGCGTCAGGAATCCATCCTGGACACACTTAACAAACTGCGCCCCGTCTAACCCTTTGGTACTAAGTAGGTTCCAATCAATATTTGGATAGTTGAAGTCTCCCATTATAATAACCCTGTTATTTTCGCATCTCTCCAAAAACTGCCTCCCAATCTGCTCCTCAGTATCCCTACTGCTACCAGGGGCCCTATAGAATACTCCCAGGAGTGTAACTGTCCCTTTCTTGTTCCTAACTTCTACCCATATTGACTCTAGAGAGGATCCTTCTACATTATCTACCCTTTCTGCAGCTGTAACTGTGTCCCTGACCAGTATCACCACCCGTCCTCCTCTTCTCCCCCCCTCCCTATCCCTTTTAAAACACTGAAAACCAGGAATATTCAATATCCATTCCTGCCCCGATGTCAGCCATGTCTCTGTAATAGCCACAATATCATAGTCCCATGTACTTAACCAAGCTCTCAGTTCATCTCCCTTATTCCTGATGCTTCTCGCATTCAAGTAAATGCACTTTAGCCCATCCACCTTACTACTTTAGTAGCTTGTACTCTGCTTCTCCTTCCTCAAAGCCTCTCTACTTGTCAGATCTGACTTTGCCCCATCCCCTTCCTCTGATCTACTCCTCTGGTTCCCTTTCCCCTTGCAATCTGGTTTAAACCCTCCTGAACCACCCTAGCAAATCTGGCCGCAAGGATATTGGCCCCCCTCAAGTTCGGGTGTAACCCATCCTCTCTGTACAGGTCCCGCCTTCCCCAGAAGAGATCCCAATGATCCAAAAAGCTGAAACCATCCCTCCTGCGCCAACTTCTCAGCCACGCATTTATCTGCCATCTCCTCCTATTCCTACCTTCACTATCGCGTGGCACTGGCAGCAATCCCGAGATCACTACCCTCGAGGTCCTGTCCTTCAGCCTTCTGCCTAGCTCCCTAAACTCACTTTTCAGGACCTCATCCCTCTTCCCACCTATGTCATTGGTACCAACATGGACCACAACTTCTGGCTGTTCTCCCTCCCGCTTTAGAATCCTGTGGACCTGATCAGTGACATCCCGGACCCTGGCACCTGGGAGGCAATAAACCATCCGGGATTCATGCTCACTGCCACAGAACCTCCTATCTGTTTCCCTGACTATCGAGTCCCCTATCACTACCGCCTTCCTCTTCTCTTCCCTTCCCTTCTGAGCAGCAGGACCGGTCCCAGTGCCACAGACCTGGCTACTGCAGCTAGGCCTCGGCAGGTCATCCCCCTCAACAGTTTCCAAAGCGGAAAACCTGTTACTGAGGGGAACAGCCTCCGGGGTCCTCTGCTCTATCTGCCTGTTTGTTTTCTTTTTCCTTTTCCCTCCCCTGACAGTCACCCTTCTATCTACTTCCTGGACTCCAGAATTACCTGCCCTTAGGGGGGTGACTGTCTCCTCATGTACAGTATCTACAGAACTCTCCCCCTCCCTGATGCTGTGCAGTATTTGAAGCTGTAACTCCAGCTCATCGATTTTGAACCGAAGTTCCTCCAGCCTCAAGCACTTACTGCAGATGTGGCCATCGTGGACCGCAGCAAGGTCCACTAGCTCCCACATCAAGCAGCTGCAGCACACCACCCTGTCCTCCATCTGAACTAATTCCTTTTTTTTCCCCCCTAGTTCTTCCTACTTAAATATTTATAACAGATAACAGGTAAACCTTACCTTTACCTACCTACCAGTTACTCACCTGCCTTGCCCCTTTACGCCGAAGCCCTTTAAGCCAAAGTCCGACCACTCCACTCCCTCTCACTCCGCTGCCTGCTCCGACGCTGCCCGCTGGATATGGCAGTTTGCTTTTTAAACTGCCCGCGCCGCACCTGTGCAGTCCAGCCCCCACTCTTCCCGACTAAAACTTATGGCACCAACGGTTCTGTATTTTTCTTATTGATGACAGTATTTATTTTAAAGTATATAGTATATCAAGGTTGTAGTTGAGGAGACTCAGGTGAGAAAAATAAGTTAACGTAGAAAAGTGGTCCAAAAGATAACACAGGTGAGAGAGATTGCTTTTTTTGTTGTTTTAATTCTTCAGAACCTGATCCTGATTGCAACAAATTAATGAAGCCAGGCATTTAGCCACAGGATGAAAAGCTAAGGCTCTGACAAGTGTAGATTGTGATAGTTCTGATGCTTAAGTACAGAGAACTGGCAAGCGTTCCACGATTTGTCCAGCTCGCATTTAATTATCTCTTATAAAGGGAATATAATGGGGAATCAGATGAAGGATGAGGTGAAGGAATGGTGGAAAAGAATGTACATGTTGAATCAATAAAATTATGTAAGTTTTAAAAATAAATTAGCAGAGTTTAAAATATTTAATGTTTTAGAAAAATGCAACAAAATGAAAAAATAACAGATGAAAGAAATTGAGGGATTTGATAGCTGAAGCAAGTTAGATCATTGTTTTTAGGTCACAAGGGAATCCATTGCAGGTTGATGGGATGAGTTCCAAAACATAGTTACTGTGAGAAATGTTTAAAAACTGCACCGAGTGAAAACACATTAAGCCTGTAATTGGAATACATGGATTAACTGCTGGGTCCAAAGGTAGCAAAGGAATTCCATTTATTTTCCGACTCTGTTGACCATAAAAATCGAGCATTATTTAAGCAGAACCAGTACTGTAGACGAGGTCTCGGTGATAATGCAGGCAGGCTCATGGGCTCTAAAGAAGGAGGCATAGAAGAGCTTATGTTTTCAGACACTATCTCCAGAGTCTGCAAAGACCTATGCTTCTATCTCATTCTCTCTGAAATGTAATGTCTCTGACGCATCTATCATTGGAACCAGTTCCCCTTTATTTACTTTATTAAAACTTGTCTTGATTTTGAACACACCCAATGAATCTCTTAATCTACTATGTGTCTGCTCACTTCACAATATGTGCTCTGGTGAAATCTGTCACTGTTCTTCTCATAGTTTTACTGCATGTGTAAAGGTGCTGCCAATCTGCAAACTTTAAATTAATGCTCGACTAATAATGAGTCTTGATCATTAATATATTTTGCCCGAGTGTTCCTTGCACAGGAGGTAGCCACGTTTAATTCAAGCAGTCATTTCTGATGCCAAAGGCAACCATTTTCTAAATTTTAACACATGTGTAAAATCTGGATTTCTATTTGCAAACTTTGTGCTGGCTTTCAAGAGAATGAAAGCTGGCTTTTCAAACTAGTGTTTAAGACTAAGTGAAAATAAGCAAAACCCGAAATGGAACTGTGATTTGTTTCAGACTGAAGCAAAGCTTAGAGAAATGAAAATAATAGATTGGTAATTACTTGTAAGCTTCAGCATAAAATTTTGTGAAATTAATTCTCATATTAATGAATGCCTTTAAATTGAAAATTCATTTCCATGGCAATTGCACCGTTTGTCTTTCACTTAGTCATAGGGATCAAATTTTTCAAAAACAGTGACTCAACAGTGTATATTCTAGATGCAGAAGTTCCAGTAGGGTGTCTCCTGTATCAAATATGAGATACAACTTACCAAGTTAAAGAAGAGCAACAATATTTTACATTGGGCCATTCACCAAGAGCAGCTGAAGTGCCAGCCTGAGTCTCCCATGGAGTTCACAGTTGGAGTGCCTACTTCTGCAGACTTTCCAGTTGTCAAGTTCAGTATTTAAGAGGCTGACGCTGGCCTGGTAGACCTAGTGCAAGTATGGTTGTTCCATTATAATATATAGGAGAAATTGCCTAGCAGGTGAAAGATGGAATATTATTTGCTTTAATTTTGTATACAGGTATGTGCATGATTTTTGTTTGTTTTTACTTCTTTTAAAATGGTATTAATTAATTTTAATTGTTTTGACAGTTTTTAAAGTTTTTACTAGATTCCTAATGATTTTAAATATTAGTGTATGTCAACAAGACATTAAATAACAGTGATAACTTTGACAACAGGTAATCCTGGGGTAAAGCTTAAATGAACATCAAAGACATTCTGTCAGTACCACCAGCTGCTGGTGTTAAAGCAAGCTCTACACTGCACTTTGGCAGAACAAAGTGCCAGGAGCTGGACACCAGCAGAACCACACCTGGAGTCATGCTGGTGGCCCAAGGGAAGGCAGAGAGTGATTTCAGGGCAGGGAACAACCTGAAAATCAAAAGACTGTAGATGCTGGAAATCTGAACTAAAACAGAAATTGCTGGAAACACATAACAGGTCAGGCAGCATCTGAGTAATGATAAACAATGTTAATGTTTTGAGTCAAAAATGCTTTGTGATAACTGGAGAAGAGAGAGAAAATGAATCAGTTATTATTTGCAGAGAAAGTGGTGGGCGATGGGTCAGGTAAAGGAAGTATTTATAATAGGGTGCAGCTGGGGTTACCATAGGGATATGTTAGAGGTCATCCAGAAGTTGGGTTAAAGAGGACAGTTAGCGAGTGAAAACACAAACAAAGGAGCATAAAAAGCTGCAAAATGCCAGGTTGTAGGATATTCCCAGTAGGTCAGGCTATGCCAACGTAGGGAGAAAAACCAGGCAAATATCACAGGTGGATGACTTACAGCAGCAATAGCAGAGTTACATGAAGTTGTCAAATTTGATATTGACTCCAGAATGTGCCCAGTTGGAAGATGATATCCTATTCCTCAAGCTTACTTTGGGCCTTGTTATAGCAATGCAGGAGGCCACCGACAGGTCAGAGTGGAAGTGGAATGGAGAGTTGAAGTTGCAGGCAATAGACGCTCAGAGTCACCCCTGTGGAGACCATATTGTGAAAACCGAATGCAGTAGTCTAGATAGGAAGAAATGGTTTACATGAACCACTGCTGTGCCTGGAAAGACTGTTTGGGTTCCTGGATGGTGGAAAGGAATGAGATGAATGGAAAGCTGCTGCATTTCTTGCAGTTGCAGAGAAAAGTGCTATAAGAAGTATGGTTGGTGAGAATGGAAGAGTGGATCTGGAAGTCACAAATGGAGCAGTCCCTTCAAAATGCTAAAACAAAAGGGGAAAGTGTGCCTTGCGGTAGAATCTTGTTGAAGCTAGTGAAGACTGTGAAGGACGATTCATTGATGTGGAGGGTTTTTGTTTGGAAGGTTAAGACCAGGGAAGCTCTGTCTTGGCTTTGTCCAGGAGGAGAGGGGATGACAGCAAGTCATGTTAGAAATCGATAACTGTATTCAAGGTCTCCGTCTATTATGCAAGAGGAAAGCCAGGAAAAAGGAAGACGAGTCAGAGGCATCTGTGTGATGGGACAGTGGGGAGAAAATAATGGGACTTGCTTAGGATTAATGTGTTTAATGGGTGGTGCTGACTTGTTGCAGTGAAGAACTGTTTCCATGATATATGATTCTGTGACTCTATAATTCTATGAATTTGTAGAAAGTCTCATCCTCAGAGCAAATAAGGTGAAAACATGGGAATATGGAGAATAATATAGGGGTGGGACGAAGTATACTTGAGATGGCTGTCGGCTTCTATATTTCTTGCTAGTCTATCCCCTAACGTGGAGGAGGAGAGATAGAGAAAGGAAAGGGAAGAGTCAGAGATAGACCATGTGAAGGTAAGAGCAGGGTGTAAATTGGCAGCAGAGGCTATGTACGATTGTAGGAGTAGCACCAATGCAGTCGTCAATGTACCAGAAAAAGAGTTAAAGTAGCAAACCCAAGTAGGACTGAAACAAAGATGTTTCAAGTATCCCAAGAAAAAAAAACGGGTATAGCTTGGGTCCCTGCGAGTTCCCATAGCTATGTATTTGATCTGGAGAAAGTGAGTGGATTTGAAGGAGAAGTTGTTCAATATGAGAATGAGTTCAACCAGGTGAATGGGTGTGTTAGTGGAGGAGAACTGCTTGGGCCTCTGTTCAAGGAAGAAGCCGAGATCTCTCAGAACATCCTGGTGTGGGTGGAGGTGTAGAGAGATTATGTATTCATGGTAAAGATGAATAGGTTAGGACCATTGTGGCAGAGGGCATCAGAGATGCCATGATGTAAGTGGGAAGGAACCAGGGGAAGAAGGATGGAGTCAAGACTGGAAAAAGTAAGTTCAGTGAGGAAAGAGTAGGTTGAAACAATGGGTCTGCCCAGACAGTCCTGCTTGTGGACCTTTGACAGGAGGTGGAAGTGGGTTATGTGAGGCTGGGGCACTACAAGGCTTGAAGCTTGAAGGAAAGATCTCCCAAGGAAATGATATACCTGATGGCACCAAGGTTTTTTTTAATGTAATCTCAGAATATTATTGATCTAATGCTAATGATTAGAGTTTTCATCTTTTTACAATCTGCAATGGTACTTGCTCTTCAGTTTTTAATGTCATAAAACCAGTTTTGCATCCTTCTAGCTCTACCCTATAATTATGTCCATATTGTTGCCAATTAAATGCAGCACACAATGAAACACACCAGACAATGACTTTGCCTAACAATTATGCTTCTTTATTGGTTACAATTACTTCAAATGACTCAAAGATTCACTGTGGTTTCAAACAATTACTTAACTCTTTAGTTTCACAATGCATTTAGTTACACAACTCTATAGTTTTGTTTTGCAGCTTCCAAAACCCACTACCTGTATTCAATTATTTATTACCCACTCTTGATGAACCTGGCCATAGTTCGATCTTGGCAGGTTCATTCTACAATTATCTCAATCATTGGTTCCTTAATTATCAGAGTGTCTGTTTGCAAGGCTGTCCTTTCATAAGTTGTCACTTCCCAACACATCCCCATTTGCTTGTTGTGTTCTCTGGATGATTCACAGTGGGATAGCTCACAATGGGATGTTAGGATACCCTAGCTATGCCCTCACGTTGCTACTGACCTGGTGCTGAACATATAACCTCCCTTCACTGTGCTTCTTTGTTCCTGGTTCCCGGCACCTCTTTTTCTATTCAGTAGAGTGTTCTCCAGAGCCTTATGGGATACCAGGCATTTCTTTAGTTGCTACAATAGATTCTCTAAATCATAAAATCCAAAGACAGATACACTCATTCTCCATGGATAGCCTTAATAAAGACTGTTTTCTGTATGGAAGTTAATGATTCCAATACAACCTGGTTGTATTCTGGAAAAAAAGCAAAAAGCTTCAAATGGTGGAAATCTGAAATAAAAACAGAAATCACTGCAAACACTAAGCAGTTCAGGCACCATCTGTGGATAGGGAAACAGAGTACATAATGATCAGTTCAATTCTAACTCTGGATTTATTAACAGAGAAAAAAATTAGGCATTCTAAACTTTTACCTTAAAGTCATCATCAAACTTTTTTCTTCATGATGATTGTGTGTGATCCTTACACAGAGAAATATATGGATGTCCAGCCCATTCATAATTCATTTGGTAAAGTGTTTTGTAGCACCCTCTTCCCTCCCCCACCCCTCCCCCCCCCCACCATTCTCCAATTTTTTCGGGCTTTACCCCATCAAATATCATACCGTATACCCATGCATGGCAACACATTATGTCCATATATGGCTGTAACATGTACCAGTCCCAGGATTCTAGGTTCTCAGGGTACAGAACTCTTAAATTCCAGATGGTGATCTCATCTATTCTTGTGGATAGTCTAGTGCTGTCCTTGGCACTTGTAAAAAGCATGAGTAGCTTTCATGAAATTTCACTTTATTTATTTAGGCAAGATACTCCTAAAAACAGATTTTACTGTTTATCTGCAGAAAGAACTTTCAGCAAAACAACAGCTTCTGAAAGATTTGCTGGGTTGAGATATTTTGGGCCAAGTTCTACGAGTGGTCAAGGATCTTACACTGAACAGTTCTCAGTGTCAGTGTGTCTGAAGGTTTCAGCATTGAGATGGCTGCAAACAATGGTAACAATCAGTAAAAATCAAAACTTAAAGAAGCAACTAACGAGAAGAAGATTGACTCCTTGGCAGTGGCCAGGTTAGAACAAGCCTTTCAAAAAATGTCAGTGTCTGGTTAGCATTTCCTTTTGTGCTCCCGGAGCCGCATTCTCCTGTTTAATTGTGCATCACCATTCATGATTAGACATGACTGGTCAGTAACTCCCACATAAAGCCCAGATGCATTTCCAAACATGTGGAACTTCTGATGAATGCTGCGATCCTTTAAGTTGATTGTATGCAAGGTTTTTGTATAAAGAGGTTTGAAAAGCAGCCTGGTTTATTTGTTGAGGAAGAAGAAGGAGGGGGAGCACAATTGTGAGTTTCTACCAACCAGGAGGTGGGTGGGGGAATCCGTCCATGGTCTGGAAAAACTTGGACACTCAGTTAAATTTCAAATAGAAGTAAAATAATGGCTCACAGCCTCATTGAAATATTTTCTGAGGAGTGTGCTGGTTTCCTGTCTCTCACTGGCATTAAAATAGGAATTAGATGAATTTGAGGCAACTTAACCAGATGTTTGAACCAAAGCTTTTCTATCCCACCCAACTAACCTCAAATATTTTTGGAAGTAATGATTTTCCTAACTTATTCTATGTGTGCTCTTGTTAAGTTGTAATATGCAAAGACAAATAATTTGCCAAATTAAAATCATTTTAAAAAGATATCACTGAGAAAGTGTTAACTTTAATAATTTGTCTTGAATTCATTGTAACACATTAATAATAGTGTTAATTTGTTAAATTAAATTCCTTCCTCTGTGAATTTGTGATGGCCAGCACAATTTAATTAGTTTAACAGTTTAAATAGTTTAACAATATGCGGTTACACATTAATTTTGTAATACATTTGTTTCTATTATTAATCACCTCCATCATTGACACATCCTATTTGAAACTCTTCCCCACATCTTTGCCGTCATTAGTCTCAATTATTCCAAAATTTGGTCAACCTCCAAAACTTCACACTCTCTAAATATTGGCTTATTGAGTAATACTGTTGAGATGGTGCTGGTGAGGCATACTTGACCCTGTAGCACTTCATGTGGTGAAGCTAATCCCTCACTTCTGTTGGGTAGGAAGTTCCACTATTTAAATCAAGGAATAATGAAATTGCAAAGGTAACGAAAGACCAGGAAATAAAGGTAATGTAGTTCCCATCAGAATAGTATATCACTTAGATACTTGCAAGCTGTGGCATTCTCATTTGTAGTGTTTCTATGCTCTTTAGTATTGCTGCTTGTAAAGGCAAATAGCAGAGTAGAACAATCAACAGAAATCCTCCACTGAAGGCAGTAAACTGTCAGCTAACAGCACTGTCTGTTACAACAAGATATCAACAGTTATACTGCATGGTATACCTGGAAGTCCCCAGGTTACGAACGCCCGACTTACGAACGCCCGTATTTACGAACCGACCTCCGTAAAGCCTATTATTTAAAAAAAATCGTGTTACACACAATGGTTTGTACTAACGAACGGGCGGTTTGTTAGTACGGGATGAAGGGGACGAAATGTAA
The DNA here is from genome assembly GCF_009764475.1 of Pristis pectinata. NCBI lineage: Eukaryota > Metazoa > Chordata > Chondrichthyes > Rhinopristiformes > Pristidae > Pristis > Pristis pectinata. The sequence goes on along the minus strand of NC_067415.1, from coordinate 65,035,197 downwards.
ATATTTACATGTATGGTTTAATGCAATGGTTGTCCATATTTGCATCTGATTGTGAAGAATTTTGAAAGCAGGTTGAGGGAACTCGGCCTTTTCTCATTGGAGCGACGAAGGATGAGGGGGGACCTGATAGAGGTATATAAGATGATGAGAGGCATTGATCGGGTGGATAGTCAGAGGCTTTTCCCCAGGACTGAAATGGTGGCCACAAGAGGACATAGGTTTAAGGTTCTGGGGAGTAGGTATAGAGGAGATGTCGGGGTAAGTTTTTTACTCAGAGAGTGGTGAGTGTGTGGAATGGGCTGCCGGCAATGGTGGTGGAGGTGGATACAATAGGGTCTTTTAAGAGACTGTTAGATAGGTACATGGAGATGAGAAAAATAGAGGGCTATGGGTAAGCCTAGTAATTCCTAGGGGAGGGACATGTTCGCCGCAGCTTTGTGGGCCGAAGGGCCTGAATTGTGCTATAGGTTTTTCTATGTTTCTTTCTATGTTTCTAATTTTAATGTTCATTCGTAAAACATTATAGAAGATTCGATTTGCTTGCACAATGATTTGAGTTAGATGCTTTCTGAACATCCGACCGTGTCTTAGAACAGAGGTGGTGAACACTGGATACAGTTCACTTATAAAGCCGATAATCTCTTTGAAGAGACTTTATCTAAAAAAAAATTCTCATTTTGATGGCAAACAATAGTTTAAAAGCATCACAAGAAATGGTAAATTTAAGTGCAAGGATATATGGTGTACAATATAAATATATCATCCTGCACATAGATGTTTACAGGTACATGTATCGCCGGTGTTAGGGAAAATCTAACAAAATTGGGAAGAAAGTAAAGACATGGATAAATGTGGGAGTGGGTGGGAAGGGTGGTCACGGAGACAGAGAGAAGCGGTGGGATGTACACCAGACCCCAACCCGCTGCAAAGCGGCGAATTTCTGTTGCAGACATTATGTAATCATTTTATTTTTGAGGAATGTTGTCAAACCACCGGCATACTGTTTGATATTTTGTCAGCATTGGACTCACCGAGCGAAAGATTTCTGCCCGAGTACAGAAGGAAGCAACAGGCCGGGCGGTGTGGAGAGGGGGCGCGGGCTTCAGCCGGCAACGGCCTTTGTGTATAATTGCATTTTATTTTTGGCATGGGGTCTTCGTTTATTTTTGTTCGCCAGAGCACCTTCAAGTGCCGACGATGCGGTGGAAGGAGCAAAGAACGCTCAATGTCATCTGAGGTGAATACCCATGCAGTCTATACTGTGAATGGAGCTGGAAGCAGCGTTTTTTTAAATTCCATTAGACAGCACGCACCCTGCAAATGTAAATGCAGTGCGGGAGGTTTAATCAGCCCACTTGACAATTAGATAATCTTCAAATTGCCATCGGATAATGTGCTAAAAGCTTTGGCAATGAGTGTAACTCCGGGTTGAGAGTTATTCACACATTGAGGCCTCTCACGTCCCCTGATAGTGCGGCGGTCCGCCTGACACAGACGCCGCAATCGATCTGCTTTCTCATAAACTTATTTGATAAAGTAAAGAAATGCTAAAAACTGCTCCGCGTTCAGTTAACATCACCCGCAACCCACTGAACCTTAACTTGCTGCATCCCACACGGAATAAAAAAAGGATTATTATTATTATTACTGCATTATTATATTTATGATGTTTTAGGTAAAATACATACTATATACTAAGACAAACATTTGACTAATTGACGGTAGATGTGAACTGTATGTAACTGTTCCGACTTACATACAAATTCAACTTACGAACAGACTCAAAAACAGAATTCATTCGTAATCCGGGGACTTCCTGTATTCAGTTCTTACAAGCACGGTAACACTTATGTACAATACTGTGCTTCTCCTTTAAAAGTAATAAAACTCCACAAAAACCATTAATTGTTTATGTATGAAATTATATAATCAACTAGCTACTTACATCAATATACAGTTGTAAATTCAACCAACTATGAATTCAGTTATTCTCTTGGTCTCTTTATTGACCTATCTTTTCATTGGATGCTACATTTGACATCTCTCAACTCCAGGCACTGGTAATTCCAGTAGATCATTTCAGATCATCTGCAAACTCATCTGATCTCATATCCTGTCCAGCAATTGATGCGTCAACATAATTGCCTTCATAACTGTAAATACATTGTATACATATTCATCACTTTTATCTTCCTGGTTTCATTCATATGCAGTTCATGCAAAATCTAACAAAGGACTAAAAAATCTTATCAGTTGTTACAATTATACAAGTCATCTTCTACTGGATACCATGAACTCAGTAACAGCAATCTTTACTTTGGTTGCTTCATAAATCTCTTCATCTTTGTCACTCTGTTTTCACACTGGCCTGCATTATGACTTCCACTCTGACTCTCTGCAGATAGTGGACCCTTCCTCTTACCCGGTGTACCTTTTGAAGCTATTGAATCATCTGTACCGATTCTCCATTTCTGGATTATCTCCAAGGCTTTCAACTCTGCCACATCTATTTTCAGTCTGCTGTGCCTCAACTGTGGCTAAAAAGAATTGGGCTAACATTAGGAAGTCATACCTACTGTGCATACTACATATGACCTTCGAAAGTGTTGAACTGCTTGCACATTGCAATGCAGTCCTCTCTTACAGACTCAGTCTGTGCCTTATTCAAGTCATTCAGTGAATCTGTAATATCAATAGTCTTACAAAGGCTGAATATGCCTTTGAGTGTCCCTTTCTTGGGTATCTTTACTTTAAACCCATTAGTCCATTCATCTGATTTTATTTCCTGTTCCCCAAACGATGTGAATTAAAGGACTCGGATAGATGCTACTGACATGAAAACAGAAATCACTGGAAATACTCACCAAGACAGGCTGTTTTGTGGAAAGATCTTTGAACAACTGTGCATTCAAATTGTCCTTGACAGATACTTTCCCATTTTTTTAAGGATTTGATGGCTTTGTTGATCATTTTCTTTGATAGAATGTCTGTATTAATATCGAGATCTTCTATCTCTTGGATGTTTATTTCCTCTTTGGGTGGCTCCTTGCTCAGCAATTTTTTGAAGCACTTTCTCTAGTCCATTTCTTGTTCTTTTACTGTTGTCAGTGGGTGGCCTTGTTTGTTTTCAGTGAATACAGTATATATGTTGATTTCTACTGTTTACTCCTGATAAGCCATGTCATTTTATAGATGATTGCTTGTTCTCCACAGATACAGCTGCATCCTCCAATGTGTTGTCAGATTATCAATATAATGATCTTTGTGTTCAACCTCCCAATGTGCCTTTGAAAAGTAAAAAAAAAGTAGGTACTGCAAATCAGAAATTAAAGTAGAAAATATTGGGAATATTCTGCAGGTCAGCATCTGTATAGAGAGAAACTGATTAATGTTTTAGATTCATGATCTGATGAAAAGTCATCAAATGTAATGTTAGTTCTGTTTCTCTGAAGACAGATGCAATGTGACCTACTGAGGGTTTCCAGTATTTTCTGTTTTTTATTTCAATGTGTCCTTATTCTGCTCTCTAACCTTTGGGATTTCATGTCTCAGAAATTTTCTTCCAGGTTTCAATGGGCAATACAAATACTGGATCTAATACGCTACTTTCCCTTTCATCTGTAGTCCTAAATATAATTCATGATGCTGTTTATAGTTTGTTGTCTCTTTATCCCACCTCTTGCTGATCTCATCATCTGCATTCTTCTCCTCTTTGTCAAGATCTTCAAGCATGTGAAATAATTTTCAAGTGCGGAACAAAAGTTTCTGTATTTCAGGTGACTAGCTTGTCAGCCTCCCAACGTTTTTGGCCATTGTTTTGAAGATGTGGGGTCAGGTTTTTACACAGAGAGTACTAGGTGCCTGGAATGTGCTGCCAGAAGTGGTAGTGGAGGCAAATATGATAGAGGTTTAAGAGGCCCTAAGATAGGCACATGAATGTGCAGAGAATGGAGGGATATGGGCATTGTCTAGGCAGAAGGGATTAATTTAATTAGCCATTTAAATACTAGTTTAATTAGTTTGGCACAACATTGTGGGCCAAGGGTCCTGTTCCTGTGTTGTACTGTTCTATGTTCTATGTTTATTAGTGGACCCACACTTAGTGGGGACTGTCTCTAAGGTAGTGGTCACTGCCAACATCTGTTCCTTTTCTCACCTTTACCTGTGTCAGTAAGTGCCAGCATTTACCATTGAGCTTCATGTGGTCATTCTGGTTTTATTTCTGTCACTTGTCGACTTGTGAATTTTACAATATTGAAATAATGTTTCACAATGACTAGATTGTTCATATTGCAAACATCGACATGCCTCTCTCCATTCTTGTTCATGGTGCAACACCCCTGTCTTCTCATTATTCTGTTATTATTAATGTTGTCTGGAACAACCTCGGTTCGTGAGGTCATGGTTTGGAACTCTCTCTAACTCAGCCTGTGATATGAGGTGGAATTTTTCTATTGCTTCTTCATCACTCTCATTTGTTGGAGCATAGCACTGAATCATGTTCCCCTTTCAGTGTGGCTCTCATACATCTGCTGCTGAGTGCTTCACTCAAGCAGGGACCACTCCTCTCCCAAAACAACAGCAACATCCTCATGCTGGTGTCTGTCGTTCCATTCAGAACACAGCAGGGTTTTTTTTTAAGAGGTTCTTAATAACCTTTCTGATTCTGTCCATTTACAGTCATTGATGCCCAAGATATATAAAAAAGTATGTCTTATCTTGAGTTAGCTTTCCTGTTGTATATACTCTGTACATTCGAAACATCAACCTTGGTTTTTGTTTTGGTGTTTTGTTTTTTTTGTCTTGGAGTCTTGGTTTCAGATTTCAACACCGCAGTTACCTGAGCGAGTGACTCCAGAAGGGCATTACACAGAGCAGTGATCGATTTCTATGCTGCGGATTCTGTAATATATTTTGTTTTTTTTACAGAATGGAGTTGTTAGCTCTGTACCTAACCTCCCCAATCTGCAGGACCAGGATGTTTGTTTTGTCTGTCCCCTTTTCCTCAGACCATTCCAGCATGGTTGAACTTGCCAGGAATGAAAGTACCTGTAGCACAAACTCAGGATCATTAGAACATTGAAACATTCCCATTGTCACAAGGTACTGACACCAGGGGACAGTTATCTTGCAAGTAGTTACTATTTTGTAGCCTGTTTTGGAATCCCAAAATCAAAGAGTGGAGGAAATGTTTTGGCTCTGTAAAAAGCAAATCAGGGGATTACTCCTTGTAAACTCCAAAATTTCCTTTTTGCAAACACGAAAAGATACAGAAGCATTTATTACAAAACTTTATACAGAACAATGTACAACATACAGGGGAAATACAATGCATTCATCCAAGAGGCTGAAGTATAGCGTGAACCAACAGGCAAAATAATAAATGATAAACATATGGTGAAATATCTATAAATATATTATTACAATGTGTTTCAAATTGAATCTTAGCAAACATATTTAGTTCATAGTTCTCAAAAGCATACTGAGCCACTCAAAGGTAGGCAACCACAGCTGCTCAGTTATGGTATTGATAAAATAATTACAGTGAACTCAATAATTTTCACTGGATAGTAGTGTTTCACCATGTGAATTACTTCATAAGTTCTGTAGTTTGTAATGAAGGATATAAGTGGACTTAGACTAAGCCAACAGGTTTAACTGTACTTATGTAAGCCCAGCAAATCAACAAAAACCAGCCAACTACTTCAAAGACACAAATAAGCCTTCACAAATACTGACACCTAAAATTCAACCCAGAGTAAATGCATTTAGTATCTGAAAACTAAAGCCCTAATTTTTTTCCATTAGACTAAAACAGCACTTTATAAATAAGGGCAGAAACCAATCTTGCTTTCTTGTTAAATTGCTGATAACTCAACTATTGATTAGCTCATGGTATTTATTCACAGTACAAATTCAGGTCGAATAAAAATCACACTAAGAAAGGAAACATTATCTTTACCAAGACTGAAAGGGAGGGATTTTAAAAATGACAAACAAAAGTGAAAGGAAAAAAAACACCATGTAAATAAACAACCAGGATCTGATCCTCCATTTTACAGAACAGAAGAGAAGCTGAATGAAATGATTGCAAAAGATACATTCTAAATGCCACTTCACAATCACATCTCCATCAAGATGCCTAGCAACATCTTTGGAAGAAAAAGTGACAACTTTGAGGCAGCATCTTAAACCATGAGTCAACAAACATACATTATTCTCTCTCAATATATCATTACTATAGTACTTCTATCTCTATATCCCATGTCAGACACGAGCTCAGGTCCTTGTTTACAGTCTTGGGAGCTGCTCAGGAGTCATGTCTGCTGTCATGGAGACAATCTTGGAATTTGCTCTGTTTCTCTACAAAGACTGGTATGGTCATGTAGCTTCACGTGATGATGGTGTTATCTCCAAGAGACATTCAAGTAGGCACTAGCTTCTTATCCTGCATTGCCACAAAAACAAAATCTAATTTACTTATTAGGATAGGAACAGACTTCTGTCTAACACTACACTTTGCACTATAATATGTGACTTAACCAAGTGTGTGCAGTGCAGTGGTGCAGTTAGTAGAGCTCCAGTGACCTGGGTTCAATCTTGACCTCTGGTGCTACCTCTGTGGAGTTTGCATGTTCTCCATGTGATTTCACCCATTTTATTCTCTCCACGTTCCCATCAACTCCACACAGATACTGCCATTCATCTACACACCTGGTGCAATTTACAATGGCCAATTAACTGACAAACCCGCACATTTTGGGATGTGGGGTGATGGGGGAGGTGGGAGCAAGAGCCCCTGAGGAAACCCAGTCAGGGTAGGATTAATGTAAATTATTGTGTGATGGTGGGTGTGGACTGGGCAGGACAAAGGGCCTGTTTCCATATCTCTCTGTGGGTCTACTATTTTCCCTGTAGCCACAATTGTACTCAGCCAGCACTTCTCCAAGAATCAGTGCTGAAGCCATATTCTTAGTTAAAGAAGTATTTGATCCAAAATAATGAGTTTCTAATCATTTTCTGCCTCTTTCAGTCCAAAAAATATGGTTCATTTGATTCACAATTCAAACCTTTCTATCTTTGAACCACATACTAAGTAAGTACAATTCCTTTTGAATCTAGTCTGCCGATTGGATCATTTATTACCTCAGGGAGTGAGCCTACTGCAGCTGATATTCCTAGGTCAGCTCCCAACCAAGCCCTCATCGAACCTGAACCTCTTAGCTGGGAACTTGCACAGAGTGTGAAACGAACACTGATCCATTTGTGCCTGGATACCAGTTATTCACAACATATATCAATGACTTGGATGAGGAAACTATATGTAATACCTGCAAGTCTTAAGACAACATAGAACTGTGGAGGTGAGGGAGAGGGAAGGTGTTAGGCTGATGTGGAATGTGAACTGTGAGGTGGATGCCATGAAGCTCCAACGTCATTTGGACAAGTTGGGTGAGTGGACAAGTATATGGCCGATACAATTTAATGTAGATAAATGTGAAGTTATCCACTTTGAATCTAAAAATACAATGATTATCTGAATGGCAGCAGATTGAGGGGGGGGGGGAAGTGGGGGCTGAAGCAAAGGTGCAGCAAGGCCCAGGTGTTCTATCATAGAAGGCAATACAGGCCAAGTCATTAAGTATATTCAAGGAGTAGGTAAACACATTCTTTGATATCAAAGGGATCAACGTATAAGGGGAAGGCAAGAACAGGGTACTGAAGTTGATTGGGATGGCTGACTGAGCAAGCTTGAATTTTATTTTTCTATAGCAACAAACAATCTGCCAGAGGAGCTCAGCAGTCGAGCAGCATCTGTGGGAGGAAGGGAATTGTTGACATTTCAGGTCAAAACCCTCCATCACGACTGGTGCAGGGTTTCAGCACGAAACATCGACAGTTCCTTTCCTCCCACATAGATTCTGGGCAACCTGCTGAGTTCCTCCAGCAGATTGTGTGTTGCTCCAGATTCCAGCATCTGCAGTCTCTCGTGTCTCCATTTTGTATTTCCATGTTTCCTCAATTTTCCCATTCTAGAAGCACCTCTGAAGAACAAGTGTTTTTATAAGGGTGATAAATGCCCAGAAGTACGTGGATGCATTTCTGAAGTGACATGAAATGATCCAAAAATGATCATTACCTTGTTCAGTAAAGTGAAATCCGATTTTCAATTGCACAACATTGGGGAGAAAACATCTTGATATGACTGTATTTCTTAGCAAGTGCAGTTACTCATCAAAAATAATTGCAAAAGGAGTGTTAATCAGTGAGAAAACAATTAACAGCTTTTGAATGCAAATTTGTGGATTGCAATAGCATCTTTGAGACAACCACAGCAACAATTTGATTAACTACAAGCCAATTTATTGCTAGTTTACAACTGAAACAGGAAAATCATAGTTACGTAGTCTGACCCATTCTGGTTGCAGGCTCTTTTTAAGATGATCCAGGATTAAAAGTAAGGGTTAGATCAATAAAAAAAACTATTCCAAGAATCTTTTCTAAAAAATTACAAATAATGAGTAATTAATAAGTTATTCTTTTGTAACCTTTAACAATTTTGGTTCAGTAAATGTGCAGAAACTCTGTCGTAAGTGAAGGTAAAGGAAACTGCTTTAAAGATAGGTCAGCAGGCAATGTATTTTTCAGGTGCTTCAGGTGTTTACTTGTTTTCAATATAGATGATTCACGCTGTTCAGCAAGCAACACAGCACGGATACAGGCCTTCGGCCCATCAAGTCTCTGCTGACCATAGTGTCCGCCCATCTTGTCCAATTTCCTGCATTCAGCCAATATCTCTCTAAGCCCCACCCTTGCACTTACTGTAAGTGCTTCTTAAATGATACCATTGTACCTGCCTCAACCACTTCCTCTGGCAGCTCGTTCCAGATACTCACCACCGTCTGCATGAAAAGTTTGCCCCTCAGGTCCCTTTTAAATCTTTCCCCTCTCACCCTAAATCTATGCCCCCTAGTTTTGGACTCCCCTACCCTGGAGAAAGGACTGCTACCATCTGCCTTATCTATGCCCCACATGATTTTATAAACCTCTATAACATCACCCCTCATTCTCCTACGCTCCAAGGAATAAAGACCCAGCCTGGCCAACCTCTCCCTGTAACTCAGGCCCTCTAGTCCCAGCAACGTCCTTGTAAATCTTTTCTGCACTCTTTCCAGTTTGACCACGTCTTTCCTATAACAGGGTGACCAAAACTGTACACATTACTCCAAGTGTGTCCTCACCAACAACTTATACAACTGCTACATAATCTCCCAACTCCTGTACTCAATGCCTGACTGATGAAGGCCAGTGTGCTAAACGCCTTTTTCACCACTTTCAATGAACTATGCACTTGTACTCCTAGGTCCTTCTATTCCATTACACTCCCTCATGCCCTACCATTCATAGTATAAGCCCGACACTTGTTTGACGTTCTAAAATCCATCACCTCACACTTACCTGTATTGAAATCCATTTGCCACTCCTCGGCCCACTTCCCTAACTGATCAAGATCCCCCTGTAATCTATGATAACCTTCTTCACGATCAACATCTCCAAATTTCGTGTCATCCACAAACTTACTGATCAAGCTTTGTGCATTCACATCCAAAGCACTTATATAAGTAATGAATAACAAGGGTCCCAACACTGAACCCTGCAGCACACCACTAGACACCGGACTCCATTCCGAGAAATAATCTTCAACCACCACCCTCTGCTTCCTACCTCCAAGCCAATTTTGAATTAGCTTTCCCTGGATTCCATGAGACCTAACCTTCCAGGCCAGCCTACCATTCAGGACCTTGTCAAAGGCCTTGCTAAGGTCCAAATAGACAACAGGCACTGCCATATCTTAATCTATCTTTTTGGTTAGCTCTTCTAAAAACTCTAAAAGGCTTGTCAAGCATGAATTTCCGTGCACAAAGCCATGCTGACTCCTCCTATTGTGTGTAAAGGCTAAGAGCATGCAGAAGATGATGCAGAACAACATGAAATACTGGCATGGCATCAACTAAAGCAACAATTTTTGTTGTGTTAAGTGCATTTTCATTATGTTAAGTGCATTTACATGTTATCCCTGTTACCATATGGGTTTCCCCTGGGTGCTCTGGGTTCCGCCCACATCCCAAAGAAGTACTTGGTAAGTTAATTGGCTATTGGTACTTACCCCAAATGTAGGGGAATGGTGAGAGAAACAGAGAAGGTGTGTTCAGGGGTTGTAAATAGGCATGTGAGAAAGAACGGGTTACAGGGGAATAAGTTACAGGGGAATAAACCTCTAAATTGGTGAACTTTGCCTGTAAAAAAAACTGTTAGGATAGTTTTCTCCCATTTTGGTACACTAATGTACGAGCTGTGTACTTTCCAACAGAAAACTACCTGCAGAGGTTATAATTGCTTATCATTGTCACCAGGCATTACGGAAAGTGGGTTTCTTCCTTATTGAATACTGTTAAAAAGGCTGCCAAATCTACACTATGTGCAACCATACATCCCTTCCCCAATCCTGTCCATATATCCATTCTTGTGCTCTTAGTGGCCCCAAGAGACAGTGAAGCACCTTTTTGTTCCTCACAGGAGGTTGTGAATACCATTTGGGAGAGTTTAAACTCGGCATGGAAATGGGAATCTGAAAGTTTGGGGTTTGGATGAAGTGTATTTGGGAGGGCAAAGAGAAAGGAAAAGTAATATTGCAGGACAATAACAAGGAGAATGATAATCAGGGTGTATCAAGAAAGGGCAGAGTGTACAAGCATAGGACTGCATCAGCAAACCAAGTCCAAGTAAGGAGAAATGATAAGACAACATTGAAGGCTCTTTAAATGCACACAGCATTGTAACAAGATTGATGAGTTGATGGGACAAATAGAAATAAATGGGTATGATCTGATAGCCATTACAAAGATGTCATTGCAAGGTGACTAAGGCTAGGAGCTGAATATTCATCCATTTGGCAGTTTGGAAGGATAGGCAGAAAGCAGAAAGAGGTGCTGTTATAAATGCCAGCTAAATAACTAAAAGCTCTGTTATCATTCCTCACCACTGCTCAGAAGCTCAAGATGTGGTTGGAGATAAAAAAATAATAAGGATAAGAATTACTTGTGGGAGTGGCATATCGGCTGTACTATACGGCAGAGTATAAATCAAGAAACAATGGGGGTTTGTAAGAAAGGTTTTGCAGTAATTATTGGCTATGTTAATTATCATATAGATTGGACAAATCAAATTGGCAAGGTTAGCCTTAAGGATGAGTTCTTAAGCTGTATTTGGGATGGTTTCTTGTAGCGATATATTGACAAATGAACAAGGGAACATTCAGGTTTAGATCTGGTATTGTATAATGAATGAATATAATAATTGTACAGGCTGTCCCTGGGTTCCAAACGCCTGACTTATGGACACACATAGATATGAACAAGCTCCCGTAATATTATTAAATATGAAAGTTCCTATGACCAGCAGAACTAGTTTCCTCTCTCTCTCCACTTTAATAATTGTTCTATTGTATCAGCCTTATCTACTTTTGATGCTATTCATTACAATACTGTGGAGATATGGTTACCATATCGAGTGATTTTTGTGTATTTTCCAAATTATGGATCACCCAGGGGAAAAAGGAACCCATTCGTTATCCAGGGACAGCCTGTGTCCTGAATTTAAGGCAAATATAATATTATTAAGACAGAGATGCCCAAAGTCGACTGAGAAAATAGATTAATTGCTCAGATAGTAGATTAGCAGTGGCAGACACTGAAAGACATATTTCTTAAATCTCAGCATATGTATATTCTGATGAGGAAGAAAGACACTATGAGAAGGATGCATCATCTGTGGCTCACTCTGGAACTTAAAGATACCATCAAATTGAAGGAAAATGCATACTATGTGGGAAAGATTCATGACAAGCCAGAGGATTGGGAAATTGTTACAAAACAAAAGGATGACAAATAAAATTATAAAGAGGGATAAGATAAAGCATGAGATTAAGCTCGCAAATTGCATGAAAACAGTCCATAAGAGCTTCTGCAGGCTTAAATAAAAGGGAATAGCTAGAGTATAATACAGTATATGGCTACCTTAAAGGTTGAGACTAGGGAATTAATAATGAAAGATAGGGATATGCAGAAATTCTTAATAATTACTTTAGGTCAGTCTTCATAGTTGAAGATGCAAAGAACATCTTGATAATAGATAATTATGGAGCTATAGGAATGAGGAAGTTGAAATAATATCACTGGATAAAAAGTACCAGGCAAACTAAATGGGGCTACAGATCAATATCCCCTGGGCCTGATGGCCTTTATCCAATGGTTTTAAGGGGTGTTTTTGTTGTAATCTACCAAATTCTCTGAATTCTGGAAAGGTCTCAGAGGATGGAACAAATGTACATATAACACTACTATTCAAGAAAAGAGGAAGATAGAAAGCAGGAAAGTGTAGGACAGTTCACCTAACATCTGATATTGAGAAAATTCTGGAATTTAGAAAATCTTGAGACATTCAAGCAAAATTAATGGCTTATGAAAGGGAAATCATGTTTGACAAATTTGCTAGTTATTTGACGATGCACATACAGGGTCAATAAAGGAGAAGTAATAGTTGCAGTGTTATAAGGATTTCTGGAAGGTATTCATTAAAGTGCCAGACAAAAGATTATTGCAGAATTGTGATTAGTGCAGAGTTGTGATTATGATGTTAGTATTTATAGGGAAGTGGCGAACTAACAGAAAGCAGAGAACAAAGTCAGGATAAATGGGTAATTTCCAATTAACAATCATTAACTATGGGGTGCCATAGGGTTCAGTACTGGGACTTCAACTATCTATAATCTATAGCAATGATTTGGATTAAAGGACTGAATACATAGTATAGTCAAACTTGCTGATGATTCAATGATAGGTGTGTTAGCAAATCGTGAGGAGGATACAAAGAGCCTGCGAATCATATACATAGGTTAACTGAGTGGACAAAAAGAAGACAGATGGAGTATAATGTGGGAAAATGTGAAGATATCCACATCAGGTGGAAAAATGAAAACAAAAGTTGTTATTTAAATGGAGTGAAATAACAACATTTTGTGTATTCAGAGATCTGGTGGGCCCAGTGCATGAAATATAAAAAGTAAACAAACAGCCACAGCAAATAATTAAGAAAGCTAATGGAGTGGTGACCTTTATTGCAAGGAGTACAGTGGATAAAATTAGGGAAATTTCAATGCAACTTTACAGGGTGCTGGTAAGACTGCACCTGGAATACTGTGAACAGTTTTGGTTTCCATGTATAAGGAATGATATTTCTGCTTTGGAGGGCAGTACAGAGAAGGTTCACTTAAGGTAAATTGGTGTAGGGGGCAGGGATTCAGATCTTTAGACCATTGGGATCTCTTCTGGGGCAGAGGTAACCTGAGGAAGAGGGACGGGTTACACCTGAACTGGAGGGGGAACCAATATTCTGGCAGGCAGATTTGCTAGTGCTACTAGGGTAGGTTTAAACTAGGTTGGCTGGGGGGGTGGGATCTCAAGCATCAGGGAGGAAAATGAGAGGCTGGAAAGTGATGCAGAAGTCAGTGACAGCAAGTTGAATAGGCATGACAGGCAGGAGAATGGCCAGGAGTGAGGAAAGCCTATTGGATTAAATTGCATTTATTTCAATGTAAGAGTTCTGACGGGTAAAGTGGATGAACTTAGGGCATGGATAGCTACGTGGGACTGCGATTGGTACTGGTTTATTATTGTCACTTGTACCGAGGTACAGTGAAAAACTTGTCTTGCAAACCGATCATACAGGTCAATTCATTACACAGTGCAGTTACATTGAGTTAGTACAGAGTGCATTGATGTAGTACACGTAAAAACAATAACACTACAGAGTAAAGTGTCACAGCTACAGAGAAAGTGCAGTGCAATAAAGTGCAAGGTCACAACAAGGTAGATCGTGAGATCAGCGTCCATCTCATCGTATAAGGGAACTGTTTAATAGTCTTATCACAGTGGGGTAGAAGCTGTCCTTAAGCCTGGTGGTACATGCCCTCAGACTCCTGTATCTTCTACCTGATGGAAGAGGAGAGAAGAGAGAATGACCTGGGTGGGTGGGGTCTTTGATTATTCTGTTGCTTCACCAAGGCAGCAAGAGGTAAAGACACAGTCCAAGGAGGGGAGGCTGGTTTCCATGACGCACTGGGCTGTGTCCACAACTCTCTGCAGTTTCTTGCCATCCTGGGCAGAGCAGTTGCTGCATCAAGCCCTGGTGCATCCAGAGAGGATGCTTTCTATGGTGCATCGATAAAAGTTGGTGAGTGTCAAAGGGGACATACCGAATTTCTTTAGCCTCCTGAGGAAGTAGAGGCACTGGTGAGCTTTCTTGGCCATGGAATCTATGTGATTTGACCAGGACAGGCTATTGGTGATGTTCACTCCCAGGAACTTGAAGCCCTCAACCCTCTTGACCTCAGCACCGTTGATGTAGATGGGTGCATGTACACCACCCCCTTTCCTGAAGTCAATGACCAGCTCTTTTGTTCTGTTGACATTTAAGGAAAGGTTGTTGTCATGACGCCATTCCACTAAGCTCTCTATTTCCTTCCTGTACTCCGACTCATCACTGTTTGAGATACAGCCTTCAACAGTGGTATCATCTGCAAACGTGTAGGATGGAGTTAGAGCAGAATGTGGCAACACAGTCATGAGTATATAGGGAGTAGAGTAGGGGGCTGAGGACGCAGCCTTGTGGGGCACCAGTGTTGAGGATAATCGTGCCAGAGGTATTGCCGCCTATCCTCACTGATTGCAGTCTGTTGGTTAGAAAGTCAAGGATCCAGTTACAGAGGGAGGTGTTGAGTCCTAGGTCTCGGAGTATGGTGACAAGTTTGCTTGGGATTATTATATTGAAGGCAGAGCTGTAGTCAATAAACAATAGTCTAACGTAGGTTGTCTTTACTGTCCAGATGCTCCGGAGCTGAGTATAGGGCCAGGGAGATGGTGTCCGCTGTAGACCTGTTTCGGCAATAGGCGAATTGCAGTGGGTCAAGATTGTCTGGGATTTTGGAGTTGATGTGTGCCGTGACCAGCCTCTCAAAGCACTTCATGATGGTGGATGTCAGAGCCACTGGTCGGTAGTCATTGAGGAATGTTACCTTGCTTTTCTTCGGGACCGGGATGATAGTGGTCTTCTTAAAACAGATGGGAACCTGAGATTGAAGCAGGGAGAGGTTAAATATGTCTGCAAATATTTCTGCCAGCTGATCAGCACAAGATCTGAGCACACAGCCAGGGACACTATCTGGGCCAGATGGTTTCCTTGTGTTCACTCTCTGGAAGACTGATCTTACGTCCTCAACGGTGACCACGGGTTCAGTTGCATTGGAGGCTGTCAGGGTGGGTGGTGACAATCCACTTCCCTTCTGTTCAAAACGTGCATAGAAACATAGCTAACGGAGGGACAGGTCTGGCATCTTAATATTCTGGGGTACAGGTGCTTCAGACAGGATAGAGGCGGAGGAAAGAGAGGAGGGGGAGTTGCATTTTTGATTAAGGTGAATGTCATAGCAGTAATCAGAGATGAAATTACTGAAGGATCATCCAGTGAGGCTTTATAGGTCGAGCTGAGAAATAAGAAGGGGATGATCACCTTATTAGGATTGTACTATAGGCCCCAAATAGTCAATGGGAATTAGAAGAACAAATATGCAGGGAGACTGTGCAGAGTTGTAAGAATAATAGGGTTGTCATAGTAGGAGATTTTAACTTTCTATGTTAGGAAAGTTTCCTCGGGCAATATATAGAGGGCCCTACTAGGGAGCGGGCAAAGTTTGATCTACTCTTGGGTAATAGGGTGGGACAAGTGACTGAGGTGACAGTGGCGGAACACTTTGGGACCAGTGACCATAGTTCTATTAGTTCTAAAATAGTTATGGAAAGGCACAGAACTGGTCCACAGGTTTGTGTTCTAAATTGGGGCAAGGCGAGTTTTGACGGTATGAGACAGGAGCATGTAAAGGTTGATTGGAGTAGGTTGTTTGCGGGCAAAGGGACCACAGGCAAGTGGGAGACTTTTAAAGCAGAGATAGTGAAAGCTCAAGGTCTGTGTGTTCCTTTTAGAGTGAAGGGCAAGGCTAGTAGGAGTAGGGAATCCTGGATGACAAGGGATATTGAGGCCCTGGCCAAGGAAAAGAAGGAGGCATAGGTAAGGTACGGGCAGCTGGGATCAAGTAAATCCCTAGAGGAGTAGAAAGGATGCAGAAGTGTAGTCAAGAAGGAAATCAGGAGGAAAGGGGACATGAGATAAATTTGGCAGAGAATATTAAGGAAAATTCAAAGAGATTTTATAAGTATATTAAGGGAAAAAGAGTAACTAGAGAGAGAATAGGGCCCGTCAAAGACCAAAGGGGACACCTTTGTGTGGAGCCACAGGAGGTGGGCAAGGTCCTTAATGACTATTTCTCCTCTGTTTTTACCATGGAGAAAGTCATGAAGACTTCGGAACGAGGAAAAGTAAATGTGGAGATCTTGGGGATAGTCCACATTACTGTAGAGGAGGTGCTGGATATCTTAAAAGGTATGAAGCTAGACAAATCTCCAGGGCCTGACCAGGTATATCCAAGAACACTGTGGGAGGCTAGAGGAGAAATTGCAGGAGCCCTGGCTGAGATAGTTGCATCATCATTAGCCATGGGTGAGATGCCACCAGACTGGAAAGCAGTGAATGTTGTACTTTATGTAAGAAAGGCAGCAAAGGAAAACCTGGAAACTATAGGCCAGTAAGTCTAACATCTGTGGTAGGTAAGTTACAGGAGGGGATTCTGAAGGATAAGATATATGTATATCTGGAAAGGCAGGGGTTGATTAGGGGTAGTCAGCATGGCTTTGTGCGAGGGACGTCATATATTACGAACTTGATTGAGTTTTTTGATGAGGTGAGCAAGAAAGTTGATGATGGCAGGCCAGTAGGCCTGATTTATATGGACTTCAGTAAGGCCTTTGATGATGTTCCTCATGGTAGGCTGCTCTTGAAGGTTAGATTGCATGGAATCCAGGGAGAGCTAGCTAATTACATACACAAATGGCTTGATGGTAGAAAGAAGAGGGTGATGGTGGAAGGTTGTTTCTCGGACTGGAGGCCAGTGTTAGTAGTGTGCCTCAGGGGTCAGTGCTTGGCCCATTGTTGTTTGTGATCTATAGCAATAACTTGGATAAGAATGTACAAGGCATGGTTAGTAATTTTGTAGATAACATTAAAGTACGTGGTATAGTGGACAATGAAGAAGGTTATCAAAAATTACAGGGGGATCTTGATCAGCTGAGTAAGTGGGCCGAGGAATGGCAAATGCAGTTTAATTTGAATAAGTGTGAGGTGTTGCATCTTGGAAAGTCAAATCTAGGCAGGACTTTCACAGTGAACGGCAGGGCCCTGGGGAATATTGTAGAACAGAAGGACCTTGGAGTACAAGTACACGGTTCACTGAAAGTGAAGTCACAGGTAGACAGGGTGGTGAAGAAGGCTTTTGGCATGCTGGCCTTCATAAGTTAGGGCATTGAGTATAAAAGCTGGGAGGTCATGGTGTGGTTGTACAGGACACTAGTGAGGCCAAACTTGGAGTATTGTGTACATTTTTGGTTGCCCTGCTACAGGAAAAATGTTATTAAACTGGAGGGAGTGCAGAAAAGATCACAAGGATGCTGCCAGGACTTGAGGAACAGTTATAGGGAGAGGTTGGACAGGCTAGGACTTTATTCCTTAGAGCATAGAAGACTGAGAGGTGATCTTATAGAGGTGTATAAAATCAGGAGGGACATGGATAGGGTGAATGCACTCTGGCATTTTTCCAGAGTTGGGATATCAAGAACTAGAGAGCATAAGTTTGTGAGAGGGGAAAGATTTAGGAGGAACTGGAAAAGCAACCTTTTTTACACAAAGGGTGGTATCTATGTAGAATCAGCTGCCAGAGGAAGTGTTTGAGGCAGGTACAATAACAACTTTTAAAAGACAGTTGGACAGGTACCTGGATTGGAAAGGTTTAGAAGGTTATGGGCCAAATTCTGGCAAATGGGGCTAGCTTGGATGGGCATCTTGGTCAGCATGGACCAGTTGGGCCGAAGGGCCTGTTTCCGTGCTGTATGACTCTATGACTCTACACTAAACTAAGCCTCTGTATGAGAGCTGGTGACTGTGACTGTTGGATCAAGAGACAAGGTACCTTCTTGATTGCTGTCTTGGTGGTCAACACCAGGGACATGAACCAGTCAGAACTCTTTGCCAAAAAAACAAATGAAGCCACAAGGATAGGTTGATGGGCAGGCACGGTAGTGTAGCGATTAGCGTAACGCTTTACAGCGTAAGCGACCCGGGTTCAATTCTGGCTGTTGTCTGTAAGGAGTTTGTACGTTCTCCCCGTGTCTACATGGGTTTCCTCCAGGTGCTCCAGTTTCCTCCCACATTCCAAAGACATACGGGTTAGGAAGTTGTGGGCATGCTATGTTGGCGCTGGAAGCGTGGCGACACTTGCGGGCTACCCCCAGAACACTCTACGCAAAAGAGGCATTTCACTGTGTGTTTCAATGTACATGGGACTAATAAAGATATCTTATGATGAGTGGAGGGGTGAAGTAAGAGGTGCATACTCACATGATCCATATCCATATCAGATATTGCAGGATGATGGGCAAGTAAAATCTAAAAAGGTTGATTTGATAAAACAATACCTTCATCTTCAATGATCTCTCAGCTTTTCCTGGTAAAAGACTCTGTGGTGGCTGGTCTGGTAATAGACAAGATGGTCTCCTGTAAATCACTGTTGTAATGGGCACAGACTAGCTCCATGCCAGTCTGCTGCTGTTGATAGTGATTGTACTCCATCTTTTCTTGCAGGAGAAAGTAAAATATGTCAGTGAGTGCCTTGCAGTGTGTCTGAATGATATTTTAGCCAAATTAAATTCCTGGGACAGTGTGTAAGCTGGGAGATGTGTGCTAGCCTTTGAGTCCTGACAGGTAGGAATTATTGTTTGGAGAGGTTGAATGTAAGGCTGATCCTCTCATATGCTGTCTTGATAATTAAAAATTCATGATAAGACTCTGGAAAATGTGAGCCATCAATGGTGCTGAGGTCGAGAGGGTTGAGAGCTTCAAGTTTCTGAGAGTGAACATCACCAACAGCCTGTCCTGGTTAAATCACGTAGATACCACAGCCAAGAAAGCTCATCAGCACCTCTACTTCCTCAGGAGGCTAAAGAAATTTGGTTTGTCCCCTTTGACTCTCACCAACTTTTACTGATGCACCATAGAAAGCATCCTATCTGGATGTATCACGGCTTGGTACGACAACTGCTCTGCCCAGGACCACAAGAAGCTGCAGAGAGTTGCGGACACAGCCCAGCACATCACGGACACCAGCCTCCCCTCCTTGGACTCTGTCTTTACCTCTCATTGTCTTGGTGTAGCAGCCAGCATAATCAAAGACCCCACCCACCCAGGACATACTCTGTTCTCTCCTCTTCCATCGGGTAGAAGATACAGGTGCCTGAGGGCACATACCACCAGACTTAAGGACAGCTTCTACCCCACTGTGATAAGACTATTTAACGGTTCCCTTATACAATGAGATGGACTATGACCTCACGATCTACCTTGTTGTGACCTTGCACCTTATTGGACTGCATTTTCTCTGTAGCTGTGACACTTTACTCTGTACTGTTACTGTTTTTACCTGTACTACATCAATTCACTTTGTACTAACTCAACGTAACTGCACTGTGTAATGAATTGACCTGTCTGATCGGTTTGTAAGACAAGCTTTTCACTGTACCTCGGTACAAGTGACAATAATAAACCAATACTAATACCAATACCTCAAGAGCATAACTCATAGATGGCAGACATTCACCATCACCTTCAGTACAGCAGAACAACCTTTGTCTGACTAAGGGAAAGGGTGTTTGAAGATCTGGATCTCAAACCTGCCACAAACCACATAGTCTATCAGGCAGCAGTTGTCCCTGCCCTCTTGCATGCCTCTGAGACTTGGACTAATCTCAAGGCCCGAGAGAGCCAGCACCGATGTTGCCTCCATAAAATCCTCTAAATCCACTTTAAAGATAAGTGAACCAATGTCAGTGACCCCCTCCTAGGTCAACATTCCCAGTACTGAGTGCACTCAGTCAGTCTGCTGGGCAAGGCTATATCATTCACACGTTTGAAACGAGATTCCTGAAACAGACACACTTTCCTGAGTTTTGTCATGGGATGAGATTACCAGGTGGACAGAAGAAAAGGTTCAAGGATATGCTCAAAGCTTCCTTGAAAAAATGCAACATTCCTACTGACATCTGGGAATTTCTGGCCCAAGACCACTTAAAGTGGAGAAGGAGCATTCCAGGTATTTGGGATGGGACTAAGAACCTTGAGTCCATGCACACACAAGCATAACTGAA
The DNA here is from genome assembly GCF_009764475.1 of Pristis pectinata. NCBI lineage: Eukaryota > Metazoa > Chordata > Chondrichthyes > Rhinopristiformes > Pristidae > Pristis > Pristis pectinata. The sequence goes on along the minus strand of NC_067415.1, from coordinate 65,014,774 downwards.
GGAAAGAGTGCACCAACTCATAAACTGCCCACCACCTGTCCCATTGGGCACCATCGCCCCCCCCCCCCCCCTCTGTGGTAGAGTCAGTTGATCGCACATTGGCCTCATCAACAACTTAGAGTGGAAAAAGAGTGGAAGCAAGTGATACTAAATTTTGATGGTCAGCCTATGAAAAAAGAAATTAATGTTGAGGTTATTGCCGCAATTGTTAGAGGGATTTGTAGATGATGTCCTGGCCTCTCCCAGGAACTATGTCCCTTGTCCTCCAAATATCCAGATCGATTAGAAACTCATAGTTCCCACTGTCTGCAGATTAATTGTGTATCTCAATTCCAGTGCACTTCTCACAGCAGTACCCAGTTTATCTCTTTTCATCTTAGTAGTTGCCAAAGGGACATCCAGAGTAGTGAAAGGGTGTTACAGAGAGAGTTGGGAAAATAATGTAAAGACCAGTGATTTTCGTTCACTAAAATGAGTCTATGAAGCATGGAAAGCACAGAAGTAGGAGAAATGCATGTTGGGTAGATGGTTCCAAACAGCAATAACTGATTGTACAGAAAGTTATGAAATGTTCAGTTTATTTCAACAACAGTAGCATAATGTCAGATTCCCACTGGGGTGTCCTTCATGCCAGTTATTTGGGAAATAGATTCAGTACAATTCAGTGCATCCCCTTATGTAAATTTAATTGTAATAAAATGATGTGGAGGCAATATTCTGAAGCATCTACATATTTAGGGTAAATATTGATAAGTAGCTTTATCAAAAGATTTTTTTTCTACATCAGAGTATAGCCCTGGGCTATAATGGTAGCTTAACAGTTTTTGCAGAAACTAATTGAAAATGCTGGAAATTTGTTATCAATATGACCTTGTGTGAGGCAGGTTATATCTTACAAATTTGATTGAGTTTTTTGTGGAGGTGATGAAGATGATTGATGAGGGTAGGGCAATAGATGTTGTCTACATGGACTTTAATAAGGCATTTGACAAGGTCCCTCACAGTGGCTGATCCAGAAGATTAAGACACATGGAATCCATGGTGACTTGATAGATTGGATTCAATATTGGCCATGGAAGACAGAGGGTAGTGGTGGAGGGGTGTTTCTTTGACAGAAGATTGATGACTAGTGATGTTCCACAGAAATCAATACTGGGACCTCTGTCATTTGTGATATTTACATGAATGATTTGGATGAAAATGTAGATGGGTTGATTTGTAAGTTTGCAGAGGACACAAAGATTGGTGGAGTTGTGGATAGTGAAGAAAATGGTCAAAGAATACAACAGGATTTAGTTCAGCTGGAGATATGGGCAGAGAAATGGCAGATGGAGTTTAATCCAGACAAGTCTGAGATGTTGCACTTTGGGAGGTCAAATGTAAGGGCAAAGTATACGGGGTTAGTGGCTGGACCTTAAGAAGCACTGTTGTACAGAGGGATATCAGGGTGCAACTGCATAGCATCCTGAAAATTGCAATACAAGTTGATAGGGTGATAAAGAAGACGTATGTCATGCTTGCCTTCATTGCTCTGGACATTGAGTATAAAAGTCAAGGAGTCATGTTGCGGCTGTAGAAAACTTCTGTTTGGTCACATTTGGAGTATTGTGTGCAGTTCTGGTTGCTGCATTACAGGAAGGATGTGGAGGCTTTGGAGAGGGTGCAGAGGTGTTCACTAGGATGTTGCCTAACAGTCTTAGCTACAAGGAGAAAGGTTGGACAAACTTGGATTGTTTTCTCTGGAATGTTGGAGGTTGAGGGGTAACCTGACAGAAGTTTATAAAATTATGAGAGGTATAGATAGTCAGAGTCTTTTTTCCCACACTAGGAATGTCAGATACTAGAGGGCATGGATTTAAAGTGAGGGGAGAAAGTTTAAAGGAGATGTGTGAGGCAAGTTTTTTACACAGAGCATGGTAGATGCCTAGAATGTGTTGCCGGGAAGAGGGGATGGAGTCGGTAGAAGCGGATACAATAACAATGTTTAAGAGGCATTTAGACAGGCACAAGAACATGCAGGGAATGGAGAGATATGGATCATGTGTGGGCAGATGAGATTAGTGTAATTTGGCATCATTGTCAGCACATACATTGTGGGTCAAAGGGCCTGTTCCTGTACCGTACTGTTCCATGTTCTATGTTCTAAATTGTCTGTAGAAACTGAACTCTCCATATTGTTGACCCTTCATCAGAACAGTAAAAAAAAAGCAAGATGAGTGAATAATTCATTGTGAGTCATTGTAGGATGAGCATAGTCAAGTGCAGGAAGGAGATAGAGAGCTTAGTGGAATGGTGTCATGACAACAACCTTTCACTCAATGTCAACAAAACAAAAGAGCTGGTCATTGACTTCAGAAAAGGGGGCGGTGTACATGCACCTGTCTACATCAATGGTGCTGAGGTCAGGAGGGTTGAGAGCTTCAAGTTCCTGGGAGTGAACATCACCAATAGCCTGTCCTGGTCAAATCACATAGATGCCATGGTAAAGAAAGCTCACCAGCGCCTCTACTTACTCAGGAGGCTAAAGAAATTTGGTTGTCCCCTTTGACTCTCACCAACTTTTACCGATGCACCTTAGAAAGCATCCTATTTGGATGTATCACGGCTTGGTACGACAACTGCTCTGCCCAGGACCGGAAGAAACTGCAGAGAGTTGTGGACACGGCTCAGCGCATCACGGACACCAGCCTCCCCTCCTTGGACTCTGTCTTTACCTCTCGTTGTCTTGGTGAAGCAGCCAGCATAATCAAAGACCCCACCCACCCAGGACATTCTCTCTTCTCTCCTCTTCCATTGGGTAGGAGATACAGGAGCCTGAGGGCACGTACCACCAGACTTAAGGACAGCTTCTACCCCACTGTGATAAGACTATTAAACGGTTCCCTTATACAATGAGATGGACTATGACCTCACGATCTACCTTGCTGTGACACTTTACGCTGTACTGTTTTTACCTGTACTACATCAATGCACTCTATACTAACTCAACATAACTGCACTGTGTAATGAATTGACCTGTACGATCAATTTGCAAGACAAGCTTTTCACTGTACCTCGGTACAAGTGACAATAATAAACCAATACCAATACCAATTTTAGGTTTTTTGTTGATGTGAACAATGCTGCTGAAAAGCCTTTGTTTATTGTGCAAAACTGGTTACACCAACATAGAGTTTATAGTTGTTACGTTTGGAATACTAGAACTTCAAACTGACAAATTAAGGGAAAGAAGCATCCATTGTAAGTGAGGGTAGTGTTTTTCAAAATGACCTTGTCAAGTTGCTCTAATGCATTCTGTAGGTGGATGTAATGTATAATTCAAGAAATATGAACAGGAGTAGACCATGGAGCATTCAAACCACTCTGTGTTTCATTAACCATAGAACAACTCCAGTTTCAAGCCAATGTGTATCATTCCCCTACTGTCCAAAAGCCTAATAATCCACCTGTGAACGTACACAGAAGATTACTGACACCTGACTGTGGCAAAGGATTCCAAAGAGTTACAACTCCCAGCATACAAAACTTGACCTAAATGGTTAACCACTTATTCAAGGTCTATGTCCTTTGATAATGTACTTTTTGACCTGAGGAAAATAACCTCCTAGCACCTACCCTGTCAAGCCTATGATGGTATTATACATTTAAGTGAGATCACCTTCCATGCTATTAATTTGCAGGGAATATAGATTCATTCCACTCAATCTCAACTCAAAGGATAGCTCTCTGTTTTCTCTTTCCTGGAATTAACATAGTGTACTTTGTTGCAAACACTCTGAAGCCAGTATATTCTTCCTTAGGTGAGGAAACTAAGACTGTACACAGTATTCCAGTTGCAGTCTTGGCATTTCCATCAATAGAATAATTTTTAAAAATTGGAATTTTTTTGGCCAAATATTGGAAATCTAAAATAAAAGCTGAAAATAATGGAGGTGTTCAGCAGGTCAGGAAGCATCTGTCAGAAAGAAACAGAATTAACATTCTAGGCCATCAGATGAAACACCAACTTTTTGCTCTCTCCACAGATGCTGCTTTATCTGCTGAATATCTCCAAAATGTTCTGCTTTTGTTTCAATATAACTACAGCCAGACTTAAATTTCAAACCCTTTGCAATGGAGGTCAATATACCATATGCCTACCTGGAGCCACATGTTAAATTTCAGTGATTCATTTGCCAGTGCTGTTACTAATTTCATGTTGCACTGGTGGTAGTAGTGATGGACCAAATCAAATGGCAGGATGATCACCAAGCTTTGTCCTGAGCCATATCGAACTTCTGTTACCTTAAGGTTGAATCTATCCCATTTTTTTTAAGATTGCCATCATACTTTGAGCTTAACCATTGTAGAAGACTTTGAGGTGATCCATTTATTACTGAGTATTGAGCTCCGGTCTTGTTCTGATAGCCGCAATGTTAGCATGGTAGCTCATTAAGTAGTCTAATATTGTTGACTCCCAAGATGCCAAAGTGGATTTGATGATGGTGGTGGTGTAGAAGGTCAAAAGCAGATGGCTAAGATTTCTCTACATCAGTTAGGTCATTACATGGGACTCATGCTGCTTGTCTCTTGTCAGTTCAAACCTTGATGTTATCTGCACCCACTTTAGATTACTACACTGTAAAAAGACTTGTTAATGAAGCTAAACACTGTGAAAACATTTGTATGGAGCTCCTCTCCTGACCTACTGAGGGAAGGTCGTTGATGTAGATGTGAAGATTAATTAGGCCATTTAAAGGAATTTCTGCAGAGATTGTGTAGGGCTGTGCCGACTGGCTTCTGACAATCAGAAGCTTATAACTTATGACTCTCCCACCGCAAAGTTTTCCCTTTGAGCCCAATGTTTTCAGTTTTTCTGGGTTTCATTGTTGAATGCTGCTGTGTTGTCAAGAATAGTTACTTTATTTTGGCCATTGGTATCGCATTGGATCTATGCTGTGTTAAGATCTGAACTTGTGTTCTGAGCAGTGATGGGCAGATTATTAGTCAATGGATGTTGCCTGATGTCGTTGTTGATGACTACTTCTGTCACATTGCTGATGGTTTAGAGGAAGTTGCTTGGACAGTAATTGAATCTGTGAAAATTATCTATTTTTTTGTGCTTAAAATGTATCTGGGCAATCTTCCACTTTGTTGGGTCGATCAAATGTCCTAGTTGTACTGGAAGTGCTTGGCTGGAGGATTGACATCTGATGTGCACAGGTCTTTAGTAGATAATACCAAGTGGGTATTTCATTGCAAATGTAAATTGCCACAGTAATCAAATTGCTGAGAAAGTTGATGCTTACAAAAAACAGCTTGGAAAAAAGCACTAGAATTACCTTTAGTTTGAGGACATTTGTAATTTGTGCCCTGTAACAGAAATAATGGTGATGTGGTGAAGATGTTTTTTAAAGAATGTTTTACTGTGCATAGAGTAACCTTAATTAAGTATTTTCTGTCTAACTGAAAATATATCTGAAGTTAAAATATGTGTTAATTATTTTTTTTTCAGGATTCAAATGTTCAAAGGCTTCCTTTTTCAGTTTCTTTTCCTTCCTAAATGTGTTGCCATTTTTGGAATATGCTTCTCATGTGCTGGTAACTCTCAGATAACAAGGAGCATTCATTAGGTGGAATTCTAAACAGCAGGATTTTTTTTGTTAATAGCAACATTGTGTTATTTATAATTATGTGTATTGTAATTCTGCAAACATTTTCCCAAATGAATGTTGGCAGCTTGTTACATCTGTCTAATATTCACAAATACTTATCCTATTGAATAGCTGAAAGGAGCAAGAGTCTTAGCTAATTCCCTATCTCTTATTTCCACAGTTCAGAAATATTGAGTATTTCCTACATAACAGCATATTGGAGCACCTTCACCACCAACAGGAGCAATTTGTGACAATAGTCCACCAATAATTTCACACTTCAATTAGAGACGCGTCCAACTACCAGCTTTGCCAGTGATGCTCACATTCAAACCTGATAGAAAGAAGTTGTATCTCCTTAGAGAACTTTTAGAACTTCAGCTTCATTTCTTTAGAACTATTTCTGGTCAGGAAATAATATCCATTAATTTCCCACATTAATTAAAAATTAAATAAAAAACAAATAAATTTTGTAACCGGAGACACAAGATATTCTGCAGATGCTGGTATCTGGAGCAACACACACAAAATGCTGGAGGAACTCAGCAGGTCAGGCAGCATCTATTGGAAAGAAAGAAATAGTCGACGTTTTGGGTCAAGACCCTTCATCAGGACTGGTTTTGTAACTACAACCTTTCCTGAACTTATTGCACTTGGAGACTTGGACAGTCAATTAGGTGCAGTTCAGTGGCAGGCAGGTGCTCAGGGAGCCGCCTTGCAGGATCCCTCGTGTCTTTGTCCCCCATGACCTTCAGGACGTTCCATGCTGGCCACTGCCTGATGAACATGTGGTCCAAGGTGTTTTTCTGAAAGAACTTTTCCTGAAGGACAGGTAGTGTGGCAATGTCCAAATGACCGGAACATTGGGCAGCAACAAAGATGTGCCTATCCTTCACAATACAAGGCACAAGTAGAACCTCAGCATGCAGTGAGACTTGGGCCCACGTACTTTGGTTCCAAGCACGGCCTGATGCAGACACGCACAAACCTGGCCATCAGGATGAGAGCGATGTTGGATATGCTTTTGTCTCCATTGTCCAGGGACTGGTGCACTACAACCCATCAGACCCATTCCACCTTGGATCCCCAGATGAACCAGAAGATGGCTGGGTGACTGCCAGGGTGGAGGATAGGAGAATGGGCCACACCTATGCCAAGTACAGCAGCCCCGAGAACACTTCATATCTGATAAGCAGGTTCTTACTAGTTATTGAGAGGGAGTGCCACTCCCACAGTCCCAATTTTTGTTTAACCTTGCCTGTCCGATCCAGCCAATTTTTGTTACTGGCTTCAGCCCCTCCGAACCAGAACCCTAGCACCTACAGGTAGTCAGACCTGACAGTGAAGAAGAAGGTGGATGCCACTGATTTTTATTTTATTTGAAAAACAAACTTTATTTACGATAAAAAATATATACAAAAGAAGAATATAGTTGAAAGCTCTTTACATACTTAGTGTTGTTTGGTCTATACATTCAGTGTTGCTGGTTCTATACAATCATGCAATAAAGATCTGTCATGGAAAACCTTTGGAATTGGAGCAGGCAAGGACCAGATTGTTAATTCCTGTTAACATTAAGGTGGCCATGAATTTTTATTTTGGGCAGCATGCACAAGGTCCGTTGGACATCCCAAAAGTAACCCATTTATCCTTATTTTCTGATTTTTAGCAGTTAGTCCAATTTCTATTGCTTCTAATATGGTACTCTTTATCTTGTGCAGTAACCTTTTATGTGGCACCTAACTGAATGCCTTTTGAAAAATCACGGACTTAGTGATGTAGCAGGTAGCGCAGCTGCCTTGGAGATCTGGATTGATCTTGACCTCTGATGCTGTCTTTGAGGATATTTCATGTTCTCCCTGTGACGATGTGGGTTTCCTCTCACATCTGGTTGATAGGTTAATTGGTTATTGTAAATGACCCCCAGTGTTGGGGGTGGGGTGGGGGGTGGTGTGGTGGTAGGAGAATTAGGGTGGACTTGATAGGCATGTGAGAGAGAATATTTTACAGGGATATGTAAAATATGGGATTGATGAGATTGCTTCGAGAGACACATAATTCAATGGGTGGTAAGAAAATACATCATAAAAATAAGGAACATCCACTGGTTTCTTATTGCTACTTACTAGTTACATCCTCAAAGAACTCTATTAAATTTGCCAAACACAATTTCCATTTCAGATAACCATGTTGATTCTGCCAAAGATAGTATGATCTACTAAATGCCCTGTTACCAGTTCCTTAAAAATGGATTCCAGCATTTTCCCAGTGAACCACTGCCTCCTGTGTTGGTTGTCAATGCAGCACTGGAAAATTTTATAAATGTTTGAGACATGTTGTGTCATTTTTTGCCAGACCAGAATGATTTTAAAATGACTTCCACCAATCGTTGCACCCAAAATGCTCCTCCCTTTTAACATATGCTGTTTACCTTCAGCTAATAGTTTTAAATGATGCAAGCAACTCACATACTGGGCAGTGTGCAGCTACTTAATGGCATGGATAGCATCTGCTGCAAGTAGCAATCTTGCAAATAATCAGATATCACAAAGCTGATGTGCAGGCTGTTTCAGAAGAAATGGGGGTTGTGGATTAATCATGCACCTATTTTCAGGGGCTGACCAAATAAACCCCCTTAGTTATTCTTCCCAATGATGTCAATATGCATGTCAACTATGGTGACTCAGAGGGATAAATCTCAGGAAAATGTCAGAGCAACGGAAAGGAAATATCGAATATAAATGCTAATGAGATGCAACTTGGGGATTTTAAAGATAAAATTGCTGTCATTTTCTATTCTGGATTTATAGGACATAATATTCCTGTGGTTGGTAATTAGGTTACTGGTTGTGGTAGTTTCTATAGTTGGCATTCACTCTCCTTCCTCAGTCTGTGTCAATGTGGCAAATTATTGCTGGGGTGAAAGGAAGATAAGGAATATAACAGCAGCTGGCAGATATTCATAATCATAGTGTTTACAGTATAAACCACTCATGTATTATGAGTAATACAGTCATGTATTACTAAAGAAATATTAACAAGATTAACAGGTTTAACCATCATTAAAGTGTAAATTAGATAGCCATTTTCAATGGCTGTAGACATACATTCAAATGCTGAAATCAAGGAGTTATCTGGGCTGCTCCAGTTCACCCAAGACTACTCTGTACTGTTAATTGTCAAACAACTCAGCATTGAAATACATGGAATGGCAAGTTGCTGTATCTAAATTATATACAGGTATGGTCTAGAAATTTGATTGTATAGTGCTGTTGTTTTGGTAGTTTGCCATTGAAATGCAAGTTAATGAATGAATGGTGCTGTTCTTTAGCCATTGAGAGTGAAGGTTAAGAACTCCTTGAGAACACATATTTTACCCTGCCAACAAGTTTGGGATGGTGAAGAACCACAGCCATCAAAGTAAGTTGTTAAGGTAATCGATTGATTAAATAACCATGATGAAAAACACCATGATGCTGGAAGAACTCAGCAGGCCAGGCAGCATCCGTGGTGAAAAGCAGGTGGGCAACGTTTCGGGTCCGGACCCTTCCTCAGGACTTATAGCCATATTAGTAAGATGAATCTGTAATAATTGTAGTATGTCTGAGATACAGACTTCAGCATGAAAGGAAAAAAGTAATTCCTGCAAACTTCATTGTGTTAACTGTTAAGGTAGAGACAATGCAAAATGGCAATTCAGTTCCAGTCTGGTTTGAGTACAAATCTTAGTTGTTAGACCAAAGCATAGGAGCCTTTCCATTCATTGACCGGAGGAAGATGTGTTTTAAGGCTAATAATATCAACAGCATAGATGATGATGGGCCTTTTGAGAAATAAGATCAAATACTTTCAGGATTTTGACCTTCTGTGTGGAATAACCATTATCCCCTTTAACAATGTGATGGAACAGCTTCAAAGCTATTTCAAACCAAAAGCTAAAGGATTTAGAAAGTTATAAGTTTGTAATCTATTATCAAAGGTCAGGAGAATAGATTAGCAATTATGCAGCTGCTGCAAAATTTCTGTTGCAGGATTGTAAATTTGTTGTATTCTTAGATCATATGCTGAGAGAATAGCTTGTGTTTTAACTAACTGATAAGCACATCCAGTTCAAGTTACTGAAAGTGCTGGATCTGATAACTGAACGGGCATGCAGGCAGGTTAAATCTAAAAATACAAAGGAATTTTGGCCAGTACAGAATGTGAGTGTAAATGCACCATATGGACCAATGGCAATGGTATTGAGAACCAGTGAGAATCATTCAGCTTGCAGTGCAGAGCAGCTGTGTGTTTTAATCACAGAAAGTAAGGGCACATAGTCTCTGTTTGTGGAACAGAACAGTCTAGCCAACAGAAATATTGGCGATCAAGCTGTATAACATTGACGAGAATGAGCAATGTGAAGAGCACGTTTTACATAGCACGTTCCACCAATGGTGATATAAAAAAATTAGTAGTGATTTCGTCATTAAGTATGAATAATCAGCACTGTGATATGAATTTTGGAAGACCGCAAAATCATTGAAGGTTTCACCAGCAAGAAGCACAATAAAGTTGAGAACATATTCTGGCAAAGAGCAGAGAATACTAGGATGTGAAATTGGCAATTCTCCATAACGGGCAATGGGCAAGACTGTCAATTATACTGCTCGATTACATAAACAAACTAGCTCTGTTAGGGTGAGACTGGCTGAAAGTGCTGAGAATGGATTGGAAAAATGTATTTGCTGTGAATCCATATTAACCATGTTAACCAAAACTTCTAGAACAGTATGAAGATATGGTTAATGATTCATTTAAGAGCATTAAAGGACACCAAAGTCATATACCTATCAAACCAAATGGCAAGCCAATCTATTGTAAGCCTAGACCAGTACATTATATATTGAAAGGTAAGGTAGAACTAAACAAACTGGATTAACACCGGGTATCAGCAAACGTGTATACTCAATTGGTAGACGAATTGGAGTCCACTAAGTTTGACCATGCCCATCTTAATGTCACCAACATTATTTGATAACTTTAATATACGTAATAATTAGCAGCCACAAACTGCTACTGTATGGAGTAGGGTCATCACCAAGAATATTCCAGGCATTTATTGCCAAGATGCGGGGGTAGGGGAGGGTCGAGCATTGTTTATGCAGTCAGGATGACACTTTAAGTGCAATTGGCCTAGAGGAGACAGACCTTCACGTGCTCGAGGAAGCATAAAGAACACTTCATCAACATTATATCAAACATTAGAAGAGCAATTGCAGAAGGAAGTGAATTATTTAGATCAAAAATAGTCTGCATCCAGTCAAAAGGAAAGTCAGGACTATCATCAGCATTGGAGTTATAGAGGAATTCTACTCACAACACTTGAGTATAGTGATTATGAAGCCAGTGGCCAAAAGATCCATCCCTTGTCTGACACAGACAAAGGTGACAGACCAATCCAGTAGTTCTAACAAATGAGACTGCATATGCTGGAAATCTGGAGGAATGCACACACAATGCTGGAGGAACTCAGCAGGTCAGGCAGCATCCCAGTCCTGATGAAGGTTCTTAGCCCAAAACGTCGACTGTTCATTTCCCTCCATAGGTGCTGCCTGACCTGCTGAGTACCTCCAGCATTTTGTGTACTGCTCCAATAGTTCTACAGTCAAGATTACAGTACCCAGCTCTTAAAGTACCACTCAAGTTGCAGAAGAGGCCTACCAGATCATTCTGATATGTGTATAAATGTGGATACGTATAAATTATTGTGAAAGTCATGTGGTCAACTATTCAGTGTTAATTAGCAGCCTTTCAATTAGGATCATGACAGAGGAATTAAGATCTATCATTGCTACAAAAGATTGACTGAAAGAAGTCAAGTTAGATAAAGGTCCACAGTTTAGACTATTTCCATTTGAAAAATTTATGAGGAGCAACTTACCTCTCCTTATCTGGTTTTAATGGCAAGGTCAGTTTACATGATGAAGCAGACTTTAAACAAATAGGATATGAAAGGTCATTTAAAGCATTGCCATGAAACATTGTCTTGCTACATTTCTTCAAAGCAATAAAACTCCATAACAGGACACATTGCTGCAGAAATACTGATCCACAGTAGCTTCAGGATGCGTATGAGTTTAAGTCAGCACAATTTGGATCAAAAAGTGAAGGAAAAGCAACTGAGAAACATTAAAGATAACTGCACAGATAGCTAGAGGATGAAATTCATTCAACGTGATGTTTATGCACAGACATCTCCAGCCAGATCAGAGATAAGAAGGTGGGGTATCTGGGAAATAGTGCAGGTATATGGTTCTAAGAGTTTTCCCATGAAGGTTGATGTGAAATTCAAAATGAAAAGAATCACTTGATTCCAGGGCATGCTGTCCAGGAGATTATTAAAGAATACTGTGAGATTCAAGACATTCCTGAAGTGAATCCCACACTGATTTAAGAAGAGCCAACATATAACATTTCATATTCGAGTCAAGAATAAATAATACCATTGAGTCCAGAGACAGATGATATTCCAATGACATCTAGTGAACCTGCAAGTTAAATAAAAGTAACAACAGTATCACTATGAAGATTATAGACAACAAAGAAACTTGTGATACATTTTAGTATGTAAATATGTTAAATTGGTCAATTTAGTTTTAAAAAGGAAAACAATGTCTTTTCTGTAATATTGCTGGTGAACAATAATTATTGTTACATTAATACTGCCATGTCTTTAAGGATTATGTCATGTGATTAATATCTTTCTGTCTGCAATAATATGTATAGCAAGTTCCAGAAGCCAGTCTGTGAAGAGCTCTTGAATAACCTACGTACACCATATTTGACTTCCTCAAGTCTCTTGTGCATTAGTTTATAAATTCTGCAATGGATTCTGTCAGAGGTTAACAAGCCACTAAGCACACATACTTTACACTGTTCAATTTCCTTCAACTTTGACATCACTTTATCTCCAACATGAACTGCTTCCCAACACTGTGAGGCTGCTAGAATTAATTCTAGTCATTAGTTTGATGCCACGGGCCTTGACAGTTGAGCTCCATTGTTGATTCCTATGCTCTTAGGACAAATGGCCACCAATGAAATAACCATTGTAACTTCACTGTGGGTAACACACCTTCCCAACTATTCTTTCCTTTTGTATACTGCTGAAATAAGGGCCAAAATTTAAATTATAACCGATGGCCTAAAAATTACTCCACACCATTTTTAGTTTTTTGAACAGAATTTTGAATCTCCCTGATACTCTTTGTGAAAGTTCTATAAAAAGTGAAAATTTTAAGTATGAGGTTTCAGAGTCACGTTGTCAGGTTTCCTGTGTGTTGCCACTTCGATAGTGATATTTTTGTGTGGTTCCTATTGATACAAAACTAGTTCTTGCAACATTAGAGTGTTACATGTTGCAGGTGCCATTTGTACAGCCAACTCCTAAAGGGATGTACCACAGAATCACAAAATGGTTACAGCACAGAAGAAGGCCATTTGGTCCATTGAGTCAGTGCTAGTTTGTGAAAAAGTAATCTTACAAGTCCCATTCCTGAAAAAAATTGTAAATTCTTTCCTCTCATATTTATTCAGCTCCTTTTGAATATTACATTTCAGTCTCATTAATTCACAGTTAATTCTTTCCCTGATTATTGTTTCTACAACTTTCCCCATGACTGAGGTTGAAGTGGGTTTTTAGTTGTTGCTGGGTTTATCCCTGCACCCTTTTTTGTGCAAGGTGTAACATTCTCAGTGTACCAGTCCTCAGACACCAGCCTGAAATCTATGTATGTTTGGAAGACTATGGCCAACCCTCTTTGAAAAACATTTTACAAGAAACACTGTTCCAGCTGTCGGAAAATGTTGCCAGTGAATGAATGGATGTTGACATGATGCGGAAGCATTGGAAAAGTACTTCCAAAGAAGTCAGAGGAACCTAGATAGGATAGTGAAGAATAACGCCTGCAGAAGTTGTCTTCTCTGTGCAGGGAGGCCACAGAGATCCTCCAGGACCACATCACATCGGAAGTTTGCCAGAGAATTCTCCATATAGACATGAGTGCAGTCTTTGAATGCCTGCACTTTGGAGAAGTAGGTAAATGCACATGTTCCTCCGCAGGAAGGAAAGTAGATGACATCTCCTCTTCTTGAGTACCAAGTTTGGTTACCTCCATAATATAGCAGTGAGCAGCAAACTGTGAGATGAGGCAGAGATCAGCATCAACAGTCTAGAATGATGCTGAGGCCAGGAAGCTGAGATTGACTGTGACCTTGACCTCCATGGGCAAAGCATTTTATTCACACATAACATTATATTTGTAAGCACAGGAGGTCACAGACCTCAGTGAGGAAGTCTGAGTGTTGACCTATCTAGCACAGTTTCAGGAGGAAAGGGGATGCTAAAAGCTGACTGTTCCTTGAGTTAATAAGAATTTGGATTTTTTAGACCAATGAGCAGATTTCACAACTGACAACTTTTGTGTGTTACACTACCATTAACATCATTTGGGGGAATTTTAGATTTAAAAAATGCTAGTAAGAAAAAATATTCTCATAAGGTGCCGGAGAACCCAGAACAGTGAGCAGAGTTACTCTACTTTAAGTTAAGCTGATTTTCAATCATGAGTGCTGGGTTTTTTGAAGTGTCCAATTGAACTTCCAGGCCAACATGTTCAAAAATGAAATATGAAGAGGCAGCCTTTGACTAATTTTTAAAAAAAAATGTTTGACTTATTCTGCAGGATCCGGATTGATCGTCCACAGACATGTTTCTTCTGGTTCATGGTTCAGTGGTGATATGAATACCCGGCTGCCCACCTCCTTCAGCGTAGTGCAACTCCCAAAATTGTAAGGGGAAGTGATTTCACTCATTAAACCCAAATATAATTACCAAGTATTTTTCATAACCAGTCATTAACAATTCATATTCAAAACAAATAGGTGCAGATCAGAGAAAATTGAACAAATGAAGTCTGGGGACTAATCAGAGATCCCTGATATTTCAGTAAATGAATAAGGGAGCTTACAGTCACTCTAATATCCTTATAAAATATTAATTATGTTTTGTTGCTCCTTTGTTTTTTTTTGAGGCTGCATTTGCCCTGAATTTATTTTGGCTTTTACTTCCTCCTGGATATTTTTTTTAAACATTTTTGATGCTAAATATAAAAACTGAAAATATACCACAGAAATATTTGCTTAGATTGACTATAAAATCCCACCTTAAAGTTTGTGATTTAAAACCTAAGATAATACAATAGTTACCTCAAGTAGAAAGGTAAGCACTTAGGAGTAACACTAAGACTAGGAGATATTGGTGAAGCATTTTGCTTATGAAATATGTGTCTAGAAGCTCTAGTGTTTCATTAGAATGCACCAGGATGGCGCATCAACTTTACCAACAAACAGTTTGATCATTAGTCCATAGCATAAAAAGTTCTGAAGGTCAGGGTCTCAGGAGCAACAAAACAGAAAATGGATATTTTTGACATCAAAAATGTTCCACTTATCCCTTCTTTCCCAAGACAAGAGGTTGTTCATAATGGAGCCCATGTTCAGTGGGGTGAAGAACTAAGGGAGGAAGGACCAGCTTTGCATTTGGGGATTGAAAGGGTGAGGAATGACTGCCATTGTGTTGGAGGGGTGTTCAGGACAGCAGCGTTTCAAGGGAGGATCAGATGCAGCAGCACTTTAGGGGTGGAATTTGTGGGTTTGGGGGCAGGCTGGAGATAAAGAGTTGTTGAGAGCATTTCAATGCTAGAGGGGGTCCAAAGATGTAGATCATTACTTCATTTACCTTGCAGGTCTCCCAGTTTGATGTCACTATGTGAAGACCATGGTGTGCCATGGTACCCAACGACGAGTAGCCCCAGCATAGCAGGGTTGAGGTTCCCTGCAGTACTCAGATGGAAGTACTGCACAGGGAGTGACTTCATTGCATGTGTCATTGATGTGGAACTCTCATTGGTGTCACAAGAGTGACTGAAGGCAGGAAGTGTCCAGTTGAATTTATGAGTGGAAAACAAACAGCTTATGCTAGTGCATATCTGTTGAATCTGTAAAGAATGATTTTCAATTGCATAATGCTGAATAAAGCATATTAAGCAACTTAAGTTCTCAACAATGAACTCTCAGCAAACAGCTTTAGAGCTGACAAAAGACTTTTGCTGTTCAGTCTGTGATTCTGTATTCAGGAAGTAATGGGTATCAGGAGAGGTGATCTTATTGAAACGTATGATTCTGAAAGAGTTTATTATGACTTATTATTGTCACACAATTATTGTCACAATAAACTTCGGAAAACCTTGTTTTGCATGCCCTCCATGCAAATCATTTCATTACATCAGTGCATTGGGGTAGCACAAGGGAAAAGCAACAACAGAATGCAGAATAAAATGTTACAGTTGCAGAGAAAGTGCAGTGCAGGCAGACAATAAGGTGCAAGGCCATGATGAGGTAGATTGTGAGGTTAAGAGTCCATCTTATTGTACAAGGGGACTGTTCAATAGTCTTATAACAGCAGGACAGAAGCTGTCCTTGAGCCTGGTGGTACGTGCTTTCAGGCTTTTGTATCTTATGCCCGATGGGAGGGGATTGAAGAGAGAATGACCAGGGTGGGTGGGGTCTTTGATTATGTTGGCTGCTTTACCAATGCAGTGAGAAGTTGATTGGAACAAGTAGAGATGAAGAGGAATGTCTTTTTCAGAGTGATGTGAGTGTCTGGAATTCTCTACCTCAAACAGCTGTACTGGCTGAATCATTTGAATATATTCACATCCAAGACAGTGCTTTGCTCTGTGGGGAGTCATGGTTATGGGATCAGAAAGTTAGGCTGATGTCAACATCAGATCAGCTATGATATTGTTGAATGGCAGAGCAAGTTCACGAGACCACATGGCCAACTCCCGCTGTTGTTCTTTTTGCTCTTATCCAACCGAGAAAGTTTGAAGTGCAGAGATGATGACCAGAGCCAAGCTAAGAGAACATTTCAGGGCATTTTATGAGAATATTTACTGCCAGGCAACTGGATTTAACAACACACTAAAGGTGGTTTGATTTTCTTCTGGCTCCTCAACTCTTCCCTTCCTGTCCTTCACTGACAGTGTTGTAGATGCTTCTCCAGGTCCCTGCTTCATTGCTGACTGAGCTGTGTACATTACAATGATGTTGGGTACTTTCAACAGATGATAGAAAAAGATGGATTCTAACTTGTCCAAGCAATTCAACCACTGTTTCACAAAGCTAATTACATTCTCTCCCATCAATTAGGTGGAGGCACAGAACTCATTCTGTACTGAGGTTTGAGAATAGTGTAGAATGATCACAATCCAAGCTTCCAGCAGGTTTCCCTGGTTTACCAGGACCTACCACTGCATTCAGTGAAATCTCATAAATAGGACAGAGGAGAAGGCTGAAGGAGAAATACGTAACAACCTTGCAATCAGAGTTTAGTATATGCTGGGTGATAAATTCCCCAGTTCTGTAAAACAACTCTTTTATGACTTGGTGAAATTTACAACTGGTTTAATGTTCCAGATGTCACCCATGACTACCTTTATTACCGTCTTACCCCTGAGGCAAATAAATTCAAGAGAAGTCTCTCTTCTTGAAAGAAAGTCCCATCTGAGACCAACATTGTGGTTTTATTCAGCTCTCAGTATGCCACAATGCTCCCTGGTGAATCCTACCTCCCTGATACACTACTGCTAAGATCTAAGGGGTAATTATGATAAGCATTGTAGGGGCAGCAAGGTGCCTTTCTCTACCACTTTACCTTTCTCTACACAAGCCAATGGTTCCTCATTTTGAGTTCAGGGATAGAACCCACAAGCGTCAACATCTCTGGCAGATGGTTTCATGAAGTCTAATCTGAGCTCAGTCATACATCTGTCTAAACTAATATAGTTTTTGCCCATTTCAGTACAAAGAGTGGTCTCAGAAGCATGTTCTTCTTTCTGTTGTCCTTTTAAAGTGGAAACATGCATCTAATTGACTCATTGCATTTTACTATCAGAACTGGCGGAAACTCTTCAAAAGTGCTGATCTCATTTCAGTACAAACATCTGGTTTTTCAAGTATTAACTATGAAGTAGTGGAAATAGTGACTAATCATAAAATCAGAGCAAGATGGATATAGTGGTTCTGTGCCATTTTTTCTCGTGAGAGCAAGCATAAAATCAGGCTACATTAAGGTCCATTAACTATGCTAAACAGGGCCATGTTGCACAAAACTGATACAGTTCAAAGGATTTTGCCTAAGATTTTACATGGACGGGCAAAACTGACATGGTAAGTTTATGTGAAGAAGAACTGAAGGGGAAACACAGTTAAAAGAGAAGGAAAACATGATTGTGAAATCCTGCAGCACCTTTTGTGGAATTGGTAATGACCAATGTTCATGAAAGTTCTTGTCATGTAAGTGAGCAATTGTCTTGGAAATTTTCTTGTCCCAGTTGTTAAATGAGTTGGGTTTTAGCATTTAACATTTGCTGCTGTAGTGCTCCATATTCTGAAAATGTCTCTGAGCTGCTTTGAGTGGAACTCCACACATCATTTTAATTAATGGGATATGTTAATATTAGTGAACTAATTAAAAGCCCATGATGAGTTTATTGTTTGGTTTGACAGATCATTGAACTTGGTTATTTTAGTCTTGACTTTGTTGATCAAGGTGATAGTCCAGACAATGACCTTTAGTAAAACATTTGGATTATGTTAACAACATCCGTCTTTCAATATACAGTGATAACTTGGAGGGTTTTGTATTTTTTCTTGGGATGTAGACATCAGAATCAAAGCTGGCATCCCCAATTACTGTTTTGAAGATAGAGAAGAGCTACCTCCTTGAATTGCTGGAATCCATGTGTTGAAAGTTCTTAAACAGAGCTGCTTGATAGTGAATGCCATGCTTTTACTGCAGTGTTCAAGTATTATTAATACATTTCCAAATCAGTATTGTACTTGCTGTTGGTGGTGCCTGCTGCTCTTGCCCTTCACAGCTATGTGAAATGTCTTTGATGCAGTTTTGCTCAATTGCTGTATTGCACCTTGTGGATGGTACACAGTGCAGTTTCCTTGCACCCCCGATGGTTGAGGAAATAAAGGCTTGATTGAGGGCTAATCAATTGTGCTGCTTTGTCCTGGATGTTGACAAGCTTCTTGATCATTACTGGAATGCACTCATGCAGCCACATGGAGAGAATTACATTGCAAACCTGAAGTGTGAATGCTCTGCAATGCCAGGTTAGTCACTTATCACAGGATGCCCAGCCTCCGACCTGCTTTGAAGACACACTATTTTGTGAATGTCCTGTTGAGTTTCTGGTCAGTGGCATCCTTAGGAAACTGACAATGTGGCACTTAATAATTGTAAAGCCATTGAATTTCATGGGGATATCATAGGAATTTCATAGTGGACTGTCAGGAGTTGTTCATTGTCCGGTATTTTTATGATGTGAATAGTACATGCAGTGTTTTAGAGCATGCTTGCACATCATGCTGGATATTACTGCTGAAGATACTTCCATTCATTTAAGAGTAGACAGATGGGGCAGTAATTTAGTAGACTGGATTTATTCTGTCCTGTACATCAAAGATAGTATAATTCCCAACATTATAAAGGCTACTAGGCATGCAACGCATGATTGACATCACTTTTGCATTTCAAATGCTTATAAATATTTAGTGAACAGCACAGGCCTCAGGTGATGAAGATTTACTCCAATATAACTTAAAGGAGTTGACCTGAAATGGTCCAAACCCCTTGAGCTGGCTGGAGTAGTGACATCTTCGATAAAGTCTGAAGGTCCTAATGTTGTCCTTCTCAGAAATATATGTTTTGGTCTCTTTAGCCAGGGTGCCTTGACCAACGCAATCCCCACCCCTGGCGCTCACCTCAATGTCTCATCAGCGATTGGAGGCGCATGGCTGGTCGTTTCACTGAGAAGCCATTCATGAAAATTTGAAGCCTTGTCAATCCTGTCAGGGTGGAAGTGCCACATTGTCAGTGAATAAGATAAGATTTCTTTATTAGTCACATGTACATCGAAACACACAGTGAAATATATCTTTTGCGTAGAGTGTTCTGGGGGTAGCCCGCAAGTGTCACCATGCCTCTGGCGCCAACATAGCATGTCCACAACTTCCTAACCTGTATGTCTTTGGAATGTGGGAGGAAACCCTGAAGCACCTGGAGGAAACCCACATAGTCACGGGGAGAACATACAAGCTCCTCACAGACAGCGGCCAGAATTGAACCCAGGTCGCTGGTTCCTTAATAACGTTATACTAACTGTTACACTACCATGGGGAAGGGGCTGTGAGCACCAGACCCCTGGTGAGTAAGAGGGAACATAGAAAACATTACCTGGTGAGCCAGACGCCAAACCATTTGGATTTCACAATGGTCAGATTGAGGATTATCAGAGTTTTATTGTATTCAGAACTCTCAATGGTTTGGCATCTGGCTCATCAAGTTCTGTTTGCTTGTGAACTCTTCCACTTCATTTTGCTTTGTCCTGTTGCAGTCTTTCCATCTATTTCACAGCTTTATGGGATACTTCAATATTCCTGCTATTTTCACAATCAAATTTATGTTTTGGTTCTTTAGTTCTTCATTGCCAGCGAGTATTGTGATTGGCAGATGCTAAATCTACAGTAATATGAAGTAATATATCAAGAAAGTGAATGTGCATCCCATTGTTAACAATTCTGTCACTGCAGACAGGATTTTAGCTGGAAAGCATTCATTCAGAATATTATTATACTTACAAACCATTTAAACGACTCTCCATTCTATACAGACTTGTTGCAAACCAGAAGATTATTGTCTGTGCATGAATCCATTAAATCAGCTTAGAAAAATAAGTGCAAGTCAGCTGTAACAAACCAATAAATATTGGTTATTATCCTAACACAAAGTAATTGAGTTATAATGTTTGTTTTGCAGAATATGAATTCATGTTACGTTGACAGATAAATCTATACAACTTTCCCATGACTGACAATGAATTTCAATCCACAATCCAAAACTTATTGTTACATCTGTTTTATTTCCTTCATTGCTCTTGACAAATTCTATCTTTTTTAATCATCTAACTCCTAGAATTACCTAAATATATTCATCTAAACCCTGTCTTTACCTCTGAATGTTGAGATAGCATGTGTTAATATATAAACCTATATACATTAAAGATGAACATATTTTATCAACACTAGCACATTCACGGAACATTGGCCATAGAATGTGTTAATTTAATGAACTTTCAAGTCAGGATTTACTTCAAGAAATCACAGAGAGCTGTCAGTTGTGATCAGTTGTAAAGTTTTCTTTTTGCCACTTGCTACACAACATTCATGTTTATTGGATGATTTCATTTAAGTTTATTGTCATGGATGGAGGTAGACTGGTAAATGAAATGATTCATAGACTCATTTTGTGGTTCAAATAGGTTAAAGCCAAAGGAAAAATTGTATTTAAATTTAGCAAGAAGAAAGTTAATGACAAGCTTGGTAAATTTGCTGGTGAACCACGAGCTATATTTCTCCCAGACTAAGGTATTCCTTTCTCCTGTTACCATGAATTTCATGCTACTTTGCATGAACCAGTATGACTATCAGAAGAGTCAGAACAAGTTTCATCCTGGCCTCCTGGCTGCTGATAGTGCCAGCAAAATTAAATTGTAATGAGTCACTGTGGAAAATAGTAATATACAAAAGAACAGAATGGAACTAAATAACATTTCTTTTCATCTGTACTCTGAACATCTCTTTCAATGAGGAGTGCAGAAGAGTATTAAGGAGCAGCATCAAATGAATTGTCAATGTCTGCAGCTATAGCACAGAAGTACATGCATATTAAACAGCAAAGCAACCATAAGCAATGTGGAATAAACCAGTAGTACACAGCTTCTTTGTAGGGTGGCCCAGACTGACAATCCAAATTATTTCTGAGAGTTACTCACATAAATCAGGTTTAAATTCAACCACATATAACCAGATACTGATATTTTTAGTCATGTATATCAAGACAGAAATGCTGGAATTTATTAACAGCGTGTTCAGATTGCTGCCAAACTGTAAGGCAATAATGGGTTTCTTATTTAAAATCCATGTGGTTTGTGGTTTTATGAATTTGACAGCATAACTTGCTTGAAATCATTTTTATCCTTCATCGGTATGGAAACTCAGAAACAGCCTGGATCTATGTGCAGACAACATCTCATCATAAAGGGCCATTGACCTGAAATATTAACTCTGTTTCTCTTGTCACAGATGGCACCTGACCAACTGAGAAATTTCAGTATTTCCTGCATCCACAGTATTTTGCTTTTCAATCTCATCATACTCAATTTTCATTTGTTCTTTTGTCCATTTGACTCTCTGATCACAAATAAAGTACCCTCAGTTTTAAGAGTTTCATAATCAAGCCACTGATCTTTCAAGAATTCCTGTTTACCAGGATTGCTGTACACTATACACCCTCCCTTAACTAGCAAGCCCTGATCCTGTCACCATACAGGCTGTATTTTAAAACACAGGACAGTACAACACAAGAACAGGCCCTTCGGCCCACCAGGTCTGCATCAGCCAAGATGCCAATCTAACTGATCCCATCTGCTTGTATGTGGTCTGTATCTCTGTATTCCCTGCCTGTTCATGTGCCTGTCTAATTGCCTCTTAAATGAAGCTATTTTATCTGCTTCCACCACCTTCCTTGGCAGCACACTCCAGGCACCTACCACTCCCTGTAGGTAGGGAGTGCCAAGCACATCTTGAAACTTTCCCTCTCTTACCTTAAACCTATACTCGCTACTATTTGACATTTCCACCCTGGGAAAAAAAGACCCTGATAATCTACCCTGTCGATGCCTCTCATAATTTTATATACTTCTATCAGGTCTCTCCTCAGAGACCGACACTCCAGAGAAAGCAATCAAGTTTGTCCCACTTCTCCATATCGCTAATACTCTCCAGTCCAGGCAACATCTTTTGTGCCCTCTCCAAAGCCTCCACATCCTTTCTTCAGTGTGGCAACCAGAAATGCACGTGATACTCCAAACATGGCCTGACTAAAGTTTTGAGAGACAAGAGACCGCTGATGCTGGAATCTGGAGCAACACACAAAGTGCTGGAGGAACTCAGCAGGTCAGACAGCATCCATAGAGGGAAATGAACAGTTGACATTTCAGGTTGAAATCCTTCATCTGGACTGAAAGAAAGAAGGGAGATAGTCAGTGTAAAAAGGTGAAGGGGTGGAGTAAGAGCTGGCAGATGATAGGGGGATCCAGGTGAGGAGCGTGATAGGAAGATGAGGGAGGGGGGAAGAGTGAGAATAATGTCAGAAGCTGTGAGGCGATAGGTGGAAGTGACAAAGGGCTGAAGATGATGGAATCTGATAGGAGGGGAAGGTGGAGCATGAATAAAGGGAGGGAGAGAGGGGAACGAGTGGGAGGAGTGTGTGGGAGATGGGCAGATGGAGAGGGTGATGGCGGCTGGTGGATCAGGAGGAGAGAGAAAAGAAAAGGGACAGAGGGGGAGCAGTTACCGGAAGTTAGAGAATGCAGTGTTCATGCCGCCCGGTTGGAGGAGCAGTGCCTTGTATTCCACCTGGGCAGTCTCCTGTTTTGTTCAGGTTTAAGTGCTTTATATGAGTTTAACTAAGTAAAACAAAACTCCTTACCTCACCAGAGTACATGTAAAACCAGGGCCAAAAACTGGGGCATTTACTTGGAAGCAAATGGAACTCATTTATAAAAAAAAGAACTGGGAATTTTCCCTCAACTACCTGGAAAAACTGCATAGATGACCTGACCAATTATAAACCATCCCTGTCCATAGTAAGTCCTCCTCCCTGCTCCATGGAAATTCCAAAAGATTACATCAGTGTCGACATTGATGACACAGAAGAGCACAATTAACAAGAACCTGATGAGCTGCCTACCTTTGGAAATATGGGTCAAGGGAATAGTTTGTAAGTTGGTGTTTCTCTTCCTTACCCTTCTTCATGCTTGCAATTCTCCAACACCTATCTAACTGCAGGAGCTTTAATCCATGAGAAGCTGCTGAGTGGAGCCATGTGTTGGTTCCCCCGACAATGTGCTGGATCTCATAGAGAAGTTGTTTACTACTCGTAATTTATTGCTTCCCATTTCATCTGATTACATGGAGATGAGGCCAAATGGAGATGGAGACATAAATTAGTCAATGGTTCAGTGAAAGATGCTAAGTTCACAACTGTCTTGTGGAGGGTGGTAAAACTTCATAAAAGAACAGTTGTATTTGAGATGGTAGCTTGCAGTATTAACAGCTCAACATTCACAAGAAAGGAAGCTGAACCAGCCAGGGGGACATCTTATTACTCTCATGAGCTGAATGTGGTTCCTCATTGGACCATACAGAGCTCAGCGATCCCACAAGCAACAGATTAAGAAAAAGTTTTGGAGTCCAGCCTCATCCAATTATCAATAAGGACAGATCATTAAGAAAATTTGGATGGAGAAAATTTGACAGTGTGGCATGAAAGAACCCAAATAAAATTAGAATTACTGGGACTATGAGAGATGTGACAGAGGGAAGCATAAATGGCTACTGAAAATTGTTTCTAGTGCAGGTGAACAGTGGGACAATCAAGGGGTGTGGGAAGGAGGAGGAATGTTGATGGGCATGTGACCAAGAATAGATTACAGGGAAAAATAGTTGGGGAATGGGACTGATGTGATTACTCTGAGAGCTGGCAAAAACTTGATGGGCCAAGTGGCCTCCAACGTGGTTAAAAAATGAAAAAAAAATCATCTTAACTCATGAACAACTGTTTTTGGGTAGTAATAAAGAAAGCAACCATTGTTCCACAAAGTGCATCAATGAGTTTGTCTAATTGAAGACTTATCAGTTGCAGTTTACATGACTGATGAACAAACTGGAATTTTGCCCACATTCATTTTGAATATTTTGTTTGCAAGTACCACCTAGAACGTACTTACGTTGTTGATTTTTAATTCAATGCAAATGGTTGTTTACCCAGAATGTCTGTTGCTTAGTCAGCCTTGCAGTTATCCCTGCAAGTGTTGAAGAGAAAATGAAAACGAACACACACAAAGTTAATTAATGAGGTTAATCTCACTGATTAATGCAAACCCACCAATATAAAAAATACATATTTGAATAATAATGTTCATTCTGTTCAGTACACCAAAAAAATATCTTTGAATAGTAATATTTATTATGTTCAGTGCACCAAAGTTGCACTCACCTACTGCTAAGATGAAGATGGTCATACCTGATCTCATACTCTTTGACAAGAGTCTCAAACCATTGTCCATTCTATCCTGCTGAGAAAAGTGGATTTGCAGGTTGGATTTGGAATCACTGATGAAGTAAGCTAAAAAAATGCACTTCTGTTACACTGTTGTAGTCAAGAACTACGGGATTGTCGTGAAACATTATCATCAACAATTGCATTCTACACAGCAGCAAAAGAAGCACTTATTCCGTATTTCACTTAACGATGTGATGTCGTCTACAAGGCAATTGTGTTCTGTCAAGCAAGGCAAGAGGTAAATGAACAATACTGAGGCACTGCGCAAAATGATTTTCTGATTCTCGGTGAGATCTGAAAATGCAGATCATTGAAGAATGAATGCCAAAGAAAAGGATTTCAAACTGGTTGGTACTAAAATAGCAAGATTATTGTCATTTTGGCGAGTAAAGAGGTTGATATAGAAATACTATTGTGAATACGATCAGTAGAGAAAATCACCAACATGCTCAAGATGGAATAACGGAGTGTGATGGAATATTCTCCTTTTCTGTGTATTGGTCTTACCTTTCACAAGTTCCAAGAACCTCACTCTCATCAATGAGCATTCCATTTGCCAGTCGAAACATTCATTCAACTCACCACTGGTACACTGTGGCTATATGTGTTCTATATACAAAGTGCACTGCAATTAATCACCAGCTGCATTGACGGTACTTCCCAAATCTGTGACTACATCCATCAGAAGGGTAAGGCAGCATGGGCTTGGCAATGCTACTACCAGCAATTTCCTCTCCAAGTTGCACACTCTCCTGAATTGGAATCTGTTGCTCTTCTTTCGTAGTCACTGGTCAAACCTTGAAGCTCCTTCCTTAATAGTATTTTGGGAGCACATTCATCACAGGGACTGCAGCTATTCAAGAAAGTCACCTGCAAATCAAACAAATTACTTTCATTCTTCATCTCAAGTGGGTTATATAACCACATAGCCTTAATCATTCATAACCCATCTGACTGACAGCAAAGTGTTTATTAGATCTTTTCCACCAGGGAAGAATGGGTGTGAGAAGGACGGTCGTGAGAGGGGCCATGGAAGTGGGGGTGACAATCAAAACACATCTACTTTTACTACATTGCCACCCCCTCCACTGCCTTACTCGGGATGCCACATGATTACTCACATTCTGAGCCTCTTCTCCCCTGAGGAGGTTGCTCTTTTGTGGACTGGTACAATCTAGTTAATTGTGGAAATTGCAAAGTTGGAGGCAGCCTCCTGATGTACTGTCAGTTTGAATGCATTTAAGTACTACCTGCTCGTAAACCTACACACTTGCAAGAATTAAGAATGTGCCTGATAATATTTAGATACTGCCAATCATCCAAGCCCCAGTGCAGAAGATTAATTTTTCGAACACCCTGAAATTATTGTTGGAAATACTACATTTGCTATTTAAATGAACAAATAACGCAAGTAGCACAGGTCAGAGTTGTGTTAGGATGTCCAAGGGGGCCTTCAGATAGACACTTAAATAGGCAAGGCACAGAAGGTTATGGTCCTGAAGTGGGCAAGTGGAATTAATGTAGATGGGCAAAAAGGCAGGCATGAATGTGGTGGGCCAAAGGGCCTCTTTCTGTGCTGTATGATTACGAGTCTATGACTCTTATCAGGTTTCTTAGACCCAATTTTAGTGGATTAGAAATTAGGCTGGCAGTTCAATGTGAATGGCGACCTTCATTGCCTACTACCCACAACACCTAACCTCTCCTTTAGGAGGCCAAGGCACTTTTAACTCCTGAGCCTCTTCACTGATAAATGACCAACAGTTTGGTGTAAAACAAGCGTGAGTCAGCATCTGGCTAGTGGAAGGGAACTCGACTCTGGCTGGCAGTTGGCTACGGGTCAGCACCACATTAACAGTTGTCGACAATGCAACCACTGGGAAAGAGACTTTAAGAGACTCTTGTGCTTGGAAAATGAGAAGCACAGGCAGGGGAAGTCCAGTGAGTGCCAAAGGAGCCCTTCTTTTCCCAAAATAACAGGAAAGTTAAAAATAAAGCTAAACAACTTAACATTTGGCCTTTTTCCAGCTCTAGATCCTCTTTCCATTGTTTGCATCGAGCGGCAAAGCCACATGGTTTCTGCACCTCGGCCCGCTAGTTAAATTACAGCCTGGACCAAATGACTAATGGGGCTATAAAATGCATTTTTAAGAGTGTGGTGGTTGTAACCAGGAGTCCTTGCCGTCTGCTCAGAGAGGCAGATTAAAATACCGTCAGCAGCATCAGTGCAGCACATGTGCAGGAAGTTACCTCGCTCATTTTAATTGTCTATTCCCCCAACATCGACCACATCAACATTGTGTTTCCACCAGATGGACATTTTCAATGTCTCCTGACCCCACATACATTTTTTTGAATAATCTAAACTGATACTTATGTGTTAAACTAATGTTAACCTAAACAGCTAGTACTGATGAGAGAATGTACAGAGCATTGAAGATAACATCTGTTAGCTTTCAGGCAGACTTTTAATTTTTTTATGACTTAGTGAAATGCTTCCTGTAGATTCTGTTTTGAGATATGAGCCCTTTAGTTGATTTTGTTTTAATTGGCTTAAGTACACATCACCATGATATAAATTGTTTTGAGGCTAAATGATGACATTACTCAGCAGTTTCTGAAACTTTTAAGTTTATAAGACTGCAAAAAGGTTTTTGAAGGGAAAATTGGAAGTGCTAAATATCCTTTGGACATAATTCAAAAATTTTCAGATCTGCAGAAACTTCTCTCTACTTCTCAATAAACTTAACTTAAGATGTTGTAATAATTATGTGCACATAAAAAGCAGTCGAAATGGAGATATCTTAAATGTTGCCAAGTGTGGAAGAACATCTTTGGACAGTTTTATATTGAATATTGTTGGTAATTAGTCATTAGCCACATGTTGTGTTTTTTATCAAATATACTGCTTGGAGTGTGAAATAAATATCTGGGAAATTTGTGCAGCGATTCGCTATGCATTCTTGATCCAAAGCAAAGTGTATATAATAACACAAAATGATATTAAAATTTGGCCTCTAGCTAACTCTTCAAATGTTCTGGGATTTAGGACTTCCTATATAATTTGCGGTTTGATCAGTGATCTTTTGTATTTATTAATATTGTTTCACATTAGTCTTTACATCTGCATCTTCTTCTGTTTGTTTGAAGTTGAGATAACAATGCTGGTAAAAATGCGATTGGATTTTGCCCAAGCTTTGGATGTTCAACCAATTAGGATGCAATATTTGTGTTGGTAGTGTCCACAAATGTAACTACCACCAAACTGATAAGTATAGCCCTAAATCTGTTTGGGTGCAAACATGCTTAAAGATGTCCTTTTGGGAAATTGGTTCCTCGAAGTAAATGAATTGGTGTGAAGCAGTGATATTTTAAAAAGAATTCCCACCTGTATTTTAGTCGCTTTGGGCTTTTTCTGCTTTTTTGGAACCTCATTAAAGTTGTTTTGAGTTAACTAAGCCTTTGATGCTAAAGATGCTGGAGGGTAGCATTTGGCTGTAGCTGAATTCTGTCATTTCACTGACCAGGAGTACTGGCAAACGTTGGATTGTTTTTCAGATTGCTATACCAAGGAAAACAGCAGAGGGTCATTACAGAAGATGAAAGGAGGAATGTTAGGATCTGCTTTTTTCCACGACAAGAATGGAGAGATTTGCCTTTGATTTTTGCGTGAAACTCACAATGTTTGTATTTGTGATGTACTTGGGCTCAACATTTGGTCCTAAAAGCACTGCAGGGATGAAAAAATTGCTGTCCCCCACCCAGTCATGCTGAACACACATGAGAAATAGAGAATAAAGAGAAACCTGAAGTGCCAGAGAAAGAGTTTCCATGTTACCTTCCTCCATTCCTTATCATCCCAGTGTACATATCACAAGCTATGAAAGTTAGGGCCAATCAGATCAATATCTCCAAACACTTCTATAAAGCCAGTTGAGTCCAAAACTATACAACTGTTGGTTGCATCACCCTCAGCATTTCCTTATTACTTATCTTCTACTGGCCCTTGCCTGCCCTATGAAATCAACCCAATGTTTGTCCAGTGTCTGGTGCCAAACAGATGGGCAGTTGGGGTCATGGAGTCAAAGAGGGTGCACGTGGCTGTGAATATCTATAGATAACTAGCATAGTTGTCTAGCTTTGCACCACACCAACTTTCCGTGAATGACAACAGCTTAACCGCCCAGCTGACAGGTTGGTGTCCTTTCAGAATGGCAGTGGTAGTATTGTAATCTTAAGGAAGTACAGAATATTCATACCCCATGGATCAACTGACATTCCCTCATGTGTTGGATGGCAGCAAGATAAACATGCGTAGCAGACGTTAGTGTTGCAAACCAGCATTCTACATTAGGTGGCATCTGCGTACTGCACCATGGGTCTGTGATTGTTGACAAGATGCTGAGCATTACTTCCTTGTTGGATAGGATGGGCTACAGGCTCCATCATAAACTGTGTTCAAGATTAGAACTGGGCTCCAAGAAGTCTGAAAAATGTTACCTAGACTATAAAGCAGGCCAGGCATCTCCATACATATGTTCACTGGTCTTTGGCAATAGTTTGTTCCAGAATAGTCCTTTTCTCAGAATACTGGGGCAGAACTGCAGTGTGAACTTGACCTCCAGGAAACCAGAACATGAAGCCTGGCAAAGTTGTGTCCACAGGGCTGGTGACATGCCACATATAGACCTCTAAGCTTCTTTCTTTCTTTTTCAATCTTTTTATTAGTTTTCAAATTAATACAGATTAATATATAACATCAATGTTTGTACATGTAATACAAAGAGATCAGGAGAACAATCATGGCATAGATAATCATAAAGAACAATAAAATATAAAAAAATCTGTAGATCCAACGATCTCTTAGTAAATGAATAAAATATAAAAGAAAGAAAAAGATTTATTATATAAATAAAGAAAAAAGAAAGAGGAAAAAAAATCCCCAAATCAATAAGAAAAATTATAAACAATATATCAAACCAAACTAAACTAAACGGAAAAATTTCAAAAAAAAAAGAAAAAAAAGACTGGACTAAAATTTCTCAGTAGAAACAGAGCAATATTATGTCGTCAACTCCATTCCTCTAAGTTGGAAAGTTATTGAAAGGGGATCTATATCATGTGAAAATATTGAATAAATGGACTCCAAATATCTTCAAATTTAAGCGAAGGATCAACTGTACCACTCCTAATTTTTTCCAAGTTTAAACGTGCTATAGTTTGAGAGAACCATTGAAAAGTAGTAGGGGGTATTGGATCCTTCCATTTAAGAAAAATGGATTGTTTGGCCGTTAATGTAATAAAGGCAATCATACAGTTAGCGGAAGCAGATAAATGGCCAGACTCTATCCTTGGTAATCCAAAAATTGCAGTGATAGGGTGAGGTTGTAAATCAATCTTCAATACATTTGAAATAATGTTAAAAATGTCTTTCCAATATTTTTCCAAAAGAGGACAGGACCAAAACATATGTGTCGAAGAAGCCACATTTGACTTACATCTGTCACATATAGGATTTATATGGTGATAAAAACGAGCTAGCTTATCTTTTGATGTATGGGTTCCTGTGAACTACCGTAAACTGTATCAAAGAGTGTCCGGCACACATTGAAGATGTATTAACTAAATGAAAAATTTTCTTCCAAGTCTCTGTAGGTATAGATGTCTGGAGTTCACTTTCCCATTCATTCTTAATTTTGTCCAGTGATTCTGGATGTATTTTCATAATTAAATCATAGATTATTGCTATCAAGCCCTTCTGATAAGGATTAAGACCTAAAGTTTTTTCCGTAATTTCAGTTTTGTAAGATGTCGGAAAAGACCGTATTTAAAATTATTTAAAATTTTAAAATATTTCTAAACTGCAAATATCGACAAAAGTATGAACTAGGCAAATTGTATTTGTTAGACAATTGTTCAAAAGATGAAAAACAGTTACAATGAATAAATCGCGAAAACATACTATTCCCTTCCTTTTCCATATGGAAAAAGCTGAGTCAACTCTGGATGGATGAAAGAAAAAATTAGATTGAATGGGACTTGACAAGTTAAATTTATTCAATCCAAAAAATTTACGAAATTGAAACCATATTCGTATTGTATGTTTAACAATTGGGTTAATCATATGTTTACTTAAATTGGTAAGTGCAAAAGGGAGTGAAGCTCCTAAAATAGAAACCAATGAAAATTCAAGTACTGATTGGTGCTCAAGGTGTACCCATTTGGGGCATTGAATTACATCTGAATCTTGTATCCAAAAAATTAAATATCTGATATTAATTGCCCAATAATATAATCTAAAGTTAGGCAAGGCCATACCACCATCCTTTTTTAGTTTTTGTAAATATTTCTTTCTTAACCTTGGATTTTTATTCTGCCAAATATATGAAAGAATTTTAGAATCAATAGTGTCAAAAAAAGATTTCGGGACAAAAGTTGGAATCGCTTGAAATAAATATAAAAATTTTGGTGAAATATTCATCTTAATCACATTAATTCGGCCTACCAATGATAAAGACAGTGGAGACCACTTAGTAAATAATTGTTTAACATGGTCAATTAAAGGCAATAGATTAGCTTTAATTAAGTCCTTATGTTTCTTGGTAATTTTAACACCTGAATACATAAAATAGTCAGTTACCAATCTAAGAGGTAATTGCCTATAAATTGGGGTTTGCATATTTAATGGAAAAAGTTCGCTCTTATTAAGATTTAATCTATAGCCAGAAAAAACACTAAACTGATCTAATGGTGATAGTACTGCGGGGATAGATTCCTCCTGATTCGAAATATAAAGAGGAGTTGGATGTAGGATAGCACACTAGAAATGAGCATATACTGTATATTGTTGGAAATGTGCATCATAATGCTGATGCCTTGCAAGGCCACTTCATGTAGGCCGAACATAGATTCAACCTTATCTTCAGTCAGGGGGTGAAACTCAATGGAAAACCTTGGTGTTTCCACAGGTAATTTTCTTCTCATTGAATGGCTCCTGTACTTCACCTCCTCAATAGTCCTGGGATATAATTTCATGGTTGTCTACCAACCAGTCCAGTTGCCAGCACCAGTTCTTACTTTCACCACTGCTGTGTCTTTCATCAGTGCAGTGCATTCTGTTTTATGCTGTAATCTATAGGGAATGTTAATCTTTAAAATGGTGCTTGAGATTGATGGAGTTTGTTATTATGAAACCGAAAAAGTTTTATCTCTTATGAGGTGTCTTTATCTGTGGGCACATTGCTAAAGAGGAAATGAACAACGGAACCATTAGTATAAGTGTTAGGTCTGGTATTGAACAGCTGGAGAATAGATGTTGAAGCCAGCCATCAAAATATAGATTTAAATAATCAAGCAGTGTGATTGGCTGTTTTGTGGAGGGTTCCATAAGATATATAGGAGTTCTCACTCTCACTCTCACTCTCTGTCTCTCACTCTCACTGAACAGCTCAGATTTCAGGACCATTGAACAGAAAATACAAGACACAAACTTCTGGTATAAGTCCCCTTAAAAGAAATCATCAAGAAATTACAAGTGTTGTGAAAAAATATCTATTAGCATTATTAGACATCCACTAACCCCCGAACACTACTATCACAGCAGTTATACTTCTATTGGTGCTTCATTATTAATAGGATCGAATAACATGCAGCAATCCCTGCTTTCTGAGAGAGAGAGACAGGGAGAGAAGGAGATAGCAAGAAGCAAGGAAGAGGTAAGTGTGTATTTTACTCTTAATTGCTGAGTTGCTATGCTGGGTGGTGAAGGATGTGATTGAAGGAAAGCTGGAGGAAGAAACTAAGGCTCAGACCCTACATTGTGAGCAGTGGAGGAATGGAGAGCTTTGTTCACTCTTGTTTCTCTCAGTAGATCATTGTAAGATTTGTCACACTGTATCCATGGCCTAGAGATAATACTGTTAAAGCTGACAGTCTCTGTGATTTTTCTCCAGGACTGGTGGACATGATGTTTTGAAATACTCTTTCTTCTGGCCTCAAAGGGAACTTTTCCTCTTTCCATTGACTTAATGTAAAAGATATAGAAAAAGCCCATGAAAATTTGATAGTTTTTATTAAAGTCCAGTTGAAAAAGCTTTGAGTCAAAATAGTAGCATTGCTTTCAGAGGTTCAGTCACTTTAAATTGTTCTGGAAGTGGGCAGATTTCCAGGGATTTGGTGTTATGAATGGAACACTTTCCTGTATGATTTCAAGAAGATTCTGGAGTTAGAATGACCAGAGTCCTGATCTGTGGGTACATACAAACTCTCAAAACCCACTCAGAATTAAACTGGGCCAGACTTATAAAAATGTTGAGCAGTGCCACAAGAAATCAATTAATGATAAAAAAAAACATGGCGTGTAATTTGATAGCCATTTCTGAATGAGGTTAAAGCTTGCAGTTGAGGTTTGCTCAGATGATTAATTTTGCAGAAGGAAGTTCTGCTGGGGAGCTATGGAAGTGAATATGGCAAATCATAAAATTTCTGACTTAAACTAGTTCAGGTTCATAAAGCTGCTAAGTTTTCCTTTCGTTCACGTATACTTTACAAAGTAGTTCTGTTAATGGTAGTACACATACTCTGCTAAAATTGACAGATTTCTGAAGACAAGATTGATATAATACAAATGAATAAAAATTAATAATAATCACACTTTTACATGGTTCCTTATAAAAATTGAAATGCAAACCCCAGTTCATAGGCAATTACCTTTTAGATTGGTAACTGACTATTTTATGTATTCAGGTGTTAAAATTACCAAGAAACATAAGGACTTAATTAAAGCTAATCTATTGCCTTTAATTGACCATGTTAAACAATTATTTACTAAGTGGTCTCCACTGTCTTTATCATTGGTAGGCCGAATTAATGTGATTAAGATGAATATTTTACCAAAATTTTTATATTTATTTCAAGTGATTCCAACTTTTGTCCCGAAATCTTTTTTTGACACTATTGACTCTAAAATTCTTTCATATATTTGGCAGAAAAAAACCCAAGGTTAAGTAAGAAATATTTACAAAAACTAAAAAAGGATGGTGGTATGGCCTTGCCTAACTTTAGATTATATTATTGGGCAATTAATATCAGATATTTAATCTTTTGGATACAAGATTTAGATGTAATTCAATGCCCCAAATGGGTATACCTTGAGCACCAATCAGTACTTGAATTTTCATTAGTTTCTATTTTAGGAGCTTTACTTCCTTTTGCACTTACCAAATGAAGTAAACATATGATTAACCCAATTGTTAAACATACAATATGAATATGGTTTCAATTTCATAAATTTTTTGGATTGAATAAATTTAACTTGTCAAGTCCCATTCAATCTAATTTTTTCTTTCATCCATCCAGAGTTGACTCAGCTTTTTCCATATGGAAAAGGAAGGGAATAGTATGTTTTCGCGATTTATTCATTGTAACTGTTTTTCATCTTTTGAACAATTGTCTAACAAATACAATTTGCCTAGATCACACTTTTTTCAATATTTGCAGATTAGAAATTTTTTAAAAGCTACTATACCCTCTTTTCCGACACCTTACAAAATTGAAACTACGGAAAAAATCTTAGGTCTTAATCCTTATCAGAAGGGCTTGATAGCAATAATCTATGCTTTAATTATGAAAATACATCCAGAATCATTGGACAAAATTAAGAATGAATGGGAAAGTGAACTCCAGACATCTATACCTACAGAGACTTGGAAGAAAATTCTTCATTTAGTTAATACATCTTCAATGTGTGCCAGACACTTGTTGATGCAGTTTAAGGTAGTTCACAGGACCCATATGTCCAAAGATAAGTTAGCTCATTTTTATAACCATATAAATCCTATATGTGATAGATGTAAATCGAATGTGGCTTCTTTGACACATATGTTTTGGTCCTGTCCTCTTTTGGAAAAATATTGGAAAGACATTTTTAACATCATTTCAAATGTATTGAAGATTGATTTACAACCTCACCCTATCACTGCAATTTTTGGATTACCAAGGATAGAGTCTGGCCATTTATATGCTTCCGCTAACTGTATGATTGACTTTGTTACATTAATGGCCAAATGATCCATTTTGCTTAAGTGGAAAGATCCAATACCCCCTACTACTTTTCAATGGTTTTCTCAAACTATATCATGTTTAAACTTGGAAAAAATTAGGAGTGGTACAGTTGATCCTTCGCTTAAATTTGAAGATACTTGGAGTCCATTTATTCAATATTTTCACATGATATAGATCCCCTTTCAATAACTTTCCAACTTAGAGGAATGGAGTTGATGACATAATATTGCTCTGTTTCTACTGAGAAATTTTAGCCCAGTTTTTTTTTTCTTTTTTTTTTGTTGTTTGTTTTTTGCAATTTTTCTGTTTAGTTTAGTTTATATTGTTTATACTTTTTCTTATTGATTTGAGGTTTTTTTTCTTTCTTTTTTAAAATTTATATAATAAATCTTCTTCTTTCTTTTATATTATATTCATTTACAAAGAGATCGTTGGATCTACAGATTTTTTAAATATTTTATTGTTCTTTATGATTATCTATGCCATGATTGTTTTCCTGATCTCTTTGTATTACATGTATAAATATTGATGCTATATATCAATCTGTATTAATTTGAAAACTAATAAAAAGATTGAAAAAGAAAAAAAAAGAAAAATTGAAATGAATGCCACATTACAATGCACTCACAACATAGTGCTACATTACATCTTGATTTAAAAATGTTTTACCATTGATTGGCAATCTTTAATCTCTCAGTACATTAGTTTTAATTTGCCAATATTACTTCATTTCATTGAACATCATCATATTTTATTAATGTAATTATGTACCATGTAATGACACCACCAGTATATCCCTCGAAATTTTGTAATTTTGAAGAGATAGACAATGTTCTTAAAATTAAAGCCAATATGCTTGAAATTCACAGAAACTTAATAAATTCTGTTACTTTCACATGAAACATTAACCAAACATATTCATATGGTTGTTTACAGTCTTTTTTCTGCCATTTTGTTTTATTTTTGGTATAGCCTCCGTTCAGTTCAGTATTGTGCTTCACAGCATTTCATTTTCTTTTGAAATTTTTAAAATTCTCACATCTTTCGAAGTATCCATCTAATATTTGCAGATTTTCTGTTTGCAGCTGTTACAAGGAAAAGTGATCTCCAAGTATGAGAAGTGGCAACTGGCAGAAAAGGGAAGTGGGCAAATGGATGGTGACGATGTCCAGATCAGTGGAGACTGTGATGATGAAGACGAGTGCACTGGCTCAGGAAATGGAGCAGTAAAAACAGCTTCCAAACTGTCTGAATGTGAGTCTTCAATAATGACAAACTTCTGTTTGGCAAAATCAGTACATTTTTAAAAATAAGTTTACAAGAAAGCTCATATGAATTGTTCATGCTGTTATTATCTTCTAAGATACCAAAAATAGTTTACAGTATTAATTTTCAAATTTGTGGCAGTTTGTACAACTTCACAAAATAATCCAAGAAAGCATTAGCAGCAGTTTTTTTAAGGGAGTTTCATAATCATAGTCATAAAAATTGAAAATTACAAGCCTTTCTGGTCCTTAAACATACCTAATGTGGCAATTAAAAAATTTCTTACTAAGAAATTGGATTCTGTTTTTGTATGCTTTGCAATCCAATTTTAATGAAAAAGCATTTGAAAACTGGAGAGCTCATGCAGTTTGCATTAAGTCTGCGAGTTTTGGGCCCTCCGTATGTCTGATATGGTAATAAGTAGTCTCAGACATAACTCTCCCTGACCACTGACCTTTCCCATTCCTGAATTCTTTTCCCCACCACTATCCCTGATTCTATTTCCTTGGCAAGAAATCTTAACCCAGTGATCAGCTCTGAAATTAACACCCCCCCCTCCCCCCGCAGTCCCACCATCCCTACATCCTTTGGCTCTTCCCCAGAGTAGACAACAAGCAGTGACTAAGCCTTGGGTGGTCATTCCTGGGGCCTTACCCACAGAACGACTTGATGGCTTATGATAGCTTGATAATGGTTGGAGGTATTTAGAACAATTCAAATAGATTTAAGTAATTCAGAAAAACTAATAAATAACACGTAATTAAAAATAACTAAATTAATAAAAGACAATTTTTGACATAAAGTAAAATAAAGAAAAGCAAGTCAAGCCCTTACCTGTATTTTTTTAATCAAGCTTGGTGATCACATTCAAATCAATTGTGTGCCACTATTGACACAAGCCATCCCTGTGGTGAGCCCGGTGGCTGAGCTGAAGGGTTGGATGTGCCATTATCTAACCTCCAACTCCGTTCTGACTTCCACGTTCCATCTTACTGTTGCAGAGGTCAGAACAAGCCAACTCATGACCAGAATGTGGCCACTGGTTCTCTTTGGAGCACATTCCAGCCCATGATTCTGGATAAATGGTAATATCACTTGTAGGTTCTTGCTAATTACTTGATTGAATGTGTGTTTTAAAATATATTAATTTCAAATGAAAGTAGGACTACTTAGTAGAACATTGCCTGTGGAAGAAATAATTCTTTTGTTGGCCCTTTAATGTATGATGCTCAAAACCAAAACTCCATTGCATGCAGGAGGCTGACATCTAAAATGAGTGGTTAGTAAAAGGACTACCAAGCAAGGAATAATGATGAAGAAGGCTTGAAAATAAGACTGTTAAAGTGTGATTTTAAAAAGTGCAAGCATTTTAAGCCCAATGTTTGTTTTAAAACAATTGACTAGAATTCAATTTTATTTTTATATGTGATTGGTTTACTATTATATTTAAAATATTGTGATTCTGTGTTTCGCATCTAATATGCAGCAACAGTAATTCATCTGTCTTCTCACTTTAGTGATTCAGCTGTAAATTAATTATCTTGAGCTAAAGTTTCCAGTTGCAGAAGCATTGATTTTAAACCGGGTTGCATGAAGGAAGTTGCAAGTGATTGTTGTATTGTTTTACCCTGCGGTGTATTGAATTCATTTGCCAGTAATCTCTTATCACATCCAAGTTCTGAGTGCCTAAATGTGGCTACAAAGGTAAGTCATGGAGGATTGTGGACAAGATTATTGCTTTACTCATTGCTTTAGTCAAAAAGGACTGTATTCAACCAATATTTGTACTTGCATGGAAAGAAATAGTTCTGCAATAATTTTATCAAAATGTGAACGTGAAGGTTCACTTAGAACATACTCAGCAGTCTGTGATTATAAATAAATGGGAAGCAAAATTCCAAAAATTTTCTCACAGCTGCGACACTTTTAAAATCAGACTGTGTGTTAGATTTACAGAAGTAATTTAAATCACAAGGGCACTTTCTACTGATATCATGTTATGCTGAGTGGTCTATG
This sequence comes from Pristis pectinata, assembly GCF_009764475.1. Lineage (NCBI taxonomy): Eukaryota > Metazoa > Chordata > Chondrichthyes > Rhinopristiformes > Pristidae > Pristis > Pristis pectinata. Next base: position 64,976,497 of record NC_067415.1, on the reverse strand, counting down.
AATATCTCTGCCTGGGTTGGTTTTGATCATGGAACTTGTAAATGAATTTGAAAGGCCTAGCATTTTTTGATAGGAATGCTAACACTCCAGAACTAACCTGTCGGCTCCGAGAGTCAGCAATTCTGCAACTGACAACCCAGTGGAAGAATAATAAGAACATTTTTTTTTACATGTGTATTTTTATTTTTCTTTGAACACTTTTGTTTATTTGATACAAAAAATATTGAAGTTAGAAGGAAAGGTTATTTGACTTCTGCAACAACAGGAATCGAGTGGTTGTGTGATGAAACCTTGAACAATATGTTGGTCATAGTGGTCACCATGGATTTTGAATTAATTTTCTGCTTGACAACAATAATTGCCAAAAGTTTTGATTCTAAAACAACACTTTTAGTACAAATTTCAGGAACAATATGATCACTTCATCTTACTGTGGATGCATCAACAAGCTTCACAAGCATTTTTAAATGAAATCTTCATGATTATCATATGTGAAGTCAAAGTTGAGTTTATTGTCATCTGCACAAGTACATGTGTGCACAGGTGCAATGAAAAACTTACTTGCAGCAGCTTCACAGGCACATAGCATCATATAAGCAGCATTCACAAGACAAACATAAATTATATACAACTTTTACAAGAAAGAACACAATTAGAACAAATAAAAACAAAGACCATTTTAATGCAAAATGATCAAAGTGGTCACAGTGTTGCTAAAGTATAGTGGTGATTAGGGTTTTTGCTGATTGGTTCAAGAACCTAATGGTTGAAGATAAGTAGCTGTTCTTGAACCTGGTGGTGTGGGACTTCAAGCTTCTGTACCTCCTCTCCGATGGTAGCTGTGAAAAGATGGTATGGCCCAGATGGTGGGGATGTGGTTGAATTTTGCGGTACCAGAGGATAACATAGAATTGTATAGTACAGAAACAGAGCATTAAGCAATGTTGGTTATGACCATTATTACATTCCAAAGGAGGATCCTTCCATCTTACTTCACATCTCATTAACTTACATGTTTAATGATTCCTCTGTCATATGTAGCTGATTTTCCCTTGCAGGCAACTCTGCTAGTTGTTTCAAAATTCCACATGCTGCCAAATTCAAATCATCACTTTTTAAATTCTTATTGGATTTGTTGTCGATCATATATATTTATGATCTTTAACTTTGATATCTCCCAAAGGTGTTTCGACATCTTAGTCAGACCTTGATCAGGTCACCTTTCAATCATCTTTTCTGGAGAGAATACCCTACTCTGTTAGATCCCTCTCTGTTCTGGTATCATCCTGAGCAATCCTATATGTTTGGACTTTGTTTTGCCTATGCTGTGCGTTAAGCTCCTGCAGCTGACAGGCCCCTTGCACTTTTAAAAGTTTACAGGAATGAATATGGGAGCAATTGCAGTCTGAAATGTATCCCTCCAATCTCAAATTATCATATTTACCAAGGGAAAAACATAGCATGGAGATCTCCCATCTTCATGCATGTGGGTGTGTGTCCCTTCTCCCTCCCTTGGTCAGATCCTTTAGAAAATACCTTTGTTTTCTTAGATTAGAGCAATACAACAATGATTAAATGGCCATTTTTAATTGTTCCAAATACATACTTTCGCATAGTGTGGAACTAGACTCTCATGTTGCCTAAACTAGGTGGGATTGACAGTTTCCCTTTCTTTCAAGGACATAGTTGAACTAGTTGAGTTGTTAGCAACGTTCCAGCTACTTTCATGGTTAATTTCGTTGTATCAGCTGACGATTTATTTTAAATTTTTTTTTAAATTTTATTTACAGCATGGTAACAGGCCCTTCCGGCCCAATGAGTCCGTGCCGCCCATTTTAAACCCAAGTTAACCTACCCATATGTCTTTGCAATGTGGGAGGAAACTGGAGCAGCCGGAGGGAACCCACGCAGACACAGGAGAACGTACAAACTCCTTACAGACAGCGACGGGAATCGAACCCCGATCGCTGGCGCTGGAATAGCGTCGTGCTAAACGCTGTGCTACCGTGCCGCCCCATGGTGGCATTTGAACATATAATTTTTATGTGCTGTGCAATAGATTGGAAAGCTAAATCAGATAAACAAAGCACACATGAAAAATTATGTGAGGGTCCTCAGTGCGCTTGAGGAACCATTGCAGAAGGTCACTGAGCATGCAACAATGATGTAACATTTTGGCAGCGTATGCAGTGAAGAACTAGCACTTTAACTGCTCCTACCATGGTGAGCAAGTGCACTTTTAATTCTCCTCCTCTGAAGTGATTTGGAAATAAAACAGGCTTAATACACCCAACCATATAGAACGATGGTATTTATATTGCTGGAATATTTTAAGCATAAGATAATTGCTCACACAAAACCTCACATGAAGCTTGTACAAGCCCTGAATTCAGCATCATTTTAGTATGGGTTTTCTTGCACGTGAAGATTTCTTGGCTATATTCACCAGACTGCTGGATGAGTTTTATAGCTACTTGATTATTTTCTTGATTTTTTTTGGGACCTGGGTATCACTGGCAAATCAAGCATTCACTGATCATCTCAAATTGTCCTTGAGAAGGTGACATTGAGCCACCTTCTTGAACTGCTGCAATCCTTCTAATGAAGGTACTCTTACAATGCTGTTGGATGGGGAGTTCCAGCATTTAGACCCAGTGACAAGGAAGAGGTGGCGGTACTAATTTGTGATTTATTCTCATATGAAGCAGTATGATCAGTTTTATTTTGAGCTTTCGTATTACAGTAAGTGAGAAATTGTTGTAACTCAAGGGAAGCTACAGGCATTGCTTCACCATTCATTGAGATCATGGCAGATACATATTCTAACTCCATTTAACTACTTTGGCCTCGTGCCTCTATATACCCTTGGCCATCACAGATTTATCAGTTTTATCAATTGCGTTAGTACGTACTCTTTTTGTGCATACCCTACCATACTCTGCATGCATAAATGTTCCCAGTATTTTTCTTGCATGGACTGGCTTTCGCTTTAAGATTTCTTCCTTTATTATCAACTCACCCAGCTAAAGAAAAAGTTTCTGTATATTCTTCCATTTCTTTTCAAAATTCTAAAAAAGCAAAATCTAGTCTCAAATCTCATAAGAACTGTTCTTTAGCAAGCCAGTGAATTTGAAAATCATGCTGAAGACAAATTTTGTGTGTTGACCACAGATGACATTATCTGGGAGATTTTACACTGGAAATAACAAATTGTTGTGGCAAACGAAAATTTTTAAAATTTTTTAAAAAAGTTTTTTATTTACAGTGTGGTAACAGGCCCTTCTGGCTCAACAAGTCCACGCTGCCCATTTTCAACCCAAATTAACCTATTCATACATCTTTGCAATTTCATTGAAAAGTCAGGTGTTCAATTTTCCAAAAGGCTTGAAAATACCAAGAAATATTCTAATGCTTTTTGTTTATAAAATGGAGTTGTGCAAAGGAATTTATATACCAAGGGGCAGAGGACAGGGTAGAGTTATACAAAGCCCTGGATAAGTACAGAGCACTGCATACATTTCTGAGTGTTGCGCTTAGAAAATAAAAGGAGATGTTGGAAGTTCCTTATATTATGCCTTATAGACTTCTTATATTCCGTACAAAACTTGAAAGGCCATCAACTTGAAATGTTAACTGTCTTTCTCTTTCCACAGATGCTGCCTGATGTCCTGATATTTCTAGCATTTTCTGTTTTGATTATCTCGGGTGCAGTACCCTGATCCATACACAGTGCTCCCTAGCGCTAGTCTCAGGGTTATTCCAGGATGCTGCTGCTTGGAGGACACCCAAGCTTCATTTTCAAAAACAAAAAAGTGTCATCTACGTTTTCTTCAACCCATAAGGACAGGCAGGGCTGTAATGGAATTTGCCTCTATTGTAGGCTTTCCCAAAGTTTACAGTAATGTTGTACAGTCACCTGCCTGGCAATTTCCTGCCAGGAGTACCAGCTATTACATTAATGCATTACCATCACTGAGTCCCCACCATGAATACCCTGGGGGGGGGGGGGTCACCATTGATCAGGAACTCAAATGCAATCACCACATAAATACTGTGGCTATAATAGCAGATTTGAGGCCAGGTATCCTGAGGCTGGTGACTCACCTCCTGACAACTTGAGGCCTTTCCACATCTACAAGCATAAGTCAGGAGTGTTATGGAATACTCTTCACATGCCGGGATCAGTATAGCTCAAACAAATTTCAAGGAGGTAGACAGTATCCAAGACAAAGTAGCCTGTTTGGTTGATACCCCATCTACCATCCCAAATATTCGGTGCAGTGTGGACCATCTACAAAGTGCACTCCAGTATTCATCTGGCTACTCTGACACCAAGAACAACAATGGTAACAGGCGCAAGGGAATACCACCACCTGCAGGATCCTCTCCAGATCTCACACTATCCTGAATTGGAAGTATATCATGGAGTCTAAATTCTGGAATTTTTTTCCTGAACAGCACTTTGGAATACCTTCAGCAGATCGATTGCTGCATTTTAAGATGGCTTACCACCACATCTCAAGGTCAAGTAGGGATGGGCAATAAATATTGGCCCCACCAGCGATGCTCAGATACAGAAAATGAATAAGTAAAATAAAGGTCCGTGAAACATTGGTGAAGCTTTGCAAATAGCAGGCTTTCTGCTTGCAGAGTTCTTCACTTGTCTGGCCAGGTTCCCCTGATCCGCTGAAAGCACACGCCCACCCTCTCTCATCACTGCATTATCCATTCATTTCAGTATCTGTTTATTTATTGGCAACATTCCCTTGGCACAGTGTTGCTTGTTTTTTGGTGTGTCCTTCTCTGCCTTGGCTGTAGACATTTTACCAGCAAGGCCAAATGCTGGCAGTAACAAGAATTTGAAATAGATCAGTAGAGAGCTCTACGCAGACAGTGTCCTTATGGGACTTCAAAAAGTAGTATTAGGCTGACTCTCAATGAAGTTTGGTTGCTAGTAAAAGATAGCAAAGCTATTTTTAGACTCTTGTACTCTGGTCATTACTGAGGATCAGCATTCCATTGGCTTTTGGCGTCCATATTATTTTGTGATCTTTTTACATCAGCTTTCAAATGACCTTCAATGATAGTTTTTCACTATTTATAAAATATTTGGAGCTATCCTTTTGTTGTACAAAATGTATATCCTCACTCTCCACTGCATTGTAATCTGTTTATAATAGCCTTGGAAGCTTAATCGCATCAATCTAACCAATAAATCGCAAAATTTGACACCTTTTGTACTTACGTTCAATAATTATGATGTGCCAAATAGATAAAAAATATTATAAGGATCTGCAGTTCAAATATAAGAATTGTACTCTTAAAGTATATGTGTATTCACCAACTTCCTACTCTACACTATATATTTCTATTCAATTATTCAGTCATTAAATTCATTGCTCTTGGCAAAAATGTCTTTTTAGAGAAAATACACAACTCATAAATTCCAGGCATCATTTTTCCCTTTGATCCAGCATTTTTCTATATATTATTTGGTGTCTAGTGGCATGAATTCTATTCCAACAGCATGTAATCTGTACAGCTGAATGCCTTGCAGAATTGGATGATAAAACATATTTGTCAAGCACACTTTCCAGATCCACCTAACAAAACAGAACAGAGCAAAATATAAAATGAAAAGATAGTTCATGAGCTTCTAGTTTCGAACCATATCCTAAGCAGGACAAGAGATCCAAAATGCCAAAGGAGAAAGAGGAACTCTGGATGTGGTTTAATGCAGTGACACAAAACAAATCGCAAATCTAGCAAATAACTTAAGGAAAATCATAAATGATCTTGTGACTATCAGGAGATATTTAATTTTGAACAGTAAATTTAACAGAGCTGTTTAAATTGTGGAATTTCTTTTTGCCTTGAGATTCGTAGGTCGCAAATCCTATGCCTTTTTAATTGAAATGTAAAAACTGTAGAAGCTGGAAATATAAAATTAGAAAAACAGAACATTGGAAATACATCTGGCAGGTTAATTCATTACTTTAAATTATCCCAAGTGTAGATGGGTGGTAGGACATTCAGGGTGAAGTTGATGGGCATGTGAGAGAGAGTCGGCTACAGGGAAATAAATGGGGGAAGGAGATTGATGGGATTACTCTGAGAAGTTGCAGAGAAGGGGAGGGATGGAGAGAACAAAGGGAATGTTTATGATAGAGTGGGGACCAGGTGAAACAAAATGATCTGCAGTGGTTGTGCCAACGGAGAGACGGTGGTGAGGGCTTGATAACTGCAGCTGATCTGTCTGGAGGAGATGCAGGAAATGAATGAAAATGGAAGAGGTATTTAAAAAAACAATGCTGGGACTGGAGAAAGAAAAAGAGATAGAGTACAGCATAGAAACAGGTCCTTCAACCCACCACATCCAAACACTAATCTACACTAATCCCATTCACCTGCACAGGGCCATTATCATTCCATGACTTGCCTATTCAAATGCCTGTCTAAATGTCTCTTAAATGTAATAATTGTATCTGACAGCACCACCTCCTCTGGCAGTGAGTTCCAGATATTAACCACTCTGTGTAAAAACAAACGTTCCCCTCAAATCCTCTTTAAAACTCCTTCCTCTTACCTTAAACCTATGCCCTTTCTGACACCACAAGAAGAAGATTCTGAGTATCTATCCCATCTATGCCTCTTATAATTTTATAAACTTCTTTCAGGTCACCCCTCAGCTTCCATTGCTCCTGGAAAAATAAACCCAGCCTATCAAATCTCTCTCCATTACTAAAGTCTTCTAATCCAAGCAACACCCCAGAAAATCTCCTCTGCACTCTCTCCAGTGCACCCACATCCTTCCTATAGTGTGATGACCATAACTGCACACCATACACCAAATGCGGTCCAACCAATGCTTTGTAAAGTTGAAACATACTAAGGCTACTGGGGAGAGCTTAAACTAGAACTGTTGGGGAGTGGGATCCGAACTGGAGAGACTGGGGAAGAGGTGTTTGGCTCTCAAATAGAAAAAGCTAGGAGTAGGTACGAGAGGGAGGATAGGCAGGTGACAGAGAAGGGATGTGCTCAGCCCGGTTTGAGGTGTGTCTATTTTAACGCAAGGAGTATTGTAAACAAGGCGGATGAGCTTAGAGCTTGGATAAATACTTGGAGATACGATGTGGTGTCCATTACAGGGACTTGGATGGCTCAGGGACTGGAATGGTTGCTTCAAGTGCAGGGTTTTAGATGTTTCAGAAAGGACAAGGAGGGAGGCAAAAGAGGTGGGGGAGTGGCACTGTTGATCAGAGGTAGTGTCACGGCTGCAGAAAAGGTGGATGTCATGGAGGGACTGTCTGCGGAGTCTCTGTGGGTGGAGGTTATGAACAGGAAGGGGTCAATAACTTTACTGGGTGTTTATCATAGGCCGCCCAATAATAACAGGGATATCGAGGAGCAGATAGGGAAGCAGATCCTAGAAAGATGTGATAATAACAGAGTTGTTGTGATGGGAGATTTTAATTTCCCAAACATCGATTGGCATCTCCAGATAGTGAGGGGTTTAGATGGGGTGGAGTTTGTTAAGAGTGTTCAGGAAGGATTCTTGACACAATATGTAGATAAGCCTACAAGAGGAGAGGCTGTGCTTGATTTGGTATTGGGAAATGAACCTGGTCAGGTGTCAGATCTCTCAGTGGGAGAGCATTTTGGAGATAGTGATCATAATTCTATCTCCTTTACGATAGCATTAGAGAGAGATAGGAACAGACGCACTAGAAAGGTGTTTAGTTGGAGTAAAGGGGATTATGAGGCTCTCAGGCAGGAAATTGGAAGCTTAAATTGGGAACAGATGTTGTCAGGGAAAAGTACGGAAGAAATGTGGCAAATATCCAGGGGATATTTGTGTGGAGTTCAGCATAGGCATGTTCCAATGAGACAGGGGAGTCACGAGAGGATACAGGAACCATGGTGTACAAAGGCTATAATAAGTCTTGTCAAAAAGAAAAGAAAAGCTTACAAAAGGTACAGAGAGCTAGGTAATGTTAGAGATCTGGAGGGTATAAGGATAACAGGAAGGAGCTTAAGAAGGAAATTAGGAGGGCCAGAAGGGGACATGAGAAGGCCTTCGCGGGCAGGATTAAGAAAAACCCCAAGACATTCTACAAGTATGTGAAGAGCAAGAGGATAAGATGCAAAAGAACAGGACCTATCAAGTGCAGCAGTGGGAAAGTGTGTATGGATCCGGAAGAAATAGCAGAGGTACTTAATGAATACTTTACATCAGTATTCACTACGAAAAAAGATCTGGGTGATTGTAGTGAGGACTTGCAGCAGGCTGAAAAGCTTGAGCATGTGGATTTTAGGAAAGAGGAGGTGCTAGAACTTTTGGAAAGCATCAAGTTGGATAAGTCACCGGGACCGGATGAGATGTACCCCAGGCTGCTGTGGGAGGTGAGGGAGGAGATTGCGGAGCCTCTGACGATGATCTTTGCATCATCAATGGAGACAGCAGAGGTCCCAGAAGATTGGAGGGTTGCAGATGTTGTTCCCTTATTCAAGAAAGGGAGTAGCGATAGCCCAGGATATTATAGACCAGTGAGTCTTACCTCAGTAGTTGGTAAACTGATGGAGAAGATCCTGAGAGGCAGGATTTATGAACATTTGGAGAGGTAGAATATGATTAAGAATAGTCAGCATGGCTTTGTCAAGGGCAGGTCCTGCCTTACGAGCCTGATTGAATTTTTTGAGGATGTGACTAAACACATCGATGAAGGGAGAGCAGTAGATGTGGTGTATATGGGGTTCAGCAAGGCATTTGATAAGGTACCCCATGCAAGGCTTATTGAGAAAGTAAGGAGGCATGGGATCCAAGAGGACATTGCAGTGTGGATCCAGAACTGGCTGGCCCACAGAAGGCAAAGAGTGGTTGTTGAAGGGTCGTATTCTGCATGGAGGTCAGTGACCAGTGGTGTACCTCAGGGATCTGCCCTGGGACCCTTACTCTTTGTGATTTTTATAAACGACCTGGATGAGGAAGTGGAGGGATGGGTTAGTAAGTTTGCAGATGACACAAAGGTTGGATGTGTAGTGGATAGTATAGAGGGCTGTCAGAGATTACAGCGGGACATAGATAGGATGCAAAATTGGGCTGAGAAGTGGCAGATGCAGTTCAACCCAGATAAGTGTGAAGTGGGATCTTGGGGTCCGAGTCCATAGGACGCTCAAAGTGGCTGCACAGGTCGACTCTGTGGTTAAGAAGGCATATGGTGTATTGTCCTTCATCAATCGGGAAATCGAATTTAGGAGACAAGAGGTATTGTTGCAGCTATATAGGACCCTGGTCAGACCCCACTTGGAGTACTGTGCTCAGTTCTGGTTGCCTCACTACAGGAAGGATGTGGAGGCCATAGAGAGGGTGCAGAGGAGATTTACAAGGATGCTGCCTGGATTGCAGGGCATGCCTTATGAAAGCAGGTTGTGAGGGAACTCGGCCTTTTCTCTTTGGAGCGACGGAGGATGAGGGGGGACCTGATAGAGGTTTATAAGATGATGAGAGGCATTGATCGGGTAGATAGTCAGGGGCTTTTCACCAGGGCTGAAATGGTGGCCACAAGAGGACATAGGTTTAAGGTGCTGGGGAGTAGGTATAGAGGAGATGTCAGGGGTAAGTTTTTTTACTCAGAGAGTGGTGAGTGCATGGAATGGGCTGCTGGCAACGGTGGTGGAAGCGGATACGATAGGGTCTTTTAAGAAACTTTTGGATAGATACATGGAGCTGAGAAAAATAGAGGGCTATAAGTAAGCCTAGTAATTTCTGAGGTAGGGACATGCTTGGCACAGCTTTGTGGGCTGAAGGGCCTGAATTGTGCTGTAGGTTTTCTATGTTTCTACAATGTCCCAATATATTCTGTTCCCCAACCTATGAAGGTATCCATGCCATACGACTTCTTCACTACTCTCTCTATTTGTGTTGCCACTTTCAGGGAAAATGGACTTGAATCCCAAGGTATCTCTGTTCATGAACATTCCTTAATGCCCTACTGTGTATGTTCTGCCCCTATTTGACTTTTTTATGGCAGCTTTATGGAAAAGAGCCATGAAATATTGAAGAATGGAATGGCTGGAAATCTGAAATAAATACACAATGCTGTAAATACTCGGTAGGTCATCTGTGGAGAGAGAATAAATGGAGCTGATTAATAGAGATTCAGGACCTTGCATGAGGATCAATCAATTCTAGTACAAAATTAGATTATACCTTAGACCCCCAAATGTCACCGGGGCTTTGAAGAAAGTTATGCAGGCAAATTAAGGTGCAGAAACAACAGGGTTGTCGTAGTGAGTGACTTCAACTTCCCCAATATAGACTGGGACCTCCTTTATGCAAGAGGAATATATAACCGGTGTGTTCCAGTAAGAAGGAAGGACAAGGATGGCAAGGTAAGGGAACCTTGGATGATGAGAGAGATTGTGAACTTAGTCAAGAAGCAAAAGGAAGCACATACGTATAAGGTTTAGGAAGTTAAAATCAAACAAGACGCTTAAGGAATATGAAGAAGCCAGAAAGGAACTCAAGAAAGTCCCTCATGGTAGGCTCATCTAGAAGACTGAGATGCATGGAACCCACAGAGACTTGGTAGTTTGGATTCAGAATTACCTTGCCCATAGAAAATTGAGGGTAGTGGTAGATGAGTCTTATTCTGGCTGGAGGTCCGTGATCAGTAGTGTTCCACAGGGATCAGTGCTGAGACCTCTGTTGTTTATGACATAAATTTAAATGACCAGAATGAAAACATGGAAGGGTGGGTTAGTAAAATTTGCAGATGACAAAAGATTGGAGGCATCGTGGACAGTGTAGGAGGCTTCCAAAGGATACAGTGGGATATAGATCAGTTGCCGCTATGACTGGAGAAATGGCAGATGATCTGGGCAAGTGTGAGGTGACGCACTTTGGAAGATCAAATGTAAATGGAAAGTACACAGTTAATGGCAGGATCCTTAACAATATTGATGTACAGAGGGATCTTGGGGTCCAAATACATAGCTCCCTGAAAGTGGCTGCACAAGTTGATAGGGTGGTAATGAAGGCATATGGCATGCTTGCCTTTATTCAAGAATAATGAACTTACATTGCAGCTTTATAAAATTCTGGTTAGGCCGCATCTGGAGTATTATATTCAATTCTGGTCACCCATGAAAGAAAAGATGCGGAGGCTTTGGAGAGGGTGCAGAAGAGGTTTACCAGGATGCTGCCTGGATTAGAGGGAGGGTGGACAAACTAGGGTTGTTTTCTCTGGAGCGATGGAGGTTGAGGCGAGACCTGATAGAAGTTTATAAAATTATGAGAGGCATAGATAGAGTAGAGAGCTGGTATCTTTTTCCCAGGGTCAAAGGTCTAATACTGGAGGAGTTGCATTTAAGGTGGGAGGGGGAAAGTTCAAAGGAGATGTGCGGGGCAAGTTTTTTACACAGAGATTAGTGGGTGCCTGGGATATGCTGCCGGGGTGGTGGTGGAGGCAGATATGATAGAGGCAGTTCAGATGATCATTTGGTTGGAGAATTAGAATGACCAGCAACTAGAAGCTTAGGGTCACCGTTGCAGAATGAGCAGAGATGTTCTGCAGAGCAGTCATCCAATGTGTATGTGGTTTCTCCAATGTGGAGGAAAAAACACCAGGAGCACAGAATACACTAATTGGAAGTACAAGTGAATTGTTGCTTCACCTGGAAGGACCCTTTGTTCCCTGATTGGTGGGAGCTAAAGGGGCAGATGTTGCATCTCCTTCTGCTCCATGAGCATGAAAAGGGGAGGGGCTGTTGGAGGATGGAAGGGTGAACCAGGGATTGTAAGAAGGAAAGATTCCTTTGTAGTGTTGAAATGGGAGAAAAAGATGTGTCTGGTGGCATGATATTGAAGGGGGTAGAAATGAATGTAGAAGCTGGAAGGGTGGAAGGTAAGGAGAAAGGAAACTGTATCTTGATTGTGATGGGAGGAGAGGACTTAAGAACAAAACTAGGGGAAGTGAAACAGATTATGTTCAGTGTGTTATCAATTATGGTTGAGGGGATACCATGCTTAAGGATAAAGCAAGATATCTTGGAAGCACCAGTATGGAAGCTATCAGAACAGATTTAACAGTTGGAAAAACTTGGGGAATGGAATGAAGTCTTTACAGGAAGCATGCTTGGAGGAGTTATCATCAGGATAGCTGTGGGAGCTTGAAAGATATTCATCATTAACCTATTCCCTGTGATGGAGAAGTTGACAAAGGGAAGAGTCAAAAGTGAATTCCTTTTGAGTTCTGTCCAAGAGCAGGAATCAGCATGAATATAGTCATCAATGTTCTGGAAAAAGAAGGGAGGGAGAGTGCGTGAGCAGAAATGAAATATAAACAAGTAGGAATAGCTTGATTTGGAGGAAGTTAAGCTTGAGTTAAAGGAGTGGTTGTTCGGAATGATGAGACATTCAGTCAGGTGAAGGAGGATGGTGGTGGAGGGAGAGTGGTAGGGTGATTCACTTGAATTTGCAATTTAGTCTGCTGTGTTCAGTGCTCATGTGTGTCCTCCTCTACATTGGAGAAAATATATGCAGGTTGGGTCACCACTTTACAGAACATCTCCATTCATTCACTCTGCTTCTCTCTCCCTTTCTGCACTCTGATTTTGTTCTCCAACACTGTTCCAAATGGAGCCCAATATAAACTCAATGAACAGCATCTCCCCTTCCAACAATGCACGTTACAGACCTCAGGACTCAATATTGAATTTGAGAGTCTCAGTTAATCAACCTTTCTCGAGAACTGACCCGTTCATACAGACAGTCCATAGAACCATAGAACAATACAGCACAATACAGGCCCTTTGGCCCACGATGTTGTGCCGACCTTCAAACCACTCCTAAGACTATCTAACCCTTTCCTCCCATATATCCCTCTAGTTTAAATTCCTCCAAATTCTTATCTAACAATCTCTTGAACTTGACCAACGTATCAGCTTCCACCACCACTCCAGGCAGCACATTCCATGCACCAACCACTCTCTGGGTGAAAAACCTCCCTCTGACGTCTTCCTTGAACTTCCCACCCATTATCTTAAAGCCATGCCCTCTTGTATTGAGCATTGGTGCCCTGGGACAGATGCGCTGGCTGTCCACTCTATCTATTCCTCTTAATATTTTGTGTACCCCTCATCCTCCTTCTCTCCAATGAGTAAAGCCCTAGCTCCTTTAGTCTCTCCTCATAATCCATACTCTGTAATCCAGGCAGCATCCTGGTAAGTCTCCTCTGCACCTTCTCTAACGCCGCCACATCCTTCCTATAATGAGGCGACCAGAACTGGACACAGTACTCTAAGTGTGGTCTAACCAGAGTTTTGTAAAGCTACATCATTACTTCATGGCTCTTAAACTTGATCCCACAACTTATGAAAGCTAACATCCCATAAGCTTTCTTAACTACCCTATCTACCTGTGAGGCAACTTTCAGTGATCTGTGGATATGAACCCCCAGATCCCTCTGCTCCTGTACACTGCCCAGAATCCTGCCATTTACCTTGTACTCCACCTTGGAGTTTGTCCTTCCAAAGTGTACCACCTCACACTTCTCCGGATTGAACTCCATCTGCCACTTGTCAGCCCAGCTCTGCATCCTATCAATATCCATCTGTAAGCTTCGACAGCCCTCCACACTATCCACAACACCACCGAACTTTGTGTCATCTGCAAACTTGCTAACCCACCCTTCCACCCCCTCATCTAAGTCATTAATAAATATCACAAAAAGTAGAGGTCCTAGAACCGATCCCTGCGGGACACCACTAGTCACAGCCCTCCAATCCGAATGCACTCCCTCCACCACAACCCTCTGCTTTCTACAGGCAAGCCAATTCTGAATCCACACGGCCAAGCCTCCCTGGATCCCTTGGCCTCTGACCTTCTGAAGAAGCCTACCATGCAGAACCTTGTCAAATGCCTTACTAAAATCCATGTAGACCATGTCATCAAAGTCAAAGTTGAGTTTATTGTCATATGCACAAGTACATGTATGCACAGGTTCAATAAAAATCTTACTTGCAGCAGCATCACAGGCACAGAGCATCATAAAAGCAGCCTTCACAAGAAAAACATAAATTATACACAGTTCTTACAAGAAAGAACACAATTAGAACAAAAAAAACCTGTCCATTTTAGTGCAAAGTGGTCAAAGTGTTGCTAAACTGTAGTGATTAGGGTTTTTCTGGTTTGTCAAGAACTGAATGGTTGAAGGGATGTAGCTGTTCTTGAAGCTGGTGGTGTGGGACTTAAGGCTTCTGTACCTCCTGCCCGATGGTAGCTGTGAAAAGATAGCATGGCCTGGATGGTGGGGATCTTTGACAATAGGTGTTGCCTTCTTTTGGCAGCGCCTCCTGTAGATAGTACCGATGGTTGAGAAGAGATGTGCCTGTGATGTATTGGGCAGAGTCCACTCTCCTCTGAAGCTTCTTATGTTCCTGTACATTCGAACTGACTCATCGCCACCTGTGATTTGTCCAACAACAGTAGTGTAATCGGTGAATTTGAAGGTGGCATTGGAGCTGTGCTTAGCCACACAGTCATCGACCTGTAATGTTAACTCCACTCTTCTTTTGCACAGCTGCTGCCTGAGCTGCTGAATATTTCCAGCATTCTTTGAGTCCTCGTTGTCCACGGGGATGGTGCCAGAGGATTGGAGGGTTGCGAATGTTGTCCCCTTGTTCAAAAAAGGTAATAGGGATAGGCCAGGGAATTATAGACCGGTGAGTCTCACGTCCGTGGTGGGTAAGCTGTTAGAAAGGATTCTAAAGGATAGGATTTATGAACACCTAGAGAATCATGGACTGATTAGGGACAGCCAGCATGGCTTTGTGAAGGGAAGATCTTGCCTCACAAGCCTGATAGAGTTCTTTGAGGAGGTGACCAGGAAGATTGATGAGGGCAGTGTGGTGGATGTGGTTTACATGGATTTTAGTAAGGCGTTTGATAAGGTTCCTCATGGTAGGCTTCTTCAGAAGGTCAGACGCCAAGGGATCCAGGGAAGCTTGGCTGTGTGGATTAGGAATTGGCTTGCATGTAGAAAGCAGAGGGTTGTGGCGGAAGGAATGCACTTGGATTGGAGGGCTGTGACTAGTGGTGTCCCGCAGGCATCGGTTCTGGGACCTCTACTTTTTGTGATATTTATAGATGACTTAGATGAGGGGGTGGAGGGCTGGGTTAGTAAGTTTGTGGACGACACTAAGATCGGCGGTGTTGTGGATAGTGTGGAGGGCTGTCGAAGATTACAGATGGATATTGATAGGATGCAGAGCTGGGCTGACAAGTGGCAGATGGAGTTTAATCTGGAGAAGTGTGAGGCAGTACACTTTGGAAGGACAAACTCCAGGGCAGAGTACTGGGTAAATGGCAAGTACTTGGCAGTGTGGAGGAGCAGAGGGATCTGGGGGTTCATATTCACAGTTCATTGAAAGTTGCCTCACAGGTGGAAAGAGCAGTTAAGAGGGCCAATGGGATGTTGGCTTTCATAAGTCGCGGGATTGAGTTTAAGAGCCGCAAGGTGATGATGCAGCTTTACAAAACTCTAGTTAGGCCACACTTGGAGTACTGTGTTCAGTTCTGGTCGCCTCATTATAGGAAGGATGTGGAGGCATTGGAGAGGGTGCAGAGGAGATTTACCAGGATGCTGCCTGGATTAGAGAGTATTGAATATGAGGAGAGGCTTAAGGTGCTAGGGCTTTATTCACTGGAAAGGAGGAGGATGAGAGGAGACATGATAGAGGTATATAAAATATTAAGAGGAATAGATAGAGTAGACAGTCAGCGCCTCCTTCCCAGGGCACCACTGCTCAAGACGAGAGGGCATGGCTTTAAGGTTATGGGTGGGAGGTTCAGGGGAGATGTCAGAGGGAGGGTTTTCACCCAGAGAGTGGTTGGTGCATGGAATGCACTGCCTGGGGTGGTGGTGGAGGCAGATACATTGGACAGGTTCAAGAGCTTGTTGGATAGGCATATGGAGGAATGTGAGATGGAGGGATATGTGGGAGGAAGGGGTTAGGTAGTGTGAGGGTGGTTTGATGGACGGCATAAATGGTAGGCCGAAGGGCCTGTTTTGTGCTGTATGGTTCTATGGTTCTAGAGAACGTGGAGAGAATAACAAAAAAAAGGAGTAAAGTGGGATTAGTGTAAATGGGTGGTTAATAATCAGCACATATTCGGTGGGCTGAAGGGCCTATTTCCATGCTGTATCTCTCTGTGACATTTGCAGTGTTTTGTATCCCACAATTCCTGCTTTACTTTTCCTCTCCCTCTATTCTCATTTATCTCCTTCCATCTGTATGTCCTTCAGACAGGTCAGCTGAGATTAACAAGCCTCCATCACCCTCTCTCAGCCAGCACTGCCACCACATCTGTCACTCAGTCTGTTTCGGTCTCTATTCTATCATAGGCATTCCTTTTGTTCCCTCCACACTTCTCCCTTCTTTTGATTTTTAGATTTTCCAAGTTCTACTGAAATGTCATTGACCTGAAACAATAGCTCTCCACAGATGCAGCCAGACCTGCTATTTCCAGGATTATATTTTATACCTTTATAACGTCTTGCTTCATTCCAAAAACATGTTGCACTGTGTCTGAAAGAGTAATTGGATATGCAGAAAGGTGGAAAGCTGGAAATTTCCTTTTATAGAGTAGGTAAAACAATACTGTTTGACATTTGTAAGTTGATTGTCTACGAATTCTACAGAGCTCAATTGACTCAGTCAATTGATAACTTCATCCTCACTCAGAAAGTTTATTCCATCTGTCGCTCATTGGGTAAATTTCACCACTTCCTGGCTGGGTTGTGAAATCTTCCACTGATTTTCTTCAGTGATTCAGGTCGACTTGAAACTTTGCACCATAGCTGAAACGTTTAGTTGCAAGAACTCAAATACTACACTGTGAGAACATAGTCATGCTGCAAACATGATTGTTTCTTTGAAAAATAATTTTACTCTGCTCAATACTTTATTTTACTCCTTTCCCTCCACCCGAGACTCTTCTGGCTTCTGATCTTTGCTTCAAGCCAGGATCATTACAGATTTCATCCTGTTTTTTCATCACAACCATTTTCATCACCATTTGATAGCTGGGCCAACTAGAATTGAGGTTCAGACCTTCAAGTTGATGGATGTCAATTCGTCTTCCTCAGTGGAGAAATACATATGTGTTTTCTTCCTTCTTTAATCCTGCTCAGAATAAATCATAGTGCCTTGCCTGTTCATACTTGTACACAGAAGACAATGTAACATTTAAACAATTATATGGTACTAATGTCTATTCTTTCTCTTCTCAACCCTGCTTCTGTCTTGCTAATATAAGGATAAGAAGCCTTGGCCACCCAGGTAAACTGGGCAGGCACAGATAAAATTGCTAAGGAAATGCTGAAATGTAATCTTCAAATTTAACCTGCTTCTGGGAGCAGCTGAAAGGAAATGCTCTTGAACCAGATGGATACCCCCTTAAAACAATGCAGATCAATTCCTAATTCAGGATCCATATGCTATTTTAGCCACTGGCCTGAGTAAGAAAATCACAGTGGCCGTCCTGCCAAATAAAGCTGGTAAGATAGATAAAAACTAGGCCCAAAGCAGCAACAAAATACTCCATTAATCTGGCATACTTGGGACATTGCTGGAGCCGGCCTGGCAGATTTTCTGGACTAACACTATGATGCTGGTGGAACTCAGCAGGCCAGGCGGCAACCATGGAGAAAAGCAGGTGGTCAGTGTTTCGGGTCAGGACTCTTCTTCAGGACTGAAGATAGGAAAAGGGGAAGCCCAATATACAGGAGGGAAAAGCAGAGCATCGATAGGTGGACAAAAGAGAGTAGGTGGGGTGGGTGCAAGGTGGTGATAGGTAGATGCTGGTAAGAGATAGTGATAGGCAGGTGCAGGGGAGGAGGGGAGAGCAGATCCACCAGGGGATGGGTCAGAGGATGTGGCCTCCTCTACATTGGTGAAACCAAATGCAGACTAGGTGAACATCTCACAGACCACTTGCGCTCTATCCGTAACCATGATCTGCATCTCCCTGTTGCTAGTCACTTCAACTCCCCCTCCCACACTATCACTGATATGTCAGTCCTCAGCCTCCTCCACTGCCAGGAGAATTCCAAGCTCAAACTGGAGGAACAGCACCTCATTTTCCATCTTGGAACCTTGCAGCCTAACGGCATGAACTTTGAATTCTCCCACTTTAACTAATCCCACAACCCCCACCCCAACCATGCCTTTTCTTCCCTTTCCTAGCCTATCTCTCTTTTCTCTCTTTTTGCAACCCCCCCTTTTTTTCTCCTTACCTTTGACCCATCCCCCAAGGGATCTGCTCTCCCCTCCTCCCCTGCACCTGCCTGCCACTATCTTTTACTTGCATCTACCTGTCACCACCTTGTGCCCACCCCGCCTCCCCGCTTTTGTCCACCTATCACTGCACCGTTTTCCCCCCTATATATTGGGATTCTCCTTTTCCTATCTTCAGTCCTGAAGAAGGGTCCTGACCCGAAACGTTGACCGCCTGCTTTTCTCCACGGATGCTGCCTGGCCTGCTGAGTTCCAACAGCATCATAGTGTTTTTCATCCAGATTCCAGCATCTGCAGTCCTTTGATTCTCTAGATTTTCTGGACTACCAGATATTAATATTTATACTTTAACATGCTTTTAATTCACTTTTTTTAAAATGCCACAGAGTAGTATAATAAATTTTCCAATGAACCAGATGAGTATAAAGGGAAAGCAGGAGACAGGGTGCTGATGAGTTTCAATGGAGTGTGGAAACTAAGACCTGGTGGGCTTAAAGGGAGCACAGGAATCAGGGCTTTGGTTAGTTTAAGAGTTGGGGGTGGGGGGGGGGGGCGGCGTCAGAAACTGGGGCCTTGATGAGTTTAAAGGAGTGCAGATATGTTAAACCCTGGTGTGTTTAAGGGATTATCAGTATTATCAGTGGATTATCAGAGCCTTACTGTATATTTTTTGTTAAGCTTCCTTGTGGAATTTAAGAGTTGGATGCAATACAAGGGCAGTTTAGACCTAGTTGGCCTCAAATATTACCCAAGCCAATCCCAGAACTCCCTTAAAACCATTCCATGTGACCTGGCTGAAAGTAGAGAACTGTTCTTGTGACCCCATTGAATTGATTTGGCAACTGACTGAGGCTTGATGATGAGATTCAGCAATCAAAACCACTTGGACTTCACACTGCCAAGGTCAGGGGGATTTGGGGCTACCTCCTACTCTGAACTGGTCTCTGCTTTCACATGGATTCCAGGTGGACTCAGTTGGGACTCTCAAGGGACTAGTATTCCAATTTGAATTTCAGCTCTGATTGTGGGCAAGTTTCAACCACAAAAAAAAATCACTTTTTGTGGTTGAACTTCATTCCATTTGGGGTTTGGGAATATTGACCAATATTTTTTTCCCTCCATTTTAACTTCCAAGTTACATGGCTGATCTGGTGAAATCAACTACCTCAACTGCTGATAGCTTCTTTCCAAAATTTATGAAAACAAAACCAGGAAATTTTCCAGTGGTTAGCTAGATGTTGCACTGATATTTGTATTTAGGAGCATTAACCGTATATAATATGGTAGAGTTTGATTTTTTTTTGATAAGAAACAAAAACAGAAGTCCTGAAGGCCTCTTGGAAAATCTTTTTTTTCCTCTCTTTCTACCCATCAAATTCTGTGTCAGTAATAAATGTAAACCAAGCAGAATTTATATTTTAATTCCTCTTACTTTAAGAAAGTCACACATAACCTTCAACGTACTTGACTACTACCTATCTCCTGTGTCTGTGGGATGTGCTGTTCAGTGGCATGGCAATGGTGATAAAGGCTGGAAGAGTAAGAACACAGGCAGAACTAAGTAATTTTGAAAAAAGAAGTTAATGATTACATGAAAGAAAATGAATATTTTCTTTAACTTCTTGTTTAATTGCAGTTGTTGGTAATTGTTTACATGTTGGCAGGTAGACATGAATTTACTAATTAAGGTAAAGCATGAGCTTGTCTGTAATTAATATTATTACTGATCTCTATTTAGTTTCACTCTGTAGATACCAAAGGTTGATGCACTTGATGCATTTCTTGAAGTAATTTTATTAATCAAAAACACATGTTTGATAAACACTAATAAAAACAAAAAAAAATTCTTGAACTGAATTAAAAATAAAAGTAAGAAAAAAAAATCAATCCCTGAATATATTGTTCCAACATAAATTTGAACCCTGTGTAGCCAAACGCGATGCGTTGCTGAAAGGAAAATTCAGAGACGTGGAGGCTGAACCGGAGCACACTTTACTGTAACAAGCAAAACATGTGCACGCGCGCGCAAAAGTACCCGAGAGCCAATCCGGCAGACGTGACATAAGGTTCCTGCTGGAAGGCCCACCCCACAGTTAGTTTACAACATGCTGCCGCGCATCTGCCCGCGGCCGCCGATGGTGGTTCGAGTCCTGTGAGTACAGGCCACTACACCTGTTTGTATTGGACTCCACTTAAGTATGCAATGTCTGATACTGCAAATGCTAAGATCAATTTCTTGTTTAATTGCTATTGCTGGGGGAGTTTTCAGGTTGATAGGTAGACATGAATTTGATCTTCAGGTAGGAAAAAGAGCATGAAATTATAACCATTCTGTCTTTAATTCTGCACATACTTTTGCATTCTAAAAAGTGACAGGTACTGTCAAAACATATATCTGAAATAAATTATATTCCTTATGTGGATTATGTGCTCCATTGAAAACTGAACGGCAAGTGTTTCCTTTTGAATTTGTTATATTAAAACGTCAACAGTTATCTGTCAAGATTTGTTGTCATACTGTAAATAGTGTCAAAATAGGATTTCCCACTTTAATCTGAGGAATGTAATGTTATAGGTCCTTGTCAAAGCAGTAGGTTTAACTGTAAAAGAATCTGGAACAGTGCAATCTCCGGCTGCCAAAGCGCAACCACCAAAAACACTTGAATAATTTAGGCCCTCTGTTTCCCTCAACCTCTAAGTAATATAGAAACAGAAACTTGGAAAACCTACAGCGCAATTCAGGCCCTTTGGCGCACAAAGCTGTGCTGAACATGTTCCTACCTTAGAAATTACTAGGCTTACCCATAGCCCTCTATTTTTCTCAGCTCCATGTACCTATCCAACATAAATTGGACTAATTCATATTTCTAAGGATTAAATTCCATTTGCCACCTATGTGCCCACTTAAGCAGTCTATTGGTATCATGGAGACACAAGAGACTGTAGATGCTGGGATCTAGAGCAAAAAATAAACTGCTGGAGAAACTCAGCGGGTCAGCAGCACCTGTAGAGGGAAATGGACTGTTGACGTTTCAGGTTGAGACCCTTTATCTGGACTCTACTAAGAAAGTACAGGTCAGTGAGTCTGGGTGAGAATGTGGTCAAAAGCAGAAGACCAGTAGAAATCACAGAGGGGATACAGTGAAGAATGGTATAACAGAACTCCCATCAAAGAGAGGAGGAAAACTTCTTCAAAGTGGGCGTACCTTGAAGAAACTTTTCAGTGGAGTAGTGAAAGGGAGGCACAAGAGACTGCAGATGCTGGAATCTGGAGCAATAAACAAACTGCTGGAGAATCTCAGCAGGTAAGGTGGCATCTGTAGAGGGAACTAGATGGTTGACATTTCGGGTCGACACCCTTAATCTGAACACAGATGTCTGTTGGTATTCTCCTGTAGCCTAGAAATTTTGATCTCTCTGTAAACTTCCCTGCCAATTTTAGTTTGATCAGACTTCTTAATATTGACCTTTACATTTAAGTACAAATCATCTATATGTTCCATGAAAAGCCATGGTCTTTGAACTGAGCCACTGCATACAGCTCTTTGATTCCTAAAACTATTCTCCTTTGCTTTCTCTCAGTGGGCCAGTTTTTAATCCACTTTACTACTTTCCCTTTGATGAAAAGGGATTTTCTTTCTTGAGCATCCATATGGGACTCTGTCAAATGCTCTGCCTACTATATCAAATGCTGTACCCTCATCAACACTCTTTGTCTCTGCAAAAAATTCAACTGGATTAATTGGACCTGATTTTCCTTAATAAATCCTTGCCGATTGTCCTTGATTAATCTATATCCCTCTAAATGCTGGTTTATATCATCATTCAGAATTTTGTCCAACAATTTTCCCACAACTGACATCAGACTTATTGGTCTATAGTTATATGGTCTATCTTTTTCTGCATTTTTATCCAATGGTTTCATAGAAATCTTTTAGGTTTCCAGCATCATACTTGTAGACAAGGAGCATTTCTTCCCTTTTAAGAGTCTGCAATAGGATTTTTCTGGGCTGGTGACTGTTGGAGGTTAATCATCTCAGAAATTGCAGCAGTTGTTTATCAGGTTTGTCCAACCATCTTGAGGTGCATTATCAATTACCTTGCCTCCTAGATAGGATTAAAAGTGGGGCATTTTCCACTGATTAAAGTCAGTTTGAAGGAGATCAACCTGTACTTACATGAAGAACTGGTTTTTGAGAAACTTCATTGATTTCACAGGACTTCGGATGATCATTCTGAGGTGAAGACCACATTAGACCTTGTATGTCTTATTCATCAATGAACCAGATGATGATTTGCTAGAATTGGAAGTTTCTTCACCTGCTAATAAAATTGTGGTGTAACTCCTTTACTGCATCAGAGGTATTACCATCTACTGGAGATGCTCCAAAGCAAACTGAGCTGCATCACTTGCAATGAGTGAAGAAACCTCAGATTTGTAGAAGTAAAAATGTTATATAGCTTTTTTTGTAGTCTCATAAATTTTTGGCTATTTTACGATGCATGTTTTCTTTCACACTGAGCATGAAGGGCTGTGGTGATCCTTGTTGTGATTCTGTTCTTATGAACTCCCTCTAGTGGACACTCTGGTCAGAGAGAAGCACATGATGGAAACTGGTGAATTGTGAATGTTGACGTAAGAAACAGAAGCAGGAGTTAGTCACTCAGATACTTGGGCCTGCTCCTATCCTGTCAATTCCTTTAATGTGTTTCAATGAGATCACCCCTCATTCTTCTAAGAGAATCCAAGTTAGTCTGCTTAATCTCTGCACATACAACAAAAGTGTCATCCCAGGAATCTTTGCAGGAATTGATCTGGTTAAACTTCAATGCAGTGCATTTATTGCAAATTTGTCCTTTTTTGGTTAAGGAGATCAGACCTGTACACAATATTCCAGATGCAGTCTCATCAGGGCTCCAGGTAATATGAACAAGACATATCTGCTTTTGTACTCAGACCATTTTGCAATAAAGGTCTTTCAAACTGCTTGCTGAATCTGCATTTGATTTGTGTACAAGGACGCTCAGGCTCCCTGAACACCAACAACATCCAATCTCTCAACCTTTAAAAAAGTATGGCACATTTCTCTTTTTTTCTATCCAGGTGGATGATAACACATTTTTCCACATTACATTCCATCTGACGTGTCCTTGCCCATTAACTTAACCTACCTGCATTCTCCTGAAGCATCCTCCTCTCAGCCTACACTGGCTTTATTTTTTTCTCTATATTATTATACATTTGCAACATTTCAGAAAATGAAACCATTCATGCCTGACCGTCAAGACCGAGATTAGTGCCAAATAATATCCGTTGTATAAAAACATCAGGCAACTTTTATCTCCAAAAAGACAGCATCTAACTGCTTCCTTTGACATTCAACATAACATAACCATTAATGTCCTGGGATTAACTCAAAACTGCAGATACTGTAGTACATCAGTGATAAGTATCTTTCAGTGATACTCAAGGAAACTCATCAAATATTGTGTTCAGCTCTGGTTGCTTCATTATAGGAAGGATGTGGAAGCTTTAGAGACGGTGCAGAAGAGATTTACCAGGACGCTGCTTAGATTGGAGAACATGTCTTATGAGGATAGGTTGAGTGAGTTAGGACTTTTCTCTTTGGAGAGAAGGAAGATGGGAGTTGATTTGATAGAGGTGTACAAGATGATACAAGGCATAGATCGAGTGGACAGTCAGAAACTTTCTCCCAGGGCGAAAATGGCTAACATGAGGGGGCATAATTTTAAGGTGATTGGAGGAAGGTATAAGGGGAATGTTAGAGATAAATTTTTTTTACACAGGTTGGTGGGTGCATGAAACGCACTGCCGGCAGAGGTTGTGGGGGCAGATACTTTAGGGACATTTAAGAGACTCTTAGATAGCCACATGAATGATAGAGAAATGGAGGGCTATGTGGGAGGGAAGGGTTAGGTAGATATTAGAGCAGGATAAAATGTCAGCACAACATTGTGGGCCGAAGGGCCTGTGCTGTGCTGTAGTGTTCTATGTTCTATGTAAGTAATTGCCTGCACAGCTAAACACAGTGGATTCAAAAGCGTGATGTGAATTTTTGTTTGTGTCTTTTTATGGATTGCAATATATGGCAGCTCTTTCTTTTAAAATTCTTCTGCGGTGCTTAGCAAATTTTCTTAGGTACCATTATCAGATGGTCTCTGTCCAGATGTACATGGGGAGTTATTTCTGTTGCCAACAATGATTTCTTTTTGTGTCAGTTCTTGCATATCAGGCACTATAAAAAATTCGTTATATTTCATACATTTGGCAAAACATCCTAATCTTTGCAATTTACTGGTTTAAATCAGAAGTTTTAATTTCTTTTTAATTTATTGCCATTTTATAATCCCAATCACATGACTTCCATTGTGACAAAAGATCAGATAAAAGTCCTTCAGATCAGAGAGCTTTTGAAATAGTGAAACTAATATGTCTAGTAGTGTTCTAATTAAATACTTACATACCCATAAAGTGTCCTTTGCATGACTATATTGAATTTATTTGTGTAAGAAAACCTTTAAACTTTAATTTCTTTAGTTGGTGAGGGCCGGGGAACTGGAAGTTGTTGAAGTGATGGAAAGCATGAGAAGTGTCATGGACAGAGGTAGGAAGGCCCTTCGCGTGCTCTCCATCACTTCAACAACTCCCAGTTCCCTAGCCCTGACTGCCTCATTTTCACCATGGACGTCAAGTCTCTGTACACTTCCATCCCCCATCAGGAAGGCCTTAAGGGTCTCCATTTCTTTCTGGATAACGGACCCAACCAGTTCCCCTCCACCATCACCCCCCTCCATCTGGCGGAACTGGTACTCACCCTTAACAACTTCTCTTTCGGCTTCTCCCACTTTCTCCAAACTAAAGGTGTAGCCATGGGCATTCGCATGGCCCCAGCAATGCCTGTCTCTTTGTCGACTACGTGGAACACTCCATGTTCCAAGGCTACACCGGTAATGCCTCCCAACTCTTTCTCTGCTACATCGATGACTGCATTGGTGCTGATTCCTGCACCCGTGCTGAGCTCGTCAATTTCATCAACTTTGCCTCCAACTTCCACCCTGCCCTCAGACTCACTTGGTCCATCTCCAACACCTCTCTCCCCTTTCTGGATCTCTCTGTCTCCATCTCCAGAGACAGATTAACCACAGACATCTTCTACAAACCCACTGACTCCCACAGTTACCTTGACAACACCTCTTCCCACCATGGCACTTGTAAGGACGCCATCCCCTTCTCCCAGTTCTTCTGCCTCTGCCGCATCTGTTCCCATGATGAGGTTTTCCATTCTAGGACATCAGAGATACCCTCCTTTTTCAGTAACCGGGGTTTCCCATTCAGCACCACTCACCATCAATGCTGCCCTTACCCTTATCTCCTCCACTTCCCACATGTCTGCCCTCACCCCCTCCCCCCTCCGACATAACAGGGACAGGGTTCCCCTTGTCCTCACCTACCACCCCACAAGCCTCCATATCCAACACATCATTCGCTGCAAATTCCGCCACCTACAACAGGATCCTACCACGAGGCACATCTTCCCCTAACCCCTTCTCTCCGCTTTCAGAAGGGACCACTCTCTCCGTGACTCCCTTGTCCACTTGTCCCTCCCCACTGATAACCCCCTTGGCACTTATGCCTGCAAGCGCACCAAGTGCTACACCTGTCCCTACACCTCCTCCCTCACCACCATTCAGGGTCCCAGACAATCCTTCCAGGTGAGGCATCGCTTCACCTGTGAGTCTGAGGGTATCATTTATTGCATCCGGTGCTCCCGGTGCAGCCTCCTGTACATTGATGAGACCCGACACAGATTGGGTGACTGCTTCGTCAAGCACCTTCGCTCCATCTGCCGCAACAGCCAAGATATTCCAGTGGCCACACACTTCAATTCCACATCCCACTCCCATACTGACACGTCTATCCATGGCCTCCTCTACTGCCACATTGAGGTCAGGTGCAGGTTGGAGGAACAATACCTCATATTCCACCTTGGGAATCTCCAACCTGATGGCCTCAACATCCATTTCTCTAACTTCCGGTAACCCCACCCCTTTTTTTTCTTGCCCCCCTCCCCACTCCTTTGTCTTCCCTTATTCCTGTGGCTCCCTTCCCCCACCTTGATGACCTACCCATCTCCTCCTCTTCCCTCCCCCATCCTTTATTCCATGGTCCACTGCCAGATTCCTTCTTCTTCAGCCCTTGGCCTCTTCTACCTATCACCTCTCAGCTTATTACTTCTTTTCTCCCTCCCCCACCCATCTACCTTCCGCCCTCACCTAGACTTGCCTATCACCTGATCTCACCTATCCTCTGCCTGCATGTGCTCCTCCCCCTCTCCCCTCCTTCTTATTCTGGCTTCTGCCCTTTTCCTTTCCAGTGCTGATGAAGGGTCTTGGCCCAAAACATCAACTGTTTATTTCGTTCCATGGATGCTGCCTGACCTGCTGAGTTCCTCCAGCACTTCTTGTGAATTGCTCCAGATTCCAGCATCTGCAGAATTTTTTGTGTCTTCATTCTTAGATAATCCACGTTTCAGGAGCACCATAGCCCTGAGAGATGGATCTTGAGGGATCAGGTATTGTATCCTTCTACAGTTTCTGATTCCTGTGCTCTCTGCAGTCTCTACAACTCCGTTCTACCATAATGAAGGCAACAGGACCACCAGGAGCTCAGCCGAGACCGTCACTGGCCCTCAAAAAAGCAATTCAGTTGTCTGCACCTTTCTGGAGCTGCCTATTGGTGCCTACCAAACAGAGTTTCATACTTCAGGATTGTCTACTGCACATCTTAAGAACAGGAAGGCAGAATGCTTGCCTGAAGACTTCCTGGAAGATAAGGAAAAGTAGAAGAAACAGAAGAGGGAGTTGCTGAGGAGGGGAAGAAGCTGGAGCTGCCAGAAAGTCGACAGCAGGAAGATGATCATGGAGGGTGGCATAGGAGGGAGGTCTTATGAACATGCAGTCAGGGACCAACTAATAGCCCACAGTTTCTCATGAAGACCACTGTCCATGGGTTCACAAAGTACTCATACACCAGTGTGGAACTAATGACCTACCTACACAGAAAAGCCCATTGTTCTTACTTGGCGATGTCCCATGACAATAGATCACTGAGTCATAGCCACTCTTGAACTTTTTTTTAAACTTTATTCTTCACTTTCCCGGGCATTGTTGGCAAAACTATTGTTTATTGCCAAAATTGGATTGCCCTTGAGAAGGTGATGGAGCCTTCTTAAACTGCTGCAATTTTTCTGGTGAAGATGCTCCCTCAATGCTGATAGGTAAAGATTTCCAAGATTTAGACCCGGTACCAGTGAAGGACTGGTGATATATTTGTGGTTAGGATGATGTGCATGCAACTTGGAGGAGAACCTGGAGATGGTGGTATTCCCAGGTACCCGATGCCATTGTGCTTCTTGATGATAAAGGTCACAGGTCTGGGAGCAGCTGTCAGAGTAACCTGAGTGAGTGAGCACTGAGAGGCTTTATCCTTTGCTCAGGGAAGTATTCAGAGTAATGCTGAAGGTTGGATGAGCAGTTGGGAGCCCTTGCTCATGGATACAGAATTATTCCTCTTAGGCAATGACAACCTAAAAAAAGGTGGATGGAGATTTCTTAACTTCAATATGTCGGGAGGCCTCTTGGTAATGTCTCCTAAAGGTAAGTCTGACCCACAGCACATCAGCCCTTACCCTTAACTGTGGTAAAGGGCACCTTTCATGTCACTGTTTAAAACTAAGGTCTCACCTCTTTAAGACAGAGATGAGGTGAATTTGTTTACCCTCAGATGGTTATGAGTCTTTAGAGCTCTTTTCCAGAAAGGGTTGTGGAAGCAGAGTCTTGGAAAATTAGGATCTTAGATAAGTACTCAATAAGCAAAAGGGTGAAAGGTTCCTGAGAGGTAAGGACAAATAGGATTACAGAATTGTGGTCACAGTCAGATCAGCCACACCTAATTGAATGGCAGAACAGACTTGAAGGACCGAATGGCCTGCTCATGCTCCTAATTCACATGTTCATCTGTTATTCCATTCCAATTTGTTCCTTCCACTAAGCAGCCTTAAAGAATTCAATCAAATGTGATGGATAAAGAACCTTGCAGGCACCAACTTTAATAAGTGTATCTGCAGTAATTGGCAGGCACCACACAAGTAACTGGGAGTATGAGAGATCATGGGTTTTCTGTTCAGTAGTTGTTTGAATTAGGACTGTCAATTAATTGCAGTTAAAAATTATGATTTTCACAAAGGTAAGTTAGTTAATATATTGATTTTTAACATCTTAATCATGCCTTTGATGTGAAAAATATGCATTTTTTGGAACAGTAAACACTGAAAAATTTGTAGTACTCACTTTTCTGTCTTCGATCCAGCAGGCAGCCATGTGTAGTGAGGAAAGACTGCACCTGAAGGCTTCTTTTGGGTCCTAAACTTCACCGTCAAATCAGTCATTTTAACTAAAGATGAAAATCAACACAATGTGGATTAAAAATCTGAAATAAAAACAAAAAAAATGTGCTGGAAACACTCAGCAACTTAGAAATCTCTCAGCTCTTCAAACCTGCTCTGTCCTCAATGAGATCATGGCTGATCTGATTGCAACCTGAACCATCAACTCTGCTGTTCTTTCCACAGATGCTGCCTGACCTGCTGATTATTTTCAGCATTTTCTGTTTTTATTTTAGCTGACGGCTTTGTGTGGTCCAAAGTCCAAGTTCTCAGGAACCTTTCACCCTTTTGCTTATTGAGTATCTATCTAAGATCCTAATTTCCCAAGACTCTGCTTCCACAACCCTTTCAGGAAAAGAGCTCTAAAGACTCACAACCATCTGAGGGTAAACAAATTCACCTCATCTCTGTCTTAAAGAGGTGATCCCTTAGTTTTAAACAGTGACATGAAAGGTGCCCTTTACCACAGTTCAGGTAAGGGCTGATGTGCTGTAGGTCAGACTTACCTTTAGGAGCCATTACCAAGAGGCCTCCCGATGTATTGAAGTTAAGAAAACTCCATCCATCTTTTTTTAGGTTGTCATTGCCTAGGAGGAATAATTCTGTATCCATGAGCAAGTCTATCGCTCCTAAATATAACTTGCTCCCCTCCCTCCTGTCATCATCACCCTTCTTTCTTCTCTCTCCCTCTCTCTCTCTCTCTCTCTCTCTCTCTCACACACGCACATGCTACGCTTTCTTTCTCATCGTTCTCCCTTTCTGCCTCCTCCATCTCTGAAACTAACTCTGCTTCATCCGGTCAAGATTTGTTATTAATATATAGAGTCATTGGAGAGCAATCCCCAGTTAAACTTCAACCCTAGAATAATGCTGGATATTCTTACCTGATCCATCTGGTCCTTGCTCCCCTGCCTGAGCTCCTCTCTCCTCTCACATCGCAATTTTTCAACCACGAAAACTATTCTTGTGGAAATGTAGCAGAGAGCATAGCTAAATTTGTTGATAAATGGACAAGATCACTGATGGTTAAAGAATATACCAGATGCACAACAAGAAGGAGGTGTAACTCAGATGAAACCTTTAACATCAGTAACCAATGCCTTGTTTTGTTAGAGGAACCCTTATGGATTTTAACACCCAACAAAGCAGGTTAATTTTTGGAACTTTTAAAGTTTGACCTACCTTCCTCATCTACCTAAATCCCACATGGTTAATTGAAGAAAAAAAATATTAAGACTGCAGGATACTAAATTATGTTTTGTTTATATATACAGATGAAGTTCAAACTGAATAATCTTTTTTCTAAAAAAAATTACAACATTATTAACATGCTATAGATTGTAACTTTTAAACACCAAGCCACTTAGTGCCTCTTAAGGTGACAATATTGTCCTGAGGCATAATACACAGTAGGGATTGAAAGTGTTGAGGAAGTTGAATTAAAACATGGCTTCTGAAACAAGGAAGTGGGATGTTGAGACAAGAATTTGAAATTATTATTCTAATGCACTTGAGTAAATTGGATTTAATTCATGATTTTTTAAGGATCATTATTGGAAATCTATTAACTATTAAAAGCCATTGCAATTAGTATTGTGTGAATAGATTCCAGTGATTCTCGTTGAAAAAGAGGGTCATGGCTCTTTTTTTCTATTAATGTTATCTGTTCATTTATCTTCCGTTTAGTGACACTTTCAGTATCCTTTTTCCGTGGTCATTCCTTTCAGTTGATTAACTCTTCTGCAGTAGTCATTGTATGTAAATCACTCTAATTTATGAAATTTTACTATTTAATTATTATTGTTCATAATTTCAATTGGCCCACGTGTGTGGGGATGGGTAGTCCCAGACTTCAATATTCATGTTAGTGTTTAGTGCTCATGGCAAAAATAATCACCCCCACCCACATTCCACCTGCCGCCACCCCCCCCCCCACCCCCACTGCCCCAGAAGGTTGAAGGCAAATCTTCCATTAAAATGCCATGAAAATAAAGGAAATTTTATTTCTTTAAAATAGATCCAACTCAGGGTACTGGTCAAAAAATATTGGTCTACAAATCCAATCACATCCTCTTTTTCAGTGATATGTGGCTGAAAGTTATTTATTTTCATAGTGTAATGCAATATCTCCCAGTTTGGGGTCATTTTGATCCCCTGCAGAAATCTGAGCTGTCACTTCCTGGAAAAATGTGTACTTACATGGAAGGTTGTGTTTCCAGCAATAGACATTCATCAAATGACATCACTCACCATGCAGCACAATGTTCCAGCCTTTCCAGGTGAAATTCAATCTCATTATTCTCAAAGTACCCATCACTGGTCACTCACAGCCCAGTTTTCCAGAATGCTGTTCCTTCTGCAGCTCTGTGATTTAAAGGGACACTCGTGCTCTCAATTGCAGTTTCTGCACTTTGCTCCACAGCAGTCTGGAGGCTGGCAGCTCAATATAACATGTGCTCTGAGGTATCCACTGACCTTCTGGTGCTTGTGTGCTGCTACTACTGGTGGTCCTGGAAGAACTGGATTTGGACCACAAGTGTCAGAAGGAAGTATACATGAACCCCTGTGGCTAACACATAGTGGGGTTCACTGCTGAAGCTTTTGTACTCTTTGGGCATACAGGAATCTACACTCCTATTTTGAGCTATCTGAGAGGTAGTGTCAATGAAGACTGAGGTTTACCAATGCACTGATGAAAGGCCCTCAACTCCAGGCTGATACATGTGCCAAATGCTTGCCTTGTGTGGTGCTCATCTGATTTGTCCGGTTCAGTACAGCTTCATGGATCCCTCCTCCGACAAAATGTGTTTTACCGATGCAGTGGATCTCCTTTTTACCTTGTCTGATATCAACCACTGGGGAGTTATCTGCCTCTCCACGTGCAGCAATTCCCTCTAACTACTGTTCTACCCTCATAATGCCTGTACCTAAGCTGCTGCTTAGCAGGAATGTATATGCATTGATGCCAGTCACCCACAGACTCTTGACATTGTGACCCCTCCGCTTGTTCCTACCATTCTTCAAGGAGATCCAGAGGTCGAGTAGAGTGTCTTTCTTAAGAGCCTGCAGTGATAAGGACAGAAACAGCAGCAATACGGCACCATGTGAATGGTCCCATTGTGTACAGTACCCAGCACAGATTTCAGACAAAACACTCTTCCTTGGTGAAATAATCATAAAAGAAATGCACATCAGGTGGATTGCTAACTCGTTCTGCTGACAGGAGTGCACAGGGCTCAGCTGCCCCAGTGTTCATGAAGAAAAGCACCCTCTCCACCTGATCAGTCAGTCTTGTGGTCTGGAAGTCCCCCTCCTGTCCACCTCCTGACAAACCGCGGTTGCTTGTGAGCTTTGCTTGTCAGACTTGGAGACATATTTCTGAGGCTTGCTTTTCTTAATCAAGTGTGTGTCGGTGTCTGTCAGAAAGTGCTGAGTAGGGTTGGTGAAAGTGTGAGAATGTCAGTGAGTGCTGCTGCCTGAAAGCTCATTCTATTGAAGTTAAAGGTAGCTTTCTTGTCAGTATTGTATAGGGTACAGAGCTCTCATGTTAATGCACCTTGTCAATACTTCCTGGAGTTTTCCATATTCCTTCAACTATTGTTCTTGCATCACCTCCAGTCAGGCATGCCTGGCTCCTGCCCTGCTTGCCCTCCAGCGTTCTCTTTGCTGTTGTGGATGGTCTCCACCAGAATCTCTATATCTCTGTCTTGAACCTTGCCTCCTGCCAATTTTTGCACCAAAAAACTTCATGCAGTGAAGTTGTGTGTATGTGTCTCTTTAAGTTGTAGTTATACGGCTGAGGGCCAGAGGCTGCAGGAAATTGCTCTGTGTTGACTTAATAGGATGCTCTATGTGCTGCAAGATAGCATTAGTGAAAAAAATACACCAGGATTACCACTGAGGATTGGAATCTTTTTGCAATTTCTGAGAATAGCTTTAAACATGTTGATTTAGGAGCAAGTGAATTCTGAGGCTAATAGCTTAAATATAGGAGCAGGCTTAAAATGTATGAGTGAGTTCAGAAGATTTATTATTTCATAATATTTGGATGTATATATTTTTGCTAATACGTAACTGCACAAGCATAACAGCAATGAGTTTAACTCTTCTTTTGATCTTTCACAGCTGCCTAAGTACGTTATCATACATCAGCCATTTTGTGTAGAAAGAGGCTGTAGGAAACTTGGATTTATTAGCCTCTGGGTAATATCTTGGGAGCTGTGGGCAGATACTGATTGCACATGAATGAATAGTTCATGTTTGCTCTAATCAGAAAGCATTTTCACACACTGTACTTTTTAAAGCAATAACAGAACTTACTGTGAGTTTAAGTAAGGCATCTTGTCTGTGATATTATTGGCAGTTTAATCGGCATATATTGATTTTGTGTAATGGGATACAACAAGAGGAAGTAACTGCTCAAAGTGTGCATCCTTTCTGGTGAATTCGTCATTAATTAATAGTTTCACCCTCAGGGATGAAGTGATACTTAGCTTGGATAATACATCTTTGATGGAGATGGTAATGAATCCTGATGGCAAGCTTTTACTGGATTAGTGCAGGACCAATGAAGTGAAATACAATACACTTTTCCGGTATTTAACACTCTGGGCAAGGAAAATAAATAAGTATTTTAGTTTGACTTTGCAGGTCGATTTCTAATAATGACAGAACAAAAATTAATCCAGTTGAGTTACTTGGATATTAAATAAAATCTAGATTACTTTGTGGCCAATGCCCTTCAGGTGTAAATCTGTTGATTACAGTGGGAACATTCTTTCCCTTGTTACTTGGACTATTAAAGCAAAACTCTTAGATTTTGAAGGAGAGCTGACTATATTTTTAAGTGCTAAAGTGAATCTGGTTACTGCAGTTTAGTTTCATGTTCCATAAAGTATTGTAATTTACAGCAGTTATTATTACATATCCACTCAAAAGGAAGAATATTATGGCAGTCATTGGGGGACAAGTAGAGAAGGGAGAGCGTGATTTTCAGATTGCTTGTCAGGGATAAATGAGGTAAATGGGTCAAGAAAATGGTGCAGCATAACTTTGTAGCCAATTATTGTTGATTTCTGGCCAATATCACCATTCCAAAGCCTTAATTCTAGGTGCTTGGAATGTTCATGGAATTGTAGAAAAAGTACAACACAGAAGGAAGTCATTTGGCCCATTGTGTCCATTCACCTCAGTTGGATAATAGACTCATTTAATAGTTTATAAAATGCAGGGATGGGATCTTGCAATTCCAGTTCAAACTCAGTTGAACAGGGAATACACTGTAAACTCTCGATTTAGTATCAATTAGCAATCTAGAGGAATGAAAGATCAGATGTAAGTTTGTAAACTATTGTTTGTGGCTAAGGGAGGAGTAGAAGAGTTCCTCTGAGTTGCATGAACAGAATTATTTCTTCTTCAGGACACCTTCCCTCCTAAAGATATTGGATCTCTTCTCCTTCACACCTTACAGTTTTGGGGGAAGTGCAGAAGCATGGTCTGAAGATTGGTTAGCACATAGTAGACAGAGTCAGAGTAAATGTGTCTTTTTCAGGCTAGAAGGATGTAACTAGTGGAGTGCCCCAAGGATCAATCACTGCCCTCAATTATTTAATATTGATGACTTGGAGAAGAGAACCATCAGCAAGGGATCCAAGTTTGCCAGTGACACCAAAATAGAATGGAGGGCAAGTTGTGATGATGATATTTGGACACTGCAAAATGGATAGAGTAAGTAGGCAAAAACTTGGGAAATGGAATTTAATGTGGGAAAGTGTGAGATCATGCATTTCAGTACGAATCTAAAGGCAGACCGTTATCCAAATGAAGAGAAATTACACATAAGTACAGAGATATCTTGGTGTTCTTGTGCATGAAGTATGAAAAGTTAGAAAGCAGATGCAGAAAATAGTTCGGACAGCAAATAGCATTTATTGCAAGGAAGTTGGTGCTTAGAAATACAGGAATATTTTTAAATTTGTACAGGGTGCTGGTGAGACCACAGCTGGGGTGCACAGGTTTGGTCCTCCTATTTAAGAAAGGATATACTTGTGTTGGTGGCAGTTCAAAAGAGATTCATTAGCCTATTCCAGGGAAAAGAGGTTTATCTTATCATGAGTGGCTGAAGAAGTTGGATCTATTTTCTTTGGAGTTTAGAAGGATGAAGAGTGACCTTACTGAAACATATATGATACTAAGTGGGCATGACACGGTAGATTTTGAGTTGTTTCCTCTAATGAGAGAGTCTCAAACAAGGTGTTAGGTTAGATTAGATTAGTTTATTGTCATATACAACCAGGGTGCAATGAAATTTCTTGTTCTCATTAAGCTCACAGAGTATACAGTACATATAGTAATAATAAATGCAACAATAAATAAGGTATGAGAGGAACATTTTGTTGAGGTAGGGGCATAAAGACACAAAGGTGAGGCCTTTGGTGAGAACAGACCGCTCTGCCTCAGAGAGGGGGAGTTCGGGGCGATGGAAAAGATAGTTATAGGGTAAGGGAGCAGTCATATAAAACTAAGGGATGTAGGAATTTCTTCATTCAGAGGGTGGTGAATCTCTGGTATTTTCTTTCCCTGGGGTTGTGGAGACTAAATCACTGGAGGTATTTAAGGAGGTGGATAAATTTTTGAGAGATCTGGGAACTGAGGGTTTTGAGAAATTAGCACAGAAGAGTTGAAGCCAGGGATAGAGCAGCCATGATTTCTGCCCTTATTTTCTTGTGTTCTTCCTGCCTTATAATTCACCTTTCACCAAACCAACAGACTAGCTGGGCCACTCCATGTTGCAACAGACAGTAGCTGGCACATTTCCATGAAGTAGAAGATTCTCTACATATAAAATTCCAGCCTGAAATGAATGAATCCTGGTTCTCGGAATGAACCAAGTTGAGAGTGAAGTTCAGAGGAGAAAGATGGGAGGCCAGGAGGAATTATAGGAGGCTTAGGGAGGTTGGTGGTAAGATGGGGGAGATTTGAGAAGAACAAGAAGATGAGTGCTGGCAAACTTTGTTTGACTGTCTCCAGTTGGAAGTAAATTTGAATGTTTGATGGCAGGTAGTTCCAGGATTTGGCTTTACCACCCCACTCTTCTGTATGCACAATGTGCATCTGCATGGAGGTCACCAGGTATGTCCAGTGATGTCAAAGTGAATGCACAATTAAAGTTACTTGCATAATTTTTTTATCATACACGAGTTTTAAAAGCAGCACAATTCTTGAAAGTAGAAACTGCTTTTAACTGAAAGGTTAATGCTTAATTTTTTTTGTTCTGTAAAGTGCCTTACCTAAGCCACTGCCAGAAATGCTGGATGTGGATCAGCAAAGCGATCAAACATGTTGGTAACAGTGCTGTCAAATAGCACTTTTCTCACCAATGATCAACCTGAGTTTCACCAGAACCACATGGTTCCAGCTATCATCATCGTCATCTCCTTCTTTTTCTTTTTAGGCCGACCCTTGTGATTGAGGGTGACTTGCATTCCCGTCTTTACTGAGGAGTAGGAGATATCAGTGACTGAATTCTTTGAACGTAACTTGGCATTTACACACCAGCTAACACACAGTCTTGGCAAAACGAGGTCCTGGTCCAATGTCAAGGTCTATAAATAACTGGAGACTAGTATCTTCTGCACAGATCAGGTGCATACATGAACATGGACACACATGCAAACATTCGAAATATACAGACACATTCTGACCACACGCATACACTGACACAAATACAGGATCTTATCCATGTGTCTTTCTCAGCCTTCCCCTGTGCCACCCTGATCCCATCCCTCCTTTAGTCCCCCACCTTAGTTTCCCAATCTCAGTCCCTCTTCCTTTAGTTGCCTGCCTTGGGCTCCTTCCCTTTCAGTTCAACCTCTGCATCCCCTTTACTTACCTTCTTCCCTCTTCCTCTAATTCCTTTCCTTTCCCTCACATCTCAGCTCTGACCTCCTACTGCTGTCCAGCTGCTGGCTGGTCACTCTCTCCAAGATTGAAGCCACCCACCAACCTCGTCAGGGTCACTCCTCATTTGTTAATCACTCTCTCCTCCATCTCCATCCCCACCCTCACTCCCAATTGCTGAATTGCCCAAGGCCACAGCCCAACCTAAAATACCCAGACCTCCCCAGAAAACCTTGGGAGATTCTTCTGCCACCTACGTGGTGCTGCCCAATGTCAGCAGGCTTTAGTCTCCCAGTAGTTTGCAGCCAGGCCACCCCCATCCTCATCCCCACCCTACAGAATTGGGAATCCATCAGCAGATTGCCTCCATGACTTGTGACACAACAACCCCAAGCACAGTGGGCTCTCTCCTGCATTCCTCTTTAACTTAGGAGATCTGCATTGCCCACTAAGCTCTATCATAATTGGCAATTGGTTTATTATTGTCACATGTACTGAGGTAGAGTGAAAAACTTTGTTTTACATGCCATCCATACAGAGAATTTCATTACATCAGTACATTGAGGTAAGCAGAATATAGTATTATAGTTACAGAGAAAGTGCAGTGCAGGCAGACAATAAGGTGCCTGACAAGGCCATGATGATGTAGACTGTGAGGTCAAGGTTCCATCTATCCATACAAGAAGTCGTTCAATAGTCTTATAACAGCAGGATAGAAACTGTCCTTGAGCCTAGTGGTACGTGCTTTTAGGCCTTTGTATCTTCTGCCCCATGGGAGGGGGAGAAGAGCGAATGTCCGGGGCGAGAGGAGTCTTTGATTATGTTGGCTGCTTTACCAAGGTAGAGAGAAGTGTCCATGGAGGAGAGGCTGGTTTCCATAATGTGCTGAGCAGTGTCTACATCTCTCCACTTTTTTTTGCCATCTTGGGCAGAGCAGTTACCATACCAAGCCATCATGCATCCAGATAGGATGCTTTCTATGGTGCATCTGTAAAAATTGGTGAGTGTCAAAGAGGACATGCCAAATTTCCTTAGACTCCTGAGGAAGTAGAGGCGTTGGTGCACTTTCTTGGCAATGTCATCTACATGGTTGGACCTGGACAGGCTATTGGTGATGTTCACTCCTAGGAACTTGAAGTTCTCAACAATCTCCACTACAGTACCATTGATGTAAACAGTAACGTGTGCACCATCCCACTTCCTGAAGTCAATGACCAGCACTTTAGATTTTCTGACATTGAGGGAAAGGTTGTTGTCATGACACCATGTCACTAGGCTCTCCTTCCTGTGCTCCGACTCATCATTATTTGAGATTGGGCCCACTATGGTGGTATCATCTGCAAACTTGTAAGTGGAGTTAGAGCAGATGTATTTGTCCAGCTTGGCCAGTTAATTTAATTTGATGGTTGGCAAGGTACTAGAATCCATTTTGAACTTCATCTAGAAAGGAACAGTCCATACACTCTTAATTGCCCTTGAATTCAGTGGCTTTCAAGGCCATTTCTGAAGGAAGGTCAACTGCACTGATGTAACTCTGGAATCACATATTTGCCAACCTGGGTAAGGATGGCTGATTTCCTCCCCAAAAGGAAGCCAGTGATCCAGATCGGTTTTAACAATAATCTGGTACTTCTGTGGTTCTTAATACAAATGACTATTTGATCCTTTACACTCCAGACTTCAGGGCCCTGAACATTAGTCCAGATCTCTGCTTTACTAAGCTGGTAACTTGACTACAGTGGCACCATAATTAAGGGCAAATCTTGTGCTTTTTTTAAAGAGGCTGGTAGTGTTTGATAGAGTCTATATGGATTGTAATAAAGTCCCACCTGGGAACCTGGTCAAAATAGTATAAGGCCATGGGATTTAAGCATGATGGACAGCACAGACTAGGTACAAAATTGTTGCTCAAGGAAATTGTACATGATCTTTGTCCTTGGTTTCCCAATGCACCTTGTACTTTATTGTGCTTACTCTTCACCCTTCTCCAGTGGCTTACTCCATTGAAGACCTCATCTGGATCCTCTACAGCAAAATTCCTGTGTTTCCATATCCTCTAGCATGCACAGAGACCAAACTGAGCCTGGGACCAGCGAGAACAGACCCAGGGATTAGAGTGAACTTGGGATCAGCGACCAAGGGGCCTGGAACCAGGGGCCAGATTTTTGCTCATATTGGACATAAGCATATTTAAATGAATTTGAGGGATTCCAGACAAAGACAACGCTGTAAAGCACAGTGCTAAGCAAGGATGGGTTGCGAGGAAATACATTCAATTTCCTGGCACAGGGTAGTGGAACATATTTGTTTTCGAAGAGGAAAATGTGAACAGTTAGTTTTAAATATGTACATTTTCTGCTCCTTATCATTTTTTGGAATGGCGAGGACTGTTGCCTTTATAGTTTGCATCTGAATGATAATTGCAGTGAACCAGTATTTGGTTTGATGAGGAAAAAAATTAATATTAAAAATTAGAGGTATTCAGCATATTGTAAAAGTACCAAGTGATCCAGAAATACATAAAAAATATTAAAGGCGATTGTTTCCGAGAAGTACATTGTGGGAAGTGCTGTGTGCATTTAAGTTATTTTTTGGTCTCAAAGCAAAATTATTGCATCTAAGGATTTATGCTGATTCATAAATCTGTCAGTGTTTTAAGGATCAACTACACTTCTATAATGTTTTCTGTATGTTTAACTATTCCTCCCTTTTACTCATGTTTCAGGTTGCTGTTCACTAAATTGCTTTTTGTAGATGTGCATGTTTGTAGATATTTCAAGCGGTAATCCACAATATGTTACTCAAACTATAAACATCAATATAATTGAAGTATTGAGATGTTATCACATTGACACATGAACCACAAGATTACATTATTTTGGTTGCTGTCACTTATGTGTCCATTTAATATTATCTGGAATCGATTCCAGGATTAAGTAAGTAATTTTTTAATGAAGATAAGATCAGAATTTTTAAGAATGCAGTTGAAGGTTACTTGAACAAACATAGATCAGCAAATATGTTACAGAGCACAATGGACTGGCTGCTGCTGGATTCATTGATATGTCATTTGTAGGAGAGGTCAGGGTTTAAACGATTGGTTGTAAAGATGGATTAGTGTGCCAGAGATGTGCTTGATTATCTTTTGGAGCTTGTGTTGAAAGTGCATGCCATGTTATTTACCTGAAGGTTTTTCCTTTCTTTTTTCTCCTTATGATATATGCATAAATTGTTTTGAGCTCATGGTAAGACAAAATATACATGATATATGGGAAGAATAGCTTACTGTTATTCATAGTTAATGTTCTTCTTTAAATCTTAAGATTGTTGTTGCTGTGGTCACCATTGATGGGACAAATTGATGCATGCTAATATCCTCTGACAGTTTACATTAACAATGTGATCATACATTAGGAATTGACCTACAATGAATTGCTAAGAAAATTATCTTATGAAAATTAATTCAGCTCTTCATGTGAATTAATATACCTCTGTTAGTTCATACAGACATTTCACATCACAGAATTAATTGCCCTGTGGAGGAGAGTTTGCTGCTTTCCCAATCTCCTTGTTCACTAGGAGATTCAGAGCACTTTATGCAATTCTGTTAAAGCCTTCTAGAAATAGCAAAGCTATGAGCAAATGAATACATATAAAGAATAATACTATATCAAAATGTAATGTAAACATTTTACAATCAGCTTTTTTTGATATTTTTAATCAAGCAATATAATCAGAAGTGAAAGTAAGCTAGTACAGGCTGGTCCAGCATAGAGATAGGAAAGCAGCCAATGCAGTGAATGCAAATGGGTTAAATTTAGCAATATTAGCAATACCCATAAGAAATTTAAGTTACTTTTACCCTTGAACATAATTAACATATTCTTAGTTGATTTTCTCTAAAACTTTACAAGTTATTAAATTACATAAATATAACTTTATGATAAATGAATAAAATAATATTTTTACAAAGACCATGGTTAACAACAGCAGCAGATAATTATGATACATAATGATTACGGGTGCATTTTAGATTCTGCTCCCTGGGGTAGTTTAAAAATTTACAGACCATTTTTAAATTGCAGTTTTGAGTCTGCAGCAAGTGATTCTTCTTTTGAATACTATGTTCTGTAACAAATAATTTACAATTAAAGATATGACTAGGGTCTTGGTCTCTGTAAATTTAAATTAAGATCCTGTGAAAAGAAAACAAAAGATATTAAATACAAACGTTCCCGTGAGGCCACAGGGATCTGAATGCAGGATTCACCCAAGTTCGCTTTGCTTTCAGTACAAGCAGCCTGCCAACCTTGTTTACATGTTTGCTGTGTACACTTTCTTGGCAGAGTTCTCAACTGAGGCCCAATATTTTGAGTGCTGATATCATTTGAAGTGAGCAGAAAAATGTGAGAATTTTTTCAACAATCTGGGGATGGGAGAAAGATGGGCTTAATTTGCAGGAGGCCAAAAGGCCCAGCAGAAAGACTGTTTGAAAACAGTAGGAGCAGATTTCTATGGCAGTGAATGTAAGAAATCAAGCCTTGTGGACCTGGACTCCACACTTCATGTCATTAATTTATCTCATATGTCAAGGTCAGAAAATACATCTTTAAATACATAAGCCCATGTATAAATTTCTGCCAGGAATTTAATGGTCTCATACAAGTTATCAAGATAAATGAAAATATCATCAAATGACTTTATTAAGAAATGCACCACTGGCCAAACACACTGCTCCATGCTGTGCATTCTCATCACTCACTTAACAAACTCCATCAGTCAGGTCTTCAACGTTCATATAGCTCACCATGTCCTCATATACTTACTGCTACTCCAAGACTCATATGCATATCTCACAGGTTTCAATCATTGGGAGCAATTCCACCATGCTGAGTTCCTCCAGCATCATAATGTTTTTCATCTGCATATTCCAGCATCTGCAGTCCTTTGTTTCTCATTTAGCAACTCTGTTTTGTATACTACCATTGAATCTACCTCCACTGCTAACTCTTGCAGTGCATTCTAGACCCTAACCACTGGATGTATAGAAATATTTTGCTTGTATCATATTTGTTTCTTTTGTTTCATTCTTTGTGCCTCAATTCTTGACCTCTCTGCCAATGGGAGCAGTTTTTCACTGCCTACTCTGTCTATACCCTTCATGGCTTTGAATAATTCTGTCAGATTGCCACGCAACCTCTTCTGTTACAAGGAGAACAACAACATTTTCTCCAGTCTATCCATATTACTAAAATACCTCAATCATAGAATCATTTAAGTAAATCTCTTCTGCACCCTTTCCAAAGCCTTCACATTTTTCCTAAAGTGTGGTGCCCAGAAGTGGCATGATTCTCCACATGTGGTCAAAACTGCCTTTTAGAGAGATTCATTATGACATCCTTGCTTTGGTACTCTGTGCCTCTGTTTATAAAGCAAAGTTCCTTTTTTTTGAACTGCTTTCTCAGCCAGTTTATGTAGCATCAAATAACATGCAGTGTTGCAACATTGGGTAAAGGTGCTAGTTTCCCAGATAATAAGGTTCTGCTCCAGAGGATTTGGATGGACATTTCCAAAGAGATGTTTGGAACACTGGCATGCCTGTCTGTAAGTTTGCATGAATGCCAAAGGATGTGGGAAAATCCAGGCTTCTACCTTGAACAGGCTTTTACGGTGAGTTTGGAGGCTACTCTTTCCAACATGGAATCAGCAACCAGTTTCATTTCATCAGCTATTAAGCAACGTCTCAGCTTGTGGTATCTCAGCTTCCTTTGCAGCACAAACAGAAGAGACATGAGATCTGAGTGTTCCAGTAGAAGCTCTGAATTCTGCCAAATAGACTCAAGATTGCCTGCTGCCATCATGGCTCTGAGTCCAGTTATTCATTCATCCTCTGTAGGTGCCACATTACTCCAGCTATTTGTTTTCCTGGAGATTACGAGCATTTCCTAAGAGCCATCTCAGGGGAGTAACAGTTACTCTTTAGAGTACCAACAGGCCTTGGTCTCTGATAGCACTAATAATGTTACCACTGCTACTCTATCATTTCCCTTTCTTTTTCCTGTCATTAACTAACCCAGGCTGTTGCTTCAAGTCCAACCCACATAAACTGTTTTAAGTCAATCTTCCCTTCTTTCTGCGGCCTCTGCCATTGCAAGTGAGTAATCATTGGAGAAAACATTGTGTGGTATCATTGAACATTTATGTTATAGAAGGAGGCCATTCAGTCCATTGTGACTGCAGGAGATCAGTCAAAGAAATATGGAAGACAAGCATGAAGGGTGTGTCCAAGGTTGATTTGTGGACAATTGTATGCCATTACTCTTGCCTAATATGTAAATATGGGTCGGTCAATTGGTTTGGTTTCATGTAGTATTCATCATCTGTAGTCAAGCGGCTGATGAGCTAGCCCACAACAGAAAGATGGAAAATGCACTAGAATAAGGAATATGTGTTCATTTTTATTCAGTTTTGGATTACAGGCTTACTGGCAAGATAACATATGATAATCATCCCTAATTGCCCTGAGAAAGTGATGGGTACTTGTCTTCTTGACTCAATTGCAGAATTATGGTCTCTGTTCCCAAAATGCTTCCCTACTGAAACTTCAATCGCATGTGTCGTCCTGTGTCATTTGTATTGATATGGACCACAACATCTTGCTGTCCTGCTGAGGGAAGGAGGCCATTCAAGTCCATGCTTCTCTAAGTAGAATAGTTGCTACACTCCAATCCCCTTCATTTCGCTGTAGTGCTTAACTCCTTTTTTTGATACTTTGGCACTTTCTTACATCAGGGGTAATTTACAATAGCCAGTTAATCAGCTGTAGGTTCCTGTGCTGTTCTGTGTTCTATGAAACCAATTGTGTTTGAGATGTGGGGGGAAACCAGAGCACCTGGCAAAAACCCACGGGGCGAATGGGCAGACTCCACACAGACAGGATCAAAGGTTGAGATTAAACAGAAGCTCCTGGAGCTGTGTGGCAGGAGCATTAACTGCCATGCCACCATGCTACCCATCCTCCCATCCAGAATGTTCTGCAACTGCTTGGTGATGTCATTGAGCCTATTGCCAGGTAGGCAGAGTACCATTTTGGCATCATCCCTGTGACCATAGCAATCTGTCTGCTACTCTACCTGTAGAATCTCCAATAACTAT
Source organism: Pristis pectinata (assembly GCF_009764475.1). Lineage (NCBI taxonomy): Eukaryota > Metazoa > Chordata > Chondrichthyes > Rhinopristiformes > Pristidae > Pristis > Pristis pectinata. The sequence continues at coordinate 64,932,677 of NC_067415.1, read as the reverse complement.
TGATCTTTTGATCTTTTTCTTGTCTCTCTCTCTACAGCTGAGCCACACATGGTGCCATGGTCTTGTAGCAGAGCTTCCCAATAACAACTTGTTTTAAGATTAGATTGTGCATGTAATTTGATGTTTTTCTGGTGATTCCTGATATTACCTGCAGTCACTGTGTAATTATATGTAAAGTTTGGGATTAATTTATTTTACATGACTTTTTACTTGTTGTTTGCAAATCCCTCCCACTGGAAGAAACTCATCAGGCTGTTCTGCATTTCTGTGTGATTTTATGTGTGCAGTGGGTTTTCTACCCCTCTGTGGGTGGTTTCCTATCTACCTACCATAGAATGATTCACAATTGCACTTCAGGATTACCAGGCATTGCTGTAGTAGGATGCATAAAAGGTTGTTTGAAATCTACATGTACCTAGTTCACTCTTACATCATTGGATTAAACTGATTCATTTCCTTTTATTCTCTGATTTAAATTTTAATGTTAGATTAATTAAAGAGATAAATATAACAAGTAATTTTTATCAAAAGATTTATGCAAGATCCATGTAACTGAAGTGAAAATGAATTTGCAGGAATAGAGGAAATTATGATAAAAGTGAACTTAAGTAGATAAAGACAGGGAGTATCGGCCCATTCAGTTCAATCTTTCTGTTCAAGGCAACTGCTTCACCGCAAGAATCAACCTCCTGAGCCATTGCTGCAAGGTATGTACATCCTTCCTTAAATAAAAAGAGCAAAGCTTTGTATAGTTAGAGCAAGACTTCCTTACTGTTATGTTCCATTTCCCTGATGATAAAAGTCAACATTTCATTTGCCTCCCTAATTAGTTGCTGTAACTGTACATGGTAACTTCCATTGTTTCTTTGGAGAAGACACTTTGGTCTCTCCTATCAATGGCAGTTGTCTCACGCTAATTAAATAATATTGTGTTTATCTATTCTTCCAACCAAAATGGATAACTTCACATTTTCTTAATGTTATCTATTTGTCCAATCACTTTACCTGCTCATTGCAGTTCAGAGACACTTTACATCCTCCTCACAACTTATTTTACCAGCTATCTTTGAATCCAAACTTGAATATAATATTCCCTTCATTGAAGTCATAAACATAGAATTTAAATAACTGATGCCACACCACTCATCCTTGACACATTCCACTGAAAATGACCTTGTGCCTTGTTTTCTATATGTTAATCAATTCTCTATCCACAGCAATGCATTATCTTCAGTCCCATAAAGGCCTTAATGTGGCAACTTAATAAATGGCTTTTGGAAGTCCATGTACACTACAACCACTGGGTTCCCTTTTATCTATTCTGCTACTTACATTCCCAAAGAATTCTAATAGATTTTTTAACACAGTCTTGATGCAGGGTTTCGACCTGAAACGTCGATAATTCCTTTCCTGATGCTGCTCATCCCACTGACTTCCTCCAACAGATTGTTTGCTGCTGTTAACACACAGTTTCTCTCTTCCGTAAAGCTACCAGGACTGTGTCTAATTATTTTCTGCTTTTCTAAGTGCTCTATTGTCACTTCTTTAATAATGGATTCCAGTATTTTTCTGACAACTGATGTGAAGTTGTCTGGCATATGTAATGGCCTGCTTTCTCATTCACTTCCCACTTAACAAAAATGTTACATTTGTTATTTCCCAGTCTGCTGTAAACTTTCCAGAATCTAAGAAATTTTGGAAGATGAAAACCAATTAACCCCTTATCTCTACAACAACTTCTTTAGAATCCTCAAATCTAGGCCGTCATATTCAAGGGATTTATTAGCCATTCGTCCCATTAGGTCATCTAGCAGTTTTTCTCTATTAACATCAATTGACTCAGGTTCTTCATTCTCTTTTGTCACTTGGTTACTTGCTATTTTTGGTACTTTTTTTGTGTCTTCTTCCATGAAACAGATACAAACTATTTGTGTAACTTCTTTTTCATTTCTTTATTCTCCTTCATTATTCCCTCGTCTCGTATTCCAAAGGATTAACATTTAATTTGGAAACTGTCTTCCTCTTTGCATACTTATCAAAGCTCCTACATACCTTGTTATGTTTCTTGCCAATTTACTCTCATGTTCTATTTACTCAGTCTCTATCAATGTTTTAGTGAAGCCTTGTTCTAGTCATCCTTTGCTGGTTTCTAAAATTCCCCAAATATACTGTTTCTTGTGGCTTTATACAACATTTATTTTATCCTTAGCTGTTTTATTTTGTCAAGATTGCATAATTTTTCTCAATATGATTGTCAATAATTTTGAAGTATTTCTTTAGTTACTCTTCACTGCTTATCTTTTGGATAAGCCTAGATCTTTTAATACTACTGATTTCCTTTATTGCCATAGCGACCAGTCAACTCCATGCATGCATACACATCATGCACACAAACAAATGCACACGCACGCACACACACACACACACACACACACACACACACACACACACACACACACACACACACACACACACACACACACACACACACACACACACACACACACCCCTACACCTCTTCCTGTTCTGATGAAGGCCTTCGACCTGAAGTGTTGACTCTTTTTCTCCGTCTATGATGCCAGACCTACTGAATATTCCCAGCATTTTCTGGTTTAATTTCAGATTTCCAGCATCTGCAGCATTTTTTTGATTTTCATAATTTCTTATTGTTTTGTTAAGATTAACAATATCACTTCATTACACTATTTCCTTGTTCTTTGTCAATAAATTTCTAACCTTCTCCTCACTTGAACCCTCCCCTATAATATACTGGTTAAAGCAACATCTTTAGCACAATTATTTCTTCAACTCATTGCCTCTACATTGTGGAACCAGAAATTTCAGTTTCTAATCTGTTTGATCCTATGTCAATCTCCATGTGGTTCAGATAGCTATCCAGAGATTTTTATCCTTGTGATTTTGCTTGTTAATTTAGACTCTTGCTCCTAGTAGTCCTGATAGTCTCTCCGTAGATAACTCTTTCTCAATCCATGTCACTGGTTCACATGTGGACCACCATCATAAGAAGCTCACCTTCTCACTCTGTTCATCTTCAGCCTCAAGATGTCCTAAACCCTGGCATTTAACATGCATTAGCCTCAGGATTGTAATTACAGTCATAAGTAACTATCCTTTGCCTGTACATTTACCTTTCACTCCACACTTCTGATTGTTCTGTGTTTTGGTCAGATTGTCCATTCTCCCCACGTAAGAAACAGAAGGAGAAGTAGACCCTTCACACCTTTTCCAACATTCAATAAGTTCATGGATAATCTTTTACATCACCACAACTTTTCTGGACTAACTCCATATCCTTTAATATCCATGATCTGACCTTCTACATCTTGAACATATCTAGCAACTGAGCCTCCACAGCTCTCTTGAGTGGAGAATTCCAAAGATTCAGGCTCCTCTATGTGAAGAAATTTCTTGTTTCAATCCCAAAATGCCAACACAGTAATCTGATACAGTGACCCCTGGTTCAAGACACCCTTGCCAGGGAAATCACTGTCCTTGCATCTACCATGTGAACCCCTATAAGAATTTGGTTTGTTTCAAGAAATCACTTCTTATGTTTCTACTTCCAGTGAGTAAACTCCTGTCTGCTCATATGATATCCCCCTATATCAAGAATCAAACTTTTGAACTTTCATTGCACTTACACTTTGCAAGTATGTAAGAAATCTGCCCTGTTTATAATGTTCCAGGTGTGTCCTCAGCAGTGTGCCATACACTTGAAGTAAGACGTCTTTATTCTTGTACTCAAATACTCTTATTCAATGGCCAATATGCCATTTGCTTGCTGTAGCTGCAAGTTAGTTTTCAGTGATTTGTGTACAAGGACACCCAGACGCTTTAAATACCAACACTTTTCAGTCTCTCAACGTTTGAAAGATATTCCGATTTTCTATTATTCGTTAAGTGTAGATGATTTCACATTTTCCCACATTATACTCTTACTACCATGTCCTTGATCATTCACTTATCCCCTTGAAGCTTCTTTGCACCCTCTTCATAGCCCACACTTCCACCTAGCTTTGTATCATCAGCAAACTTGGATACATTACACCTGATCCTCTCATGCAAATGACTGATGTAGATTGTGAACGTCTTGGGTTACTGATTCCTGTATCACTCACTAATCACATCTTCCCCTTACAAAAATTTTATGTTTGTTCTCTGTTCCTTGTCCTTTAATTAATCCTCAATCCATGCCAGAATATTACTCCCAACACAAGAGACTGCAGATGCTGGAATCTCGAGCAACAAACAATCTGCTGGAGGAACTCAGCAGGTTAAGCAGCATCTGTGGGGATTGTCAATGTTTCAAGCCAAAATCCTGCACCACGACTGAGCGTAGAGAGGGAAGATACCCAGTATAAAAAGGAGAGGGGGACTGGTGAGACAGGGGCCAGTGGGTGATTGGTGGACTGAGGAGTTATGAAGGATGATGGACATATGGAGCCAGGTAGGGGCAGGGAGCGGTGAGGTTGGAAGACAGAGGCAGGTGAATGATAGATGGAGACAGATACACAAAAATGGCAGACGGAGCCATGTGGTGGTTGGGGGGAGGGGAAGATGAAGGTGAAGACAGCTAGGAGGGTGATAACCAGGAACACAAAGGCTACCAGTGCTGGAATCTGATTCCTTAAGGTAGTCCAGGGGAGAGGTGAAGTGAAGATGGGGCTGTCACACCCCACCATCCAACCATCCTCCAGTCCTCCCCTTTTTTGTCCTTTCTCATACTACCCCCTCCAGTTCCCCACCACCCATTTTCATTCCCATCCCCTTTCTGGTTCTATCCACCTTCTACCCACATGCTTCACCCACCAGCTCCCCCTCTCCCCCATCTAGTTCTGGTTCCATCTGCCCTTCACCTCTCCCTCATTGTTCCCATTATCACCTTCCTTACTTCTCAAAGGAGGGAAATTATGCCTGGAGATGCAAGAAAGGCTGTAGATGCTGGAAACTTGGAGCAACACACTCAAAATGCTGGAGGAACTCAGCAGGTCAGGCAGCATCTCTGGAGGGAAATGAACAGTCGACATTTCAGGCTGAGACCCTTCATCAGGACACTGAAGCTCTATGGAATCTGCTGGAGCCAAAGTAAGTGGTTGACTTCCTCAATGAATACTTAGCATTGGTATTCAGCAAGGAATTGATGATTGTGAGATCAGGGAGGAGTATGTTGATATTCTAGAGCATGTCAATATTATGAAAGAGGAGGTATTGGGTGTCTTGAAAAGCCTTATGGAATCTATCTCAGGATACTGAGGGAAGCAAGGAAGGCGATTGCTGAGGCTTTGTCAGAGATCTTTATATACTCTCCAGATATGAGCCAGAAGACTGGAGAATAGCCAATGTGGTTCCCTTGATTAAGAAGGGCAACAGACATAATCCAGGAAATGGTAGGCTGGTCAGCTTTACATCAGTGGTAGAGAAATTATTGAGGAAAATTCTTGGGACAGGATCGACTGCATTTGGAAAAGCATAGACTTATTAGGGAAAATCAGTGTGGCTTTGTGTGGAGGAGGTCCTGTCTAACAAATTTGACTGGGTTTTTTGAAGAAGTGACAATGATGATTGATGTGGTAGTAAAGTGTTTGACAAAGTCCCTCATGGTATGCTGGTCCAGAAGATTAAGTCACATGGGATCCATGATGAATTGGTAATTTAAATCCAATATTGGCTTGGTCAGAGATACGAGAGGTTAGCAGTGGACAGGTGTTATTCTGACTGGTGGTCTATGACCAGTGATGTTCCACAAGAATCATTGCTGGAGCAACAAACAGTCCCTCTGTTGTAATATACAGAAATGATATGGATGAAAATGTGGCTGGTCGGATTAGTAAGTTTGCAGATGACATGAAAATTGATGGAGTTGTGGAGAGTTAGGAAGAATGTCAAAGGATGCTGTGGGATATAGATCAGATGGAAATTTAATGGCAGATGGAGTTTAATCCAGACAAGTATGAGGTGATGCATTTTGGGAAGTCAAATGCAAGAAGAAAGTATACAGTAAATGGCAGGATTCTCAGGAGCATAGATGTACAGAGGGATCTTGGGGTGCAAGTCCATAGCTCCTTGAAAGTGGCAACACAAGTGGATAGGGTTGTAATGAAGGCATGTGGCATGCTTGTCTTCATTGGTTGGGGCATTGAGTATAAGGGTAAGGAAGGCATGTTGCAGCTATATAAAACTTCAGTTAGGCCGCACTTGGATTATTGTGTGCAGTTCTGGTCGCTGCAGTACAGGAAAGGTGTGGAGGTTTTGGAGAAGGTGCAGAAGAGATTCACCAATTGTTGCCTGAATTAGAGAGAATTAGCTATAAGGAGAGTTTGGACAAACTTGGATTGTCTTCTTGGAGTGTCAGAGGCTGAAGGAAAACCTGATAGAAGAATATAAAATTATGAGAGGCATGGATAGGTTAGATAGTCATAGTCTTTTTCCCAGGGTGGAAATGTCAAATACTAGAGGACATAGGTTTAAAGTGAGAGGGAGAAAGTTTAAAAGAGATTTGCAAGGCAAGATTTTTAAACAGAGAGTGGTAGGTGCCTGGAACGTGCTGCCAGGAATCACGTCAGAGGCAGATATGATAACAACGCTTAAGAAGCATTTAGGCACACAGATGACCAAGCAGGGGATGGAAGAATACAGACCCTGTGGGGGCAGATAGCATTTGTTTAGATTGACACCATGGTTGGCATAGACTCTGTGAGCCGAAGAGCCTATTCCTGTGCTGTACTTGTCTATGTTCTGCGTTTATGTTTTATGAATATAGTAGTGCTATTTTATACGTGTCTCCAGTTTCCTAATTTATTCCATCCTCTGCATTATCTGCTTAGATGATTAATTCCCACCGCTGTTCCCTGCTCCATGCTGTTTCTTAGGCCCACCCAAACTGTTTCTACTTCTTGATTTTCTGAGTTAAGGTTCTTTGCTTCCTACAGTTATTATCTCATCAGATGTTTTCAGAGCTATCCCTCCTCTTTTTCCATTTTATCTATCTCAACTGAAAGTTAATTATCCTGAAACATTTAATTAGCAGTCTTGGTGACTTTACAACCACGTATTCTTAATGGCCTGTGGATGGTATCCATTTGTTTCACTTTGTGCTTTCAGTTCATCTGTCTGTCTTGTTATGAATGCTGCATGCATTCAGACAAAGTGCCTTTAGTTTTGCCTTTTTACCATTTTCCCTGCTCTGACTCTATTTGGAGATATACTCTTATGTTTGTAAACTCTGTCCCTTCCTGGTTACCGTCACCCACTTCACTACCCTGCAGCATTAGATTGCCCTTACAGCTATATAGGCAGCAAGAACTGTTTATTTATTGTGCAAGGTCAATACAAGAGGCTTCTATATCTCTGCACTTCAGGTCCCCATACCTTCCTGACTCAAGACGTCTACCTATCCCTGTCTCCTATCCAAATTCATAATTTATCACTGAAGTCTCTCAATCAACTTACCTTTCCTCTTTATATTTTATTGTATAACTGTGAGGAATTGTTATTCATCCATGTTTTCAAGAATATTTTTATTCCATAGATCAATTTTGTCTTTGTGAAACTTTAATTGATGATCCATACATCTTGATTTAATGGAAAGTGGTGTACAATTAATGGGACTTAAGTGGAGATCTTAAGAAGATGCACACAATAAAATTGAAGATAGATTGCAGCCAATCAAATTTCAAAATACTTTTGATTGCATTTAATATAATGCAGTCAGAACCTAGAGTAGAGGGTTAATTGAAATTTTGACTTGAGCCATTCATTCAAGCAGTACTTTGTTAATTCTTACTTGCACATCATTGCAACTAGCTGCACTTAATCAAATGTGTTAAAAAGAATGATGTTTTATCTGGATTTTAAGAAGGAAGATCTCCTTTTAACAGAGGATGTCTCTGTCGTCCACAAACTCAGATTAGTCACATGATCTTTACCTTTTATTGACAATTTCTTTTAAATTCATAGTTCATAGAGACTGTCAGAGCAAAATTATTTTGGTGTTTGGGAGAAATCATATGGTATACAGTACAAGAGTAGTTTTTGTCTTTCAATAGCAAGGGCTTACTTACAGCCTTAATTATAATTGTTTTTGTTTAACCAAACGGGATCAAACATCTTCAGAACATGTTAAATACTTTTGCAACATATTTCTGCTGTATTTTAATAGCTTTAAAACCTGTAAAATGTTTTAACTATTTCAATTTGATATAAGGTTTGTTTGCTAAAGAAGTGCCTCCACATCAGAGTTAGAACTGAGGGTGGAAAGGCCCTTTCAAACCTTATTTTATTAATTGTTTGTTGCCTATTTCTAAGAATTTTGTTGAGATTGGATTTCTGACAATTCTGTTGTTTATTCCTGTATGACAAATAATAGAGGTGAAAGTAAGTGAATAATTATCTTTGTGCAACTGATAAAACCTATAGCAAGCTGGTTGAAAGGGTTGGAGTTGTTTTTTAAGTCCTGCTAATGAAAAAGCAACAGTTTAATTATTAAATAAATGATGTAATGCAAAACATAATAAACCAGTAACTACTGAATTTGTCAATAAGGTGAAAGGTTAGTTTATCTAGCTGTGGAATGAGATCATAAAGCTTGATTTATGTGTTGTCATGACTCACTGCATTATGCAGGAATGACAGTAAACTAACACCACCAAAGTAAATTGAAAAAGGGTACATGGTTTCTATGTGCATCATTCAAAGGACATGTAGAAAGTCCATTTTTACCACTTGAATCTTCTTGTGTTGATGAGGCTCCACGGGGCACTGGTGAGGCCTCATTTGGAATACTGTGTGCAGTTTTGGGCCCCATATCTTAGGAAGGATGTACTGATGTTGGAGAGAGTTCAAAGGAGATTTACGAGGATGATTCTCAGAATGAAAGGGCTTACATATGATGAGCGTTTGTCGGCTCTTGGACTGTACTCACTGGAATACAGAAGAATGAGAGGGGACCTCATAGAAACATTTAGAATGTTGAAAGGATTGGACAGAATAGATGTGGCTAAGCTGTTTCCCTTGGTGGGTGAGTCCAGGACCAGAGTGCACAATCTTAGAATTAGAGGGTACCGGTTTAAAACAGAGATGAGGAGAAATTTCTTTAGCCAGAGGGTTGTGAAATTATGGAATTCTTTGCCACATACAGCTGTGGAGGCCCAATCGTTGGAGGCATTTAAGAAGGAGATAGGTAGGTATGTAAATAGTCAAGGTATCAAGGGATATGGGGATAAGGCCGGAAATTGGGGCTAGATAGGAATAGTTTTAGTTTAGTTCATGGAGCAGACTCGATGGGCCGAATGGCCTACTCTGCTCCTTTGTCTTGTGATCATTGCTTCCAAGCTTCCACAGCCCTGCCCAAGACAAGCCTGATACCAGAAGTCTCTTTGACACCTGAAAAACAATTTTACGTTTTCTAAAAATTAAAGCCTTATTGATTTTAATGCATTATTGTAAAATAAACCAGGTTAATTCTCCTTTAAAACTACTTCTGTTCATTTTAAATCTGTGCTCTCTTGTTTTTGATACCCCTACCATAGGAAGAAAGATTCTGATGTTCTACCCTATTATTATAATTTTACATATCTCTATCAGTTCACTTTTCAGCCTTCTTTACTCGAGGTAAAACAAATCCAACCTGTCCAGTCTCACCCCATAACTAAAGACCTCCAATCCAGGCAACTTCCTGGTGAATCTCTGCAATTTCTCCAGCACAGTCACATCCTTCCCATAGTGTGGTAAACAGAACTGCACACAATAGTCCAAGTGCGGTCTAACCAGTGTTTTGTAAAGTTGTAACATAACATCCCAACTTTTATGTTTTATGCCATGACCTATGAAGGCAAGCATGCCACATACCTTCGTCACCACCCGATCTACATGTGCTCCCACTTTCAGGGAACTATAGACTTGAATCCCAAGGTCTTTCTGTTCATCAGAATTCCTTGGTACCCTACCATTTAATCTATATGTCCTACTCCCCCTATTTGATTTCCCAAATGCATCATATGCCTTTCCTTTCCAAGTACCTGTCCAAATGCCTTTTAAATGTCATAATTGTATCTGCCTCCACCACCTCCTCTGACAACTCATTTCATGTGAAAAACTTACCCCTCAGATCTCCTTTAAATTTCTCTCCTTTCACCTTGAACCTGTGCACTCTAGTTCCAGTCTCCCCTGTCCTGGGAAAAATGACTCTGACTACCTGCCCTATCTATGCCCCTCCTAATTTTATAAACCTCTCTAAGGTCACCATCTGAGCCTCCTGCATTCCAGTGAGAATAAACCCAGCCTATCCAATCTTTTTTTATAGCTACAGCTCTCCATTCTAGGCAACATGCTGTTCTGTACTCTTTCTATTATTACCACATCTTTTCTGTAGTTTGGCAACCAGAATTATACACTATACTGTAAGGTCGGTCTAACCAATGTTTTGAACAACTGCAGCATGATGTGCCAACCCTTGTACTCAATGCCTCAGCCTATGGAGGTGTACCAAATGCCTTTTTCACTACCTTATCCACCTGTGTCACCACTTTCAGCACACTATGGACTTGCATTACCTTGCATTTGTTGAGATTAAATTCCATCTGCCGATGCTCATCACAGTTTTCCATCTGATCCATATCCTGTTGTAGCCTTAGACAAACTTCTTTACCATCCAATTTGATTCAGTCTTCTTGATGTGAAAAATAAAAGGCACAGAGTGCAGCAAAGGATAAGACTACAATAATATCCTGCTTTATTGTTGAAGGAACACCAAAGGCACTGGAGAAACTCAGTGGGTCAGGCAGTATCTGTGGAGCGAAATGGATGGTCGACATTTCGGGCTGAGACCTTTCATCTGAACTGGAAAGAAAGAGGGAGATAGCCAGTATAAAAAGGTTGAGGGAAGGGTGGAGCAAGAGCTGGCAGGTGATAGGTGGGTCCAGGTGAGGGGGTGACAGGCAGATGAGAGCGGGAAGATTGTCAGAAGCTGGGAGGTGATATGTGGAAGTGACAATGGGCTGAAGATGATGGAATATGATAGGAGAGGTTAGTGGAGCATGGAATAAAGGGAGGGAAGTGGGCTCGGGAACCAGTGGGAGGATTGTGTGGGGGATGGGCAGGTGGTGAGGGTGAGGGAGGGCAGAGATAAGGTGATGGGAGCTGATGGATCAAGAGGAGAGAGAAAAGAAAGAAAGGGGAAAAGGGACAGAGGGCGAGAGGTTACCAGAAATTAGAGAATTCGATGTTCATGCCATCAGGTTGGAGACTGCCCAGGCGGAATATGAGGTGCTGTTCTAATTTTCATTTGGCCATGACCTAGCAGTAAAGGAGGTCGTGAACAGACACATCAGTGTGGGAATGTGAAGTGGAACTGAAATGGCTGGCCACCGGAAGATCCCAGCTGACACAGCAGACAGAGCGAAGGTGCTCAACAAAGCGATCACCCAATCTGCATCCAGTCTCACCGATGTAGAGGAGGCCACACTGGAAGCACCGGATACAATAAATAAGACCGATGGATTCACATGTGAAGGACTGCCTCACTGAGAGGGGTGTTTAGGGCCCTGGATAGTGGTGAGGGAGGAGGTGCAGAAGCAGGTGTAACACTTCGCGTGGTTACAGGAGCAAGTGCCTGGGGAGGGAGGGGGATTAGTGGGGAGGGATGAATGGACAAGGGAGTCACAGAGAGAGTGATTCCTGTGGAAAGTGGAGAAGGGAGGGGAGGGGAAGGTGTGCCTGGTGGTGGGATCCCGTTGTAGGTAGCAGAAGTTGCGAAGAATGATCTGTTGGATGCATAGGCTGATGGGGTGGTGGATGAGGACTAGGGGAACTCTTATCCCTGTTCTGCCTGGGTGGATTGGGGTGAGGGCAGAAGTGCGAGAAATAGAGGAGAAACAGATGAATGCATCATCAATAGTAGTAGGGGAGAAACCCCATTTTCTGAAAAATATCTCAGATATCTTGGAGTGGAAGGCTTCATCATGAGAACAGATGCAGCAGAGATGTAGGAACTGAGAAAAGCAAATGGCATCCTTGCAAGTGACAGGGTGGGAGGAGGTTAGTCGTGGCAGCAGTGGGTTTGTAGTAGATGTCGGTGGATAATCTTATCTGTCTTCTGAGATGGAGACAGAGAGATCAAAGAAGGGGAGAGAGGTGCCGGAGACAGACCAAGTGAACTTGAGGGTGGGTTGAAAGCAAAGTTGATGAAATGGACGAGCTCTGCATGGGTGCAGGAAGCAGCACCAATACAGTCATCAACATAGTGGAGAAAGAGTTGGGGAGCGGTGCCAGGGTAGGTTTGGACATGGATTGTTCCACGTAGCCAACGTAAAGGCAGGCAGAATGGGGCCTTAATTGTTGAAGGGTCGTTTTTCAGTACTGGCCGTGCCTCAAACCAAGGTGTTCAGTGCAGCTGCAATATTGCTGACTATCCAATAAATAATCTATGAGCTCGGGAGATGCTGTTGGAGTAACCTTGCATTTTGTAAATTGTTCACACTTCAGCCACCGTAAAATAATCCTGGAGGTTTGCAGTCAAGCAAGTTACTTTGTCCTAGCTGTATTGAACCTCCAGAGTGCTGTCAAAGATGTACAAGTCCAGGTGAAATAAAAATATGCCATTGCATTCCTGACTCATTCCTTGTAGATGGTGAAAAACTTCGGGAAGTCAAGATGTGGGTCACCCACCACTGAATGACCAGGCTCTGATCTGCACTTAGTGCCCCCTATTCATGATGGGGCATTTTGACACTCGTAACACATGTTAGACTCTCTCTCAATGATAATGGCCATTGCCTGGTATCTGTGAAGAATGAATGTTAAATGCATTTTTCTGTCTGTACATTAATGGAGTCTTGCCGCATGCAGTTATGGCTTGCTTCATTTGCTGATGACTTGCCAATGAGACTGCAAATCATCAGTAAATATCCCTATTTTTGACGTTACGATGGAAGGAATGTCATTGATAAAACAGCTGAAAATGTGAATGTCCAGGACATAGGATGTTGCCCCACAATCCACTGTCTAAAAAAGCAAGACAAATTCAATTCAGGTAATTTACGCTTCATCAGCCATCAAAGTTGCCATTAGTAATGGTACCAAATGTCACTTGTCTCCAATAACCTGCTCACCAATGTTCATTTGGGGTTCCATAAGAAATATTTGGCTCCATACCTTGTTTCATCTGTGGATAGGTGAACTTAATTCCAAAAGTGGGCTGAGAGTGACTACCTCTGGTGTGAAGGCAGCACTTTACAGAATATAACATCAAGGAACCTTTGTAAAATGTCATCATGGAGCAGAGAAGCTTTAAATATCACATTAATATTTTTGATAGCAGACAAAGTATACCAATACATTGTAGAAACCAGGAAAAGGAATCATATTTATCTATACTAATGCTACTTATATTTTTTTTAAAGAATGCTTCACTTATAATCTTGTGACAGAAACAAGAGCTTTAATGACACCAGGAGTGTGATTCAAAAGAAATTTAGATGCTGCCATTCAAAAATCATAAGGATCTTCTTGTTATGAGCATGAGTTAAGTTTCTGATGCTCTTATGATTTGTTTTGATTTAATCTCATTGTTAATGATGCAAACCTAGAGAAGGTAAAGATTACATGTTTTGCAGATTACTTTCATAGCTGATGCTTGATCTAATCTTAGGCACAAAGACGTTACTGATTTCCAGTGATGCTGAATTCACTTGGTTATGTCAACAGTCAGATCTGGAGTGATTACAGCTTCAATTATTTACACTGCGCAATAAACCCTCCTGAGCTCTCCAACACAAAACAGGTTCTGAGACAATTTAATTCTTTTCTTTTGGGGTGGTGATATAGAACAAATGTAATTCTAAACAGAAAATAAGATGGTCTTGAGTCAAAAGAGGTTTAGTATTTCAAGTTGCTAGAAAAACCTGTTCTCATGTTTTTTTATAATTTACTTCCTCTAGCTTTTCTTTGGTAATGTTATCCATAACTAATTTCATTGAAGTTTTGAAGAAGAATAAGAAGTAATTATCTACTATTTTTTGTTTTCATCTGAGCTTGGAGAGGGAGGGGCAGTAAAATATTAACAATGTGATTAAAATAGTTTTGCATTAACATGACCATAAATGTCATTATTTTTGTACAAATTGTAATTAAAATTTCAGGTTAATTTGCTTTACCCATGCATAACCTCTGCCTGAAGGGCCTCATCCTTTTTTCTATTTATGCCATTGGATTGACATGAACCAGGACCTCTGGTTCACCATCCACTTTCAGAATGCTCTGTAGCCTCTCAGTTTCACCCTTGACCCAGGTACCAGGGAGGCAACATATCATCCTGGAGTCATGCCTACGGCACAGAAATGCCTGTCTGTCCCTCTCCCACTGAATTCACTATTACTATTTATTTTTCATTTCTTCCTGTCCTGCACATCTGAGCCAATTATAGTTCCACATTTCTGGACCTGACTGCACTCCTCCAAGGAACCATTCACCCCAAAGGGGAAAGTCTGTAAGAGAGTGAGATTTTCTCAGAGGTCTCCTGCATTACCTGCCTTTTCTTCCAAGTCTGCCTGGCAATCATAATGCTTTCTTTGCTGTGAATGCTTAAGCTGCAGTGTGACTATCTTCCTGGATGTGATATCCACAAAGTTTACAGCCTTGTGGATGCACCACTGTGATTCCAGCTGCAAGCGCCAAGATCAAGCTACTGCAGACGCGACTGATTGGAACACTGGGAGTATCCAGGACCTCGAACATAGTACAGTAGGTGCAGTCTACTTGGCTGAGCTCGCTGCCATGCCACACCCGCACTAATAACCTGCAAACTACCTGTTGAATCAGTGGCCAGTATTGAGATACTTCCAAAGAACTCATCACCAAAGTCCCACTCTAAAGCCCACTGCACTTCAAGTGCATGGCAGTCACTGCGGGCACCACATGTCAAGTCTGCTCAGTGAGGGATTCCCTTCCCTCAAGGGTTATAGTGAGTAAATCATGCATGTCATTGCTCAATAACCAGGCAGCAACCTGGATGCTTTCTTCTGTAGACTTTTTGCTATTCGCATCTTTGGTTCCAGGCAACATGGGCTATCCACCATGACAATACAGAATGGAGTGGCAGAGGAGAAAGAAAAGAAGACATGGGGAAAAGAAAGGAGGATAGGGCTGGGTGTGTAAATTATAAAGGCCCTTTCTGTAAACATGTACTTGAAATACCATCCATGTAATAATATCTGCAACCTCAATTCACCAAACATCAATAATCTACATCTTCCCTGCTCTCACTGACCTTCACAACATATGCTTAGTCATATGCAAAAACAAAAGCCAAGTGAAGGTTGAGGGAGAGATAAGACATTCAAAGAGGAATGAGCATGGAAATACTGTCATCTTCAATAGATTCAGCTGCACCACTGGCCATCCTGATATCTTCTCATCCATGAGCTCAGGTTGTGCAGGCACATCTGCTCTGTTATATCACTTTCTTCTGTAAGAGAGAGATTAGTTTTTTGGCATCATTCAATCTGATTGAATAAGTGGCAGTGTTTGAGATGTGGGAATGAAGCTTGCAGAAATGTTAAACCTGTGAAGTGGCAGTGGAGCATGTGATTATTTTCTGTGAGTGCTGATAGAGAGATTGTTGGTTGATGTGTGACTCTGGTGTGGTGAATTGAGCAGTGACTTACATCAGTCATGCAGTTGGTTGGATATGGCATTTTTGAAGATGTATTCAGTGACCTTGATCACTTGTGAAGTCAATGAAATGTTATTGTTCTGAATGAATTGATCACTGGAATTGACATTGCTTCACATACATCCATAAGATGTGGAGAACCCCTGGATCCTGCTGTTTTGCACTTACTTACCAGGGGTCATTAGTGTGGTGTCAAAAACCATCCTCTCATGTTGTGTTTCTCAGGTCACATTCACTTCTTTCATGATTGACAGCTAGCACCTTGCCCCCTTTCCCCAACCCCCTTTACAAGTTCTTATTTACAGAGTGCTCCATGACTAAGCTTGCAATACTATAACATCAGTTCGCAACTGCACAATTCTGTGACTCCGTACCTCCGTACCTTCACTGTCTCCAAATTGCCAGTCTGCTTGAATGCTGTCAAATATTGGATGGCAAAAATTTTCACCAACTAAGTATTGGGAACAGCAAAGCCATTACCTTTAGTCCCTGTCACACATTTTGTTCTCTTGCCACCAACTCCACCACTGTCCCTGGGAATTATCTGAAATTCTACCTATGCAACCTTGGTGTAATTTTACCTTTTAGATGTGCTTTAGACCACATATCTGTGCCATCACTAAGACCGTATTTTCCCACCTGTATAACATTGCTCAAATCACCACATCATAACACAATTGCTGCAGAAATCCTCATCCATACATTTGCCACCTCTTGACTTAACTATTGGAACTCAGTCTGGAGTAATATCCTTCATTATTATACCCCTGTAAATTGAGTGTGTCCAAACTCACACCATGTCCCATTCAGCTTTAGTAAGTACCAGGCTATGCAAAATATTGATTTTTAAATTCTCTTATTTTTCTTATTTTCTTATGTCTTAGTGCCCATCAACTCCCTTGATTTCACTGTCACTCAACAAGGATTAATTTACAAGGGTCAACTCACCTACTAGCCTACACATCTTTGGGATGTGGGCATATACTGGAGCACCTGGAGGAAACTCATGCATGCAGTAAGAGTGACAACTTCTCTACTTGTTCTCATTCTTATCTTCAAATCTGTCTGTGACCACACACGGCACTATGGTGAATTCTGTAACCCTATGTGATATCTGCTCTCCCCACAATTCAAGCCTGTTGTTGATTTGATTCTTGACTTTAATTGCTCTGTACCTTCAACTGTCAAGGTACTAACTTCTAAAATTCCTTTCCTAAACATCTCCTTCTTTATGCACTTCCTTTCTCTTTTCAGATTCTTTTTAATCTCTCCGTCTATGTCCAAGCTTTTGATTATCTATGTTAATATTTTGGAAGAAGGCTTGGTAAAAAATTATTGCTTATGTTTAAGTGAAGAGTCTTAGAAGCATTATGCCATATTATGTATAAATCACATGGTCAAATCACGTAGATGTCACGGCCAAGAAAGCTCACCAGCGCCTCTACTTCCTCAGGAGGCTAAAGAAATTTGGTTTGTCCCCTTTGACTCTCACCAACTTTTACCGATGCACCATAGAAAGCATCCTATCTGGATGTATCACGGCTTGGTACGGCAACTGCTCTGCCCAGGACCGCAAGAAACTGCAGAGAGTTGTGGATACAGCCCAGTGCATCACGGACACCAGCCTCCCCTCCTTGGGCTCTGTCTTTACCTCTCATTGTCTTGGTGAAGCAGCCAGCATAATCAAAGACCCCACCCACTCGGGACTTTCTCTCTTCTCTCCTCTTCCATCAGGTAGAAGATACAGGTGCCTGAGGGCACGTACCTCAAGACTTAAGGACAGCTTCTACCCCACTGTAATAAGACTATTGAACAGTTCCTTTATACAATGAGATGGACTATGACCTCACGATCTACCTTGTTGTGACCTTGCACCTTATTGCCCTGCACTTTCTCTGTAGCTGTGACACTTTACTCTGTACTGTTAGTTTTTACCTGTACTACATCAATGCACTTTGTACTAACTCAATGTAACTGCACTGTGTAATGAATTGACCTGTACGATCGGTTTGTAAGACAAGCTTTTCACTGTACCCTCGGTACAAGTGACAATAATAAACCAATACCAAATTCAAGTTGTTATTGTACAAACTATAATGCACTGCCACTTTAAGAAATGCAGCTTAGCTTGAAACATTGAAGACTCTTTTGAACTTGTGCCAGTGATTCAACAGCATTGTTAGCACTGGCTGGATATTAAGATCATTAAAATAACCTGACATCCAGATACAGGTGACTCCCTCATTAAGGAAGGGTTGCATTCTGAGAAAACTGTCCAAATGAAGACTTTCTGTAAAACAACACGTTATTTCCCATTGATTCACATGTTATAAGTGGGGATCCATTCCTACAGGAAGTTCTTCTCTCAATAATAATGAGTACTGTAGCTGCTAGTTCACGGTTGTGGTGGGGGGAGGGGGCGTCACTTAAGAGATTCCCTTGTCAGTTTCCAAGGCAAATCTCTGAAGTAGCCAGCAGCTGCATTTGGGGACAGAAGCAGTTGCTGATACTTGTCGCCTTCCAACTTCCAGTTTGAATGGAGACATACAGTCTTAAATATAGGTAAGGTAGCGTCATGATATAAATCACAACAAATAACAGTGGTCGTTTAGGTTTATAACTTGGTACTTAAACCTGCTGGTCCTGTTTCAGGCATCTTTAGGGTAAATAATATCAAAATCTCTTGGAAAAAGTATTGCCAGACAGCAAAATGAACCTATCACTCTAAAAATTATCTGCACATGCATCAAAAATACAAGTTGAAAAAGATAAAACTAGACATAATTTCTTGTATTTATTTGTTTAATTTTTACCCCACATAAATTCCACAAAAGCTAATTTTATTCTGAATCTCGGATTTTGGATAATGATTTGTGAATTCCACAAAAGCAAATTTATGTTACCCAAAAGGCCCTAACACTCGGGTCGTCTGTATTGGTGTGCTATCTGAATTGCTGCCAATGGGCAAAATAAACACAATGGGATGAATGACCTTTTTCTGTTAAATTTAGCCCCAGTTTTCTTTATCAGGTTAATTTTGTAATATTGTTGCTTAATTTCATTTGATTACAAAATTGCAAGTTAACAGGAAGAAATAAATTAACATCTTTATCTCAAAGACATAAACAAAGATGGTCTGTTAGTTAATCATTTACGATGCTATGGTGAAAATATAAATACTTATTATTTTGTAAAAGCCAATTTAAAATAAATCCAAATTTTTATTAACTTTGCTGGGAAGTGGCAGCACGGTAGCATAGCGGTTAGCGCGATGCTATTACAGCGCCAACGATAGGGATTTGATTCCCGTTGCTGTCTGTAAGGAGTTTGTACGTTCTCCTGTGTCTGCATGGGTTTCCTCCGGGTGCTCCGTTTTCCTCCCACATTCCAAAAGATGTACGGGTAGGTTAATTTGGGTTTAAAATGGACAGCGCGGACTCATTGGGCCGGAAGGGCCTGTTACCACGCTGTAAATAAATTTTTTTAAAAATTTTAAAAATTTAAAGAGAATACCTAAGGAATAGATCCACTGCGGAGACATCAGTCAGCCTTGAAAGAAGAAGTGTTTGAAAGGTGACCTCCAATCAGTGCAGCTACAAACTTTTGTTCTTGATCTGATTTATTTTCTATCTTCTAACTATATGTACTAATGTTATTCAAGTATAATGACAACCATTTACAAATCATGCAAAGTTTAATTATGTGAAATGTGAGATTAAATAGAAAATTAGAAAGCAAAAGGAGTGAAAAAAATACTGGCAAGCAAAGCAAATCCAAAGATGTTCAAAAGTTTGATAAAACTTCAGTTAATTTCTTGAGGAGAGAGCAAGAGGGTCAATGAAGGCAACGTATTTGATGTAGTTCCCATGGATTTCAGCATTGCTTTTTGGAACAGCGCAAATGGCAAACTCACATAAGGTTGAAGAGTTAGTGACACATTGGCTCCAAAACTGTCTTGGTGGCAGAAAGCAAAGTGTAAAAGTTGATGGGTGCTTTGTAATAAGAAAATTGTTACCAGTGAGATTCCAGTACTCGATCCTTTGCTTTTGTAATATACATTAATCATTTAGACATAAATATCGGAGGCATGATATAGAACTTTGTAGATGATTCAGTGATCGGCTGTGTGGTTGACAGTGAGGAGGAAAGCTTGAAACTGCAGGAAGTGGTCTCTTCAGTTGGGCAGAAAAGTGACAAAGGGAATTTAATTCAGTGAAATGTGAGGAAATGTATTTGGGAGTGCAACAAAATGAGGAAATGCACAAGGAAGTTACTAAATGGTTAGACGAACAAAGGGACTTTGGTTTGCATGCCCACAGATCCTTAAAGATAAGATAAATTTACAGGATGCTTTTAGTTTCTGTCAAGGAGTAGAACATAAGGAGAGGGAGCTTATGCTAGAACTTAAACAAAACAAGTTCGGCCACAGCACCCAGTTTTGGTCACACATTACAGGAAAGATGTGCTTGTACTGCAAAGGGTTGAGAGGAGATGTTGCAAAGCCTGGAAAATCTCAGCTATCAGGATAGATTGGTTAACCTGGTGTTGTTTCTTTTGAATAACCAAAGAATCAGGGGGAAGACTTAATCAACCTGTATGAAGTTATGAGGAACCCATGGAGCGTACCTATTTCACTGAGGCGTCAATAAACAAGAGGCATAGATTAAAAGTAATCAGTAGAAGGTTTGGAGAGGAGGGGGGAAAGGAATTTTATCTAGCAGTCAGTCTGAAACTCACTGTCTGTAGGAGTGGTAGAGACTGAAACCCTTACTATATTTAAAAAGTACCTAGATACGGGTGACCCATACGTTATGGCTATTCAGGTAACAAACATTCACCCTTATGGAATTTGAGATGCGAAATAAAATTTGTTCTTTCAGAATTTATGTGAGGGTAAAAGTAAATACAAAATTCGAAAGGAACAGAATTTGTCAAATGTGTTCAGGAAAGTTTTCTAAATCAATATATAGAGGTACCAACGAGAGAGAATGCAATACTTGATCTCCTATTAGGGAACCAGGCAGGTCAGGTGACAGAAGTATGTGTAGGTGAGCATTTTGGGTCCAGTGACCATAATGCAATTAGTTTCAAGATAATTATGGATAAGGATAGGTCTGGTCCTGGAGTGGAGCTTCTAAATTGGAGAAAGACCAATTTTGTGGAAGTGAGACAGGATCTAGTTAGGGTGGATTGGGATAAGTTATTTTCTGGCAAGGATGTGCTCAGTAAATGGAAAGCCTTCAAAGACGAAATTTTGAGAGTGCAGAGTTTGTATGTTCCTGTCAGGATTAAAGGCAAGGGTAACAAGCATAGGGAACCTTGGTTTTCAAGGGATATTGGTGAGCTGGTTAAGAAAAAGAGAGAGGTGTATAGCAGGTATAGGCAACTAGGAACGGATGAGGTACTTGAAGAGTATAGGAAATGTAAGAAAATACTAAAAAAGGAAATCAGGAAGGCAAAAAGAAGACATGAGGCTGCTTTGGCAGATAATGTGAAGGTAAACCCAAAGGGTTTCTACAGGTATATTAAGAGCAAAAGGATAGTAAGAGACAGAATTGGTCCCCTAGAAGATCAGAGTGGTCGTATATGTGTGGAGCCTCAGGAGATGGGGGCGGTCTTAAACAGTTTTTTTGCATCAGTATTTACTCAGGAAACTGGCAGCATGGATATGGAAGGAAGGGAAACAAGCACCAGTGTCATGGATCATACAGAGATTAAAAAGGAGGTACTTGATGCTTCACAATGAATAAAGGTGGCTAAGTCCCCAGGGCCTGACAAGATATTTCCTTGGACCTTGAGAGAGACTAGTGTAGAAATTGCAGGGGCCCTGGCAGATATATTTAAAATGTCCTTAGCCACGGGTGCAATGCCAGAGGACTGGAGGATAGCTCATGTTGTTCCATTGTTTAAGAAAGGCTTGAAGAGTAAACCAGGTAATTACAGGCCAGTGAGCCTGACATCAGTAGTGACTAAATTATTGGAAGGTGTTCTGAGAGATAGGACATATAAGTATCTGGAGAACCAAGGGTTGATTAAGGATAGTCAGCATGGCTTTGTGCGTGGTAGATCGTGTTTAACTAATCTTGTGGAGTTTTTTGAGGAGGTCACTAAGAAAGTAGATGAAGGTAAGGCTGTGGATGTTGTCTACATGGACTTTAGTAAGGCCTTTGACAAGGTCCCACATGGGAGATTAGTTCAGAAGGTTCAGTCAATGGGTATCCATGGAAAGGTTGTAAACTGGATTCAAAATTGGCTGAGTGGGAGAAGACAGAGAGTGGTTGTGGATGGTTGTTTCTCAGATTGGAGGCCTGTGACTAGTGGTGTGCCTCAGGGATCTGTGTTGGGGCCATTGTTGTTTGTTGTATATATCAATGATCTAGAAGATAATGTGGTAAATTGGTTTAGTAAGTTTGCAGATGACACTAAGATTGAAGGTGTAGTGGACAGCGAGGAAGGCTTTCAAAGCTTGCGGAGGGATGTGGACCAAATGGAAAAATGGTCCAGAAAATGACAGATGGAATTTAATGCAGACAAGTGCGAGGTGTTGCATTTTGGAAGGACAAATCAAGGTAGGACATACACAGTAAATGGTAGGGCACTGAGGAGTGCGGAGGAACAAAGGGATCTGGGAGTTCAGATACATAATTCCCTGAAAGTAGTCACAGGTAGACAGGGTTGTAAAAAAGACTTTTGGCATCCTGGCATTTATAAATCCAAGTACTGAGTATAGGAGTTGGAATGTTTTGCAGAGGTTGTATAAGTCTTTGGTGAGACCAAATTTAGAATATTGTGTGCAGTTCTGGTCATCGAACTACAGGAAGGATGTCAGTAAGATTGAAAGAGTGCAGAGAAGATTTACAAGAATGTTGCCGGATCTTCAGGAGTTGAGTTACAGGGAAAGGCTGAACATGATAAGACTTTATTCCTTGGAGTGGAGGAGTAGGTCAGAGGAAGAAGGGAATGGGGAAAAGTTAGATCAAACAGGTAGGGATGCTTTGGGGAAGGAGAAGCAGAATACAGGCTATAAAAGTAGTAAGGTAGATGGACTGAAGTGTGTTTACTTAAATGCAAGAAGTGTCAGGAATAAGGGGGATGAACTGAAGGCTTGGATAAGTATGGGGGACTATGATATCGTGGCTATTACTGAGACGTGGCTGACGTCAGGAGAGGAGTGGATGTTGAATATTCCTGGTTTCGGTGTTTTAAGAGGGATAGGGAAGGGGGAAGAAGAGGAGGAGGGGTGGCGATACTGGTCAGGGACACTGTTACGGATGTGGAAAAGATGGATGTTGTAGAAGGATCATCTCTGGAGTCCATATGGGTGGAATTAAGGAACAAGAAAGGAGCAGTTACTCTACTAGGAGTATTCTATAGGCCACCCGGTAGCAGTAGAGATATAGAGGAGCAGATTGGCAGGCAGTGTTTGGAGAGAAGCAAACATAACAGGGTTGTTATAATGGGAGACTTCAACTTCCTAAATATAGACTGGAACCTGCTTAGTGCCAAAGGTTTAGATGGGGCGGAATTTGTTAAATGTGTCCAGGAGGGATTCCTGACGCAGTATGTTGACAGGCCGACTAGAGGGAATGCCATGTTAGATCTAGTTTTAGGAAATGAACTGGGACAGGTGAAGGATCTATTGGTGGGTGAGCATTTGGGGGACAGTGACCATTGCTCCATAACCTTTAAAATTGTCATGGACAGGGACAGGTGCTGAGAGGACAAGAGGTTTTTCAATTGGGGAAGGGCTAACTACGAGGCTATAAGGAGAGAACTTGGGAGTGTAAATTGGGATGTCCTTTTTGAAGGAAAATGTACCATGGAGATGTGGTCGATGTTCAGGGATCTTATGCAGGATGTTAGGGATAAATATGTCCCGGTGAGGCAGAGAAGGAATGGCAGGGTGAAGGAACCGTGGGTGACGAGAGAGGTGGAACGACTTGTTAGGGAGAAGAAGGTAGCATATGTGAGGTATAAGCAGCAAGGTTCAGACAGGGCCCGTGAGGAATATAGGGTAACAAGGAAGGAACTTAAGAAAGGGCTGAGGAGAGCTAGAAGGGGACATGAAAAGGCTTTGGCTAGTAGGGTTAAGGAAAATCCCAAGGCCTTTTTCAAGTACGTGAAGGGTAGGAGGATGGCTAGGGTAAAGGTAGGTCCGATTAAGGACAAAAGTGGGAGAATTTGCCTGGAGGCTGCGGAAGTGGGAGAAGTTCTCAATGAATACTTCTCTTTGGTATTCACCAGGGAGAGGAGTCTTGATGACGCGGAAGAGAGTGCTGGTAGGGGTAATGTTCTCGAGGTTATAGATATCAAGAGAGAGGATGTGTTGAAGTTGTTAAATAATATTAAGACAGATAAACCTCCGGGGCCTGACGGGATTTTCCCCAGGCTGCTTCGAGAGGCTAGGGAGGAGATTGTTGAACCACTGGTAAGGATCTTTGAGTCCTTGTTGTCCACGGGGATGGTGCCAGAGGATTGGAGGGTTGCGAATGTTGTCCCCTTGTTCAAAAAAGGTAATAGGGATAGGCCAGGGAATTATAGACTGGTGAGTCTCACGTCTGTGGTGGGTATGCTGTTAGAAAGGATTCTAAGGGATAGGATTTATGAACACCTAGAGAATCATGGACTGATTAGGGACAGCCAGCATGGCTTTGTGAAGGGAAGATCTTGCCTCACAAGCCTGATAGAGTTCTTTGAGGAGGTGACCAGGAAGATTGATGAGGGCAATGCGGTGGATGTGGTTTACATGGATTTTAGTAAGGCATTTGATAAGGTTCCTCATGGTAGGCTTCTTCAGAAGGTCAGAGGCCAAGGGATCCAAGGAAGCTTGGCTGTGTGGATTAGGAATTGGCTTGCATGTAGAAAGCAGAGGGTTGTGGTGAAAGGAGTGCCCTCAGATTGGAAGGCAGTGACTAGTGGTGTCCCGCAGGGAGCGGTTCTGGGACCTCTACTTTTTGTGATATTTATAGATGACTTAGATGAGGGGGTGGAGGGCTGGGTTAGTAAGTTTGCGGACGACACTAAGATAGGCGGTGTTGTGGATAGTGTGGAGGGCTGTCGGAGCTTACGGAGGGATATTGATAGGATGCAGAGCTGGGCTGACAAGTGGCAGATGGAGTTCAATCCGGAGAAGTGTGAGGTGGTACACTTTGGAAGGACAAACTCCAGGGCAGAGTACTGGGTGAATGGCAAGGTGGAGGAGCAGAGGGATCTGGGGGTTCATATTCACAGTTCATTGAAAGTTGCCTCACAGGTGGATAGAGCAGTTAAGAAGGCCAATGGGATGTTGGCTTTCATAAATCGCGGGATTGAGTTTAAGAGCCGCGAGGTGATGATGAAGCTTTACAAAACTCTAGTTAGGCCACACTTAGAGTACTGTGTTCAGTTCTGGTCGCCTCATTATCGGAAGGATGTGGAGGCATTGGGGAGGGTGCAGAGGAGATTTACCAGGATGCTGCCTGGATTAGAGAGTATTGAATATGAGGAGAGGCTTAAGGTGCTAGGGCTTTATTCACTGGAAAGGAGGAGGATGAGAGGAGACTTAATAGAGGTATATAAAATACTGAGAGGAATATATAGAGTAGACAGTCAGCGCCTCCTTCTCAGGGCACCAATACTCAAGACGAGAGGGCATGGCTTTAAGGTTATGGGTGGGAGGTTCAGGGGAGATGTCAGGGGGAGGTTTTTCACCCAGAGAGTGGTTGGTGCATGGAATGCACTGCCTGGAGTGGTGGTGGAGGCAGATATATTGAACAGGTTCAAGAGCTTGTTGGATAGGCATATGGAGGAGTGTGGGATGGAGGGATATGCGGGAGGAAGGGGTTAGGTAGTGTGAGGGTGGTTTGATGGACAGCACAACATGGTGGGCCGAAGGGCCTGTTTTGTGCTGTAAGGTTCTATGGTTCTATGGTTAATGAGGGGCGATATGATAGAGGTTTACAAAATAATGAGGGGCATAGACAGAGTTAATGCAAGTACGCTCTTTCCACCTAGATTAGGAGAGAGAAGTATGAGAGGACATGGCTTTAGGGTGAAAAGGGAAAGGTTTAGGGGGAACATTAGAGGGAACTTCTTCACTCAAAGAGTGGTGGGAGTGCGGAATGGGCTGCCATCTGATGTGGTAAATGCGGGCTCACTCTTAACTTTTAAGGGTAAATTGGATAGATACATGGATGAGAGAGGTCTGGAGGGGTATGGGCTGGGGGCAGGTAAATGGGACTAGCAGAATAATGTTTTGGCACAGACTAGAAGGGCCAAATGGCCCGTTTTCTGTGCTGTAGTTTTCTATGGTTCTATGGTTCTAACAAATTGTGTCTATTTTTATTTTTTATTATTGCATCTGCAGTTGCTTGTGCCTCCAACTACAAAATATCCCAGCAATAATTTTACAGCCCCCCACCTCAAAATATCACAGCTGCTGACCATTTAAGAGATTTGCTTTGGAAAGTGACAAAGCAATCTCTTAAGTGGCCCTTCCATTGTTAACCAGCAGCTGTGGTATTTACTTTGGAAACTGGAAAGAGATTTGCTTTGGAAATTAACAAGGCAATCGCTTCTCTTAACACTTTCTAGTTAACTAAAACAACAATCCTTTCTCTTCTGTCCGCAATACAATCAACTTTCCTTGCCTATAGACAGCACACTCATGGGGTCATTACTGTTGAGAGAAAAATGGCCCCCTTATGTGTCATAGACTTCCTATTATTCTATATTACATTATCACAGTATTTTAATGTTAAAATATTATTATTTTGGTTGATAGAAATGTAATTAAAAAATAATGCACATATTTTTCATAAAACATTTTGAATAATTCAATTAATTCCTGAAGAAATATTATGCTTGTGTTCAAATAATGTTTTTGTTCCAAGATACTGATGTGATGAGATGAGTTTTTCCATTATAAATATTTACATAAGCAGTTTCAATTATACTCCAAATGTTGGCATAAAAATAGCTTCGATAAATATTTTTGCAGACAGGGAATTTTTGTCACATTCTTTTTTGTAATATGTGAAGCACGTATATTTTCTGGAAGGCCTTTTGTTTGATTCCTGATTTATCCTCTGTTAGCTCACCCCACATGTGGTAGCTTTAAATTAGCCTTAATAGCCTAGGGTGAGAACAACCAGATTTATTGCTCTAGAGTGGATTCAGTGACCCCTGCTCTTTGATTTCCACCTCACTAACAGCATTGCATGACAGCAGCAGGAAGGTCAAACGAAATTCAGAGCTTTCACTTCAACATTGTGCAAAAAAGTGACTGATTTAAACTCATCTTAGCTCAACAAATTATCGGTCTGAATTGTAAATGGTTCAAGTTGGAATTTACATTTGGAAAAGCTGATATGATATATCACCTGTGGTTAAGCAACAATTGGAGGCACAAGAGACTGCAGATGCTGGAATCTGAAGCAAAAAGCAAACTGCTGGGTGCAGGGTCTCAACTCAAAATGTTGACTCTTCCTCTGCCTCCACAGATGCTGCCTGACCCACTGAGTTCCTCCAGCAGTTTGTGTTTTTGTTTCAGTTAAGTAACAAATGCCTTTCAAATGAGAATTAAATCTCTCATTACTGTCAGTGTTCTCACAGTCTTGACTACACTGAAATGGGTTTTTTGTCTCTCCCTACTGAACTCTGGGAATGGAACTTGAGACAGGATGCAGGAGACCCAAAGGAACATTTCCTGGAATGAAGTTTTGTTAATTTGACAGAAGATAGCAGCACACAAAGGGAGAGACAAGAATGTGGTTGAAGCAATCCCGGATCTCTTATCAAGGAGCAGGGGGTTTACTTTACTTTCAGAAGTCATTATTCTGCAGATGTCAATAACAATGCAACAGAACTTATAATTGAAAATTTGGGAATCTTCAAGAGCTATATAGGTTGCAGACAGTCAATTGAGCAGCCTGAGGAGGTTAGTATCTATATTTGACATTACTGAAGGTTTCTTGCAGGTCATGATTGTTCCTTGGGCCCAATTAGACATCTTTGGGTCTTCACAACCTGCTTTTACACCTTTTGGTCCAGTTCTATGGTTAGAACACCGTACCAAACGCAGCTTAATGATTTGGACTGATCCCTTGCATCATCGCGCTCCTGTTCCAATTTTCAAATGTGGCCAAAAGACAGCCATGTGAAGGAAGTTTGAGTGTTAAACCTTTCACTTATTCTATCATGTCTTATACTTTTCTCTGGAGATGTGCTAAATTAATGTCATCTTAAAAAAACTGGACAATTGACTGCTCTTGAAAAAGACTTCAAAGAGTCATAGAGTTTTACAGCACATGAACAGACCCTTCGGCCCACCACATCTATGCTGACCTTTTTGCCAACCGACACTGATCCCATTTGCCTGCATAATGTCCATACTCTTCTATGCCTTGCCTATTTAAGTGTCTGTCTAAATGTCTCTTAAACATAGTAATTGTATCTGACAGCGAGTTCACAGGAACAATCATTGGTATTGGTATTGGTATTGGTTTATTATTGTCACTTGTACTGAGGTACAGTGAAAAACTTGTCTTGCATACTGATTGTACAGGTCAATTCATTACACAGTGCAGTTACATTGGGTTAGTACAGGGTGCATTGATGTAGTACAGGTAAAAACAATAAAAGTACAGAGAAAAGTGCCACAGCTACAGAGAAAATGCAGTGCAATAAGGTGCAAAGTCACAACAAGGTAGATCATGAGGTCATAGTCCATCTTATCGTATAAGGGAACCGTTTTATCACAGTGGGGTAGAAGCTGTCATTAAGTCTGGTGGTACATGCCCTCAGGCTCCTGTATCTTCTACCCGATGGAAGAGGAGAGAAGAGAGAATGACCTGAGTGGATGGGGTCCTTGATTACGCTGGCTGCTTCACCAAGACAGTGAGAGGTAAAGACCAAGGAGGGGAGGCTGGTGTCTGTGATGCGCTGGGCTGTGTCCACAACTGTCTGCAGTTTCTTGTGGTCCTGGGCAGAGCAGTCGCTGTACCAAGCCATGATACATCCAGATAGGATGCTTTCTATGGTGCATTGATAAAAGTTGGTGAAAGTCAAAGGGGACAAACTGAATATCTTTAGCCTCCTGAGGAAGTAGAGGTGCTGGTGAGCTTTCTTGACCGTGGCATCTAAGTGATTTAACCAGGACAGGCTGTTGGTGATGTTCACTCCCAGGAACTTGAAGCTCTCAACCCTCTTGACCTCAGCACCGTTGATGTAGACAGGTGCATGTACACTGCCCCCTTTCCTGAGATCAATAACCAGCTCTTTTGTTTTGTTGACATTGAGGGAAAGGTGGTTGTCATGACACTGTTACGGACTCGGTGAATGTCCCTTTAAGATAGAGTTAGTTGTGTGTGTGTGTGTGTGTGTGTGTGTGTGTGTGTGTGTGTGTGTGTGTGTGTGGGGGGGGGGGGTGGGGGGCGTGCTTACGTCAACCAAAGATAACGGATGTAATGACGTTTTTGAAACAGTCAGTCGAAGTCAGTTTGAGGAGAGAGAGAAAAGAGAGAGAGCGACACCAGCCTGCTAGTTTCTCTATCGATGGATGAGAAACAATAACTGTGTCTGTTACTACAATCCATGTATGGAAATGGGGAGTAATCCAGTGGAGTTCACTTTGTTGCTGACCTGTATTTGTATTTGTGTGGACGGCCACGATTCGGATGCTTTTCGGGGTGAGGAAGTCACTACCGAGTAAACACTGAGGTGTCGATTGGGTTCCATCGTGGAACATTTGGATTTCGTAATTACTCTCTCTATGTTCTCTACATCTACGTCTTATCTTCAGACAACGGTGGTTGTTGAAGAAGCCTTTGCTCATGTTTCACCTTATGGCTTGCTGAACTGAACTTTGAAAACTATTCCTGGACTTGGAGTTTGGGAATTTGCCACACACACACAACGAGCTTAATGTTTGGGGTTAATGTTCAAGGTTTAACATTTTTACTTCTAACATCCTAACATTTTTACTTTTATTTTTCTTATTATCGTAAGTAGTTATTAATAAAATAGTTTTCAACACTTATACATCTCGGTGTGTTTCTTTTGTTGCTGGTTCGTAACAAAGTTGTCGTCCGGGATCGTATCCAACGATTGACGAGGGAGGTCTGAGTTTGAACAAATTGGGGTCTGAGTGGACGACTGATTGTGGTCGGTCTGATAAATTCTTTTTAATTGGCTTGTGTGTGTGGAAACCAGCAACAATGGATACATTTTTGAAAAAAACCCACTCCTGGAGGATTGCAGGGGATGAGGAAGCCTGATTTGGTGAAAATTGTGGCAGAGCTACATCTGGAGGCAGTAACGCGATTTATGAGAAAGGCAGGTATTCAGAGACTGATAGCTGGCCATTATGTGGAGAAGAAGGTGTTGAGGAGGAGGTGTTGAAACAGTTTCCTGGCGGTGAACCAGCGATTTCTGAGGCACAGGTGCAGCTGGCAAAGATAGAGGCTGAACGAGAACAAAGGAAACTAGAGCTAGAACAAACTCGGCTGAAGTTTGATGCTGAGGCAGAACAAAGGAAACTAGAGCTGGAACAAACTTGGATGAAGGTAGAGGCTGAGTTAGAAATGAAGAAAATACAGGCTGAGGAAAGGAAGAGACAGAGGCGGCATGAGTTCGCAATGAATCGAGGGAGTTCTGAATCTGATTCTGATTCTGATAATGGTTTCATAGCCAGTAGGGAGGTTCGATTAGTCCCTCCTTTTGAGGAAGATCAGGTTGATCGGTATTTCCAACATTTTGAAAAGGTTGCTGTGAGTTAAAACTGGCCAAAGGAAGGATGGGCTCTTATGTTACAGAGTGTAATTAAAGGTAAAGCTCAAAAAGCTTATTCTGCTTTGTCTGTTGAGGATGCAGCTGATTATACAAAGGTAAAACAAGCTGTGTTGAAGGCTTATGAATTGGTACCTGAAGCTTGTAGGCAAAAATTTAGAGACTTGAAAAAATCTGCAGATCAGACGTACATGGAATTTGCCAATGGAAAGAGAATATGTTTTGAACGATGGTGCATGGCTAAAAATGTAGTTGGGGATTATGATAAATTGGCAGAATTGATGTTAGTGGAAGACTTTAAAAGATGTGTCCCAGCTGAAATAACAACATATTTAAATGAAAAGGAAGTGGAAACTTTACAAGAAACTGCTAGGTTGGCAGATGATTGTGTTTTAACCTATAAATCCAAATGGGGACCACCTAAAACTTTTCAAAAGAGTTATAAGGACAATCCAGGTAAACCGGAGATTAAATTAGGAAGTAATCAAAAAGGGAAGGATGAAAAGAAGCCAGTGCTGGAGAAACCTGTTGAGCGTATTTGTTATTACTGTAAGAAACCTGGCCATATGATAGCTAATTGTGCCCTTTTGAAGAAAAGGAAGGAAGCCATGCCCACTGCTTGTTTCCAGGTAATTAAAAATCAAAAAGGTTTAGGAGATGTTTGTTAAAGATCAGTCCTTGCCAAAGGTGAAAGCTGAAAAGTTGGAGGAGGTGAGAAAGGAATTCCATTCTTATGTGTCAGAGGGTTTTGTTTCACTGAATGATGGGTCACCCCAGGTGCCAGTGAAAATCCTTAGAGATACTGGGGTTTGCCAATCTCTCTTGCTGGACAGTGTTTTAAAATTTGGTGAGAAACCGACACTGGTGAGGTAAATCTAGTGCGAGGTGTTACAGGTGACAGCATGTCTGTCCCTTTGCACAAGGTGATTTTAAAGTCAAAGTTTGTAGAAGGACCTGTTGAGATAGGGATATGACCTAGTTTACCAGTGGAAGGAGTTTCTTTGTTATTGGGGAATGACCTTGCAGATGGAGAATTTGTCCCTGTGGTACAGTTAACGACCAAACCAAGGATGGATGAGTCTGAGAATGATCCAGATGTTTACCCATCCTGTGCGGTGACTCGAGCTGGAGCTAAAGGATTAGCCAAGGCCGAAGGTCCTGTGCAGCCTGATGTTGTTCCCTGTGACAGCCCTAAACAGGAAGAAAATTATGATGCCTTGTCTGAGACTTTTCTGTCTTCACTGGAGGATCAAAATCCTTGTATTGAGCCTGAATTTAAAGATTTGTCTTTGTCGAGGAAAGAATTTATGGTGGAACAGACGAAAGACCCTGAGCTTACAGAATTGAGAGAAAAGGCACTCTCATGTGATGAGATTGAAAAAGTGCCAATTGGATATTATGTCAAAAGTGGAGTGTTAATGAGGAAATGGAGACCTCCTCGTGTCCCTGTTAATGAGGAATGGGAAGTTATTCATCAGGTTGTAGCTCCAAAAGTTTATAGGAATGAGATTTTAAAAATGGCCCATAGTATGCCTTTGGGTGGTCATTTTGGTGTGAATAAAACTGTAGGGAAGATCTTGAAACAATTCTATTGGCCTGGTTTGAGAAAAGATGTGGTGATGTTTTGTCGAACCTGTCACACATGTCAGATGGTAGGTAAACCGAATCAAAGACCCCCTGTGGCTCCACTGAAACCTATTCCTGCTTTTGGTGAACCCCTCTCAAAGGTGATTGTGGACTGTGTTGGCCCATTGCCAAAGTCTAAGGCTGGAAATCAGTATTTGTTAACCATCATGTGTGCAACTTCTAGATCTCCAGAGGCAATACCCCTTAGAAATATTAAGGCCAAGACTGTGTCAAAGGCTCTTTTAAAATTTTTTGCTTTGGTTGGTTTGTCAAAAGAAATCCAATCTGATCAAGGCAGTAATTTTATGCCTAATTTATTCCAACAACTAGTCTACAAGCTGGGGGCAAAGCAGATTGTATCATCTGCATATCACCCAGAATCTCAGGGAGCTCTGGAGAGATATCATTCTACTCTCAAAACTATGCTGAAGACTTTTTGCTTTGAAAACACAAAGGATTGGGACGAGGGTGTTCATTTATTTTTGTTTGCTGTGAGAAAATCAATACAGGAGTCATTAGGATTTAGTCCATTTGAGCTTGTATTTGGACATCGGGTGAGAGGACCTTTAGAATTGTTAAGATACCAATGGGTTAATGAGGAAGTGCATTTGAGTCTGTTGGACTATGTCCAAAAATTTAAAACTCAGTTGGAGAGAGTCTGCCAGCTGGCGAGAGAGGATTTGAAAACCAGCCAGATAAGAATGAAGGCATATTTTGACAGACATGCTCGGCCCAGGACATTTGCAACGGGGCAAAAGGTGAGGGTATTCTTCCCTAGCCAGAACAATCCATTGCAATCTCGTTTTTCTGGACCACATATTATCGAATCCTGAGTAACTGATTTGACATATATAATCAAAACACCAGATAGACGCAAGAAAACACAACTCTGTCATGTAAACATGCTTAAGCCTTATTATGAGAGAGATACAGTTGTGGCCATGGTGGATGATATGAAGGTTGTTTCTAGAATGCCTGATGTTGATATTGAGGAAGGCTAATTTAGACCAAATATTGTTCCATCGAAACTAAAATACCAAAATATTCTGGAGAACCTTGAAATGAAGTTGGACCATTTACAATTTTCACAAAAACAACAGATGAGAGAATTAATTTTAACATTTAAAAATCTGTTCCCAGATGTTCCAAACAGAACGTCAATAATTACCCATAATGTTGATGTTGGGGATGCAAAACCAATCAAACAACACCCATATCGAATGAATGTGGAAAAAAGCAAACTTGTTGACCAAGAGATTGAATATATGTCAGAAAATGATATTATTAGACGTTCCGCTTCAAACTGGAGTTCGCCCTGTGTTATTGTGCCTAAACCTGATGGAACTTTTGGATTTTGCACAGATTACAAGAAAGTGAATGCTGTAACGAAGTCAGATGCTTACCCTATTCCTAGGGTGGATGATTGCATAGACAGAGTGGGAAAGGCTAAATTTCTTACAAAGATTGACCTATTAAAAGGGTACTGGTGTGTTCCATTAACAGATAGAGGAAGGGAAATTTCTGCCTTTGTAACCCCTTCTGGATTGTATGAATATAATGTTTTGCCATTTGGAATGAAAAATGCTCCGGCAACATTTCAAAGAATGATTAATTCGGTGATTCATGGGTTAAAATGTACAGATGCCTACATTGATGACTTAGTGTCAGGAAATGATACATGGGAGGATCACATCTCTGCATTAGAAAGGTTGTTTGAAAGACTTTACGAAGCTAACCTTACAGTTAACTTGGCTAAAAGCGAATTTGGCCATGCCACTGTGACGTATCTTGGTTATGTTGTAGGTCAAGGCAAGTTAGCTCCTGTTCAGGCAAAAGTTCAAGCAATATCTGAGTTCCCCGTTCCCACAGATATGAGAACTGTTAGAAGATTTTTGGGAATGGTTGGATATTATCGAAAATTTTGTAAAAATTTTGCTAATGTTGCTCTTCCCCTAACTAATCTTCTGAAGAAGGGACTAAAGTTTGTTTGGACAGATTCTTGTCAAGAAGCATTGGAGAAGCTGAAAGCCATTTTATGCTACCATCCTGTGCTCAAATCACCTGACTTTGAAAAGCCATTTTCATTAGCAGTAGATGCCAGTGATGAAGCTGCAGGAGCTGTGTTGTTGCAGAAGGGTGACCTTGATGATATTGACCATCCTGTAGCTTACTTTTCAAAGAAATTTAATGAGCATCAAAAGAATTATTCCACCATAGAGAAAGAGTTACTGTTGCTTGTTTTAGCCTTGCAACATTTCAGTGTATATGTTTGCACCGCTCAGAAACCATTGACTGCGTATTCAAATCATAACCCATTGGTGTTTCTGAGCCGAGTGAAAAACAAGAACAGAAGGCTGTTAAACTGGAGTTTAATTTTGCAAGAGTTTGATCTCATGATAACTCACATTAAAGGCAAAGATAACATGATTGCTGATTGTCTTTCCCGATGTTAAATGGGAAACATGTATCTTTACTAATCTGATATTCTGTAATTGAGTAGAATGCTAATTATTAACATTACTAACTGTATGCGCGGTTAAATTTTTTTTTGGGAAAAAAAATTCTTTTTAGGTGGGAGGTGTTACGGACTCGGTGAATGTCCCTTTAAGTTGTGTGTGTGTGTGTGTGTGTGTGTGTGTGTGTGTGTGTGTGTGTGTGTGTGTGTGTGTGTGTGTGTGTGTGTGTATGGGTGTGTGTGGGGCGTGCTTACGTCAACCAAAGATAAAGGACGTAATGACATTTTTGAAACAGTCAGTGGAAGTCAGTCAGAGGGGAGAGAAAGAAAAGAGAGAGAGCGACACCAGCCTGCTAGTTTCTCTGTCGATGGATGAGAAAAAATAACTGTGTCTGTTACTACAATCCACGTATGGAAATGGGGAGTAATCCGGTGGAGTTCACTTTGTTGCTGACCTGTAGAGGAAAACAGGTATTTGTGTGGACGGCCACGATTCGGATGCTTTTCGGGGTGAGGAAGTCACTACCGAGTAAACACTGAGGTGTCGATTGGGTTCCATTGTGGAACATGTGGATTTCGTAATTAGTCTCTCTATGTTCTCTACATCTACGTCTTATCTTCAGACAATGGTGGTTGTTGAAGAAGCCCTTGCTCATGTTTCACCTTACGGCTTGCTGAACTGAATTTTGAAAACTATTCCTGGACTTGGAGTTTGGGAATTTGCCACACACACGATGAGTTTAGTGTTTGGGGTTAATGTTCAAGGTTTAACATTTTTACTTCTAACATTCTAACATTTTTACTTTTATTTTTCTTACTATCATAAGTAGTTATTAATAAGATAGTTTTTAACACTTATACATTTCGGTGTGTTTCTTTTGTTGCTGGTTTGTAACAACACCATTCCACTAAGCTTTCTATCTCCTCTTGTATTCCGACTCATCACTGTTTGAGATACGGCCTACAATGGTAGTATCATCTGCAAACTTGTAGATGGAGTTAGAGCAGAATCTGGCCACACAGTCATGAGTGTATAGGGAGTAGAGTAGAGGGCTGAGGACGCAGCCTTGTGGGGCACCAGTGTTGAGAATAATCGTGCTGGAGGTATTGCTGCCTATCTCACTGATTGTGGTTTGTTGGTTAGAAAGTCAAGGATCCAGTTACAGAGGGAGGTGTTGAGTCCTAAGTCTTGGAGTTTGGTGACAAGTTTGCTTGGGATTA
This sequence comes from Pristis pectinata, assembly GCF_009764475.1. Lineage (NCBI taxonomy): Eukaryota > Metazoa > Chordata > Chondrichthyes > Rhinopristiformes > Pristidae > Pristis > Pristis pectinata. The sequence goes on along the minus strand of NC_067415.1, from coordinate 64,896,921 downwards.
TTACATGAACGTACATTGGACTTTTGAATTTAATAATATTATGGGAGCTTGTTCATATCTAGGGGTATCCATCTGGGTGTTCATAACCTGGGGATGACCTGTATTTTATTTTAGTTATAGATGATTTTGATCTCTAAATGCACAATTTAGAGTCCCCACAATCATGCTGCTCACTATCACATGGTAGTCTTGAATCAATTTAGACTTATAGAGTTGTACAGCACAAAAGCGATCTCTTCAGTCCACAATGTCTGTGCCAACATTTTTTTCTCACCTACATTATTCCATTAGGTCTATATCCTTCTATGTGCCTGCCTAAATGTCACTTAAACATAGTATCAACCACATTAATGTAAAAGAAACTTTCCCCTGAAATGCTCTTTAAAATTCCTTCCTTTCATCTTGAACCTCTGCCCTCTTGTTTTTGATCCCCTATCATTGGGGAAGACATTCTGACCATCTGTCTGTTCTACCCACTGGACTTGCTTGATTTATCCTCTACATTTTTCTTCCTATCTGCTGCACTGCTACTCTGCTTCCCACCTACCCCACCCCCACCAAATTATTTTAAACCCTCCTGAGCAGAGTTAACAACCCCCCTACAAGGATATTGGCCCACTTAGGCACAACCCATCCTTCTTGTACAGGTCCCACATCCCAGAAGTGATCCCAATGATCCAGGTATCTAAAGCCCTCCCAGCCTTTTATCCAAACATTCATCTATCCTATCCTCCTCTTTCTACCCTCACTAGCATGTGGCACAGGGAACAATCCTGAGTTTACAACCCTGGAGCTCCTGCTTTTAAACCTTCTACCTAATGCCTCACTCCCTGAACTCACTTTGCAGGACCTCATCCCTCTTTCTACCTATGTCATGAGTACCAATATGTACTGTTCAATCAGTAGACATTGCATATTACTTTGTATATTGCTATTGTTCGACTGCCATCAGGTTTACGTTTCATAAATCTCAGCATGGTTTTACATTTTAGTCTTCTTGATCCAAAAAGATTACTGTTGATTAAGCTGTTTGGCTATGTGATGTTAGACCACGAACCAATGCAAAAGAACTGCAGTAACACAAAGGTGGAAATATAATGGACATGGGGGATATGGTGAATGTCCCAAAGAATAAAGACTGTGAACTTATCGAACTCCAAATTGGTCAGTGACAAGATGCCCAATAATGGTCAATGGATCCTTTGAAGGGTGTGACACTGGTTAGACAATGGACATTACATCCCATTTGTGTTGATTATATCACATCTCTCAAAGTCTGGAAGCATCATGCTCAAAGGGTCCTGTGAAAATCAGGCCAAGCATCATTAATTGTTAGAGGACTTGCAGGGCCACATTCTTGCATTTATATTCACTCTTGTGATTAAGGATGTACCAACTCTGTGCCCTAAGTTGTTCTCTCAGTTACATTGTACCTTTTCACCACATTTGTTTAGTTCCTCTGAACCTACACGCTATTGTTATATAACCTATTCTTTTCTCTAGTTTTCAACCTACTAATTTCTCTAGTCTTGAAGTATAAAAGAGAGCAGAAGCAGAAATTAAGGTGAAGGTAATTATGTAAATTGAGAATTTTTAGAAGATTTATTCATTCGTGGTTTGTGGCTGTCACTGAAAAGATCAGCATTTATTGCCTATCCCTAACTGACCTTAAACTCCTACATGGTGAAGGAACTTCCATGATGCTTTTAGGTAAAGAGTTTCAGAATATTGACCATATTTATCTACTTTTAATATATTTGTGATTACTTATACTGTGAGGGCACTTTAAGAGTGGGGGAACCTTGTTTTATAATCCTATGATTATCAACATCCTCAGCTGGGTGAGTGGCAGAAAAATAAAAGGTTTCACACATTCACACACACAGCTCCACAAGGTAAACTGCTGAATTGTGAGTGTTATTTGTACTCAAGACACTGGTACCTCATTTAGTGCAACCTAAAGGAAGGTGAGTCATTATAGCACTCCAGGCCACCATAGTTACAGTATATACCTATGTTGAAATAAAAAAGTATTTGCTTGAGTTACACATTGCTGTTCTGGGAATCTGGTACTAATCTAGTAAAGAATGGCTCGGTGTGGAGAGGCTGCCTGTGAGAGCTGTTGTTGGGCATGCCTAAGTGAGCAGCATTGGTATTGATATTAGTTTATTATTGTCACTTGTACCAAGATACAGTGAAAAACTTGTCTTGCATACCATTCGTGCAGATCAATTCATTACACAGTGCATTGAGGTAGTACAGGGTAAAAACAAGAACAGAATGCAGAGTGTCACAGCTACAGGGAAGTGCATTGCAGGCAGACAATAAGGTGCAAGGTCATAACAAGATAGATTGTGAGGTCAAGAGTCCATCTCCTCGTATAAGGGAACCGTTCAATAGTCTTATCACAGTGGGACAGAAGCTGTCCTTGAGCCTGGTGGTATATGACCACTCAGCACTGACACGTAGAGCTTAGGGCTTCACCCCAGCCAAGACAATGAATACAGGTTATTGCTGGAGACTGGCAATTTCTGCACCATGTGTTGATGGACCGTCTGGATATTAGAGTCTCCCATACCACCTACTATTGCATGTCATGGAAGCTGAGGTCAATTATAGAGAAATCTCCAGACTGGGAAACAAAGAGAGGGGGAGGTTGCAGCTTCCATCACATACAATGAGACATTCATGCCACATTCCATATTGTGTGCAGCAGTGGGGAGGGCAGGGGTTTGTGCCAGGTTCCCAGAACAACAGCACTGCCAGTAATTCCTCTCTCTATATTTACCACTGTAATGACCCCTCTTAGCACTAATTCCACGAGTGCTGTCATCTTTGGGAATTGATTCTGAGCTCTAATCAAGGTGCTGGTGTATTTGAACTCATTGATTGGTGCCATGATAAAAATTAATGAAGATGATGATGAACAAAGCCTAACTGAGTTAGTACATGGTAAGCATTGCCATTTTGGGAATATGGCATTCTTTCTTTGGAGCTGTGGAGAAACATGTCCTACTGAGTCCAAATTGGATTCCATTAGTTTTGCCTTCTGTGCCTGTATGTCCTGGTGTGATCAAGTCAAGATTATCACAACCTGTACCTTGGACCGCTTTCATAATTTAATCGTGAAATATGTTAAATAAGTCCATCGCTCCCTGAAAGTGTCAACACAAGTAGAGAGGGTGATCAAGAAAGCATAGGCCATTGAGTATAAAAGTCAGGAAATTATGTTGTAGCTGTATAAAACTTTAATTAGGCCACATTTGGAGTATTGTGTGTAGTTCTGCTCACCACATTACAGGAAGGATGTGGAGGCCTTCGTGAGGGTGCAGAAGAGCTTCACCAAGATGTTGTCTGGATTAGAGAGTGTTAGCTATAAGGAGAGAACATAGAACAGTACAGCACAGGAACAGGTCCTTTGGCCCATGATGTTGTGTCGGACTAATTAAGCTAATTATGCCTAATTAAACTAATCCCTTCTGCCTGCAAATGGTCCATGTCCCTCCATTCTCTGTATATTCATGTGCCTATCTCAGAGCCTCTTAAGCAGCTCTATTGTATCTGCCGCCACCTCCACTGCCCCCTTTCCTACTGATCCTCCTCTGTTCCTCCCACTTCTATCCCCTTTCCCACACCCCACCCCATCAGCCTCCTTTACCCATCCTCATTCCCCCTCCCCCTCCTAGTTCCATCCACACATTACATGCACAGTTCACCCACAGGCTCCTACGCACCCACCTCTCGCCTATCTGGTTCTGGTTCCATCTGCCATTCACCTTTCCCCTAATGGTTCCCATTATCACCTCCTTTACTCATCAGAGTCCAGCACTGGTAGCTCTTTGTGTTCCTGCTTATCTCCCTCCAGCAGCGATCTCCAACCTTCATACTTCCCTCCCCCCACCTTGCTCCATCTGCCTCTCTTTTTCCTCTCTTTGTCTGCCTCCATCTGTCATTTACCTGCCACTGTCTCCCAACTCCACCCACACTCCCCTCCCATTCCTGGCACAACCTGCCTGTCATCTTTCACCCCGCCTCAGTTCACCAGTCACCTCAGACTCCAGTCTCACTATCTCCTCCTCCTCTCTGTACTGGCTATTTCCCCTCTCTACTCTCAGTCCTGATGCAGGGTTTCACACAAAATGTTGACAATTCCTTCCCCCCAAAGATGCTGCTTGACCCACCAAGTTCCTCTAGCAGACCATTTGTTCCTTCAGATTCCAGCTTCTGCAGTCTCTAGGTAGTCAGAGTCCTTTTCCCAGGGTTCAGATACTAGAAGGCATAGCTTTAAGCTGAGATGGGGAAAGTTTAAAGAAGATTCATGGATTTCTAGTACTGAGACTGCTGGGTGTCTGGAATGCACTGCCAGGAGAGGTGGTGGAAGCAGATCTGATAGCAACGTTTAAGGGGCATTTAGACAGACACATAAACAGACAGGGAACGGAGGGATACAGACCATGGGCAGACATATGGGATTAGTTTATTTTGACATTGTGGTCAGCACAGACATTGTGGGCCAGAGAGCTTGTTCCTGTGCTGTACTGCTCTGTGTTCTATGTGAAAGGATAGAACACTTTTGCTGCAAATAACAATGCAGAAAGCAAGAAGAAATTCATTTTGCTCTTATATGTAAATGGTAAAACATATTGGTTGATTAAAAGCCTTCTTGTTTCTAACCAAACCAGGAGGCAAGACATTAGAAAAATCGATTGTTAGTTGAACTGTATAGGTGCTTTGCTCTTAGCCTCAGGGTTCAACAGTAGGTTACTCAGCCAAAACATCCATCCATATAAAACTGTTGTGCATTTCCTTTCAGATTTCCGATGCTATTCAGAGCAGTGCAAGTATAGGATAAATTTGGAGGAGGTGCTGAGGATGGTATGGCTTATAGAATTACAGATGTGTGTACTCAAAGGAGGCTTCCCAGTGAGAAGCAACTGAATTTCAAGTAGGTACCTGATGTTGCCCAGGCAACAGAGACAGTGGTCAAGCATGCACAGGATTTGCAACATCACCCAGCAAAGGCTCAAAGTGTCAACGTTGGGCCTAGCTGCAAAGCATCTTTGGGAAAAGGGAAAAATAAGGTGAATGTGAAGTGTCAATGTCATGGCAGCAAAAGATCTCAAGTCTGTTTACTATAATTGTGTTATCTTTGGAATTCTATCAACAGTTTGCTTAATAGCAAAAGCATGGCAAACTCAAGCAACTGAGCAGTGTGAAGATCATTGAGAAGAATGGTAAAGGACATTATATACATGAAGTTAAGGAAGAAGGTGGTGAACTAGATAGATTGTATAGATTTTCCTGTGGTGGCACAGCAGTTAGTGATAAAAAAACAACCTGCTGGAGGAATGCTCGGGTCAAGCAGCTCAGTTTTTGCTCCAGGTTCCAGTTTCTGCAGTCTCTCATGTCTCCAGCAGTTAGTGATAGTGCCTCACAACTCCAGGGAGTTAGGATTGTTCCTGACCTCACAGGCACATTCTCTTCAAAATCACCTGTGTTTGTTCTGGGTCCTGCATAGGACATAGAGAACAGAACAGTGCAGCACAGCACAGGAACAGGCCTTTCGGGCGAGGATGTCTGTGCTGAACGACGATGCCATTTTATAGTACACATCTGCTTGCACATGGTCTAAATCCCTCCATTGCCTGCCTGTTCAGGTGTCTTTCTAAATGCCTCTTAAAAGTTGCTATTCATATCTGCTTTACCACTTCCCCTGGCAGTGCATTCCAGGTGCTTACCATCTTCTGTATAAAACAAACTTGCCTTGTATATTTCCTTTAAACCTTCCCCCTCTCAGCTTAAAACTTCACCCTCTAGTATTTGACATTTCCATTCTGGGAAATAGACTCTGACTATTAACCTTATTTGCCTCTAGATTGAGGAGAGATGAAGAGCAATAAAAAGCCCTTTGTATCAGGTGTACTGAACAAATATACAGAGGTGTTTTGGTAGGAACTTGAAAACAGTCAGATTTGACAACCACGATTTACCGGAAGGAGAATGCTACATCTAAGTTTTTGAAAGGATGACCTGCACTTACTGTCAGAAGAAAAAGTTTGGGTAAAAGCTAAGGCGACCACAGGAAATACATGTCACTGAACCATAGGTGCATGGGATCCACAGTGACTTAGCCATTTGGATTCAGACTTGGCTTACTCATAGAAGACAGAGGGTAGTGGTCGATGGGTCTTATTCTGACTGGAGGTCCATGACTAGTGGTGTTCCGCAAGGATCCGTACTGGGACCTCTGCTCTTTGTGATATATAAATATAAGATAACTTGGATAAAAACGTAGTTGGGTTAGTAAGTTTGCAGATGACACAAAGATTTCTGGCATTGTGGATAGTGTAAAAGATTGCTAAAGGATACAGCAGAATGCAAATCAGTTGCCGATGTGGGTGGAGAAGTAGCAAATGGAGTTTAATCTGGCCAAGTGTGAACTGTTTTACTTTGGGAAATCAAATGTAAAGGGAAAGTACACAGGTAATGGCAGGACAATGGCATTCAATACTGGTTGCCCCATTATAGGAAGGAAGTAGAGGCTAAGGAGAGAGTGCAGAAAAGGTTTACCAGGATGCTGCCTGGATTAGAGGGCATGTGCTATAAGGAGAGGTTGGACTAACTTGGGTTGTTTTCTCTGGAGCAGCAGAAGCTGTGGGGAGACCTGATAGAAGTTTATAAAATTATGAGAGGCATAGATAGACAGACGGTATCTTTATGCCAGGGTCGAAATGTCCAATACTAGAGGGCATGCATTTAAGGTGAGAGGGGGAAAGTTAAAAGGAGGTGTGTGGGGCAAGTTTTTTACACAGAGAGTGGTGGGTGCCTGGAATGAGCTTCCAGGAGTGGTGGTAGAGGCAGATACAAAAGAGGTGTTTTAAAAGCTCTTAGGCACCTGAATATGCAGAGAGTGGAGGGATATGGATCATGTGCAGGCAGATGGAATTTGGTGTCACTAGCTTATTTAGTTCAACACAGCAGCGTGGGCCGAAGGGCCTGTTCTTGTGCTGTACTGTTCTATGTTCTATTTAAGTGTTCTGATTGGCTGCTCCATCTGTTCCTGTAGTGAAGACAGATGGCACTATTAGCATCTGTGGAGATTACATGATAACAGTCAACAGAGAAGCAAAGACTGACAGACGCCCCTTACCTCTGATTAATTTGTTTGATCAGCATGGAAGACAGAAGATCTACACAATCCTTGATGTATCGCCTGTTTACCAACAAGTCAATTTATTCAAAGAATTACTCACACATAAATATTTGCCTTGGACTGTTTCAGTACAAGCATCCTACCCCTTTCTTTTTGTTGTATGTATTAATGATTTAGACTTAAATGTAGGGGGCAAGAAAAATTGCAGATGATACAAAATTGCAGCGTGGCTGATAGAAAGAAAGCTTTCATCTTCAAGAAGTCTGGTCAAATATATAAAAAAGTAGCAAATGTAATTAGGAGAAATGTGGTTGGGAACAAGGCAAGGGAAAATATACTAAATAGGAGGATATTGAGAAGTGTGGAGGAACATCGCAGGATGGATTAATTATGTGGTTAAATAGGTTAATAGGATATATTTTCCCTTATTAACTGAGACATAGAATATAAGGCAAGGTAGGTTGTGCTGAAATTGTATATACCTGTTAGATTACAGCATGAGTGTTATGGAGAGTTCCATTCACCACATTACAGGAGAGATGTGATTGTATCGTGGAAGGTACAAATAGATTTATAAAAGTACTTAGAATCATAGAATCACATGGCACGGAAGCAGGCCATTCGGCCGGACTTGTCCACAATGACCAGTGGGCACCCTTCTGTACTAATTCCATCTCCCAGCACTTGATCCATAGCCTTACATGCCTAAGTGATTCAACTATTCATCAGGGCGCTTAAGTGCTCTCAATGACCTAACTTCAAACAACCACATTCTGGATGAAAGTCTCCCTCAAATCCCTGCTCAATCTCTGCCCCCCTAATCTAAATCTATGCTAGTTTTATCTACCTCTGAAGTGAGGAAAAGTTTCCTGCAATCTACCCTATCTATACCCTTCATAATTTTATAGACTCAATCATGCCCCCTCTTAACCTCCTCTGCTCCAGGAAGAACAGGCCTAACTCTATTCTCTCCTCATAAATGAACTGGTCCATCGCAGGCAACATCCTGGTGAATCTTCTCTGAGCCGTCTCCAGCACTATCACATCCTTTCTAAAGCTTGGTGACCAGAAGCGTATGCCTCACTCCAGCTGAGGTCTGACCAAGGTTTTATATTTAATTAAGTTTAATAAAGTAAAGGAGCATAACCCCCCTATTTCTGTATTTAATGCCTCAACTCATGAAGGCCAGTTTCCCATATACCTTCCTAACCATGTTATCTACCTGTGTTGCCACTTTCAAGGATCTATCTTATTATACTCCAAGGTTTCTCTGTTCCTCAATACTTCCTAAGACCCTACCTTTCATACTGTATGCCCTAGCCTCATTAGTGCTCCCCAAATGCATCACCTCATATTTGTCTGCATTAGATTCCATCTGCCATTTTTCAGCCCATTTCAGCAACACATTAATATCTCTCTGCAGCCTAAGGTTGTCTTCCACAATAGCAACAACTCTACCAAGCTTTAACTCATCCACGAACTTATTGATCATGCCTCCCACATCCACATTCAATTCATTCACAAACATTACAAACAACAAGGATCCCAGCTCCAATCCTTGTAGGTCACCAACAATCACAGGCAGCCAATTGCAAAAGCAGACTTCCACCATTACTCTTTGTCTCCTAATGCCAAACCAATCTTGGATTCAGTTTGACAGCTTATCATGACTCCATGGGCGCTAACCTTTTGAACCAGTCTCCCATATGGGACCTTGGCAAGGGTTTTACTCATATCCTTGTAAATGACATCTACTGCCTCGCTCTCATTGATAAACTTTGTTACCTCGTCAAAAATTGAATTCAAATTGATCAGACAGGATTTCCCTTGACAAAAGCCATGTTGGCCTCTCTGATTAGTTCATGCCTTTCACAATCATCATTAATCCTCTCTCTCAGAAGTTTTCCCAGGATCTTTCTCTACGTCTGATTATTGGCTCACAGGTCTATAGTTACCTGTGGCCTTTCTTGAAAAGGAGATTCAATAGGTTAAGTTCCATCTGCACCCACACCGACACACTTAACCTACTGGGTCTCCTATCCTGTACCTTATCTGGTTCCACATCATGTTCTTTACTTATCAGATTCCAGCATCTGCAGCCTCTTGTCACCTTACTTTCAGTTTCTGTCTTTACCTCCACCCTCCCCTCCCCTCCTGGCTCTATCTGTCCCTTTGTTTCCCTCTGTCCTGATCCGTCTCTACTTATCAGCCGTCAGCCACTGTCTCCTAACTTCACCTATCACCCTCCCCCACCTGGGTCCAAGTGCCCATCATCCCCCTCCTCACCTGATTCCACCTATCACCTGCTAGACCCTGCCTCACCCGTCTCTTTTTGCTCCCCTCTACACTCTCAGTCCTGATGCATAGTCTTGACCATTGCTCTGCCTCCACAGATGCTGCTAGACCCACAGAGTTCCTTCACCAGTTTGTTTTTAACTCCAGCTTTTGTTTCTTATGTTCAAGTGACTTGCTCTACACCTTATATTGACCATTGACGTGTATAATCTTTCTTTTTCAATCTTTTTACTGAATTTCAAATTAATTCAAATTGATATAGAGTGGCATGCAAAAGTTTGGGCACCCCTGGTCAAAATTTCTGTTACTGTGAATAGCTAAGTGAGTAAAAGATGACCTGATTTCCAAAAGGCATAAAGTTAAAGATGACACATTTCTTTAATATTTTAAGCAAGATTACTTTTTTATTTCCATCTTTTACAGTTTCAAAATAACAAAAAAGGAAAAGGGCCCGAAGCAAAAGTTTGGGCACCCTGCGTGGTCGGTACTTAGTAACACCCCTTTTGGCAAGTATCACAGTTTGTAAACGCATTCTGCAGCCAGCTAAGAGTCTTTCAATTCTTGTTTGGGGGATTTTCACCCATTGTTCCTCGCAAAAGTCTTCTAGTTCTGTGAGATTCTTGGGCCGTCTTGCATGCATTGCTCTTTTGAGGTTGATCCACAGATTTTCGATGATGTTTAGGTCAGGTGACTGTGAGGGCCATGGAAAAACCTTCAGCTTGTGCCTCTTGAAGTAGTCCATTGTGGATTTTGAGGTGTGTTTAGGATTGTTGTCCTGTAGTAGAAGCCATCCTCTTTTCATCTTCAGCTTTTTTTACAGACGGTATGATGTTTGCTTCCAGAATTTGCTGGTATTTAATTGAATTCATTCTTCCCTCTACCAGTGAAGTTTTCCCTGTGCCACTGGCTGCAACACAAGCCCAAAGCATGATCAATCCACCCCCGTGCTTAACAGTTGGAGAGGTGTTCTTTTCATGAAATTCTGCACCCTTTTTTCTCCAAACATACCTTTGCTCATTGGGGCCAAAAAGTTCTATTTTAACTTCATCAGTCCACAGGACTTGTTCCAAAATGCATCAGGCTTGTTTAGATGTTCCTTTGCAAACTTCTGATGCTGAATTTTGTGGTGAGGATGCAGGAAAGTTTGGAGAAAAAAGGGTGCAGAATTTCAAGAGGCACAAGCTGAAGGTTTTGCCATGGCCCTCACAGTCCCACAACCTAATAATTATACATATGATGCGAAGAGATCGGGATAACAATAATGACAGTTAATATTTATACTCACAAGGAGTAAAATATGTAATCTAGACCTCCCACACTCTTGCTAAGTGTACATGATGGAAAAAAAATTGAAAATAAATTTAATTATATGAAGAGAAAACCCCCAGTGTCTAGTCTACAGGTGAACACAGAAATTTATATTGAACCATTGTGTTCTGTGCTACAATGGTGTCACTTTCATGATTTCATTTCTATAATTTTGGTGCAATTCTGTACTGTCTTCAGAGTTACTTTTAGTGGCACCCCATGCTCTCTGCAGAATTGATTTATTTTAACCAATGTCATTTACATAATTAATATTAGTTAACATAATCTAACACTGTCCATGAAAACACAAACACAGTAGCAGTATGGCAGGTGGGGAGATTGAATCAATGTAGAGGATAAATCAAGCAAGTCCAGCAGGGAGAGCAGACAGATGCAGATTAGGGAGCATGGGAGGGCTGGCAGGCTCAACTTTAATACAAGGAGCCTCACAAGTAAGTCAGATGAGCTTGGATCATGGATCAACACATGGAATTACAATATTATTGCAATCACAGAGAAGTGGTTGAGTGAAGGACAAGTTTGGCAGCTTAATGTTCTGGGCAATAGAAGTTTCAGGCGTTATAGAGGGGGATGCAAAAGAGGAGGGGGAGTTGCACTGCTGATTAGGGAGACCATCACAGCTGTATGTGGGGAGGATATCCTGGAGAGATTGTCCAAACAGGCCAAACAGCTAGAACTTAGAAATAAGAGGGGGTGATTACTTTGCTGGGGTTACACTACAGGCCTCCCAATTGTCAGCAGGAACAGATATGTAAGCAAATAGCAGAAAGATGTAAAAACAGTACGATTACAGTAGGGTCAAGACCATTCTTGAGACAATATGTGGAAAGTCCTACCAGAAAAAGGGCTGCATTTGACCTCATTTTAGGAAATGAAACTGGGCAGGTGGTGGAAGTGTTTGTCTGGGTCAGTTTAGAAACAGTGACTATAATCCTAAAAGTTTCAACGTAGTTAAGGATAAGGTTGGTCCTCAAGTTAAGGTCCTAAATTGGGGGAAGTGTCATAGAGGACCTAGCAAAAGTAGATTGCTTGCAGATGAAACAACATCTGACTCGTGGGAGTCTTTTAAAATAAAGTTAGCAAAAGTTCAGGAACAGCATGTTCCAGTAAGCCTGAAAGGTGGTTTGATCAGGAAAAAAAAGGAAACATTTTCCACATATTGGCAACTTGAGGAATATAATGGGGGTAGCAGAGTACCTAAGAAGAAAATAAGGAGGGCAAAAAGAAGTCATGAAATATTTTTTGGGAGGTAAGATTAAGGAGAATACTAAGTCATTCTATAAGTAGCACAAGCAAGAGGGTGGCTAGAGAAAGAGTGCATCCCCTTAGAGCCCAAAGGAGTAATCTATCCGTGAAATGAGGGGATGTGGGTGATGTCCTAAATGAATACTTCTCGTCCATAGTCAGCAAAGAGAAGGATGTGGAGGGCAGTGAATTCGGGGAGGGATATATTGATTGTCCAAACCACATAGGTATTAAGAAGGTGAAAGTGTTTGATGTCTTTGAACACAAAAAGGTGAATAAATATCCAGGGCCGGATGAGATCTATCATGGGTTGTAATAGTGTTAGTTTATTATTGTCACTTGAATTGAGATACAGTAAAAAAAATTTTCCTGCATACCATTCATACAGATCAATTCATTACACAGTGCATTGAGGTAGTACAGAGTAAAAACAATAACAGAATTCAGAGTAAACTGTCACAGCTACAGACGAAGTGCAGTGTAGGTAGACAATAAGGTGCAAGATCATAACAAGGTAGATTGTGAGGTCAAGAGTCCAGTAGTCTTATAAAAGTGGGATAGAAGTTGTCCTTAAGACTGGTGATATGTGCCCTCAGGCTCCTGTATCTTCTGCCTGATGGGAGAGGGAAGAAGAGAGAATGTCTGGATGGGTGAAGTCTTTGATTATGCTGGCTGCTTCACCAAGGCAGTGAGAAGTATAGACAGAGTCTATGGAGGGGAGGCTGGTTTCAATGATGTGCTGGGCTGTGTCCACAACTCTCTGCAGTTTCTTGTGATCACAGGCAGAGCAGTTGCCATACTAAGCCATGATGTATCCAGATAGGATGCATTCTATGGTGGATCGATAAAAGTTGGTGAGTGTCAAAGGGGACGTGCCAAATTTCTTTAGCCTCTTGAGGAAGTAGAGGTGCTGGTGAGCTTTCTTGGTCATGACGTCTACGTGGTTAGACCAGGACAGGCTATTGGTGATGTTCACTCTTAGGAACTTGAAGCTCTCAACCCTCTCGACCTCAGCACTGTTGATGTGGACAGGTGCATGTACACCGCTTCCTTTCCTGAAGTCAATGACCAACTCTTTTGTTTTGCTGACATTGAGGGAAAGGTTGTTGTCATGACACCATGTCACTAAGCTCTCTATCTCCTTCCTGTACTCCGACATCATTATTTGAGATACGGCCCACTACAGTGGTATATATCTGCAAACTTGTAGATGGAGTTAGAGCAGAATCTGACCACACAGTCATGAGTATATAGGGAGTAGAGTAGGGGGCTGAGGATGCAGCCTTGTGGGGCACCAGTGTTGAGAATGATCATGCCGGAGGTTTTGCTGCCTATCCTCACTGATTGTAGTCTGTTGGTCAGAAAGTCAAGGATCCAATTGCAGAGGGAGGTGTTGAATCCCAGGACTCAGAGTTTGTTGATGAGTTTGCTTGGAATTATAGTATTGAAGGCAGAGCTGTAGTCAATAAACAATAGTCTAACGTAAGGGTCTTTGCTATCCAGATGCTCCAGAGATGAGTGTAGAGCCAGGGAGATGGTGTCTGCCGTAGACATGTTTCGTCGGTAGGTGAATTGCAGTGGGTTGAGGTTTTCCGGGAGGCTGGAGGTTTTCTGGGAATGCATGCCATGACTAGCCTCTCAAAGCACTTTATGATGATGGATGTCAGAGCCACCGGGTGGTAGTCATTAAGGTATGTTACCTTGCTTTTCTTAGGTACCGGGATGATAGTGGTCTTCTTAAAGCAGGTGGGAACCTGAGATTGAAGCAGGGAGAGGTTAAATACAGTATGTCTGCAAATATCCCCACCAGCTGATCAACACAATATCTGAGGACATGGCGAGGGACACCATCTGGGCCAGATGCTTTCCACGGGTTCACTCTTCGGAAGACTGATCTTACGTCCTCAATGGTGACCACGGGTTTAGGTGCATTGGAAGCTGTCAGGATGGGTGGTGACAAACCAATTCAAAATGTGCATAGAATGCATTAAGTTTATCAGGAAGGGATGCGCTGTTGTCGGCGATGCTGCCCAACTTTGTTTTGTAGCCTGCTATAGCATGTAAGCCCTGCCACAACAGACGGCTGGTCTGGGACTCAATTTTGGATGGTATTGTCTGGAAAACAAGGGAAGAGATTACTGGGGCCCGATGGAGATTTTTGCATCTTCATTGGCCACAAGTAAGGTACCAGAGGATTTGGAGGATATCTAATGTTTTTCCTTTATTTAAGAAGGACAGCAAGGATAAGCCTAGTACTATAGGTTGGTGAACTTTACATCAGTGATAGAGAAATTTTTTGAGAAAATTATGAAGGACAGGAATTATGTGCATTTGGATTAAGGATTGTCAGCATGGATTGTAAAGGGGAAATCATTTCTCACTAAGATTTTTGATGAGGGTAGCAAGTGAGATTAATGAAGGCAGGGCGTTAGAAGTTGTCTATGTGGATTTCATTAGGACATTTGACAAGGTCCTACATGGTAGGCTGGTCCAGTAGGTTAAGACACATGGGATCCACGGCTCGACGGCTAACTGGATTCCAAAACTGGCTTGGTGACAGGAGGCAGTGGGTTGTAGTGGAATGATGGATTGGATATGAATATAGGGTATATGATGAATAAATTTGTGGATGACATGATAGTTGATGGTGTGGTGCATAATGAAGAAGGTTACCTCAGTCTATGGCTGGATATGGATCAGTTGAAAAGTAGGGCTGTGAATTGACAGAAAGAATATAATCCTGATGCATTTTGGGAAGTTAAATAGGGGTAGGACGTAAATGGGACAGTAAATGATAGAACACTAAAGAATGTTAATGAACACAAGATCACAAGATCACAAGATAAGGGAGCAGAAGCAGGCCATTCGGCCCATCGAGTCTGCTCCAAGGAAAAGGGAAAAGAAATGGGGTGGGAAAAAAGAGAGAGAAAAAAAAACTATTCTAATCCCATTTGCCAGCCTTATCCCCATATCCCTTGATACCCTGACTATTTAGATATCTGTCTATCTCCTCCTTGAATACCCCCACTGATCTGGCCTCCACTGCTGTGCGTGGCAAGGAGTTCCACAATTTCACCACCCTCTGGGTAAAGAAACTTCTCCTCATCTCTGTCTTGAAACTGTACCCTCTAATTCTAAGATTGTGCCCTCTGGTCCTGGACACGCCCACCAAGGGAAACAGCCTAGCCACATCTACTCTATCCTTACCTGTCAACATTTTAAATGTCGCTACGAGGTCCCCTCTCATCCTTCTGTACTCCAGCGAGTACAGTCCAAGAGCCGACAAACGCTCATCATACTTAAGCCCTTTCATTCCTGGAATCATTCTCGTAAATCTCCTCTGAACCCTCTCCAACGTCAGCACATCCTTCCTAAGATGCGGGGCCCAAAACTGCGCACAGTATTCCAAATGAGGCCTCACTAGCGCCGCGTAGAGCCTCATCAACACGTCCCTACTTTTATACACTATACCTCTCGAGATGAATGCCAACATAGCATTCGCTTTCTTAACCACCGATCCAACCTGGTGGTTAACTTTTAAGGTATCTTGTACGAGTACCCCCAAGTCCCTTTGTACTACCGCACTATCAATCTTCTCTCCTTCTAGATAATAATCTACCCGCTTATTTCTACTTCCAAAGTGTACAACTGCACATTTCTCAACATTGAATCTCATCTGCCATTTCCTTGCCCATTCTCCTAAACTGTCTAGGTCCCTCTGCATTCTTTCTATTTCCTCTATGCTCCCTACTCCTCCACTTATCTTGGTGTCATCCGCAAACTTAGCCACACAACCATTTATTCCATCATCCAAATCATTGATGTACAAGGTAAAAAGGAGAGGCCCCAACACCGACCCTTGCGGTACACCACTAGTAACCGGTAACCAACCAGAACGAGATCCTTTTATTTCCACCCTTTGCTTCCTGCCAACCAGCCAATTCTCCACCCATTTTGCTACCCTGCCCATAATTCCATGACCTCTCATCTTATTAATCAGTCTCTTGTGAGGCACCTTATCGAAGGCCTTTTGAAAGTCTAAATACACAACATCTACCGCCTCTCCCTTATCCACCCTACCTGTGATTTCTTCAAAAAACTCCAATAGGTTGGTCAGACAGGACCTCCCCTTCACAAAACCATGTTGACTAGGTCCTATCTTGCCTTGCGCCTCTAGGTATTCGGTAACCTCCTCCTTGAGGATAGACTCCAATAATTTTCCCACCACTGACGTCAGACTAATAGGTCTGTAATTGCCTTTGTGCTGCCTCCCACCTTTCTTATACAACGGAACTACATTTGCTACCCTCCAGTCCTCCGGAACCATGCCAGAATCTATCGATTCCTGAAAAATAATCGCCAACGCCTCCGCTATCTCCACAGCCACCTCCTTCAGAACCCGGGGATGCACCTCATCCGGTCCGGGAGACTTATCAGCCTTAAGCCCCTTTAGTTTTCCAAGCACCTTCTCCCTATTAATCTCAATTGAACTCAGCTCCAATTCGTGAGACTCCTGACTAATGGGCACATTGCTTATGTCCTCCACGGTGAAGACCGATGCAAAATATTCATTCAATTCCCTTGCCATCTCACTATCATCCATTATAATACCTCCTGCACCGTTATCAATTGGTCCTATGTCAACCCGTGTCTCTCTTTTATTCCTTATGTATTTAAAAATCTCTTAGAATCCTTCCGAATGTTGTCCGCCAGCTTCCTTTCGTAACTCATCTTTGCTTTCCTAATGACCTTCTTAGTTTCTCTCTGCAGATTTTTAAAATCGTTCCAATCTTCTGTTTTCCCACTAATTTTTGCTACTTTGTACGCCGCCCCTTTTGCTTTTATTTTATCCTTCACCTCCCTCGTTATCCACATCTGTGCCTTTTTTCCATTCAAAACCTTCTTTTCTCTTGGAATATATCTGTCCTGCATTGTCCTTATTTCCTGTAGAAATTTCTTCCATTTTTCCTCTGCCGTCCCTTCAGCTAACTTACTCCTCCAATCAATTTGGGCCAACTCATCTCTCATACCTTTGTAATTTCCCTTATTCCACTGAAATATCGATACACCAGTTATCAGCTTCTCCTTCTCAAACTTGAAACTAAACTCAATCATATTGTGATCACTTGTTCCCAGTGGTTCCTTTACCTTTAGTTCCCTAATCACCTCGGGCTCACTACACAGTACCCAATCCAAAACAGCCGATCCCCTGGTGGGCTCCTCAATAAGTTGCTCCAGAAAAACATCCCTTAGACATTCCACAAACTCACTCTCCTGAGTACTACCACCTTGCTGCATTTCCCAGTCCACCTTCATGTTAAAATCCCCCATAATTATCTTCACATTGTCACTCTGACATGCTTTTTCTATCTCAATCTGCAACTTATGGTCCACTTCCTGACTGCTGTTTGGGGGCCTATAAATGACTGCTATTATTGTTCTTTTACCCTTGCTATTTCTCAGCTCCACCCATAAGGATTCCACCTCCTCTGACCCAATGTCCTTCCTTTCTATTGATTTTATATCGCTACTAACCATCATGGCCACACCTCCCCCTCTGCCTACCCTCCTATCCTTCCTATATACTGTATACCCCTTGACATTCAGTTCCCAATCACATCCATCATGAAGCCACGACTCAGTGATTGCAACGATGTCATATTTATTAACCTGTAGTTGTGCCACTAGGTCATCTACTTTATTCCTGATGCTACGTGCATTTAAATATAGTATGTTTAGACTGGTATCTGTTATTGATTTTATTGTACCTCTATTGATCAGCAGATTATCCTGACTTTCTACCTGTCCATCCTTCTTACTATCTTCGCTACCTACTATCTTAGACATGTTCGTGTAGACCTCATCCCCTATCCTAACATTCGGTATCCGAACATCCTCATCCCCGATCCTAACATTCTGTATCCTAACATCCGGATTTGTTGTACTTCTATTATTCAGTAAATTATCCTGACTTATCACCTGCCTGTCATTCTTGCCATCCTCAATGGATTCGTTTCTATACACTTTCTCCCTCACCTTAGCATCTTGTAACCTAGCATCCTGGTTACCATCCCCCTGCCAGATCAGTTTAAACCCTCCCCTACAACTAAATTAAACATTCCCGCCAGGATATTGGACCCTTTGGAGTTTAGATGCAACCCATCCTTAGCAAATAGGTCTTGCCTCCCCCAAAAAAGGTCCCAGGTATCCAAGAATCTGAAGCCCTGCCCCTTGCACCAGTCACTCAGCCACGCATTTAACTGCCAGAGCTTTCTATTCTTCCTGTCATTGATACGCGACACGGGTAGTAGTCCTGAGATTACTACCCTTGAGGTCCTACTTTTCAACCTTCTCCCTAATGCCTTGTATTCCTCCTTCAGGACCTCTTCTCTTTTCCTACCTACATCATTGGTACCTACATGTACAAGATTTCTGGCTGCTCACCCTCCCCCCTCAGAATATTCTCGACACGGTCTGTGATATCCCGTACCCTGGCACCAGGGAGGCAACACACCATCCGAGACTCATTATCGCTATCGCAGAATCTCCTATCCGTACCCCTTACTATCGAATCCCCAATAACCACTGCATGTCTCTTCCTCTGCTGGACCACAGTATCAGACACGGTGCCAAGGTCCTGGCTGCTGAGGTCTTCCTCTATGAAGTCATCCTCTCCAACCGAATCTAAAATGAGATATCGGTTTTTGAGGGGGACTGCCACTGAGGTGCTGTCTACATAATCTTTATAACTCCTATCTATCTCCTGCTCGCTCTCCCTAACCAAACGAAGGTCATCCAGCTGCTGCTCCAGACTCTCAATCCGTTCCTTGAGGAGCCGCATCTCGGTGCACTTTGCGCAGATGTAGTTATCAGGGAGTCTGGTCGTCTCCCAGGGGCCCCACATCTGACACTCCAAACACAACACTAATCCCAGATGCATACTGCTGAATATCACTGAGCTCAACACTAAACTAAACTAAACTAATAACTCACCCCTCTCTATAATCTCGCCTCTTTCCCGCTCTCGCCGAAGCCCGTTGAGCCAAAGCCGAACCCACTCTGCTCCCTCTCACTCAGCTGCCCGCTCCGACGCTGCCCGCTAGATATGCTCGTCTGCTTTTTAAATCGCCCGCGCGCTTCCGGGTGACGTCACGCGCCTGCGCAGTCACTCGCCGCTGTCCCGAACGCTAGAAAGAGAAAAAAAAAAACCTCGTTATTTTCCGGCAATCTCCGCTCTCTCGTCGCTGGAAAAGCAAAGCATTCCGTGAGTTATTACAGCATCTACATTCATCTACATGTTCCAATTGGTTTCTGCTCCTACTTGACTTGGTGCACAGTTCTCCTCAACTGCAATTGATGATGTTTGCTGCAAATGGCTCGCATTTTCCATCAGACTTGAAGCAAGGCAGACACTTCCCACAACTTTGGGTTTGAAAGTAGCAACAGCAGGTCAATAGGGTGGTGAAGGAGGCATATGGCATGTTTGCCTTCATAGGTGAGGGCATGGGATATTAAAGTTGGGATGTTAAGTTGCAACTTTGCAGAACACTGGGTAGGCCACGCTTGGAGTATTGTGTGCAGTTCTGGTTGCTGCATCATGGAAAGGATGTGATTGTGCTGAGTGCCTGGATTGGAGGATTTCAGTTATGGGGAGAGATTGGATAGGCTGGGCCAGTTTTCCCTTCAGCAAAGTAGGCTGGGGGGTTTACCTGACAGAAGTATATAAGCTTATATGAGGCATACATGGGGTAGATAATCAGAATCTTTCTCGCATGGTAGGAATATCAAAAAGAAGAAGGCATTTTAAAGGGGATTTGAGAAGAAAGCTCTTTACACAGAGTGGTTGATATCTGGAACTCGCTGCCAGAGGAAGTGACGGATCAAGTACAATCAGATGCAATTGGTCCATTAAAGACACATTCAGCCAGATACTTAAAAAGGCAAGGCAAATGGTCCTAATGAAGGCAGCTGGGGTTAGTGTCAGTGGACAAAAAGGTCAGCATGAATGCACGGGGCTGAAGAGCCCATTTCTGTGTTGTACAACTCTATGACTAGTTCTGGTGCCACACTATAGGAAGAGTGTGACAGAGTGAGAAAGGATGCAGAGGAGATTCACCAGGATTTTGCCTGGATTGAGCAGTTCTGTTTTGAGGATAGACTGGAGAGGCTGGGTCTGTTTTTCCTGGAGCAGAGGAGGTTCAGAGGCTTCATGATTCAGTTATATAAAATTATGAAGGATATAAATAGGGTAGACTGCAGGAATCTTTTCCTCTTATCAGAGATGAATAAAATTAGATTTTGGGTAAGGGGGTAACAGATTGAGGTGATTTGAGGAGGAATCTTTACCCCCAGTGAGTGGTGAGTACCTGAATGCACTGCCAGAAAGAGTGGTGGAAGCAGAGTCACTGACAAAACTTAAGATGTATCTAGATGAGCAACTAACCTGGACATTGTCGGCTCTGGGCCAAGTGCTAGAAGATGGGATGGGTGTCATTGGTCAGCGTGGACACAGTGGGCTGAATGGCCTGTTTCCATACTCTATGACCCTGGCTGTCAAAGGTATTTCTACTGTTTGGAAATAATCTTACATTGGTAAACATTCAACTATACTTGGCACCCATTGAAAAGGAAAAATAATGCTTTTTAAATGGTCATATTAACCTAACGCCTGTTCTCACCCATTCCTTTGCATGGATCCTGTTACATATAGCCAGGTTTAACTTGGTGCAGGATCACGGGGCAGATCGCCCAGCATGAGAGCTAGAAAGCCTGTGAAAACTTCTGCTGCCCACTTGGGCACTTTGAGGAATCCACTGCTCCAGCACGGGCTGTGGCAGCATTGGTGGTTGGGTGGAAGATGCCACCACCAGATTAGCCATTTGCCAGTAATGGACAGCAAGAATCTCCAGGAGAAAGTTGTGTGGGCCTGAGTATTTGTGCTAACATCGGATTGGAAGATCTAGTTCACTAATCAGTCCTTAATTTGAAAATCAGGTGTAGGCTAACAGCCTTGAAATTACTGACAGTTGTGTTACTTTTTAATGTATTAATATAACAATATTTCAGTTTTTTAGCAGGCAAATGAGACTAGTTTAGATGGGAATCTTGGTCAGCATGGCCCAGTTGGGCCAAAGAACCTGTTTCCATGCTCTATGATTTTATGACTGTATAATATTTCAATTTTGTGAGATGTTTAATATTATTTTGATCGCTTTATACTGCTATTTATTGTTGGCAAACATGATTTACATCAATGAGCTCTACATTCTTCACAGAGGATTACAGTCTTATAATAGGATAACATCTGTCTCATCAATGTAACATGTTTATGAATAAATAATCTGTGTGGTATTCTAAAACTCTACAATTGGTATATATCACCAATCATTGCACACATGCTTTGGAACAGAAGTAATCACACTACTGCTGCTGTTTTAGCAAATGCATCACTGTTGCATTATCCAATTTGTATAATCTGCTTTCATGAAACCAACTATTGTACTAATGGATCTTAAATGTCGTGGGACTCACTTAATGATTTATAATACATTTTTAGTGATATAAAGCTATATAGTACTATTTTGTGACATGACACATTGGAAGACAAACCATGCCAGCGTTAGATCAACCTTGATATTGCAATTGCAGTTACACCAGAGGTCACATTGCTAATGGTTAGAATCCAGGCTTTTAAACAGCTGTAAGGTTAAAGTAAAAGGCACATAATAATAGAAAAAATTGAGTGGCAGCACAAGAGTCAGCACGAAAGTCATTGTGATGGCTCTAGGCAACCACGACAGCCTTGAAACTCAAATCATTACATTTTTCATTAAAGTGGTGCAATTCATCTCTTGACTGTGCACATTGAACTGAGGCACTGATGTCAGCAGTATAATGATATGGATTCTGCAAAGGGAAACCAATTTATTTCTTATAATAGCCCAATCAAAGATTTATATTTTCGGGGCATTGGGAGTCATTTAGAGAGTTAGTTTTAAAATTCTAAACACACATGCAGAAAACCATGTTTTAATTTAGTCTAATTAAATGCAGTAAGATATCATATTTTAGTGAGTTTTGTATCAAATTTCCATTTTGGTTTATATTTTGATGAATCATGAAAATGATGAGTTTCTGTTGTTTGGAGTCTTGTGCCTGAACTTTCCACTAGGAATGTGCTCTTATTCAAGTGGTCTTGAGCTTTGCTCAAGAGACCTGGGTTGGCCAGAAAACTTATAACCTACCTCCCCAATTCAGAAGACAGTTCTTTCATTAATGACATCACCCCCTCCATATAATTGGAGTACATCACTTCTGAAGAATTTGTTCAGAAACACACATTAGTGAAATTGGTAAATTGGTTTATTATTATCACATGTACCTAGGTACAGTGAAAAACTTTGTTTTGCATGCAGATCATTTCATTATAACAGTGCATTCAGGTAGTACAAGGGAAAACAATAACATACAGAATATAGTATTACAGTTACAGTGAAAGTGCAATACAGGCAGACACTAAGGTGCAAGGCCATAATGAGGTAGATTGAGAGGTCAAGAGTGCATCTTATCGTACTAGAGGACTGTTCAATAGTCTTATAATGGGGATACAAGCTGTCCTTGAACCTTCTTCTAGTAAAATTATTTCACCAAGTCAAGATGGAAAAGATTGCAATGAAAACATTTGCTAAAGGTTTACCCTGGAAATCTTGAGACCCACTACACAATATTAGAGCTGTTCAGTAGAGCAGTTAGAGACACAACCTGGCATTACTTTGAAAATATTCTATAATATATCATTGCAGCAAAAACTGAATAAGTGAGAACATGATATTTTTGCCCCACAGCATGAGTTTAGCAGCTATTTTAGTTTTTGTTCTCATCATGCCATAAACAGCATGTTACACAACCCTGATGCTGTTAATTCTATTGTTGAGAATTTCTTGCTACCGTCATAACTTGAGGGAAATGTGACAAAGTTCCTGTTGATGCATGTTATATTCATGGAGGTGGACCTTCTAGCTTTGCAAGCATTTCTTTGTTTCTGAATACAGCTTCGTGTGCATCAATTCATCGTGTACATATATGTCTCCTGAACTTTTGCATTATAGAAATTTTCTGACATTTCCTTGATAATTTTTCTTGAATAATATTTTTTCAATAAGATAGTACCGTCTAACACCATTCACATTATCCTCCATCTGAATTTGAATGTGCTGTTCTTTTTGTGATCTTTCTTGGACTATAAAAAAATATCATCACTCCATTGTAATGTAGTCCTCATTAAAACTTGTTGAAAATTGTCAATTAAATGTGACTCTTGAAGTTGGCTTTGGGTCATTGTTCACTAATTGTACACTACATAACTGGACTAAGATTTATAATGGTTTTCTACGCCTAGTTGATTTAAGTGCTTGTCCAGACACTT
Organism: Pristis pectinata; assembly: GCF_009764475.1. NCBI lineage: Eukaryota > Metazoa > Chordata > Chondrichthyes > Rhinopristiformes > Pristidae > Pristis > Pristis pectinata. The sequence continues at coordinate 64,873,474 of NC_067415.1, read as the reverse complement.
CTTAAATGCTCTCAGCGAATCTGCTTCTACCACTCCCTCAAGCATTGTATTCATGATACTCACCACTCTCTAAGTGAAAAAGATCCCTTTAGATACCCTCTAAATCACTTACCCCTTATCCTAAATCTATGTCCGCCTGCATTCTTCCCCATCTATACCCCTCAATTTTATATACCTCAATCATGTTTCCTCTTCACTTCCTCCACTTCGACAGGGAAAACAGACCTAACCTCTCCAGTCTCTCCTCATAATCGAACTGCTCAATCCAGGCAACATCCTGATGAATTTGCTCTGCACCCTCTCCAGGTCTGTCACACCTAGAGTGTGCTGACCAAAACTGCATGCAATACTCCAACTGAGGTAAGACTGAGGGTTTATAAAGTTGGAGCAAAACCAACCTGCTCTTCTATTCAATGCCCTGACGAATAAAGGCCAGTATTCCACATGTAAACTACATTATCTACCTGTGCTGCCACCTTCAATAATCTATCTACTTGTACTCCAAGGTTCCTCAATACTTCCAGAGACTCTACAATTCTTAGTGTATACCCTGGCCTCATTAGTATTCCCAAAATGCATCATCTCACATTTACAGTATCTTCTACTTCTCAGCCCATTTCTCCAACACATTGACATCACCCTGGAGCTTCAGACTACCCTGCACATTATGAACAACTCCACAAATCATCTAATGTGGTGACCAAGCTGTGATCAAACCAAGATTTCATATAATTATGCCATAACCTCTTCACCCTTATATTCTGCCCTGGCTAATGAAGTACTTCATTTGCCTTCTTTACCATCTTTTCTACCTGTGCTGCCACCTTTGGGAATCCTTGGCTTGTACACCAAGCCCCTCTGTTAATACTTCCCAGGGCCTACCATTCATCATTTGGATCATTACTACTGGGGAAACAGCTACTTACAATCTATATTAGAAGAGTGTATTGTATCCAATTTTGCTACAGTATGAAGCTGGGTGGGATTGTGAACCATGAGGAGGTTGTTAAAGAGTCTGCAAAGGGAAGTATACAGGTTAAGTGAGTGAACAGTGTGCCAGATATAATATGGAAAAATGTGAGGTTATTTATTTTAGAAGGAGGAATTAAAAAGCACGGAGTGGTTTAAAAAGTGCAAAACTAATAATTGTCTAAAAGGGGCTGTCAGATTATTGATTCAAGAAATGCAGGAAGTTAACATGGAGTATAGGGAACATTTAGGAAGGCAAATATGCAAGAGGACTGGAGTACAAGATTAAAGAGCCGAAAGCACAAGGAGCAGGAGTAGACCATCAGGCCCTTTAAGCCTGCTCAAGAATTCTTTAACACATAAAAATACGATACGGTGTGCTTTTTGGGTTAAAATGAGGAATGATGGAATTTGCACTTTTAATTGCGTATTAAAATCCTGGTAGGCCCAAAGTCACAATATGTGTTGGGAACTGTTATTTAAACAAGTGGAGTCACCTTGCTGCAACTTTTCTCTTGAGTGATAAGCATGCAATGGTATGGGCATTGGATGCCTCTAATAGCAATAGATCATGTTACCACTGGAGGTGTAACGAATGGAGGGACCATACTGCTCATGGCATCCCATGTAAAGAGGATCTCCTTTTCTTTGGCATCACAATCATTCTGCAAAAATAGAGGTAGAATTTCCACTGCTGGAGTTTCCCCAAGCAGTCCAGGTAGAGAGAGGCTCTTTAACTATTGCTGATATAAACTTCATCCTCCAGATACGGCCTCCTCCTGCTCTGGGGGTTAATGCTATTCATATTAGAGAACTTTAAGAGTGATGTTGGGTAGTTTTGTTCTCCATTGCTCTGGAAGGATATGTGTGCCTTGGATGCAGTGTAACAGAGCTTGATAAAATCATTTACTGAGGTGAGGTGGGTGTCCTATGAAGAACTGTTGCATAGAAAGAGCCTATACTCACTGGACTGTAAAGAAAGAATATTTATATAATTCTGAGAGATAGACTGAATGGGAGTGAAATCAGAAGAAATTACTTGGAGGGTTGAGAATATTTCCAATTCTCACACCAAATGGCTGTGAGTGCTCAGCATTCAAAGCTAAAACCAATTGATAACCAAGGGAATCAGAATTAGGCTTATTATCACTGACATATGCCATGACATTTGTTGTTTTGTGTCAGCAATACTGTGCAAGGCATAAAAATTATGATAAGTTACAAATAAATAAATAGATAGATAATGTGAAAGAGGAATAATGAGGTTGTGTTCATGGGTTCACGGACCATTCAGAAATCCAATGGTGGAGGGGAAGAAGCTGTTCCTAAAACATTGAGTGTGGGTCTTCAGGCTCTTGTAGCTCCTCCCTGATGGTAGTAATGAGAAGAGAGCATGTCCCGAATGGTGTTAATGATGGATGCTGCCTTCTTGAGGCACCGCCTCTTGAAGATATCCTCGATGATGTGGAGGGATGTGCCCATGACGGAGCTGGCTGAGTCTACAACCCTTTGCAGCCTGTTTCAATCCTGCACATTGGAGCCTTCATACCAGGTGGTGACGCAACCAGTCAGAGTGCTCTCCACCGTACATGTATAGAAATTTGCAAGAGTCTTTGGTGACATACCAAATTTCCTCAAACTCTTAATGAAATAGAGCCACTGATATGCCTTCTTCACGATCACATCAATGTTTTGGGTCCAGGACAGATCCTCTGAGATCTTGAACTTGAAGAGGAACTTGAAGCTGCTCACCCTTTCCACTGCTGACCCCTCAATGAGGACTGGTGTGTGTTCCCGACTTTCCCTTCCTGAAGTCCACAATCAATTCCTTGGTCTTGTTGATGCTGAGTATGAGGTTGTTGTTATGACACCATTCAACCATCAAGGACAGTGGGGAACAGATAGAAATGAGGACTTAGCGTAGAGGATTGACCGTAATCCTACTGAATGTTGCAACAGGTTTAAAAAAACACATAGCCCATTCCTGTAGAGAAATGTTGCAGAATAATTTGCTGGATTGCTCCTTTCCACAGTGGTACCCAGATATGCCTCAGTTTTCAACACATTATCGCAGTCTGTTCTAAAATAGAATTTGTCAGATTAGGTTTAAGTGTGAATTCCACAGCTCTGACATTGTGTGCAAGTTTTCCAACAGGCTTCCTAGTAGATTTGTTGAGTTTGCATACTTGTCTTTATCAGTAAGATGCTCTTAGGTCCTAACCCTAACCCTAAACCCAATGCATGGCCCTAACCCTAACCCACTTCTAACCAGAACCCAAAACAATCAGTTGTTTTTTGATATGGAGTGAATTCAGTAGGCTGAAAACTGGCAGTTGTGATCTAGACACTTCAGGAGGGAGCTCAATGAACTATCTAATGGACAATAATCTCATTTTTTATGAAATCGGTATATGATGCTCTATGAATGTAGAGGATGGCAATGTTATTCATTTGTTAGCTTTTCCAATAGCTTCTATCATTCATGACTATATGTAACAAGATCTCAAAGTTATAGTGTGATCCGCTTGTTGTAAAATCTCTCAGTTCTGTTTATTGCCATTGAACACATATATAAGGCTATGTCTTAACCTCCCCCAGGTTGGAACATCATAGTTAGGTCTGGTATTGTTTTTGGCATTTCCTTCTCTGTTCCTCAGATACAAAGTTATACCGCCATGCCTACCAGTGGTTCAGGATGTACCCAGGAATTGTAATGGAAGGGTCCAGTAAAATATGATTCTGTGAGTATAACTGCATCAGACCGTTGTTCGTTTAGTCTTTGGGACCATTCTCACGAGTTAGACCCCAATCCCCAAAAACTCATAAAGAGAGTTTTCCAAGGTAAAATGGGTGGGAACAACTTTATGTTTCCCAAATCCAACAGTGGGATCAGCCCTATTTTCACCTTACTCTGTCTTAATATCTGGGGTGGCATCTAAGATGGGAGAGAAGTCCCTTGGTTTGTCAAGTAAAGGCCTGACAGAGACCTCACTGAATTGTGTCTTACAATGTGCCAGACTCGCTCATCACAATCTATGAGTGTGTTTTGTTCCACTGACAGAACAGACACACCAGAAGAGATGGCACTTTGGTATACAGGTGGGAAGGTGTAGTCCTTGGAGTCCACAACATTGACTCCAGATCCCAGGAAGTCTCATGGCATCATTTAAACATGGGCAAAGTAGTCTCCTCCTGATACCATCTACCATACTTCCTTAACCGATGGATTGGTGCTCCTCCCTGCTGGAAGAAGCACTGAAAGTAGCACGGCTATAAAACGTACTTTGGTTGGGAAACTTCACTGTTCATATGCAAAGGAGGCTTGGTAGCATCAACAGTGACCAAGCTAGCCAAGTTCTAAAAGACATATTTGCCAGACTGAATCAATGATAGGTTGTGAGTAAACTAACATAATTTGCTTGTGGCAGATGTATCTGCCCATGAAAGCATTGACGGAAGTGATTACATAGCCCTCGAGACAAAATCCTGTCTCCACAACAAGAACACCCTCCATCGTGTTGTTTGATGCCACAATCATGCTAAATGGGACAGTCTCAGAACTGATCTGGCAGCTGAAAACTGGGCATTCGTGAGGTGCTGTGGACCATCAGTATTAGCAGTATAAATCAGAAAATCCGGCACTCTTGGGAATTTGATGGTGCTGGTCTGGCAGATTTTCCGGAATGTTCAACATCACTCCTATTAATAGACCAACGCATATTTAATTAATCTTTTCAGATGTTACACAGCAGTATAATAAGCTTTCCGGTGATCTAGGTGAGTTTAAAGGGAGCATGGGAAAGAAAGCCTAGTGAGTTTAGAGGGAGTGTGTGGAAGCGGTCCTGGTGAGTTTAAAGGGAGTGTGGGAATGAGCCTCCAGTGTGATTGAAAGGAATGTAGGAGTAGGGTCCCAGAGTGTTTAAAGGAAGTGTGAGAAACAAAACCCTGGAGTTTTGAACAGTAGGATCGTGGATTTTCAGTGCTTTACTGTACTACCACAATCTGTAACATCGTGGCCTGGCATATTACCTCACTCTTGTCCAATATTGTTAAACCAGGATATCAGTTCTGGTGCAATGAGGAGTGAGGAAATGCATGCCAGGAGCAGAACCAGGTGTACCTAAAAAATTCTGCCTAGAGAAGCTGCAAATCAGGACTATGTGCATGCTAAAGAGCAAAAACAGGGAACAATAGAGAGAAATAAGTGATCTTCTAACCATTCAATCAGAACAAAACTCTGCAGTCCCACCAGATCTAGCCATGAATGGTAGTGGTTAATTAAGCAGCTAACAAAAAGATGAGACTCCAAGACTATCCCCTTTCTCAATAAGACACAAAGCTAAAGTACATGCAACCATTTAGCCAGAAATACTGAATGAATTATCCATTCAGACTTTAGTCTTGAGAACCCCACCATCACAGGACCCAGTCCTTAGCCAATTTGATGAACTCAATGTAATATAAAGGGACAGCTGAAAACATGGATATAGCTAGGACGAAAGAACATCCCAGTGTAGTGGTGAAGAACTGCGCTACAGAACTAGATGATTTGGAAATATATTGCTTAGCCTTCTTTGTGCTGAGTTGAAATCCTGGAATTCACTTCCCAACAGCACAGTGAGAGTACCTTTATCAGAGGGACTGCAGCAGTTCAAGAAGGCAGTTCATTATCACCTTTTCAAGGGTAATTAGGAATGGACAATAAATTCTGGTCTTGCCAGTGGTGTCCATATCCTAAAAATTGAATAAGTAAAAACAATTAGTGTTTTTTATGGAATGGCAATAAAGTGCCAGTGAAAGATCTGTGAGTCTGAACACACTTAGGCCAGACTGGGTAAAGTTGACAGATTTCGAGAAGGACATTAGATAACTATGTGAATTTTTACGACCATTTGGTTGTTTTATGATCACCTTTACTGAGACGAATCTTCTATTCTACTTGAGTCCAAATTATTTGATTAATTGGACTTAAATTTTGTGGTGAGATTTGGTAAATTGGTAAATTCGTTCATTATTGTCACATATACCGAGGTACAGTGAAAAACTTTGTTTTGCATGCCATCCATACAAATAATTGCAACCGTGCATTGAGGTAGTATAAGGAAAAGCAATAACAGAATGCAGAATAAAGTGTTACAGTTACAGAGAAAGTGCAGTGCAGGCAGACAATAAAGTGCAAGGCCATGTTGAGGTAGATTGTGAGGTCAAGAGTTCACCTTATCGTACAAGGGGACTGTTCAATAGTCTTATAACAGCAGGATAGAAGCTGTCCTTGAGCCTGGTGGTATGTGCTTTCAGACTTCTGTATCTTCTGCTCGATGGGAGGGGGAGAAGAGAGAATGTCTGGGGTGGGTGGGGTATTTGATTATGTTGGCTGCTTTACCAAGGCAGCAAGAAGTGTAGACAGAGCTATATAGTGCATAGCCAACAGAGGTACAGTGTAGCAGTCAGTAGCAGCTGCCTGGAATGTTCCAGAAGCCAAATAGTTGAAAGTTACTTTGACCTTGACTTCATCACATCCAGACAAGGGAATGTGAATGGAATGTCACAGATCTCCGTTACTATGGCCTTTCAGAGCATAACCCTCAAACACATCACTCATCAGAGAGGTACAACTTTGCACCTCTAAAGATCCTCCAGGAATAAGGTTTTAATTCATGGACAGTTTTGTCCCCAACAGTCCTGAGTCACCTACTTCCAGTGCCGCTAGTGGTATTTCCACTGAAGGACCCTTTGAATAAAATGCTCAGTAGTTTAAAGATGCAACTGATGCTCTCTGCCAGGTGGAGCACTTGCTAGGGATTGTGGGAGATGTTTCAGCAATCTTCAGACAGCAATGGAGCTGTCTTGAGATGTGTCCTGATGTCAGCATACTGGTCCTTTAGTACATGACTAAATGAATAATGCAATATGTTGCACATCTTGCTTTCCTGTTATTGGTCTCTGATGGTTATTTCCTGAAGATTTGAGCTCCAATTTATGTAAGGAGAGGTTCACACCTCGATTGCACCATGACTAACATTATTAGGTGTACTTCTGAGGCTGGGAAAATGTCAGGCGCATTAACGTAGAAAGGTACTGGAAGTGCCTGGTACAATTTTGCAATTGAAGCGATTTCACCTGAAAACGATCGCTAACTTAATTTACTCCAGATGAAATCGATTTTGGATTGCTTAGCATGTCAAAGACAATATCCAAATCCAATTTCTCAACAAAAATGTTTTTTAACACTTTCGGTTCTTCCCTCCAAATGAATTTGAATTTACCACTCAGCATTGCCCAGGGAAGAAGAGATTTGTATTTCTGTATGTAATTAGAAAGAGTTTTGTGAAATTACTAAAACTGATTCAGTAATTTTCCTTGCTAGTTATTGGGCAGTCAAATGATACTGCTGAGCGGATAATGGATCTGCCACTAACAAGATCACAGAGTGTGTGTTTGGCAATCATGGATGTGAACATGTGCAGGTAATCCAGGTATCTATGCAGAATCAGACACAATGTGCCGGTTAGTCAGGAGTCTCATGAAATGGAACTGAGTTCAGTTAAGATTACTAGGGAGAAGGTGCTAGGAAAACTAAATGGGCTAGAGACTGATAAGTCTCCCGGACCGGATGAGGTGCATCCCCGGGTTCTGAAGGAGGTGGCTTTAAAGATAGCGGAGGCATTAGCGATAATTTTCCAGGAATCGATAGATTCCGGCATGGTTCTGGAGGACTGGAGGGTCGCAAATGTAGTTCCGTTGTATAAGAAAGGTGGGAGGCAGCATAAAGGAAATTACAGACCTATTAGTCTGACGTCAGTGGCGGGAAAATTATTGGAATCTATCCTCAAGGATGGGGTTACGGAATACCTAGAGGCGCAAGGCAAGATATGTCCTGGCCAACATGGTTTTGTGAAGGGAAGATCCTGCTTGACCAACCTATTGGAGTTTTTTGAAGAAATCACAGGTAGGGTGGATAAGGGAGAGGCAGTGGATGTTGTGTATTTAGACTTTCAAAAGGCCTTCGATAAGGTGCCTCATAAGAGACTGATTAATAAGATGAGAGGTCATGGAATTACGGGTAGGATAGCAGAATGGGTGGAGCATTGGCTGGTTGGCAGGAAGCAAAGAGTGGAAATAAAAGGATCTTGTTCTGGTTGGTTACCGGTTACTAGTGGTGTGCCACAGGGGTCGGTGTTGGGACCACTCCTTTTTACCTTGTACATCAACGATTTGGATAATGGAATAAATGGTTTCGTGGCTAAGTTTGCAGATGACACCAAGATAGGTGGAGGAGTAGGGAGTATTGAGGAGATAGGAAGGTTGCAGAGGGACCTAGACAGTTTAGGAGAATGGGCACGGAAATGGCAGATGAGATTCAATGTTGAGAAATGTGCAGTTGTACACTTTGGAAGCAGAAATAAGCGTGCAGATTATTATCTAGAAGGAGAGAAAATTCAAAGTACGGAAGTACAAAGGGACTTGGGGGTACTCGTGCAGGATACCTTAAAGGTTAACCACCAGGTCGGATCAGTGGTAAAGAAAGTGAATACTATGTTGGCATTCATTTCGAGAGGTATAGTGTATAAAAGTAAGGAAGTGTTGATGAGGCTCTACGGGGCACTAGTGAGGCCTCATTTGAAATATTGTGTGCAGTTTTGGGCCCCACATCTTAGGAAGGATGTGCTGATGTTGGAGAGGGTTCAGAGGAGATTTACGAGGATGATTCCAGGAATGAAAGGGCTTACGTATGATGAGCGTTTGTCGGCTCTTGGACTGTACTCACTGGAGTACAGAAGAATGAGAGGGGACCTCATAGCGACATTTAAAATGTTGATAGGAAAGGACAGAGTAGATGTGGCTAGGCTGTTTCCCTTGGTGGTGAGTCCAAGACCAGAGGGCACAATCTTAGAATTAGAGGGCACAGTTTCAAAACAGAGATGAGGAGAAATTTCTTTAGCCAGAGGGTGGTGAATTTGTGGAACTCCTTGCCACGTACAGCAGTGGAGGCCAGATCAGTGGGGGCATTCAAAGAGGAGATAGGTAGATATATAAATAGTCAGGGTATCAAGGGATATGGGGATAAGGCCGGAAATTGGGATTAGAATAGGTTTTTTTGTCTCCCCATTCCCCATTTCTTTTTCCCTTTTCCTTGGAGCAGATTCGATGGGCTGAATGGCCTGCTTCTGCTCCCTTGTCTTGTGATCTTGTGATCAATAGGAAGTTAGAGTTGCAGTGGGAGTGATGACGGGAAAGGGGACATTCAGATATCATGCTGTTAGCATAAAAGAAAATGTCTAACGCAGACATCTCATTAGCATTTTTCTGGTTTGATGCCCAATGGATACTAATGAACATGGTATTGTCCTGCATGATGTGCTATAGAGTCAGAAACATGTACCATGGAAGCAGGCCCTTAGGCCCACCAAGTCCACACTGACCTTCAACCATCCACTTACAATACATTAATCCCACTTTTTGTTCTCCCCACATTCCCATCAATCTCCCACAGATAATACTGCTCACTTACACATGAGGGGCAATTTCATGACCAATTTACCTGCCAAACCACAGATCCTTGGGATGTGGGAAGAAGCTAGAGCATCAAGAGGAATCCCACAATATCACAGGGAAAAAGTGCAAATTCCACACAGGCAACACCTGAGGTCGGGATTGAACTGTGGCCTCTGGTACTATGAGGCAACAGCTCAATTAGCAAAGCAACCAAAGAAGGGTAATCACCCTCTAACAGGCTGCATGTTAACATCACTGCCTTTAAAATGCTGCTGAGGAGAGTGAGGTGTCACAGAGGCATGCATTTCCTCAGCAGCAGAGGAAGAAACTGTTTTAGAGTCATCGGGTTGTGCAGCACAGAAACGAGGCCTGCAGCCCATCACATCCACACCAGCCTTTTTGCCCATCTACACTAATCCCACTTGTCTGCAAACAGAAGGCATGCGTGCATTTAAGCAGCAGCAGCCTGGTTACATATTTATAAATATAGTGCAGGAAGCACTTTAATGACTTAACCAGAATGAGCTTCGATGTGCTCCCAGGTAAGAAGAGTCAAGGTTCTGAGAGTCATCCTGGATGTACTTTCTTAATTGTGATTTTCCACAGGCCAAGGATGCCCACGAGTTGTTAAAGATGTTACATTCTTTTCATGGGCCTTGAGAATGTCCTTGAAGTCCTTCCTCTGTTGTGCTGTGATTGAACTTGGAGTAGAGTGCCTGTTTCAAGAGTCCAGAGTCAGGCATGCTAGCAACATGGCGTGCACATTGGAGCTGGCCAAAATGCAATTCATGCCTCAATGTTCAGAATGTTTTCCTGGGAGAGGACACCGATGTTGATTCAGTTAGTCTGCCAATGGAGTTGGACGTTTTTGCAGAGACAGTATTGGTGGTACCTTTCTATTTTCTTTGAAGACCCAGTTGAAATCACTGTGTCACACAGATGTGCTGGGATCCCTGCTGGCAATAGACAACAAGCTTTGTACCAGGTTAGAGGACCTGACTTTCAAACATACTTTGCCTCAGATGACCAGTGGCCAACTTTGATACATTGTTGTATCAACAGGGATGAAAGTAACTTAACTTCTTCACCAGTCAAGTCATATTGCTAGTTTAAAGTACTTATTGTGTCAGCCACTTTCTCTCCACCACAACGTATTGACCCACACAGGCTTACTGCCACATGTGTATATCAGACACTGCTGATCAGTTAAGAGCTGAGTACTCTAGCTCTGTTTGTTGGCTTTGCCAAAGGGAACACTAGTGAGTGACAGACATTACATTTCTTTGTGACAAGTCAGCATGCTTTGTTGGCTATTTGATACCTATTACTGAAGTGGTAGAGGTTACAGTAGATGTTGCTGATGTCAATGCTGGTACTCTTTTATCAGTTCTTGGGGCGCCTGGAGATAGATTCTGTCCTGTCCTTCCCATCTCATTCTCAATGACATACAACCTTAGCTTTCAACTTAATCGATACCTTTAGCAGGGTTCCAGGCTTTCCTTGCACATGCACCACTTCATCCCTCAATAACTCAGCTGATGATTTGCCTTGGCTTTTGGAGAGTTTGCTTCCTTTCACTGGTGCACCAGCCACTCATTGTCCTTGTGGGCAAACTCACCTTGTGCTTTCTGCCATTTGGTGGCTTTGCTGGTGATTACATGTCAATGTTGAAAGGTGTAGTCTTCACGATGGACTGTTTGGACTTGTTTCTCTGTGCTTCTCTGGATAGCGATCATAGCTGTGAAACATATATTGCCCTTCAAATTCTCAAAAGTGAATTCCATTGCCACACACTACATTCTCAGGAATCCTTTTTTCTGTAAACAGGATTCAAAGTGCTGTGGTAATTGATGAGTTAGGCCCCTAACCTCTCATCCATTCCTTGACATCATATTCACTGCAGGTGTTTCCAAGCATTGGAAGGAAATCATCAACAGGTCATTTGGTTCCTGCCTCAGGGTCTGGCTGTATCTGGGGAACTGGTGATATGATTCTGCCTCGAGGTGTGTGCTGAATTTTTCACAACTTTTATTTCTGACTCATACATTCCCCAACTGTCGAAAGCATCCAACCTTTAGTCTCCCAGCAACAAAATGTGGCATCTGACCTTCTAATCATCCAACTTAACTTTCAGAAAACTGTTGACAACAAGCTTAGATTTTTGCAGCAATGTTCCAAGCACCTTCACAACATCATTGGTCTCCAGTTCATCATGGGCAGAAACTCTGTAGCCACCTTCCACAGGCTGATGTTGAGTCTCCTATTTTTTTTAAGTGTCAAATTCAACATTCACATTGATGGAGAACATTACTCATCAGACTGCTGTCACCACGTTATTGCTTTCAGAACTCTGTTTCTCAAGAAAACTTTATTTAAGCCCATCACATTGATTCTTAAAGTTTACACCCAGAAGCTAGTGTGACATATTGCAGAGAGATATAGTGTGTTTTCTGGACAGAATCTAGTGTATTGATGAGTGGTGTAGTACAATAAGTACAAATAATATATTTCCATCCACAGCAAAATAGATCCATATTCCTTCTTGCACTAATATAACAAGTATGGTGTGTTCTTCTAGAATGGCCAGTCCAACAAACGTCAACAGTCCATACAAATGAATCCATGCTCACTTTGAACACAGCTGCAGACTCTGGAAGATAACATGTCTCTCACCTAAAATAAAATGACATCCTTTGTCCTTGACTTTACAGTGCTGCACTAATATGAACAAAGCCCTCTCCAACTGGAGCAGGAGTGAAATGAAACATGGAATAAAGTCTCCACTCGAAGCACTCCTATTGTTCCTCCCTCCCCTCCTCTGACCTGCACCTGTTAGTCTCTGACCAGCTGCCTCATGTATTGAAGCCCAAGTCTGTCCTTTATACAGGTGCAAGTGCAGCGGTCTTTGGCAGTGTCCTCAACAGTCCAATTAAGGACTTGAAGAGCTTGTTGCTAGCATTGCTGAAGCCTGGTAGTTGTAATTCAGGGGGAGGAGAATGAACAGGAAGAGCAAGACTTTGTAGTTGCTTATGCATATACACATATTTATGAGAAAACATAAATATGTGTATATGCATAAAACACATAAATATTATTCTTTTGCAACATTTTGCCCATTCCTGATTGCTGTATGGCAAGTCACCTCTTCAGTTGTTAGATATTAAGTTGAGGAGTGGGAAGACATGCATTGACAGAACCACTGAGAGGACAAAACATCACAACAACTTCCAAGCGAGTGCTCAGACACTAGAGGAAATTGTTTGATGTTTACTGGAGTCGAAGCCTTTACAATAAATGATCAAGTTGATCTAGTGGTGTCCAGGCTGCTAGAAGTGTGCAATCTGTGAGACCTACACACATGGAAAACCGGGAAAACACTCAGATCCAAGTGCCCGTTCATTCTAGAGAAACAAGGGACTGCAAATGCTGGAGGAACTCAGCAGGCCAGGCAGCATCCATGGAGAAAAGCAGATGGACAATGTTTCAGGTCAGGACTCTTCTTCAGGACTGAAGACAGGAAAAGGGGAAATCCAATATATAGGAAGGAAAACTGAGCAGTGATAGGCGGACAAAAGAAGGGAGGCAGGGTGGGCACAAGGTGGTGATAGGTAGATGCAGGTAAGCGATAGTGATAGGCAGATGCATGGGAGTAGGGGAGAGCAGATTCGACGGGGGATGGGTCAAAGGTATGAAGGCAGGTGTCCCATGGGGGGAGGGAAGCAAAAAAAAATAGAGGAGAAAAAAGAGAGATAGGCTTGGAAAGGGAAGAAAAGAAGAAGCATGTTGGGGGGGGGGGGTTAGGGGGGTTTGGTTTACTTAAAGTGCGAGAATTCAATGTTCATGCCGTTAGGCTGTAAGGTCCCAAGACGGAAACTGAGGCGCTGTTCCTCCAGTTTGCATTTGGACTTCTCCTGGCAGTGGAGGAGGCCGAGGACCGATGTAGTCGGGGTTAGGGGAGGCGGGGGGAGAGTTGAAGTGACTGGCAACGGGGAGATGCAGATCGCAGTTATGGACAGAGCACAGGTACTCTATGAAACAGTCACTTAGTCTGTGTTTGGTCTCACCAATGTAGCGGAGGCCACACTTGGAGCACTGAATGCAGTGGCTGATATTAAGGGAGGTGCAGGTAAATCTTTGTCTCACCTGAAAGGGCTGTTTGGGTCGCTGGATGGAGGTGATGGAGGTGGTGTAGGGGCAGGTGTTACACCTATGGCAGGGGCAGTGGAAAGTCCCCAGGGTGGGAGTGAACTAGGGAGTCGCAGAGAGCGCGGTCCCTGTGAAAGGCAGAAAGGGGTGGGGAGGGTAAGATATGCTTGGTGATGGGGTCCCGTTGGAGATGGCAGCAGTGGCGGAGAATGATGTGTTGGATACGTAGGCTGGTGTGATGAAATGTGAGGGCAAAGGGGAGCCTATCTCTGTTGAGTCTGGGAGTGGGGGGGTGTGAGAGCAGAGGAGCAAGAAATGGCAGAGATGCGGGTGTGAGCTCTCTCGACCACAGTAGGGAGCAAGCTATAGTTAGTAAAGAAGTTGGACACCTCAGATGTCCTGGAGTTGAAAGCCTCATCATGGGAGCAGATGCAGTGGAGGCGGAGAAATTGAGAGAAAGGGATTGCAACCTTGCAAGAGACAGGGTGGGAGGAGCTGTAATCGAGGTAGCTGTGGGCGTCAGTGGGTTTGTAGAAGATGTCGGTGATATGTCAGTCCTCAGCCTCCTCCACTGCCAGGAGAAGTCCAAACACAAACTGGAGGAACAGCACCTCATTTTCTGTCTTGGAACCTTATAGCCTAATGGCATAAACATCAAATTCTCCCACTTTAAGTAAACCAAAACCCCCTCCTCCACCCCAACATGCCTCTTCTTTTCTTCCCTTTCCTAGCCTCTCTCTCTTTTTTCTCCTCTCCTATTTTTATTTGCTCACCTCCCCCCATGGGACACCTGCCTCTTATCTTTAATCCATTCCCCCGGTGGATCTGCTCTACCTTTGACCCATCCACCGGCAGATCTGCTCTCCCCTCCTCCCCCACACCTGCCTATCACTATCTCTTACCTGCATCTACCTATCACCACCTTGTGCCCACCCCACCTCCCCTCTTTTGTCCACCTATCACTGCTCTGCTTTTCCCTCCTATATATTGGGCTTCCCCTTTTCGTATCTTAAGTCCTGAAGAAGGGTTCTGACCCAAAATGTTGACCACCTGCTTTTATCCACGGATGCTGCCTGGCCTGCTGAGCTCTTCCAGCATCTTGTTGCTCTTTCTGCCCGGTCATTCTGACTGGTTTCCATCTCAGGTAAAATTAACATAATTGATGTTCCTGACAAACAAACATTTTCTTATGAAAGGTCATTAACCTGAAGCACTAACTCTGTCTCTCTATAGATGCTGCATGATCTGGTAAGTATTTCCAACATTTTCTGTTTATAACTAACAAATGAAAGATACTGGTAAGATCCGGAGTCTAAAAATGTTGTGGCCAATATATGTGGTGTTAACTTTAAAAGTGAATTGCAATTTCAGTCTAATTAGGAAACAAGCATATGTTAACATGCAACCCAATTCTCCAGAACAGGCTACACATGGGCAGCCGAACATGAAGTGAACAGGTTGACCCTAGCTTTTCGTTATACTCACATTTGTGCAAGTTTTGATGCATGAATTTCTCTAGGTTGAAACTTCCACAAATGGCTCCATTTATTATATTTTATCCTTTACCAAGTTCCAATCTTAATACCTACAACTTCTAGTATAGTTCTTTCACATGTATCTTCAGCAAAAGCTTTCAGAACTCTTTAGAGTTAGTAAGAAAAATTAGTCAAAAGATCGGCCGTGTTTAGTCAGGTGTCATGTCGTTGAACTTTTGTTTCAGGGCAGAATTGACATCCAACATCAGGAGAGGCATGTACGTAGGGAGATCGGCAAGAAACTGAGAAACAGTAGGGAGTAAACATTGTGAAAGAAGTAGTCATGGGATGGACTGAGCACAAGAAGCAGATCCAGTGTCAGGGGGAGGGAGGATTTGCAGTAGAGGGTGATGTCCAATTCTGGGATATGTAACCTTGGGGCTGTTGGACAGCATGAGGAGTTTCTTTCATGGGTTCATGTCTGGGTAAGAAACCTGACCAAGTTGGGGAAGTCTGCAGTATCTAAGCACAGAAGTCACTGTCACAGGATGTGTGGTGTTGAACAATCATTGGGTGTGGAATCAGGCACAAAATCCGAATTCAGTTTGTTATTTCCCATGTTGTACCATCATTGAAAACCAATGAATTACTGCTAGGTGTTTCTCACAATTGGAGTGAACAAATACACATTCAACATTAATATCTACTAATATATTCATCATATTACTGAAGGATTTCAAGTTATCCCACTGCCACCAAGATGCCTAGGAAGGAAAATAAACAGAATCTGCTGGATATGATGCAGATCTGATTCTTGATATAGGAAATGTAACTGCATGGACCACAGTTAAAGGTTCCAGCATTGATATGACTAACTCCCACATCAACAGGAACAATATGTTAAGCTGAATTCAAATAAGCTAATGTCCAATGTGCTGTGATTTAATTGATGTTAATAATGAAATATATTGCAAATAATATTCCAGTAATGAGATATTTATTGGTTATAAATAATTATACACAACAAATCCACTCCAATTTTATTAAATAAAATGGAAAAATTTGGAAATATTCAGCAAGTCTGGCACCATCTGTGGAGAGAAAGATGGTTAACATTTAAGGTTAATGACATTTTTAATAAGAATATACAAAAGCTAATCTCATGTGGGCTCCATAACAAAATTTGTGTTCTTATGCAAGTCCAATTAAATGATGAACGTTGTAAAATTGATTATAATTGAGGGGATTCTATTTGTCCCAATGGTGCTATTGCCAACATATTGAGTTAAAACTGCAAATATTTTACTAAATGTTAATGGGAGCTTACTGTTCCAGACAAGAGTCCCAACAATACACAGTTTGTTACAATAAAGCTGGTGCTTAAGTTCCAAGAAATCAACAATACATAAATATTATAGGCTTTTGTTTTCTTTTTGTCTACAAAAGTAAAATTATACACCAGTTTGCAGGTTATAAGGCAATTGACCCATAATTTGTTCAATGCTAAGTTAGATGTTTCGTCTTCATATATCACCACTCAGCCTCACTGAGGTTTATTAAATAAAACAGAAAATATTGAAAATATTCAGCAAGTCTGGCACCATCTATGGAGAGATAAAGACGGTTAACATTTAAGGTTAATGACATTTTTAATAAAAATATACAAAAGCTAGTCTCATGTGGACTCCATAACAAAATTTGTGTTCTTATGCAAGTGCAATGATGCACACTTACCTCAAACTCTCAAGAATAAAAATCTCACAGAACTCTTCTGGGTCATTGACTACAAACCTGACAGAATATTCCAATGAAGTTATGGAGGAAGATTGGGAGAATCCTCCAAGACATTAATGTAATTTTTCCCATTTTTAAGTCTTTCTTGTCCTATCCAAGTCATAAATTGAATTCAAGTTTTAAACAACTCATATCACCTTTAACTAAAAAATGTCCTTCATGTGTAGTTTTACCAAACACTTTCTGGAAGGTTTAACTCAATGTGCGTTCAGAGACACTGACTTACGCAAACACAGTTTTTATCCAATCATCAGAAATGACAGAATTACTCCTTACAAAGAAACCTGCCAGCTTTTGTTTTCATTCATCAACATGCAGGATAATCACTTCCAATGTTTTGCTGGCAGGAGAATGTGAAAGTGGCACTTTCCCCCACCTCAAGTTAGACAATGTGGGATTGTGGACATATTCATGTATATTCACCCCATTAAGGACACATATGTGAGTCTCCAAAAGCAGGAAAATTTAAATCTTACACACTTTACAGGTGCGCACTGACCTGCCAGATCTCCCAATAATCATAGTCCTGCAGCTCCTACACATGACCCAGTGAAAGCACAACAGAAGAACCTATGATGAGACGTTCCAAGAAGAGAATGCAATGCTTCTCCCCCAGTCACTGTGGTAACTTGCTGCAACCACGAGTTTTCAGCCAACCTCCTGAGTGCTCTACACAGACTGCACCAGGAGCTCTTTAAATAACACTTCCCTACAAGTGGCTAATCATGCTTCAAAGTAGTAACATAACACACTTTCTTGGAACACGTTGCCTGAGAGGGTGATGGAGACACGTACTTTCACAGCATTTAAGAAATATTTAATGAGCAGTCAAAACACAGTTACAGCATTTAAGAAATATTTAGATGAGCATTTAAAACACAGTTAAATTCAAGGCTATGGGCCAGGTGCTTGAAAAGTGAATAGTATAGATAGATAAAAGATGGCCGGAACATGGTGGGACAAAGGGCCAGTTTTTGTGCAGTGTGGCTCTATGTCTCTAGGAGATGCCAAATTGTCCAACATGTCAAATCTAGATGTGCTGCTTGAATTTCACAATCTACACAACTCTTGCAGATCAACTTCATGATTTTCATTTTGCAGTTAAAAACAATGCAACACAATCCAATTTCTAGGCAACAGTTTTGTTTCTTCCATCAGCATTTTCAGCTTTGTTATGATCAAAATCCTAACCTCGATCTCAGTCATCAAAACGTTGTTATGAAGTGAGAGGGTGGGGTGAGACAGAGGCTGGTAGGTGATAGGTGGAAACATAAGAGAAGAAAAAACCTGGATAAGGTTGTTATCAGGTGGAACCTGATAAGGGAGGGTTGATGGGCAGATGGAACCAGGTTAGGGAGGGGATATGAAAGGTGAACCAAGGGAGAAGAAACCCAGGTGGATAGGTGTGTGGGTGATGGGTAGATGGGCAGATGGGACCAAGTGGGGGAGGGTAATGAACCTTGGTAACAACAGGGTGGGGGAGGAGTGGAAAAGGTGAACAAAGAGAGAGAGAACCTGGGTGGATGGTGGGAGTTGGAAAAGAAAATTGGGGCAGTGGGTTACCTGAAACTGGAAAATTCAATGTTTATACCACTGAACTGTACACTAGCCAAGTGGAAGAAGAAATGCTGTTCTTCTAGCTTGCACTTGGCCTCACTGTGGCAGTGTAGAACACAGAGGACAGACAGGTCAATGTAGGAATGGGAAGAGGAGTTGAAATGACATGCAACTGGAAACTCAGCATGGCCATGAAGGACAGAGTGAAGGTGCTCTGCAAAACTATCACCGTGTCTACACATGATCTCACTAATGTAGAGGAAGCCACATCGCGAGCACCAAGTGTAATTGACCAAGTTGGAGGAGGTGCATGTGCATCTCTGCCTCACTTGGAAGGGCTGTTTAGGTTCCTGGAGAGTGGTGAGGGAGGAGGTGTAAGGACATGTATTGTACCTCCTACCAGGGCATTGAGAGGGGTGGGAGGAAAGGGCTGAGCAGACCAGGGAGTCAAGGAGAGAGTGGCCCCTGCCAAAAGCAGAAAGAGGGGAAGATGTAGCTGGTGGAGGGATCACGTTGGAGCTGACGGCAGTGGCGAAGGATGATGTGCTGAATGCAGAGGCGAGTAAAAAGTGAGGACAAGGGCAGACCAACTCTATCTCAGTGCTCTCTGTGGGTAGAGGGGTGGTGAGAGCAGACGTGGAGGAAATGCAAGTGAGGGCTCCATCAACTTCAGGAGGGGGGAGTCAAGTTTCCTGAAGAAGGAGGTCATTTTGAAAGTAGAAAGCCTCATCTTGACAACAGATGTGGTGGAGTTGGAGAAACCGAGAGAAAGGGATGGCATCCTTAGAGCAAACAGGGTGGGAGGAGGTGTAGTTGAGGTAGCTGTGGAAGTTTAAAGGTTGTATTAGCTCTCAGTGGATAGTTTGTTGGCTGTGTGGAACAGTCCAAACCTACCCTGGCACCCCTCCTCAACTCTTCCTCTGCTACATCGACAACTACATTGGTGCTGCTTCCTGCACACTTTCTTTTCTGGATCTCTCCATCTCAGGAGACAAACTATATATCAATGTTTATTATAAACCTACAAATCCACAGCTGTCTTCCCTCTACACTCTCAGTCCTGACACAGGGTCTTGACCCAAAATGTCCCTTTACCTCCTCAGATGCTGATTGACACATTAAGTTCTTCCAGCCGCATTTTTTGCTCCAGATTCCAGTACCTGCAGTCGCTTGTGTCTCCATTATTATGAAGTCCTCATTTCAATTTCCTTGCATTTATATTTGCAACTTCATTAACATTTAGAACATTAACCAGTACAACACAGGAACAGGCCCTTCAACCCACTATCTCTGTGCTGGCCATGATGTCAATCCAAACTAATCCCATCTGCCTGCACGTGGCCTGTATCTTCCTATTCCCTGCCTGCCATGTGTCTGTCTAAATGCCTCAAACATTGCTATCATATCTTCTTCTACCACCTCCCCTAGAAGTGCATTTCTGGCACCTACTACTCTTTGTGCAAAAAAAATTTGCCTCTCAAATCTCCAATAAGCTTGCCTCTCTCACCTTAAACCTATGCCCTCTAGTATTTGACATTTTCACCCTGGGCAAAAGACTTGACAATCTACCCTATCGGAGGGGGGAGAAGAGAGAATGTCCAGGGTGGGAGGGGTCTTTGATTGTGTTGGCTGCTTTATCAAGACAGTGAGAATTGTAGACAGAATCCATGGAGGGGAGGTTGGTTTCCGTGATGTGCTGAGCTGTGTCCACAGCTCCCCGCAGTTTCCTGTGGTCATGGGCAGAGCAGTTGCCATCCCAAGCTGTAATTTAAACTCATGACTCTGGATTCTTATTCTAGGCTT
Source organism: Pristis pectinata (assembly GCF_009764475.1). Taxonomy (NCBI): domain Eukaryota; kingdom Metazoa; phylum Chordata; class Chondrichthyes; order Rhinopristiformes; family Pristidae; genus Pristis; species Pristis pectinata. Next base: position 64,853,234 of record NC_067415.1, on the reverse strand, counting down.
CCAAGTTACAGTCCAATTATTTAACCAAAACACCACAATCCCTTTAAGTTCTGCCACATTATGTTATACAGCCCTCCTCTTCCACAAGAAGCAGAAACATGTGATCCCTGTGTTGTATCTACATGATACGGTTGCCAAGGATAAATAGATGGGAGCTTGTGTGTATGTGTGTGAGTGTGGGTGATGTGAGCTGTGGAAGTTAAATTTTCTAAAATGGTGAATGCATGAGACTGATGTTAAGTGTCACAATGAAAATATTCAATACTGATTGACAGAGATTGTTGGGAAATGTGAAACTAGCAGTTTAAGTTAGCAGTGAACTTGTTAGAATCATATGAAGATTTGTGTTACTTTGACATGTCAGATCATTAAAATTCAGACATTACATCCAAGAAAGTGAAGCCACACTTAGCAATTACTTTGGCAATATCCCTGTATTGCTCTTTTTCATGAAATTTAAGGTTTACGACCCCAACACATAGTAACACCCTGCATCAAGATACTTAGTGCACCTCTGCAGAACATAATTGCACATTCTCTCATGGATTCACTTGCTCGAGTAAACACATTTTACACAAGAGTTTTAATTCATTTTTATACTTTCTCCCTTTAAGTATTCAGATATACATATGTTGGCCTTCTCCTCAAGTGCCAATAATCTTGCTGTTCAGAACAATTATTGAAATAAGCAATAAATAAGTATTTACCCACTATATATATCACATTCAACAAGCATGAACTGATCGAATGAACAGCATGAACTCTGACCCAAATTTCTCAAATCATCAAATTTGTCCCTCCCTGTTTGCACTCGCTCTGAATACAGCCTTACAGCTGGGATCACGGGAAGAAATTTATCTATTACGATAATAGTTTTATGTTTCACAGTGAGGTTATAATTAGAAATTAAAATTCTACAAGTTATATTGGAAATCTTTACACACTTTAGGTAATAAGGCATTTTTGCATCTGATCTTACATAAGATATTTTCAGTGTCTTGAAGAACATTTGGAATCCATTTTAAAATTGTGGTCTATTTTTATGGATTACAGAATTATGATTAGGCCAAATGAAGCATAAAGTATGTTTTTTATAGAGAAAACACCACTGACCTGTTTTGTATTTTTGTATGTTTTCCACAAAGTCAGCTGAAGTGGATTACTCATGTAAAATCTTGTTATATCCTTCATTAATGTCAGGGGATAAAATGTGCATGTAAGTAATCTCCTAAATTCTATATTTAACAGTTCTGTTTCCAATAGGAATTACTTAAGTAAATGTGCCCACAAAATACACACAAGAATATCATAATAATCCTAACTTGTGAAGAGTTTCAAATAAGAAAACAATTATGATTTTTTCTTATGTGAAACTCTCATCTGAATAGTACCAGGTCTAAAATTACACATTGCATATAAAACAATTAAACTGTACACATCAATATAAGTTGTGCTCATCTCAAAGTACAAATAAACTTCTGGCGTTTGTCATTTCTAGTGTGGAGCATAGCATCAAACATAAATTTTCTGCTATGAGGTGACGTAACCTTCTTTCATATGGATAATATGGAGCAACAGTTATAAATCCAATTGAAGATTTGTTATCTAGCGCAATGCTCGAGAGGAGAGGCTGTGCATCTCAGGAGTGTTACTGTCACATTTCAATAGTGGGCAGAATGTTGTCATGTGGTCCATTGTTTGATCCAGGCTGCCAGAGTCACACTCTGCTGAACCCCTAATTGGACATTTGTCTGTTGAGTGACTGCTGGATTAAAGACTAGCTATTTATTCTGAATAGCAATTTCATCCCATATTTTCTCCAAACAGCTGACTAACAAACCATACAAGGGATTGGGCATGAATTCACAAAGGTTTCTGGTGTTAAATCTCTTTCAATCAGATGCTCTGGGTTGCCATATGTACTGCCACTCTCTGAATTTAGCTCTATCATGTTAAATATCTGGAGGTATAAAAACAGAAAATGGTGGGAACACTCAGCAGATCAGGCAGCATCTGTGGAAAGAGAAACAGAGTCACAACAACACAAGCTTGAGGAGTAATATCTCAACTTCCTTTAGGGCACATTGCAGCCTTTTGAACTCAATATCGAATTCTCCAACTTCCAGTAACTCAATCTTTCTATCTCTGTCAGAACTGATAATTTCTGCCAGTCACCTTTGTGTGATTTTGGCTCTGTTTTTTGTTCTCCGTTAGTGCAGTTTGACCTGCTAGGTATTTCCCACAGACCATTTATTAGCCACACATAATACAGACAAAGAAGCTGAATCAGCCACTTACTGTCTCATTAACTCTTTTGAACTAGTTTCATCTTATCACATATTCCCTTTCCCCTATCCATTCCTTCCACCACCTTCTCTGCAACTTAAAATTATTTTATCTCTTCTTCCCAGTTCTCTGACCTGAACCGTTAGTTCTAGAACATAGAATATAGAAAAACTACAGCACAATTCAAGCCCTTCGGCCCACAAAGCTGTGCCGAACATGTCCCTAACCTAGAAATTACTAGGCTTACCCATAGCCCTCTATTTTTCTCAGCTCCATGTACCTATCCAACAGTCTCTTAAAAGACCTTATCGTATCCGCCTCCACCACCGCTGCCGGCAGCCCATTCCACGCACTCACCACTCTCTGAGTAAAAAACATACCCCTGACATCTCCTCTATACCTACTCCCCAGCACCTTAAATCTATGTCCTCTTGTGGCCACCGTTTCAGCCCTGGGCAAAAGCCTCTGACTATCTACCCGATCAATACCTCTCATCATCTTATATACCTCTATCAGGTCCCCCCTCATCCTCCGTCACTCCAAGGAGAAAAGGCTGAGTTCCCGCAACCTGCTTTCATAAGGCATGCTCCGCATTCCAGGCAGCATCCTTGTAAATCTCTTCTGCACCCTTTCTATGGCTTCCACATCCTTCCTGTAGTGAGGCGACCAGAACTGACCACAGTACTCCTCAATACCTCTCAGCTCCTAAATTCATTTCCCTGATTGATGAAGGACAATACACCATATGCCTTCTTAACCACAGAGTCAACCTGCGCAGCCACTTTGAGTGTCCTATGGACTCGGACCCCAAGATCCCTCTGATCCTCCACACTGCCAAGAGTCCTACCATTAATACTATATTCTGCCATCATATTTGACCTACCAAAATGAACCACTTCACCCTTATCTGGGTTGAACTGCATCTGCCACTTCACAGCCCAACTTTGCATCCTATCTATGTCCCGCTGTAACCTCTGACAGCCCTCCAAACTATCCACAACACCCCCAACCTTTGTGTCATCCGCAAACTTACTAACCCACCCCTCCACTTCCTCATCCAGGTCTTTTATAAAAATCACAAAGAGCAAGGGTCCCAGTACAGATCCCTGAGGTACACCGCTGGTCACTGACCTCCACACAGAATACGACCCTTCAACAACCACTCTTTGCCTTCTGTGGGCCAGCCAGTTCTGGATCCACACTGCAATGTCCCTTTGGATCCCATGCCTCCTTACTTTCTCAACAAGCCTTGCATGGGGTACCTTATCAAACGCCTTGCTGAAATCCATATACACTACATCTACTGCTCTCCCTTCATCGATGTGTTTAGTCACATCCTCAAAAAATTCATTCAGGCTCGTAAGGAAGGGCCTGCCCTTGACAAAGCCATGCTGACTATTCCTAATCATATTATACCTCTCCAAATGTTCATAAATCCTGCCTCTCAGGACCTTCTCCATTAGCTTACCAACCACTGAGGTATGACTCACTGGTCTATAGTTCCCTGGGCTATCCTTACTCCCTTTCTTGAATAAGGGAACAACATCCGCAACCCTCCAATCTTCTGGAACCTCTCCAGTCTCCATCGACGATGCAAAGATCATCGTCAGAGGCTGTTTCTCTTTCCATGGATACTGCCTGACGTGCTGAGTGTTTTCAGCATTTTCTGTTTTTATATCAGAATTCCAGCTTCTGCAGTTTTATTTATTTCATCTGGAGGAACAATATTGGTCAGCAGTGATAATGACTGGATTGGTGCAAATTTCAGAGTTTAGGTGATAATATGCATTGTGGCATATAACTGGACATATATGCATTTGGAATGTATATTAGAAATCTATATAATCCTTGTCTGTTGGATACACAAGCTACAGACAATGTGCAGTGTTGTCCCACGTTAACACGCAGCTTATTCCAGTAAGTTTTTACACTATGTTTACCTGACTCCTTGATTCTTGGCATGTGTATTTGAAGATGAATTCCACTCTCAGAAAGATAAAGGTTGGATTATGTTGTACATTCTTGCTGCAAAAGGTGGCAATGAGACGAATGCATGCTTTATAGTCATGGATATGAAACATGCTACATGCATGCATTTTTCAAATATAATTTCACAAATTTTGCAGCATACTCTAGCAGGTGCATCCTCCTTACAATTCCATGTGGAATAGTCTAATAATATAACACACAGATGGGACAACAGCATTCCTGTCCTACATCTCGTCCAGCAAAGCATTGTTTGAGGAAAATAAAAACATCTATCCTTCACGAGCAATGTCATAAGTAGAAGAGTGAAAATGGCAGAGTGGTGGGAAATTTGGGGCTTCCAGTTCATAATTTGATCTAGTAATGGGGAATGAATAAGAGCAGATACCAGAAGTAAAACCATGGAAATATATAGGCATTAGTGACCATTGTATAATATGTTTTACAATGAAAATGGAAGAAGACATGAAAAAGATAAAACTAAGGTTAACATTCGTTAACATCAAGACAAAATTTAACTGTGTGTACCTTCAAGGAGCCCAATAAAACTGAAGTCGATAGACATCAGGGGGAATCACATTCCAATGATTGGTGTTCAACTGGCACAAAGATTGTGATTATTGGAGGTCAGTCATCCCAGCCCCAGGATATCACTGCAGGACTTCTTCAGGGTAGTGTCCTAAACCCAACCACCTTCAGAGCCTTCATCAATGACCTTCCTTCCTAACTACCTATCATTGATGGTAGCATTCAAGGGCTTTATCATAGCTGTATCGCTCACCATCTACATCGTAGGAGTCACCTTTGCCCTGAAACATACAGTAACAATGAGAGCAGGTCAGAGACTGTGTATCCTGAAATGTGACTCAGGTCCTTTCATCACAATGCCTCTCAGGTAGCTTGACACCATATTGGACAAAGTGGCCCGCTTGATTGGCAGCATTGAATCACCATTGGATTCCCTCCCCCACCAGTGGATGGTGGCTGCAATGGGTACCATTACCAAAATACACCGCAATTACTCACTGAGGCTACGATGGGAGCACCTATGAAATGGGTGACTTCTCCCACAAAAACGAGGGTTTCCTATGTATAGGATCACCACCACCTATAATTTCTCCTTCAAGTCATACATATCCTAAGTTGGAAATATATCACAGTTCCTTCAATATAATTGAGTCTGGATGCATCCTCAACAGCACTGTGGAGACAGCAATGGTTCAAGAAGATGATTCACTGCCACTTTCTCAAGGATATCTAGGGGCAAAGCAACAGTGGGAAATATTGAAAACAATATTAAAAAGAGCACAGGAAAATATATTCTGTCATAAAGAAAGAACAAACTAAACACTCATGCAACTCAATGAAGAATAAAGACATATGGAAACAATTGAGGGTAAGGAAAGAGGCTATTCTAAGTACTTAGCACTGTAGGGTGGCACAATGGTAAAGCAGTTAGTGCTGCTGCCTCACACGTCCAGGGACCTGTTTTCAATTCCGACCTTGGATGTAGTGAGTGTGGAGTTGGTATTTCTCCCAGTGACCACGTGGGTTTCGCTTGGATGCTTCGGTTTCTTCCAATATCCCAAAAGAAATTGGCAATGTAAATTACCACTTAGTGTGAGGCAAAAAGAATCAAAGGGGAGTTGATGGGCATGTGTGAGAGAGAATATGTTGCAGGGATTGAGAAAAATATTCTGGACTCTCAAACACAATTGCTGAAGTTGTGGATGATACTAAGGAGTACTGTATTGCAACAAATCACAGGGGGACATTATTAAACGTGCAGAATGAGTAAGCAATTGACAAATAAAGTTCAACACTAATTAAGGAAGGTGGTGTTTTTAGAAGAGGTCACTTATTACTTTGAAGGTCCATAGCAAGGTAGAGTAAAAGAACTGATACACTCCAATCACTAAGAGTTGCAGTAAGGCCAAAACAAAAGCAATCCAGGCACTAGTGCTTATTTGTAGAGAGGTGGCATTGAGAAGTAGAGGACTTATCTCAACCTGCATCAGACCTTGGTTAAAGTACAATGAAGACATCAACTATGACATCAACATATCAGGATGAATGCACTAGATCTTATCTTTCTTGAAAAAAGAAGCCTGAAGGATGTCCTAATTGAAGTCTTTAAAATAATGAAATGTTTTTATAGAGTCACAGAGAGATACAGCATGTAAACAGGCCCTTCAGCCCACTGGGTCTGTGCTGACCATCAAGCACCCATTTACACTAATCCTATATTAAGTTCACTTTTTATTCTTCCCACATTCTCCCTGCAACTCCCTGCAGATTGTACCATTCACCTAAACACCAGGGACAATTTACAATAAGCAATTAATCTACCAACCTGCACATCTATGGGACGTGGGAGGAAACCCACGCAGTCACAGAAAGAATGTACAAACTCCAATCAGACAGCACCTGGATTGAACCTGGATTTCAGGTGCTATGAGGCAGCAGCTCTACTGGCTACATTGGCATGTTGCCTTTTTCATAAATGAATGCAAAGAGAATGTTTCCTCTTGGGAAGAGAAAAGAATAGGTCATCAGAAAGAAATACAGTGGAGAATTCAGGCGAAGCTTCTTTACTGAAAGAGTGGGTAAAATGTGGAACTTGTTACCGGGGGAATGGTTGAAGGAAGTCGGATGGATACATTTAAGGGGAAGCAGGACAAACAGACAAGAGGGAAGGGAATTGACACTTAGATGAGGGAAGATGGGAGAAGGATTTGCTGGTTAGGCTGAATGGCCTGTTTCGTTGTGATTATATCCTATACATTCCTATGTAATCATTTCCATGTTGGGAATCTTCTGATAGTTTGGCAACCTCATCAAGAAGCTACCTTGCCATTTGATGGAAGAGGGATCCTTCTGGGGTTGCAACTTTATGACGTGATTTGACACCTAAAATTCTGATGCTTGTTTTAAGGACCAATGTCACATATTCATGTGTCTTGTGGATGATGAGAATAATGTAACTTCTTAAAGCAGGCATTTTGACCAAACTCTTCAAATTAGTGGGCAACTGAGCTTCAAGCATGGTATTATTAGAACTGGGGCAGGCCTTTCAGCTGTTCCACCATTTCATGAGACCAAGCTGATCTGCATCCTGTCATTCTCCCTTCCTTGGCTCCATTTATATCCCTTAATATAAATGGCTCAAGAACATTCTATCAATCTTAAGTCTAGTGTATTTTATTAGAGGAGTTCCACATTACCACTCAGTATGCAGTTTCCTCCTGACCCAAGACTCTGGCAGCATCAGGAATTCAGATCATTACCAGTCACAAAATTTACATCAGGATCAGTCTTGTCGGTTTTCAGATTCATTATTCACACTATCTGAAATCATTTCATTTCACTTTAACACAGTGGCTGCAGTACAGTATGTACCATTCACAAAATGCACTGCAGTTCCTCACCTCGGCTTCTTAGACAGCACCTTTCAAACCCACAGCCTCTATCACCAAGAGACGAAAGCAGCAGGTGTAAATCACCTGCAGTCCTCCTCCAAGTGACACAGCATCCTGACTTCGAAGTACACTGCTGTTCCTTTATTTTCACTGGATCCAAACTCTGGAAATATTGTTGGCAATAGCACAAGAATTGATTCACAATGCACTGCTCAAGGGCAGTTAGGAATGGATAATAAATACTGGCCTTGTCAGCAGCAGCTGCATTCCAATAAAATGAATTAGAGGAAATACACAATGGACTATTGTAATTACTTGACAAATATTACCATGTCTGTAGTGAAATACAAGGATATTATTGTCAATATTTGCTGGAAATAAGTTACTATATGAACATTGTTATATGAACATTCCCACAAGGCTATCTGGATTTACTCGATCAACAGCTGAGTAAATTCACTCCACTATGTTCTTTCTAGCCAATGGTAGAAATTGGCTAAGTGGTCATATTTGCTTCTGAAGACAATTTAAACCTTGTGTTTTCAGATTGTGTGACTGCTATGTATTTAACTATCTCCCTACACTTGAAACCTTCTCCATAGGGGGTTTTGACCTATACTGAAAGACAAAAGTGGTGTAATGTAATATGAGGGACTTCTGGCATCATCAATGGCCTTGGCTTGTGGCTATTGTTCAAAAACAACAAATAAAGGCCTGAAGTAAGAAACATACTTCTTGTTGGAGATAGAAAAATTGTTGGAGGTAGGAGAACAGTCCTGACAGCTATCTTTCAATTCTTGCTAGCTGAGGGAGAAGACTGAAGTACTAACTGTTAATGGTTTCCCTTCCATTGTACAGATACTGAGAAAGATAAGATGAGAAACATTTAGTTATGGCTCCTAAAATTAAAAAGAAAAAAAAGAAGAAAACAAAAAAATACTGGAAGCAATCAGCAGGTCAGGCAACATTGGTGGAAGAGAAATAGAGAAATAGAGTTGACATTTCTGATCAAAATATTTGATTTTTAAAATATTTTTGATGGGATTGCTTTGTTGGGAGCTGATATGCACCCATTCTTCTGTGTTGTAATAAATAAATAATTTCAGATTAACCACCCATTATATCCATGTTTAATTTTTCTTTCTATAAAATTCAATTAGATAATACTCTCAAAGCAATCATCTTCATTAAATATCATCAGCTGGCAATATGAAAGCTTTGACAGCTAAATTTAGCCCCTTAGTATAATTCTTCTGTGTTACGGGTGTTGTCAGTTCCAAATGATGTTTGATTTGCATGCTTATGGCATTGGTCACAATGAACCACAAACTGTGCAGTTAATACCTGTGAAATACATGCAGAGAAGCTAGATGACAACGTTCATCAACATATGACTCTGATAGCAGTGATGAATTTTGGAACTTAGGAGAGGGCATTTATCCATTTTTATTTCACATTCTACAATCAGGCCAGAGTCATGAAGAATAACTCCATGGACATTTCTGGGGAAATCCAAATTTTTCTATCCAGTTTGGTGGGAGAGATCTCACATATTCTTTCCATCAAACTGCGTAAAAACAAACTCCTGAAAAAATATTTACATACTACCCAATAAATCTTATTCTTATTTTTTAATACAATATCCTCTCATTGTTAAAATAGGAAGACTCAATAATTTGAATGCAGCAACAAATAGCAAAGAAGGAATTTTATTCTAAAGCAATTGATTATCAATTCATTTGAATTAGGTGGCTTGGTATTAAAAGTTGACTATTTTGAAAAAAACAGATGAAAATCTAGGTTTTGTAGTATATATTTTAAAAGAAAATGTATATTTTAATATATCTCTCATACCTCTTGAGTGAATAGAGGATTTAATGTGTAGCATACCACCTTAAAATGCTTATGAATACAGAGAACAGATATGATGTAATAAAAGTTAAACTGAGATTAAATTCTTCGTGTTATATTGATTTTGTGAAATTCAATGCAAAAAAAATACCTGCGGCGTATAAACCAATGAGATTTAATTCCCAGCTTTGTAGTTTTATTTTTAATTATGAGGAAGTAGAGACAATAGAACAAAGTAGAAAATAATCATACACATATGCATGTCATCAAAACTAATTGGAAAATAATTGTTGTTTATAAGTAGATTCAGTCTGTTAATGGACAGTTCAGTTTTACTTTGAGCTCTGGTCAATTCAAAGGGCAGACTACCTTACACAAAGGCAGACTTGATTAAAAAGAAGGAAGTCTTGTTACATGAAATAAGATTTTTATTAATGTTTATTCTCATGCTATGGAAGAAGATGGTACAGTCACATTTATTGCAAAACATTAGTTGTTTTGAGAAGGTAGTGGTACCAAGCTGACTTCAAAGCTTTATAATGAGCTATCATATGACAATTGGAATCAAGAAAAGAGAGAAAATAATTTACAGTGTAATAAAGAAAAAAAGAGGAAGGAAAATAAAGTACTAATAGTCTGCCTTTATATAGTGGAACAGATTTAAGAGATCGTCATAGTTCCCACTGAGAGTATGGAAAATAATTCAAAACAAAACCTTGTTTCTAATATTAGGTTTTCTTGGAAGACAATTGCTTATTTTGTGAATAATCAAGATTTTACCAACCTACTGTCCACGAAGTGACACTCAATAAAGTAATCTATTTTACAAAATATCACAACTGTGCTGTATGAATAATGAAGCCAGATTCATGGGTTATTCAGCAGTAACTTTATGACATATACCCTTATTGAATCAGAATTGTAGAATGGTTACAGCACAGAATGAAACCATTCAGTCCATAATGTCCATGTCAGCTTTCTACTAAAACAACTCAACGGTTCCACCCTTCAGCCCCTTCTCTATAGCCTTGCAAATTTTTCCTCACCATATATTTATCTACTTCCCCCATGAAGGCCACAATGGAACCTGCTGCCACCCCTTCCATAGATAATATAATCTGTACTCCAAACGCATACTCTGTCAAAAGGATTTTCCACATGTTACTTTTAATAATCTTCCCCTCTATTTTATACCCAGGTCCTCAACCCCTCCACCACTGGGTGCAACTTCCCAATATCTACAATGTCCAGACCCTTCATAAATTTATATACTTCTATCAGTTCTCCCTTCAGCCTTCTCTAAAGAAAAAGGCTCAGCCTCTCTAACCTACCCTTGTAACTGCAGTCCCTCACCCCATGACCCATTCTTGTAAATTTAAAAAGAAAGAACAATTTTGTTGGTGTTCTCCAACAGTCCTAGAATTAAGCCAATTAAGCTGCATGTAAACCAGGTAAATATCACCCATGATACCTGCTGTGTGATATTTTGGGCCCTACAGTGTGTGTTAAGCCCTTTAATGCTATACATGAGAGATTTATCACCAACTTTATGTAATTGACAGGTCTACCTCTTCAGTGTTTGAACTCAGATGTCATCACAGTACTTCAGATAGCATTCAGGTACTGAGGGAAAGCAAGTTGCTTTCCTAGGTTGGACACTGTGAATCTGTTATTTGCCCAGTACAGGAGAACAGTACAGGTCAGCTAGCATGGGGTGATGTGTGGCAAGTTTGGCAATAGATAGCAGAAATAAAAACAACTCAAAAAACAAGAAAATATTCAGCATGTCAGGCAGCATATGTGTAAAGAGAAACAGAGTGAACATTTTCGTGTAATGGACCCTTTCAACAGAACTGGGAAGATTAGAAAGCAAATTAATTTTATGTTGCAGAGAGGTTGGGGGAGGGATGGAGAAGATAAAGGGAATATCTCTGGATGAAGCCAGGGTTGCACAGGGGATTCCTATGTTTATGGAGCCATCTGATTGATAGATTAAGGAAGTCAGTTGGTGGGAGAGAAAACAGAGACATGTTAAAGTTGTGAAGCACAGGTCAGGGCTGATCCTGAGGCCAAAAGGAGAATGTTGAAAATGCCTAGTAGATCAAGCAATATCAGGGAGAGAGAAAAATTAGTTAATATAATTGATGGATAACTTTGCATCAGAACTGACCAGAACTGATGCAGATAGAAAAAGCGACGGCAGAAAGGAGTATGAATCAGAGACCAGGATATGTGATACTGGTGGGGAGTATTGATTGCGGTGTTGGGATAGAAGGATCAGGGAACAACATTTTAGATGTTTTGAGTGTTGGGGGATGGAGACCAGATGGAAGTTGTGATGAGCGCGTTGGGATAGATCAGAAATGAGATTGTGAAAATATATATTGTTGGGGAATTGTTGGAAGTGGAATTGCTCTGAGAGCGGGCACAGATTTGATGGACTGAATGGTCTCATAATGTGTAGTGAGTGTGTCTAAAGTATTGCTAGGATACACTAGGTTACATTGAAGCACAGTATATCTGTTGTCAGTCACTCCTTTCCCAACCAGGTTTTTACTGTGCTGCTTACTTTGCAGCTGCACATATTAAAGCATGCCTTCCTGAGTCTTTGACCAAAAACTTTAACTTTGTTTCTCTTTCCATAGATGCTGCCTGATTCGCTGGGTGTTTCTAGCATGCTCTGTTTTTCATTCAGTTTTCTGACATTAGCAGCTTTTACATTTTCAATTACGGATAGCAGAGTTTAGCTGTAGTTTACGATAGCTGCGAGGAGTACAGGTATCCAGAAGAGCAATGAAATAATCAAGTCCGGGGTAACAAACATATTCCTGAGAAGTTAAGTATCAAATAAGCAGTTGTGGAGACATGTGATGTTATAAAAGTAGAGATAACTGGACTTGGTGATGGAGGAGATGTGATATTATGATTGCAAGTGCTTTTTAAGAGTATTTTCCATTCTGAACAATCTGCAAGTGTATATGTAGTAATAAAAAGAACAAGTACTGCTATAATTATGACAAAATATCTCAAGTCTGAAAAATTGATTCATTTCTTCATTGTTTCTGCACAAAAAAACTGATGGAACATCATAAAATGTCATAGACTAAAACAATGAAGTGTGATGCTTTTAAGAACCGCAAAATGTACTTGAACATATTTCTGAATTGTCACTGGATCCCCATTCTTGACATGCCAAGAATATTTTTCCAGGAAGCTCCGGCAAAAAGAAAACTCCTTTTTCTCACTGAAAGAGCCAAAACCAATATCAAGCTTCCAACATTTCTAAGCACTGAAGCCAAATATTGAATTCATATCTCAGTGTGACTGATGTTAGGTCTACTGTACAGGGGAAAAATTCTTTCTGTGTTAATAAGGAATTAGGCTTTCAAAACACAAAATTGAAATGCAAATATTTATACTTCACTCATGGTTGGAAACATTTGTCACTCTGATTAAATGTCAAATTCATAATCGTTGGAGGTTTATCTTTTTAAATAAGATTATTTTATTCTGTTGTTGGAAAATAGTTGAAAAGTGAATGTGACTGAGGATGGGGCAACAATTTAACATGACATGGGATGTGACACAAATTGAGAAATTCTGAACTTACCATGTTGGTTGATATCAGAACTTGGTTTAAAATGCCTCTCCCACAGTGGAAGTAAATGGTAATTCAATGTTCTGGACTTCATGAAAAAATTTTAGTGAAACATGGAATTTTTAGGAAGCGAGCAGAGCCTTGAGTCATAACTATGGTACATGCAATTAGTAATTTATAAATCTGGACATATCAATAAACTGTATTTTTGTAAATGATTAAATAAAAGACAAACCTTTCAATCAACACCTTCAGCTTTGCAGTAGATTCTGAAACCATAAATATCTGCACATGGAAACATGGCAGCAAGTGAAGGCTATTTATTCCCTTAACCTTGCTTTGGCATTGTGAGATCAGAACTGATCTTTAACAACTCCAGCTTTGTGTCATTCCTACATATTCTTTATCATTATTGCTTAACAAAAATCTATCAATTTCTGATTTTAAATTAACTTAGTGTTGATGTCATTATGGAAAAATAAATTAAAGCAACTGTTTCTACTGCCCTCCAGATATAGAAGTATTTACCAACTTCACATTTGAAAAGCCTGGATCTAATTTTCATGGCATACTCCCTAACCCTAGACTTCCCAATCAGCAGACATGGGTTCCATCAGTTCCTCTTAGTATTTTGGAAACTTCGAACAAGTTACTTCCAACCTTTTAAATTCCTGGGAACCTAACTTACATTTGTATAATCTCTTCTTGTATGTTAACCCTTGAACTGCTGGCATCATTCTTGTAAATCCATACATCATTCTTTCCAAAATCAACGATTCCTTCATACAATGTGGTGCCTGCTTCAAAAGGGCAGCAATCATATGGGTGCCCAAGAAGAGCAGGGTGAGCTGCCTCAATGACCATCGCCTGGTAGCTCTCACATCTACCGTAATGAAGTGCTTCAAGAGGTTGGTTATGGCTAGAATTAACTCCTGCCTGAGCAAGGACCTGGTCCCTCTGCAATTCACCTACTGCCACAATAGGTTTACAGTAGACGCAATCTCACTGGCTCTCCACTCTGCTTTGGAGCACCTAGACAACCACAAAGCATACATCAGGCTGCTGTTTATTGATTACAGCTTGGCGTTCAAAACCATCATCTCCTCGGTACTAATCACCAAGCTTTAAAACCTGGGCCTCTGGACCTCCCTCTGCAACAGATCCTTGACTTCCTTATAAGGAGACCACAGTCAGTGCAGATCAGTAATAACATCTTCTTGCTGACAATCAACACAGGCACAGCTCAAGGATGTGTACTTAGCCTGCTGCTCTACTCTCACTGCACTCATGACTGTGTGGCTAAGCACAGCTCAAATGCATTCTATAAATTTGCCGATGACACCACTGTTGTTGGCAGAATTTCAGATGGCAATGAGGAAATGCACAGGAGTGAGAGATCTGCTGGTTGAGTAGTGTTGCAACAACCTCGCAGTCAACATCATCAAGACCAAGGAACTGATTATGGACTTCAGGAAGGGGAAGTCAGGAGAACACACACCAGTCCTCATTGAAAAGTCAGTGGTGGAAAGGATGAGCAGCTTCAAGTTCCTAGGTGTTAGCATCTCGGAGGATCTGTCCTGGGCCTGACACATTGATGTAATCAGGAAGAAGACATACCAGTGGTTCCACTTTGTTTGAAGTTTGAGGAGATTTGGTATGTCACAAAAGATTCTTGCAAATTTCTACAGATGTACAGTGGCGAACATACTGACTGGTTGCATCACAGCCTGGTGTGGAGGCTCCAATGCACAGGATTGCAAGAAGCAGCAAAGGGTTGTAGACTCAGCCAACTCCATCACTGGCACAACCCTCCCACCATCGAGGACATCTTCAAGAGGCAGTGCATCAAGAAGGCAGCATCCATCACTAAGGGCCCTCTTCTTGTTACTACCATTGGGGAGGAGGTACAGGAGCCTGAAGATTCACACACAATGATTCAGAAACAGCTTCTTCCCCTCCACCATCAGATTTCTGAATGGTCCATGAACCCATGAAAACTACCTCTTTTTTATTTGCACTATTTCTTTATTTCTGTAATTTATAATAACTTTTATATCTTTGCACTGTACCGCTGTTGTAAAACAACAAATTTCACATCATATAAGTCAGTGATAATAAATCTGATTCTGATTCTGATTCACGTTCACTCATAGTACTCAAGCCGTTTGTTAATCGGGGCTTCATGAAGCTGCAGATTACCAACTTCTTCCTGTGCTTTAGTCCTCCAGCTATACAGATCAGAATTATTTTTGACTACTTGATTAATTTCTGTACTTGGCCAATGATCTGACTATTTAGACTTCTAAGCCTCAGTGGATTTCTACTCTTTAAAGCCTTTCATTATTTCAAAAGAAAATGGTAAAAGTTTTTGTTGTCATAGTTCAATTTAAATAGTTCAAGTTTCCACTGAGATAAAAATCCTGTGCACTGTTCCTGAATACCTTTGTTGCTGGGCTTTACAACAAGCTAGTTTATTTGTATTCAGAGTGTGCATGCTTGATTGGAAAGATGACATGACCAGGACCACAGCTGTGCTGTGTGAGGAAGTATTCCATTTGGCTCATTAACCTATATACAGTATGTATTCTTTTGTTAGGAGATACAATACTGCAGAAATCTTTATATTAAAGTTATTGAGAAGAAACCAATTATAATTATGCCAATGCCCTAAAATGTACTGTTGGAAATAGAAGTATGCCTTGAAATTGTTGTGCACCTTAAGGTTTGCACTTTAGTGTACGGTGTGCTATCGTGTGGCACAAACTTTAATGTGAGTCATTGGACCGACAACAAAACTTCAGCTGCACCTGGGCAATGCACATTTTTATCCTTAAAAATGTACTGCATGGTGCAACTAACTTGAGTCCCAGTTCGGGGAGCATTAGCAGTTACTAATCCAATCTGGCCTCTGTTATATAGGGGAAGGAGTGGTGGGTCATTAGAGCCTGGCATTTTGGAAGTAGTGGGAAAGGTCCATTGGAGATAACATTTTGGAAGAGGGGGTGGACCAGGGACTAGAATTCGTGATATTAGTAGAGGGAATAGAGGTGCTGGGTGGAAGGATCAGGGAACAGATCTATAGATGTTGTGAGTGGTGGTGGGTGGCGACAAGAAAAATGGATGTAATGGTAGGTGTGAGCAAGGATGGATTAGAATTTGATTGTTGAGAATGCTTATACTTGGGGAAGGGTAGGGGTTGAATCGCGATTGCTACCATAAAAATCAATGCTCAGAACTGGAGGTGGCAGATCAAGTCCTGGGGCTGGAGTGATTGTGGAATCAGGGAATTGGATGGAGGCTGGGTGTGAGTGTTGTGCAGGGGGTGGGCATTCAAGGAGTAAAAGGTAACTTATCTGGCAAGTGCCCTGGGCCAGCGTTCTGATGGTAAAATTAAGTTGTCCCAAGATTGCCCAATTCCAAATTCAAATTCCTTAGCAGTCCTCCAAAAAAACAATTGCAGGAGGAATGAAGTCATCCCTGATTTGCATAACTCCAGAGAAATTGAATTTCTGGGCTGTAATGACAGCTGTCTTTTGGTAAGATAAATATTTGTTACAAACTCAATCTCTTAAATGTGTGTGCTTCAAATCAAGTGGTGCACATGCCAGCAAACTTGCTGTCCTGGAAATTTGGTCACATGGTGCTGCCATTTTCAGTGCTGTGTTTACAAAAATGGAGAATTCCAGGGGAATGGTGTATTTACATGATTTTCTAGGTCAAATTACATCCTTCTGGAAATTCATATGGACACTTTCTGTCATAAATTATGTTCATGCTATTTTCCCTGTTGGATCTGCATATAATGCAATTCCTCTCTCACGCATTTCAAGAATGAATTAAAACACGATTATGCAAACCATGTTAGTCATTAGTCACTCAGTACCCAACCAGTTTTACATGGTACTGCTTAACAGCTTTAAAGTACGCCTTCCTAAGCCAGCACTGGTGACTCAGGAAGAATTGGGAAACTGATTCAAATAAGTACCCCTTAACTAAATTACTCACATCCATTTGGTCCTTCTCCACTTTCTCAATATACTGACCAGCCTCCCAGCCAACCCTGAAGTAAAAAACTCTTAATTACAAATCCTCTGACCCTTCTTCTGATCACCCGAATATTCCACCCACCATTCACCCAATCTCCTCACCTGATTGCCCACCCTCGCCCATGTTAATCAACCCATCCTCCCCCACCCATCTACTGGACTCTTGACATGAGCCATCACATCCACTCACCAACAAACACTTAGATACCAATCACAGCCCTCCAATTCATTAATCCTATACTCCTAAGCAGCAGCTCCAAGTCCCACCACCACTGATTGTGCAGTCCACCCTCACTCCAATTCCTCTTCCAACCTCAGGCCCTCACCCCATCTTGTCTTCTCTCAACCATAATTTCCAGGGCCCAGACCTGACCCTAGATTACTGATTGCCTCAGGCACAGTGACCTTAATCTTAATGTGCTACTGAATTTCTAAACTGTGTGCACATGACCAGGCAGCGACTGATTAAGGCACGTTGGAGGCACTGAGGCATTTTTAAAAAACAAGGTTCAAAACAATCAAAAAGAGAATGGTTGTAGCTGCTAGAATTACAAAATAAAAATAGAAAATGTTGGAAGTTCTCAGCAGGTCAGGCAGCATCTGTAGAGAGGGAAACAGTTAACATTTCAAGTTGATAATCCAGTGAAAGCTCATCAATCTGAAACATTAACCTTCTTTCTCCACAATTGCTGCTGTGTATTTCCAGCATCTTCTGTTTCAAATTTAAAATTTAAAACAACTTAAGAAGAATATTTTCCTATTTGAGGTTGCAACTAAAATTACAGGAGTAGTTATTGATGACCAAAGAAAAAACAAAATTTGGGAAATAGGTGACTCTTGGTTTTATAGATTGGCTGCTTCAAATTAGATATCCTGAAGATGTGAAAGGCCACAATTTAAAAGCAATTTCTTTCAAGGCAAAGTGTATTAATGGTCATTGCTTAAGCTGTGGTGTTTCATGTTGATACAGAAGAGTGCTGTTACTGGAACATCTATATTAAATAGCCTGTCAAAAAAATATCACTGTTTCCCAACTGACTTCAATGATGGATTAACATTGATCTCATGAGTAAATAGCAAAGTTCTCACTCCTGATCATTCAAAGCCCTTTTCCTTTAGTGTATTAACTGTAAGTAAAACTGAATCTGGAGTGCCTCAGTGGTGGTGCACTTGAAACACTAGTGAACAACACCACAGACTCAGTGCAGTACTTGCTTAAACTTGAATGAACATGTTATCTGGGAGGAAGACCCACTCAAGTGGAGAGAAAACAAAAATACGTGGGAATTTTATTCTTGTTTGGTTCCTGACACTTCCAGTAGCAAATTGAAAAGCTTAATAGCAAAGTTCAGGGAGCAACTCCATGAGCAGACAAGAGTTTTGTTACTTCAGGGTTTAAAATATAATGAAATCCCCTGAGCTTTCAAAAAAAATGTACATTGATGCCGCATTTAATTCCAAACACCAGAACTTAATCCCATGTATATAAAAGTCGAATTCTTATTAAAATAGTCACACTATTATCTCAGTTGTTTGAGAAAATGGCCTATGGTTCATTTATAGAGGTGACCCTTTCAAATTCTGTACCCTGGAAGGCTGTGGAGGACCAGTCATTGAATTCAATCAAAACAGAGATTGGTAAGTTTCTAGATATTAAGAGAATCAAGTGATGTGGGGACAGTGCAGGAAAATGGTGTGGAGGTAGAAGATCAGCCATGATTCCAATTAATGGTGGACCAGACTTGAAGGGCCAAATAGCCTACTCCTGTTCCTATATCCAATGTTCTTATGCCCAACACAATAAGTTCATAAACATTAAATAATAATTATTTTCTGAAAACCTATTGCTAAGTATACTTTGGATGCACATTGAGCACATCAAAAATACTTTATGGGTCCTCCATACCTATAAAATACATGAAGGCCGCAGTGCTATCAATTGGCATATAATATGGAACACATTTCATTTGGGCAAAAGCCTGCTGTGCAGTTAAGGGTTGTGAATGGCATAGACCATGAACGATAGGAAAGGATTTAACTGGAGTGTTAAAGGGCCCAGCCCTTACTGGGCAGTTGCCAG
This sequence comes from Pristis pectinata, assembly GCF_009764475.1. Classification (NCBI taxonomy): domain Eukaryota; kingdom Metazoa; phylum Chordata; class Chondrichthyes; order Rhinopristiformes; family Pristidae; genus Pristis; species Pristis pectinata. Next base: position 64,833,968 of record NC_067415.1, on the reverse strand, counting down.
TGAGTCCAAAGCATTGATCTTCCTTAGGGTGTGTTCCTTAGCAACTCTACATCTATACTGATCATTTTCCTGTCTGTCATTTAGGTCCCTTAGATTCCCTTCTTCCTTCCCATAATCAACACCACTGTACTCCAAAACTCCACTGGATCCTCTCCTCCCCGCGGTAGTACTCACTCCAGTCTTCTCCCCAATGCCCACCCCAATGATCCTCCTCCAACCATCTTTCACCCCACCCCCACACTGCACTCACAATTCTTTCCCAGCTCACAACCTTCTCCATCCTTCTCCACCCTTTCCTCAGATCCTGTCCAAGATGCTCTCCAAGATCTCCACTTTGCACAATGGTGGGAGATTGTGGATGCAAAGATCCCTTTCACAGTGCCTCTTTAACACATAAAGATGCATGCTGATGAATTTCTAGGCATATGTGTTTTCTGACCATGCAGAGTTGTTGACAGGCTTTTAAGTGTACAGAAATTCCAGCTTCATAATCCCACCCAATTAGCACCTTCCAACAATTAGAAGACATGTTTATCTTAATAATTGAAAAGTGGGATTTTTTTGATGGTGCAATTAAAAAAATGTTATTCATTCTGAGGATTCTAACATTCTATTTTGAGAAACATGGAGAGAAAGAAAACAGATTTTAAAAAGCATGATTAAAATCATCAGAATATCCCAAAACACCTCACAGCCAATCAGTTACTTTTGAAATCAAGCCATTGTTATATAGAGCAAGCACAACAGCTATTGTTCACACAGATCAATTGTTACATCTCTAGTAGTGTGGGTTAAAGGATAAATTTTGCTAGAAATCCTGGAGGAATCTTGTGTTCAGCTCTGATCATGAGGATCATTGTGTACAAGTAAGATGACAGAGTTGAACTAATGACAGTGTGTACAGGGATAAATAATTTAAGTATGTTTTCCGGCAACTGGAAAGTTCTAAGAACAAGAGAAGGACATCAGGAGTGATTGATTGGGGATGAGGAAATACTGGAAACAAGTTTGGGAGAGGCTCTTTGCAGGTAAAGGGACGTCTGGCAAGTGGGAGGCTTTTAAAAGTGAGATAAGGAGAGTCCAGGCCCAGCAAGTTCCTGTAAGAGTGAAGGGCAAGTCTGGCAGGATTAGGGAACCCTGGTTGTCAAGGGATATTGAGGCTCTGGTCAGGAAAAAGAAGGTGGCATGTGTCACATACAGGCAGATAGGATCGAGCGAATCCCTTGAGGAGTGTAGGTGATGTAGGGATACACTAAAGAGGGAAATCAAGAGGGCAAAAGGAGGACATGAGACCGCTTTGGCAGATAAGGTAAAGGAGAGCTTCTATAAATATATTAAGAGAAAAAGGGTATCCACAGATAGAAAATGGACCCTTAAGGATCAATGCAGTCTTCTATGTTTGGAGCCACAGGAGATACGTAAGGTTGTAAATAAATATTTCTCATCTGTATTTACCATGGAGAAGGTCATAGAAGCTAGGGAAGAAATTGCTGGTGCCTTGGTGAAGGTGTTTGTATCATCGTTAGCCACAGGTGAGGTACCAGAAGACTGGAAGGTGGCTAATGCTGTGCTTTTATTTAAGAAAGACTGCAAGGACAAATCAGAAAACTGTAGGCCAGTGAGCCTAACATCAGTGGTGGGAAAGTTACTGGAGGGGATTCTGAGAGACAGGATCTACCTGCACCTGGAATGCAAGGACTGATTAGGAATAGTCAGCATGGCTTTGTGTGTGGGAAATCATGTCTCATGAGTTAGATTAAGTCTTTTGAAGAGGTGACCTAGAGAATTGGTGAGACCAGGGCAGTAGACATTGTCTACATGGACTTTGACAAGCTCTTTGACAAGATCCCGTTTGGTAGGCTGGTCTGGAAGGTTAAGGCACATGGGATCCAGGGTGAGCTAGCCAATTAGACAGAAAATTGGCTTGGTGGCAGAAGTGAGAGGGTGGTAGTGGAGGGTTGTTTTTCAGATTGGAAGCCTTTGACAATTGCTGCAGGATCTGTGCCGTGTCCACTGTTGTTTGTCATATGTATTAATGATTTGGATGACAGCAAAATTGGTGGTATAGTGGACAGTGAAGAAGATTAAGATTACAACAGGATCTAGATCAACTGAGAAAGTGGGCCAAGGAATGACATATGGAATTTAACTCAGACCAATGTGAAGTGTTGTATTTTAGGAAGTTAAACCAGGCAAGACTTCCACAGTAAATGACAGAGCCCTTGAAAGTGTTGTAGAACAGAGAGACCTTGGGGTACAAGTACATAGTTACCTGAAGGTGGCAACACAGGTAGACAGGGTGGTGAAGAAGGCGTATAACATGCTTGCCTTCATCGGTTAGGACATTGATTACAGGCGTTGGGGTGCCATGTTACAGCTGTACTAGACATTGGTGAGACCACACTTGGAGTATTGTGTGCAATTCTGGTCACCCAGCTATGGGAAGGATTTCATTAAGCTGGAAGGATATTCACAAGGATATTACCAGAACTGGAGGGCTTGAGTTATAATGAGAGACTGGATAAGCTGGGGCTTTTTTTTCCTGGAACGAAGGAGCCAAGGTGTGGCCTTATTAGAGGGCATAGGTTTAAGATGAGAGGGGAAGGATTTAAAGGGGACCTGAGGGGCAACTTTTTCACATAGAGAATGTTGAGTATATGGAACAAGCTATCAGAGGAAGTGGTAGAGGCAGGTGCAATTACAATCTTTAAAGGACATTTAGACAGGTGCATGGATAGGAAATGTTTGGAGGGAAATGGGCCAAATGCGGACAAATGGGACTACCTCAGATAGGCAACCTGGTGGCATGGACGAATTGGCCAAAGGGCCTGTTTCTGTGCTGTATAACTCCATGATTCTATGGCAGGAATGCGTAGATATGTTTCCCTATTAAGACAATCTCCGAACCATGAGTATAAAAGATAAAGTTCTAGAATGTCTTTCACAGCTGTGTTCTCAGCATTTCCTTTGTGATAATTCAGTATTTCATTATCATATTCACGTGACTGGTGATTGTTATATCACATTCTGTCATAAAAATCCAGATACTCTCAATGTAATTCTTTAATACATTTGTACAAGCACACTTTTGCAGATTCACTTAAACAGTGAACCCTTGACTTAAAGCCACTTGACATGATTTCCTTGTGTGCCTCTGTGTGTTGTTCTTGAATCAGTCAGAGGTTTTACTCATGTGACTTTAAAGGCCATGATATTCTAGTGGCCTTTTCTCCTCCTCCTTTCTTGGTCATTCCAATTTGAGGTCCTGGATTGAAGGCAATTACTTCTGTATAAAACTTGAAAACCCTTCTTCTGCTTTAGTAAAATGATATCTCACGTATTTTATTGAGATCTGCAATACCATTTTGAACAAACTTCAATTTTTAGTCACCCCATTGTTCACGCCATGCTCTACAAGGGAGATTACAGCGAAACACCTTCCAAAAGTTGTTCCATGAGCACTCCTGTCCTGAGGCATCAAACCATGAGAAAAGGCCACGTAATTTTCATGGGAAAATTACTGTATTCCTGCTGTGAGTGTCAGAGAAATTTGTAGCAGATATCGTTGGCACCAGGCTCGTGACAGCACACTCTTCCCTTGGCACCCTGTGAAGCTGCACACAGCCAAGCTTTTTCCTCCTTCTCTGTCAACTTAAACCCAAGAGGATGATGCTCATCCACACATTTTCCCTGAAGGCAGGCCCCAGGGACAGACAGCAATTATAAATCTCAACTCTGTGGTTATCATTTGCAACCATGTTAGACAGCTTTGATACAAACAGAAATGGAACTTGCGGGAGTTTCACTGGAATCCAAAGAGACCCCACCTAACAAGCAGCCATAGACACTTGATTCCTCTACCTCCATGGAAATGTCTGGCAGTGGGGAGTGGTTAGGCAGACCCTTATATAGAAGCCTATAAACCATTGTGGCCATGATTCATGCTGCAGTCTTCCAGGGGAACGGAATATGTCAAACCCTATCCTTCCTATTCAAACCAGCATATCAATGGAATATGTGACTTCTGGCTGATCTGTAACATTCTCCAGTGATGCAGTCAGCAGCTGCTGGGAACAAGTTGCCATGAGAGGGAGACCACCCCAGTCCTATCACTCTTTTGATAAACAAGGTAGTCAACCTGGAATAGCAGTAGGATAGTGGATGGAAAAATGGGAGTAGCCTCACGAGGAAAGCATATGTTAGAAAAAGAAAGTGTTGGCTCCTAGTCAACATGAACTTTATTGTAATAACATAGAATGTGAACTGACATTATTTGTTATCATGAATGTTAGAGTCATCCAAGAATATATGCACCCATTTTGTGTTAACTTGTTGAAAAAAGCAATGCGGTCACATGGGGTCAAAGTGGGACATATTTTCATCTTGTTAGTTGTGTAGAGCTTGAGGGAATATCACTTTATTTGAAGAAGAGAACATGACTTCAAATAAATTCCCCGCACCTGAATCTCATGCACATTTGAACAGAAAGCAAGTATTAGGCCATAAGACCATAAGACGTAGGAGCAGAATTAGGCCATTTGGCCCATCAAGTCTGCTCCGCCATTCCATCATGGCTGATTTATTTTTCCCTCTCAACCCCGTTCTCCTGCCTTCTCTCCATATCCTTTGACGCCCTTACTAATCAAGAACCTATCAACCTCCGCATTAAATATACCCAATGACTTTACCTCCACAGCCATCTGTGGCAATGAATTCAACAGATTCACCACCCTCTAGCTAAAGAAATTCCTCCTCACCTCTGTTCTAAAGGGGCATACTTCAATTCTGAGGCTGTGCCCTCTGGTCCTTGACTCTCCCACTGCTGGAAACATCCTCTCCATGTCCACTCTATCCAAGCCTTACAATATTCGGTAGGTTTCAATGAGATTCCCCCTCTGTTATCTATGGCAAAAGTGCACTAATGTCTGAGGCATTTCAGCTGAGAGATCAATCTTTAGGTAAAGAATAAAGCTGCCAAAAATATATATTTATAAGCTTATATATTTAAAGATATCAATAAGCTTGAAAGAATGCAGAGAAAATTTACAAGGATGTTGCTGGGACTTGAGGACCTGAGTTATAGGGAAAGGTTGAATAGGTTAGGACTTTATTCCTTGGTGCACAGGAGAATGAGGGGAGCTCTTACAGAGGTATACAAAATTATGAGGGGTATAGATGGGATGAATGCATACAAGCTTTTTCCTCTAAGGTTGGGTGAAACTAGAACTAGAGGACAGTTTAGGGTGAAAGATAAAATATATAAGGGGAATCCGAGAGGAAACTTCTTCACTCAGAGGGTGGTGCGAGTGTGGAACGAGCTGCCAGCAGAAGTGGTAGATATGGGTTGAATTGTTACATTTAAGAGAGGTTTGGATAGGTACATGGATGGGAGAGGTTTGGAGAGATATGGTCTGGGTGCAGGTAGACGGGACTAAGCAGAAGATCGGGTCAGCATGGACTAGATGTGCTGAAAGACCTGTTTCTGTGCTGTAGTGCTCTATGATTTAGTATTTGATGTTTTTGGCAACCACTTTTTAGAGATAACCAGAAATCCACTTCCAAAGTATGGCACTGGCATTGTTTATTAACTCTATGGGGTTCAATTGCAAGGTTCTCTTGTGGTCAGATGCAGTCCTATATACTAAATGGGTGAGAATTATAAATGTTGCTATTAATAGTTAATGAACTAAATATTTTTGTAAAATGTTTCATGTGATATCTCTTTAGCTTGTTCCATGTGTTTAACACAAACTGATTAAATGAAATACTGGAAAGGACAATATTTTATGTAGTTTTTCTGTACATAACATCACATATAATGATCTTCTGTGGAATACTTGACATATCTTACACAAATCTTTTATGAAAAATGAAGATACTGCAAGCAGTGCAGCTTGTACAAATCTGACTTTCCCCATGGCCTTCACTATTTCTCCTTCAAGTACTATTGCAAAGCCCACAATTAAATATGCCCCCTTCACCCTGCCAAAGAATATATTCCAGATGCTAAACATTTGCATTTTGGTTCTTTTGTCAATAGCTCAAATGCATTTCCTTTTGGATTCTCCGATGGGAACAATTTCTTTCCAGCTACTTGGTCTAAAGTATTCACTATTTTGAACTCCTATATCACATCTATTCTCAACAATCCAGCCTCTTCAGCCCTTCCCTGTAGATAAAGTCATTCACCCTTGAAACCATTCTTGTAAGTTTTTCCTGTACCATCTCCGCATACCTCACACCCTTCCTAAAGTATACTGACCAGAATTGGATGCAAAATTAGTTGAGGCTGAGCATGTGTTTTATAAAATGCTTATCATAACCTCCTTGCTTTTGCAGACTATGCTTCCGCATATAAAGCCTGGAATCCTATCTGTACTTTTAATCTCTTTCTCAGTCTGCTCTGCCATATTCGAACATTCTTGCACATATACACCCAGATCATTTTGTTCCTTTGACCACTTTAAATTCCTAACCTTTATACTTTACTTCTTCCCTTTTTCTTCCTTCCAAAGTTTATTGCTTTGTATTTGTATTTTCTGCATTAAATCTGTCTGCCTTTTACACCTGCCTGCTTGTGTCCTCTTAAAGTCTGTTATTATCCTCCTCATTGTTCATTCTACTTCAAAATTTTATCATTTGCAAGTAATGAAATTGTCCCCTATACATTCAAATTCAAATAATTTCTATACATTAGGATAAGCAAGACTCAGAATTTATCCCTACAAAGCAGCATTACCCACCTTCCTCCAGTCTGAAAGACAACTGTTCACAATAACTCTGATTTCTATCACTATATTCTCAGCAATCTAGGTTACATCCTGTTGGAACTTAGCAATTTACCTCCTGATTCTGGTTAAGAAATCCTTGCAATATTTACATTTACAGAAGGGAACATTTTGATAAAAACTGTTGATTTATTATGAATCACCTATTTTTGTAAACAAATATCTTACTTCCAACAGGGGACCTAGATAAGATTCTGAAGAATTACAGGGTCGGGTGGGTAGTGGAGATTGGAAGGGTAGGGTGCATTGACTTATTTCTGTGTAATTTTCAATACAGCAACATATACAGTGAAATCATCTGAAAACTATGCATTGCTGAGTGAAAAATGAGCCAGAAGGAAAATTAATAGACATTTGCAGACTGAAGTCAGAAAACAATCCCTAATCTCTTAATGTGCAGAGCTTTTTAATGTTTTTGTAGAATCCTGAAACAGCCAAGTTCCTTCATGGCAAAAGATTACCAGGAGGACAGAGGAAATGCTGTAAGGATGTTCCCAAAGCCTCCTTGAAAAAAAACTATAATAATGACTCATGGGAATCCCTGGTCCGTTACTGCCCAAAATGGAGCCAGAGCATCAGTGGCAGAACTGCGAATCTCACGTCTCTTTGTCAGAAATCTTTCTGGGTGGCCAACAAAACATACAGAAGAGCACATCACCTCCAATACCACCCATCTACCTATCTCAACAAACAACTCTTACCTAACCCGTGGAAGAGTTTGTGAATCCCATATTGCCCTCATCAGCCTTCTTAGAACTCACAGAACTGGAGTGAAGCAAGTCGTCCCTAACCCCAAGGGACAGCCTCAGAAGAAGAAGAAGAAGAAGAACGTGGAATCCCTCTAAACCCCCTCCCTTGTCTTTGGTGAAGTAGAGAAAGCAGGTGACAATATGTAACTTTATCTGATATCCAAGTTTATATGCCAAAGTTTTCATTGAAATATTGTAACCAGTACATTGATTTGCTTATTATGATTGCACTTCAACAAAGTAGGTAAGTTTGTTAAAAAGCAAGTATATGACTGACCGAGAAAAAATAGCCCACTGTTTGACAGACTCAGACATCTCACCACATGCCATTAATTAGATCTTTTTCGTACATTCTTCAGCTCAAAAAACATTGTGCCGAAAGGGTAAGTTGGGAAATGTGATGGAAGTGGGGAATCCTGGTCCTCATTGAATGAAGTACTCTCGGGATGGTTCTGGAATCTCTGGTCTTCCCTTCTGCACTATCTCTTCAGCTACACAATCATTTGCATTTTCTGCTATTGCCTGAAGGAATGTGGAGCTTGATAAATTTGCTTTTTAATTACATCCTGAGATTGCTGTAGCTATCTGTACAACCTCATCATTCTCCCTGTTATGTCATTGCTACCAAGATGGGCCAGGACCTCTGGCTCTTCATCTATACCTGACCCCTACCCATGTCCACCTTCCCAACACACAAACAACTCTCAGTATCTCCCACAATTGCTCAGTTACATCCTTGCCTTTAGATCCAGAAAGACAACATACCATCTTGTTAGGACTTCTATGCCATCCTAACATTTGAATTCCCTATTACTGTAACTTTCCCATCTTTTCTGTCCCCTATCTCTTTCCCAGTACAAGCTCTGGATGACTAACCTTCTCCAACATTCAGAGATAATCACCTTTTGGAGTGTATGTTGCACTTAAGGCACTCCTGCCTTACCTGCATGATCTTCCATGATTGCCTAGTAGTTAGCCTCTCTGATTATAGATGCATAAGCTGTGAGTTGACCGCCTCCCTGAATCATGTGAGCCACATATCTCTCTACCTCCCGGGTGTAGTGCAGTAACAAAGCTGCTGCCTTTGGCCCTGAAACCAGATCTTGAGTTTTTGCAATTGACAACACCTCTTATGCAATTGTGCAGGGCACGTGAAGCATCCTAACTTTTCTGCATGACACAGGGTGTACATTCAATGGCACCGAGAACCCCTACCATGCCTGTATTTACTGGAACAAGAACAGAAAATTCCACTTTCTCATGTCAGTTAACATCTGGCTGATTTTACTGGCTTATTTAATAACTATTTTCTTTGTAACTTAACTACATATTTGTATTTACTTTTTAATATCTAGAAACATCTCTTTTCCCCTCTTCACTGAATGCTCATCTTGAGCTTTGTATGCTGTTTAAGCTGAGCTCTGTGTAACAGTAAGTTCTATTTACTTTCATAAACATACAAAAGTTCCCCATCCTAACTCAGTCTCTGCTGACATTAATTTGATGCCCGTTCACATAATGAGTTCTAGTTAACTACCTTTAATTTTAATTTATTATCCTTTCAGATTGCAAAGCCAGCATTTATTACAAAATATCTCTGATTAGTCACTTGCATGTATCGTAGTGACCAACTTAGAAAAAAATTGTTAAGTTTTAAATGTAAAATTAGATCAATTTTAGAATGAGATCACTCCCTTACTAATTCCCTCATTGACCAAATTTCTGACCTACAGATTCTGTTCCAGCTGCACTCTTTTAAAACTTGGTGCTATGCCATTACCACAGTAACCACTTGAATATACAGTGCATTGAGCTGTGCTGAGTTAATCAAATATAATCCATAAATGAAAATGTTTTCCTCTGTTATTTTGATTCAATATTACCATGTCCTTTTTACACTTTTCCAATAAGTATCATCAATCTGCAACACTAGATGGTGATTTCACATTAGACGGATATCCTATGCCTGAACATTGGAAATTCATTCTACTGTTAAGGAATTATAGCAAGAAATAAAATTGTACAGTCAAAAAACCCAAAACACAATCACTGATTCATATACCAGGGATTCTTAGGACATCATTACTGCAGACAGTTATAGTCACACTGTTTCCATCTACAGTCATGGAGTCACACATGACAGAACAAAACCCTTTGGCCTACCATGTCCATATTGACCATCAAGTACCCATCTATACTAATCCCATTTGCCAGCCTTGATGCGTAGCCTTAAATGTCTTGTCAATTGGAAGTTAAAACTCTCTGTTAGGACCCCAGTAATCTCCTCCCTTGCCTCCCACAGCAGCCTGGGATATATCTCATCAGTCTCGAGGGATTTATCCACCCTTTATCTGCGCAGTTGGTATCGTATTGACACCCAATTTTACAGTTTATATTTCATCACCTCATCCAGCCATGTCTTTCTTTAATGCTGCTAATTTATTAACATTTTTGCTAACACCATGATTTAGGAATAGCATGTTCATTGTATATAATTTCCTTAACCTTGACAGACCCAGTATTTCTCTCTTCTAATTCAAGCATGTTCTTATTTGTCATTCTTGTCCAACTGATTTTCAGTATACGCCTGTAATATTACAACTTGGATGACATCAGTTTTTTTTTCACCTGCTCAAGATTCAATTTTCACACACTTACTGAATAAGTATGGTGCCTAGAAATTCCAGTGCACTTTCTCAGGTATGAAAATGTGTCACTGGCAACCAAAGCTGGGTTTTGGGAGGAGTTGGAGGGGCTAGGGATGGTTGGTATTCCAGTTGTTGTAAGTTTAGTCAAGGCTTAGGTCATCAAACACATAACTGGTAGTAGGGAACAGTGAAAGGCTCGGCAATCTGCAAAGTGGCCAAGTAGAAAAGGGCTAAAAATAAACTGCTGGAAGAACTCAGCTGATTGAGTAGCATCAGTGGAGGCAAAAGTGTGGTCAACATTTTGGGTCAAGACCCTGCAACAGGACTGAGAGCATAGAGTGTAGCCAGTATTTATAAATGAGAGGGAGTGGTGAGACAGGAGCTGGTAGGTGATAGGTGGAAACAGGGGCTTTTAGTTATTAGGATCAGGATCTGGGAATTAATTAGCGATCAAGTAAATATCTGGGGTGAGTTGGATTGGAGATTTGGATCCCTATCGGGGACCTGAGTGATCATTTTTCTGGGGGTCCTATGGAAAGGTGGGCTTAGATTAGTGGGCATAAAAGAAGTCATTGAGACTTAGGCTGATCGAGAGATTGGGCAGAAGATTGATAGTTTTGGGATTAGACATTGCCCAATCCGGTGAATGAGGGAGGCAGTTGATACCAGGTCAGTGAGGAGGGTCAAAGGATAAAAGATATGTTGGGGTCCCAGTCTGTCACTGCCCTACAATGACTTAGTTTTCACAGGAATGCCCAACAATGGTCTTTCCTAGGACAACTATGCTTCAATGTGTTGCATGGAGAATGATGTTGGACACTGTGCTCAGTTGAATTTCCAGTGTGATACCAGATAATCTGTTGTTGGCACATTTTCATTCATGTCATTTAATTTCTCAGCCTCTGCTTCTTTTCAAAAGGTTGTTTTAAAATTGCACAGAACTCTTTCAGTTTTAGTTTTGAATTTTCCTCACATCACTTTGACTGTGAGATGTTATTACACTACTGATGCAAACATTTAACCTAAATAAGCATTTCCATTATTTTGCCTTTGTAAACAATTACTCAGCACTAACTTTACCTTTTCAGTATTTACTTCCAATCTATGTTCTAAATGTTATACTCTGGAGTGTCTCTTCTAAGATCTATTTTGTAACTTTAACTAGTGCTGTGTCAGGTACAATAGATTGTATATCAATTTTTCATTAGTTTTGAATGCAACATCCAAATCTTCCAGATTATCTCCAATAGAAATTTGGAGAAAATATTGAATAGTTTTATATGTTATATAGAATATATATAATAGATTTATATATTACATGTTGAATTGAATAAACAGTTGATTATTTTGCAGCTCTTCAGATTTGTTAACTCGTTGTTGACTTGCAGTGCTGCTTATTGATCCCCATAAATATTCTTGTTAAATCTTGAGGCAATTCCAACACATTGGAAGAAAACAATGCCCTTCATCCTTACACAGTTTCATTATGCATAAATCATAGCAGATAATTTAACATCACATCGATGGGATTGTGTTTCTACTGATTTTACAACCCAGCCGATGTAAATATAGTGGGCTACCCAATGATCAGTCATTGAACTTGATGCCCAAAACACCAAGAAAATTTTCAGAAAAATGTAATGGTAAATGATTGTTTAAATGAATAGATAGAATGGGACCACCACCCCACATGAGGAGAAGACCTGAAAATTTGATCTGATAATGGATTAATTCTCCCAATTACTCCATCTCTTATATAACTGTTCTATGATGCCATCTTCCATGCCAGTGCCTTTGATGTGAGTTTTTTCCACAACTGTGAGTTCCAATCCACCACCCTCAACATTCAATGGAATTTCTGACACCTCCCTCGTCATGTCAGGATGAGATATCTTGTTCCTGCCTTTCACATTCCAAAGGGCCTGTTTGCTCCCAGACACAGTGGTTTACTCTTTCCACCTCCACCACTGTGCAAAAAAACAAACCGAATGAAGGGTCTCAACCCAAAACATCAACTGTCCATTTCCCTCCACAGATGCTGCCTGATTCGCTGAGTTCCTCCAGCAATTTGTTTTTTGCTCCAGATTCCAGCATCTGCAGCCTCCTGTGTCTCCACTATTATGTACTCCTCTTTCCAATACATCTCTACAGGAAATGACACACCTGACCTTTTCCCTCCTGCCGCCCCAGTATATGGAGCTCAAAATACTCTGTCTGGACAAAGCAGCGATTTGCTTGTGTTTCCAGTTTAACATGCATCATGTGGTCTCTTCTGTATTGGGGAAAACAAATTCAGGCTGGACAGTTGCTTTGGAGGCTACCTCTATTCAGTCTGCAATCTCGACCTGAGTTTTCAATTGTGTGCTATTTTATTTCTACACCTCACTTCCACTCTGAGCTCTCTTTCCTTGGGCTCCTACACAATCAATAAAGCTCTCCATGAGCTCAAGGACCAGCACTTCATTCTTGAAATGTGCATTTTATAGTCCTCTCAATTTAACTCAACTTTACATAATCAGCTTTCACAATATTTCCATTTCACATTTCCAGCTTTCCCAGATTTTTCTCTTCAGGAAGATTCAGATAATTAATCTACTTTGTCCAATTGCACCTCCTTCTGACTGATCTTTTCTTACGTATTAATCCCTTTGCCATTCTGTCATCCTGCACTCCCATCTCTTTTGTCATATAATCTCTTCTATTTTCCACACAATCAAAGACTTCCCATTGTGTTTTCTCCATCCTTCCCCGACCCACTTCTCAGAATAGTGAAAATTGTTTTATCTCTAACTCTTTCCCAATTCTAAAAAAGGTTATTAACGTGAAACATTAACTCTATGTTTCACTCTCTGCAATTGCTTCCTGTGCCTGTGGAGTAGTTTGCAGCATTTTCTGTATTATTTCAGACTTCCAGCATCAGCAGGCTTTTGGATTTGTGATAGTGGATCAGGCAGGCAATTTTCAGGCACTCAAAACAAATATTGCAAGTTGTACATATATGAATAAGGGTCCAAACTTTTAGAGTGGGAATGATGTCAGAGGTAGGGAGGTGATAGATAGAAGTGACAAAGGGCTGAAGATGATGAAATCTGATAGGAGGGGACGGTGGAGCATGGAATGAAGGGAGGGAGGTGGGGAGGAGAACCAATGGGCGGAGTGTGTCGGTGATGGGTAGATAGGAAGGGTGAAGGGAGGGGGAAAAGATAAGGTGATGGAGAACAGTTGGATCAGGAGGAAAGAGAAAAGTGAAATGGGGGAGAAAGGGACAGAGGGGGAGCGGTTACTGGAAGTTTGAGAATTCGATGTTTATGATGCCTCGTTGGACACTGCCTTGGAAACATACAAAGAATTCATTAATGTACATAACGAAGAACAAGGGTTCCAGCGACAATCCTTGCAGTACACTATTGGTCACATGCTTCCAGTTCTCCACCCTCACCCTTTCCATCCTAACACAAAGACAATTTTGGATCCAATTTGCCAAGTTGATCTGGGATCTATGGGCCTTTCGAGCCATGATTTTTTTGGGTCCATTTCTAATGTTCCTTGTCAAAGGTCTTATTAAAGTCCATATAGACCACATCTACTGGTAAATAAAATTGGTAAATTGGTTTATTATTGTCACATGTACCGAGGTATAGTCAAAAACTTGTCTTGCATACTGTTCATACAGATCAATTGAGGTGGTACAAGGTAAAACAATAACAAAATACAAAATTAAGTGTTACAATTACAGAGAAAATGCTGTACAGATAGATAATAAGGTGCAAGGTCATAACGAGGTAGATTTTGAGGTCAGAGTCCATCTTATCATACTAGTGAGCCGTTCAGTAGTCTTATAACAGCAGGATTGAAGCTGCCCTTGATCCTGGTGGTGCATGCTTTCAAGCTTTTGTATCTTCTGCCTGATGGGAGAGGGGAGAAGAGAGAATGTCCAGGGTGGGTGGGGTCTTTGGTTATGCTGACTGTTTTACTGATGCAGTGAGAAGTATAGACAGAGTCCATGGAGGGGAGGCTGGTTTCTGTGATGTGCTGAGCTGTGTCCACAACTCTCTGCTGTTTCTTGCGGTCACGGGCAGAGCAGTTGCCATATCAAGCTGTGATGCATCCGGATAGGATGCTTTCTATGGTGCATCAATATAAATTGGTGAGGGTCGACAGGGACATGCCAAATTTCTTTAGCCTTCTGAGGAAGGAGAGACACTGGTGAGCTTTCTTGGCCGTGGCATCTACGTGGTTGGACCAGGACAGGCTATCGGTGATGTTCACTCCCAGGAACTTGAAGCTCTCAACCCTCTCAACCTCAGCGCTGTTGATGTGGACAGGAGCATGTGCACCACCCCCTTTCCTGAAGTCAGTGATCAGCTGTTCTGTTTTGCTGACATGGAGGGAATGTTTGTTGTCATGACACCATGTCACTAAGCTCTCTGTCTCCTTCCTGTATTCCAACTCATTGTTTATTTGAAATACAGCCCACTATGGTGGTATCATCTGCAAATGTAGATGGAGTTAGAGCAGAATCTGGCCACACAGTCGTGACTGTATAGGGAGTAGAGTAGGGGACTGAGGATGCAGCTTTGTGGGGCACTAGTGTTGAGAATAATCATGGCGGAGGTGTTGCTGTCTATCCTCACTGATTGCAGTCTGTTGGTCAGGAGATCAAGGATCCAGTTACAAAGGGAGCTATTGAGTCCTACGTCTCAGAGTTCGTTGATGAGTTTGCTTAGAATTATAGTATTGAAGGCAGAGCTATAGTCAATAAATAATAGTCTAACGGAGGTGTCTTTGCTGTCCAGATGCTTCAGAGATGAATGTTGGGGCAGGGAAATGGCATCTGCCATAGACCTGTTTCAGCAGTAGGTGAATTGCAGTGGATCGAGGTTGTCTGGGTTGCTGGAATTAATGTGTGCCATGACCAGCCTCTTGAAGCACTTCATGATGGTGAATGTCAGAGCCACCAGGCGGTAGTCATTAAGGCATGTTACCTTGTTTTTCTTACGTACTGGGGTGATACTGGCCTTCTTAAAGCAGGTGGGAACCTCAGATTGAAGCAGGGAGAGGTTAAAAGCTGAACTACCTTCATCAACACACTTGGTCACCCCCTTGAAAAATTCAGTGATATTTTGCAGACAGGATACCCCTTAACAAAGCCATGCTGGCTCTCTCTGATTAATCCCTGCATCTTCAACTGCAGATTAGTCCTATCCATCAGAATTATTTTCCAATAACTTCCATACCACTGAGGTTAGACTCACAGGCTTGTAATTACCTGGCTTATCCTTGCTACCCTTCTTGAATAAAGGCAGCACATCCACTGTCCTCTGGTCACCTGGTACTCACCTGTGGCCTGAGAAGTTTTGAAAATTTCTGTCAAAGTCTCAATTATCTCCTCCTTTGCATCCCATGGCAGCCTGGGACACCTCATCTATCTTTGAGATGTCTTTGCTGATATCTAATAGCTCCTCCTTTTTGATGGTGTTTTGTGTGATTTAACAGCCCAATTTTCTGAAGTAGATTATACGAGGCTCATTGTGTGCCATTAAACTAATGTTGTGGAGAGTGTGGATAAAGGAATGAAATTAACATTTTCAACCTACATTTCTAGTTCAGTGCATTTATTTTCCTTGATAGTGTTAATATAGTCACAACTATTTTCATTCTGCAAAATGCCTTTTCAATCCATTATTTCCAATATATTTTAAAGTTCAGAAGTGTGTTGGGGAGATAATTGCAGAGTGGTGAGAGGATCAGGGTGTGTATGGTGGGAGATAATGGGTGAGGATTCTGGGGATTAATGCTGATTGGTTGGGAGATAAAGAAAATTTCAGGTTGGAAGTTAGGGAGATACACAAGTGGTCATAAGGACATTTCAAAGAGGATATATGTGGAGACAGTCATTGAGGATGAGAAGAGAAAAACAATGAACCTTGAGAAAAACTGATGTCTTCTACTCCTTGGCAGTGTCCCAGATAGTCCCTTTAGCTAAGGATTGATTGGGACATAATCTTCTAGTTAAGAACTGCTTCATTGCTCAGGACCCTTGCTGTTTCCAAGCATTGGATGTGCAGCAGAATTTTGAACAAGGAGGATAAATTTTGTGCTGTACAATTGTTTACTGTACAAGTGCCCAATAGCTTCCATACCTACTGCACTTAGGTATAGAGGGTCCAGATCAAAGATCTGAAAAGACATTATGCCACATTAAAGACCTGACTCCTTTTATTAATTGGGTTTTTAGATAAAATTTGTTCACACAGCACAGAATAACATTGTGCAATACAGAGCAGTTTCAAAGCTATAGTATTCTCATACTCAAAAATGCCTTTCAAATAGCTCCACTTTATTGCTTTCTTTATATTTTCCATTGGGAATAGAATAGTTCTGCATTAACTAGGTAGCAGGGGTAATTAATACCAATGGTGTTCTCTGGGATCTCAGATTAACAGATACACATTTCAATAAGATTGGAAAGGGAAAGGCATTGGATAGGAAGCCTATTCAATCCAATATTCAACATTTTAAATTAATGTGTGGAGATCCCTATGAAAGAATTTCATTTTCTACTAATTCATCAACAGTCTGGAACAGAACTGGAAATTTCAGCCTGATCTTTCTTCCCCTTATCAGGTTATGAAAAAAAAGTAAATTTTCATGGAATCATAGAATCGTACAGCACAGAAATGGGCCCCATTGGTCTATGCTGACCATGATGCCTATTTACGATAATCCCATTAGCCTGCATTAGACCCATAGCCTATATGCCTTTCCTATCCAAATGCCTTTTAAAGGTTGCAATTGTATCTGCCTCCACTACCTCTTGAAGATTGTTCCAGCCTCTGTGTGAATCAGATCTCCTTTACTTCTCTCTCCTTTCACCTTAACCCTGTGCCCTTTTGTTCTAGATTCCCCTGCCCTGGGAAAAATACTTTGTTCTATCATATCTATGCCTCTCATAATTTTATAAACCTTTATAAGGTCAAAAGTTCCACAGAATATGCATTCATTTTGAAAATACAGTCTCCTACATTCCTGTGAGAATAAACCCAGCCTATCCAATGTCTCCTTATAACCACATTCCAGACATCATACTGGTGAATCTCTTCTGCACCCTCTCTATTGGTACCACATCTTCCCTGTAGTATGGTGACCAGAAATGTACACAACAATCCAAGTGTGGTCTAACGAATATTTTGTACAACAGTAACATGATGTCCCAATGCTTATGTTCAAAGCCTCGGCCTATGAAGGAATGCATAGCAAATGCCTTCTTCTCCACCCTATCCACTTGAGTTACCACTTTCAGTGAGCTATAGGCTTGCACCCCAAGGTCCCTCTGTACATCAATGCTTCTAAGTTCCCTGTGATTTATTCTTACCTGTCCTATCAGAATTTGACCTCCCAAAGTACATTATCTCACAGTTATCTGGATTAAATTCCATCTGCTTGTCCAGCTTTCTGGCTAATCTATGTTCTGCATATCCTTGGACAATCTTCTTCACTATCTATGACTCCACCAATTTTCATATCATCTGCAAACTTACTGATCAGACCACCTACTTTCTCATCCAAATCATTCTGATATATTACAAACAACAAAGGTCGCATATTCCCTGTGGTACACCATTTATCACAGACTTCTAGTCAGAAAACCACCCATCCCCCACTAACCTCTGCTTCCTATCACCAAACCAATTTTGGATTCAATTTGCCAACATGCCTCGGATCCCTTGTGCCTTCACTTTTTGGACCAGCCTCCCATTCGGGACCTTGTCAAAAGCCTGATTTTAGAAACATAGAAAACCTGCAGCACAATTCAGGCCCTTTGGCCCACAAAGCTGTGCCAAACATGTCCCTACCTTAGAAATTACTAGGCTTCCCCATAGCCCATAATTTTTCCCAGCTCCATGTACCTATCCAACAGTCTCTTAAAAGACCCTATCATATCCACCTCCACCACCATTGCCGGCAGCCCATTCCACACCACTCTCTGAGTAAAAAACTTACCCCTGACATCTCCTCTATACCTACTCCCCAGCACCTTAAACCTATGTCCTGTTGTGGCAACCATTTCAGCCCTGGGGAAAAGCCTCTGACTATCCACACGATAAATGCCTCTCATCATCTTATACACCTCTATCCGGTCCCCCCTCATCCTCCATCACTCCAAGGAGAAAAGGCCGAGTTCCTTCAACCTGTTTTCATAAGGCATGCTCCCCAATCCTGGCAGCATCCTTGTAAATTTTCTCTGCACCCTTTCTATGGATTCCACATCCTTCCTGTAGTGCTGTGACCAGAACTGAGCACAGTACTCCAAGTGGGGTCTGACCAGGGTCCTATATAGCTGCAACAATACCTCTCGGCTCCTGAATTCAATTCCCCGATTGATGAAGGGCAATACACCATATGCCTTCTTAACCACAGAGTCAACCTGTGCAGCCGCTTTGAGCGTCCTATGGACTCGGACCCCAAGATCCCTCTGATCCTCCACACTGCCAAGAGCCCTACCATTAATACTATACTCTGCCATCATATTTGACCTACCAAAATGAACCACTTCACACTTATCTGGGTTGAACTCCATCTGCCACTTCTCAGCCCAGTTTTGCGTTTTATCTATGTCCCACTGTAACCTCTGACAGCCCTTTATACTATCCACAACACCTCCAACCTTTGTGTCATCTGTAAACTTACTAACCCATCTCTCCACCTCCTCATCCAGGTCGTTTATAAAAATCACAAAGAGTAAGGATCCCAGAACAGATCCCTGAGGTACACCACTGGTCACCGACCTCCATGCAGAATATGACCAGTCAACAACCACTCTTTGCCTTCTGCGGGCCAGCCAGTTCTGGATCCGCAAAGCAATGTCCCCTTGGATCCCATGCCTCCTTACTTTCTCATTAAGCCTTGCATGGGGTACCTGATCACTATAAAGCAAGTTTAGTGGAGAACTTGTTCTCAGTATAAGGTTAGATTTTATTGAAGTGTGGCGACCCACCTTCCACGCAGGCGAACCGGCTCCGAAAATGGTGCGCGCATCGGCAGAGAGGCCAGCCACAAAATGGCGCTGGGCCTTCTTCTCCACCAGCGAGGGGAGAAAGCCCGCGCGCAGGAAGAGGTTCTGGTGGTGCACCTCTGACGTCATCGCCCCCTGGAGAGGGCGGGAACTTAACTGTTTAAAAGCCAGCGTGGCGAGGTTCGCAATAAACCAGTCTCGAGTGCAACCTACCGACTGCGTGTCGTTATTTCTAGCTCAGTGCGTAGC
Source organism: Pristis pectinata (assembly GCF_009764475.1). Classification (NCBI taxonomy): domain Eukaryota; kingdom Metazoa; phylum Chordata; class Chondrichthyes; order Rhinopristiformes; family Pristidae; genus Pristis; species Pristis pectinata. The sequence continues at coordinate 64,814,518 of NC_067415.1, read as the reverse complement.
CCATCGCTACATTGGTGACCCCAACGGTCCAAATGGAATTTGGACCAAAGATGATCGACTCTTCATCCGTTCACGCAGTTTCACTGAAACTGCCACCCTTCTGGACACTGTGACCATGCTTGTGGTTTGACCAAGCAGAGGCCCAGTTCCAGATTCAGCAGATACCTTCTGATTTCACGCGTTACTATTACATGGTAAGCTCCCTCGACCAGGAGACAGCCGCCCAGGTTGAGGATTTCATACAGTCACCCACGGAGGAAGGCAAATATGCAGCATTCAAAGCGCTGCTCATAAGGACATTCAGCCTCTCACGACGGGAGCGAGGTGCCCACTTGCTGCACCTCGACGGTTTGGGAGACAGGCCGCCATCAGCATTAATGAACGAGATGCTGGCCCTGGCTGACGGACACAAGCCTTGCCTCATATTCGAGCAGGCGTTCCAAGAGCAACTGCCCATAGACATACATCTTGCTACTGGCCAATGCAGATTTCAGTGACCCCTGGAAGGTGGCGGCCTGAGCAGACATGCTGTGGAAAGCCAAGGAGGAAAGCGGGGGCGTCCGTTGGGGCAGATTACCAAGCCACGTGCCCAATGGCAGGACAGACTAGCCTGGCACACGGAGCGCACACAACCCAGAGGCAGGAGTGAGGAGGCCAATGCACAGTGGTGTTTCTACCACCAGCAGAGGGGCAGAAGCCCGCTGGTGTCGCCCACCCTGCAAGTCCCAGGAAACGCCAAGGCCAGCCGCTGCTAATGGCTATGGCGGCTGGCCACCAGGACAGCCTCTTGTACGTCTGGGACAAACAGTCGGGACGTTCGCTTCTTGGTCGACACCGGAGGGGAATCAGCATCTTACCCCCAATGGGGTACACACCCACAACAGGGAGCTGGGACCCACCCTGAGGGCTGCGAACAGTAGCACGATACGAACCTACGGCATCTGCACAGTGCAGTTGCAGTTCGGCGCGCCAGCCGGTTCACCTGGGACTTCACACTGGCCGCCGTGGCCCAACCACTCCTGGGGGGCAGACTTCTTGCGAGCTCACAGCCTACTGGTTGACTTGCACCGGAAAAGGCTGGTTTCCATGCCAAGACTTTCCAGACGTTCTCTTGGGCAAAGCCAAGTTGCCGGCCCCACACCTGGACTGCCATCACGCTGTCGGACAACGAATTCACCAGAATCCTGATGGACTTCCCATCGGTTCTGGCACCGCAGTTCACAGCCCAACCACCCCAGACACGGAATACAGCACTACATTCCGACCAAGGGACCACCACTCCACGCCCGTGCACGACGGCTTCCCCCGGACAAGCTCGCCTGGCGTAGGAGGAGTTCACGGAGGATGGAGGAATTGGGGGATTGTACGGAGATCAGACAGCCCATGGGCCTCCCCCCTTGCTCATGGTGCCAAAGCAGCCGGGAGCTGGAGACCATGCAGTGACTACTGTCGACTGAACAAGGTTACAAACCCCAGACCGCTTACCCCGTGCCGCACATACACACTTTGCAGCAAACCTGCACAGGCCAAGCGTCTTTTCCAAAGTGGACCTCATCCGGGGATACCATCAAATCCTGTACACCCTGAAGACATCCTCAAGACAGCACTCATCACCCATTTGGCCTGTTCGAGTTCATCCGAATGCCGTTCGGCATGAAGAATGCCGCACAGACATTCCAGCGGCTAATGGATGCAGTGGGACGTGACCTGGACTTCACGTTCATCTATTTGGACGACATCCTCATAGCCAGCAGAAATCGTCAGAAGCATCTGTCTCACCTCCGCCAGCTCTGCTCCCGCCTGAGTGATTTTGGCCTCACAATCAACCCGGCCAAATGCCAGTTTGGACTCAAAACCATTGACTTCCTGGGCCACAGGATTATCAAAGACGGGGCAACGCCCCTGCCCGCCAGGTAGACACGATCCGCCACTTCGCCGGCCCAACAATCAAAGGCTTGCAGGAGTTCGTGGTATGGTCCAACTTCTACCGCCATTTCCTCCCCTCAGCAGCCCGTGTCATGCGCCCTTTGTTCACCCTGATGTCTGGTAAAGGCATTACTTGGGACGAAGAGGCCGCGGCCGCTTTTGTTCACGCCAAGGAAACCTTGGCAGACGCCGCAATGCTGGTGCACCCCAGAACGGACGTTCCAACCGCCCTCACAGTGGACGCATCCAACACGGCAGTCGGTGGGGTGCTGGAGCAACTCATTAAGGGGCACTGGCAACCCCTGGCGTTCTTCAGCAGGCACCTGCGGCAATTCGAACTCAAGTACAGCGTTTTCGACCGGGAGCTGTTGGCGCTATATCTAGCAATCCGACATTTCAGGTACTTCTGAGAGGGCAGGCCTTTCACCGCGTTCACGGACCACAAGCCATTGACCTTCACGTTCACAAAGGTGCCCGATCCCTGGTCGGCCCGCCAGCAGCAACATCTGTCCTACATCTCCAAGTACACAACAGACATCCAGCATGTCTCGGGAAAGGACAACGTCGTGGCAGACGCACTCTCCAGGCCAGCTATCCAGGCCCTGTCCCAGGGGGTGGACTATGTAGCACTGGCGGAGGAGCAGCAGACAGACGACAAATTGCCCAGCTACAGGACTGCAGTCTCGGGTTTGCAGCTGCAAGACTTCCTGGTAGGCCCAGGTGGGAGGACCCTCCTGTGTGATGTGGCTACCGGCCAACCTCACCCCATCGTCCCGGCAGCCTGGCGGCGGCGAGTTTTCAACTCCATACACAGCTTGGCGCACCCATCTATCAGGACAACCGTCCGGATGGTCTCCAGCAGGTTCGTGTGGCACGGCCTTCGCAAACAGGTTAGCAAATAGGCCAAAACGTGCGCACAGTGTCAAGCAGCACACCAAAGCCCCACCGCAGCAGTCCGAACCCACCCGCCGGAGGTTCGACCACATTCATGTGGATAACATGGAGCCTCTGCCAGTGTCGTGGGGAGCGCGGTATCTTCTAACTATGGTAGACTGGTTCATGAGATGGCCGGAGGCAGCCCCGCTCACTGACACCACCGCCGATTCCTGCGCCCAAGCGCTGATTGCAACCTGGGCAGCACGCTTTGGGGTACCGGCCCACATTACCTCCGACAGGGGCGCCCAGTTCACCTCCAGCCTGTGGTCGCTGTGGCCAGCCTGTTGGAGCACGGTACACCACACAACTGCCTACCACCCACAGTCGATGGACTAGGGAACGTTTCCACCGTCACTGAGTCGGCTCTCATGGCCCACCTGAAAGGGCCAGACTGGGTGGACGAGCTTCCCTGGGTCCTGCTCGGAATCCGCACACGCACCCAAAGAGGATCTGCACCACCTCGTCAGCCGAGCTGGTGTAACGGCGCACCCCTGGTCGTCCCAGGGGAATTCATACCAGCCCCAAGGGGGCACGAGGAAGAACCCGCGGTTGTCCTGGACAGACTACACGAGAGGCTCGGCAACCTAGCCCCCGTACCGACTTCACGGCACGGACAGATCCTGACCTGCGTACCCAAAGACCTGCAGAACAAAGTTTGTATTTGCACGGAGGGGTGCACACCGGACACCGACTGCAGCGGCTGTACAAGGGCCATTCAAGGTGCTCAGGAACAAGGGTCCATGTACGTTCTAGACACTGGGGGGAAAGAGGAGGTTTTTGCGGTGGACCGGCTCAAACTGGCCCATGTGGACGGCGCAGCAGTTGAGGTTCAGGCCCCACGGCGCAGAGGCAGACCGCCCAACAGCGACTGATCCAGTCTGTGGACTTCAGGGGGTTTATTGACGGTTCTGGGGGGGGAAGCGTTATGTGGCGACCCGCCTTCCACACAGCGAACCGGCTCGAAAACAGCGCGTGCGTCGGCAGAGAGGCCAGCCACAAAATGGCGCTGGGCCTTCTTCTCCACCAGTGAGGGGAGAAAGCCCACGCTGCGGGAAGAGGTTCTAGTGGCACACCTCTGACGTCATCGCGACCCACCGGCGAGGTTCGCAATAAACCAGTCTCGAGTGCAACCTACCAACTGCATGTCATTATTTCTAGCTCAGTGCGTAGCCCATCACTACAGAAGTATAAAAGGAGATTACAACTTATTGAAGGATTGTCGAAAATACAGGTCCTCTCTGCTTACGAATGCCCAACTTAGTACAAGCCCATACATATGAACGAGCATTTGGGAGACCAGTGGGATGGATTTGCCAGCTGCTGCGAATCTGCAGGCATCTTCTGCTGTGTGGCCACTTTTTCGACTTGTGAATTGTTCGGGTTACAAACAGTTCAGAAGAGCAGAACCCTGCTGTAACCTGGAGAGAACTTGTATTCCTATTTTTTGTTTAAACTGATGACATATTTTTTAATGAATTGCTGTACTGTATAGAGACATGAGAGACTGCAGATGTTGGAATCTGGAGCATGAAACAAACTGCTGGAGTAACTTTGCAAGTCAAGTGGCATCTGTGGTGGGGAAGGAATTTTTGATGCTTTGGGTCAGTCCTGATGCAGGGTCTCGACATGAAACATCAACAATTCTTTTCCCCCCACAGATGCTGCTTGGCCTGGAGATGCTCCAGCAGTTTGTTTTTTTACTGTACTATTTAATTATTTTTTTTCCTCAGAGGTTGTCTGTTCCATATTATGAGTCTTCAGAATTTTAGGTACTGATTCATTTGTCTTATTATTGAAAAACCTCAGTAGATATGATTTCTGTTTTGATAGTACAGATAGTACAGACCTTCAGAAATATTCTAAAAATGTTTAAATTCCACAGAAAATTCATTCATTTTGCAAATACACATGGGCACTTATATATGTGCTCATTTCTCTTGACTTTACAAGGTTTTACAGATATAAAATCAGCTATTGAATGCAGAGGGAATTGTGTTGTGTTTAAAATTGCATATTTCTAAGGCACAGATTAGATCAATGTATCAGTGGGCATAATGAATGCATGGCAAACATTATTTATTATTTATTCTATGAATTATAGACAAACTTCTGTATTTTCATGAATATACAGACGCACATTTAAAAGCAGTTTGATTTCAAAACAAACGGTTATAAAGTGATTCACTTTAAATGTTTACAACATCTGCAAAGTTTAAAGAGAAAATAGCACTTCATAAATTCAGTTGTTAGACCCTATGCTCTACAACATTGCACCATAACAAAGCATCTCAGAGCTACTGAAAAATCTGACATCTTTCTGACTCCAGGCATATTGCGGTAACAGTCTAACCAAAGATATAAATCTGCTGTTGAAGTAATGTTTTGTAAGCTCAATTTTAACTGCTAGAGCTAGAGTGATCAACAGGGGAATTTTTCAGAGACTCCATTCTCATAACAGATTCTCCACAGGTCGCAAGCACCTGACTCGTGGAGTTTTCGGGAGACTGGCAGGATGGATTTGCCAACTGCTGCAGGGCTGCGGGCATCTTCTGCTGGGTGGGACGGGGCATTTCCAGATGCCTCCTCTCCCCCGAACCCCCGAGCCACAACTATCGGGGGCGGGGAGGTTGGGGGGGGCGGGGTAGCTCTGGGTTGAGCTGAACAAAGCTGGGAGCGCCGAGCAGACTCACTCACTCACTCACCAAGTCAATGAGGCCGGCTGGTGCCGCTCTTCCCGTGCCTGCTCACTTCTCCCATCACAGATGTTTCTGTAATCCTCTCCCATACACTGGTTTTGTTCCATTCCTGATCTGCAAACGGTTTCAGGATGTAAACAGTTCTCAGGAACAGAACTCTGTCATAAACTGGGACTGCCTGTACAGTCTTGCTCCTGATAGAGGGACAGATTGAAGATATGGGTATATAGATTTCCAGACGTTAGTACAGCTAATTGGAAATTGAAGAAATATCTTAAATATTTCAACTACCATGCCCACTTCTTTAGTTCACACACACTCTGAACGTCTTTAAACCCAAAGGAAAATTGTCCCCGTTCTCAAAAATCAGGATTTATATTTTACTGGCAGACTGACTGAAACTAGAGCAATTGCTTATATTATCTCTCAACATTTTTCTTATTCTATGACCCCAGTTTTACCTCCTCCTCAATCCTGCTCCAGCACTATGCCCCACAGTGGGCCCAATTCCTCAACTTCCCAGGAATATGAACGGGAGCAGCAGAAATGAAAGTAAAACCACTATTCTGACATGCTACCTGCCTGGCAGTTTAAGTCTTGGCATCCTCTATCAGTCAATAGATAAGGCTCCCTTAAGTAGGAGGCCGAGACAGAGCTAACGTAAAAAATTCACGACACCATTGCTGTCACCATGAACGTTAAAGAGATACCTGCATTATCAGCTGCCTGGCGCCAGATCCAAGCTGTGAGACAAGGACAGGCTAGAGTAAGTACTAATAACCTGCAGCTTTTTCAATATTCCCTGTTGAACCAAGATTTCCAATTGTACTAATTTAGTGTTTTCAATTCCTCTGTAAATCTTTATGGTTTTTAAATATCTTTGAGTAGTCTTCAAAAGTTGTCAAAGTTTATTAAAAAGAAAAGTGAGCTTTTATTAAAATAATCACATAGTAATATAAATTATAGGCATCAAACATGCCAGACTCCTGGCAATGTGACTTCAGAGCCTCTCCCTGATGTCTCCAGAGCAACACCAATACCTGACCTGATTACATGGTCTTCGTCAACACTGGCACAGTGCACCCAGGCTCCTTGATAAGTCAATGGACCTTCCTGTTCCTCGTCTCTCGATCTTACTGAATTCCCCAATCTTTGATCCACTCCAAGTACTAGGGAATCACACTGACAACTCAGTTCTAACAATGGTATTAATGGGATAATTTCATAAAATTGTGTTTCTCATGCTGGTGTCATGAACAAAGTGATTTTTCCCATGATTTCTTTTGTAATGGTTATAAAATATATGCCTAGGTTCCTGCTATGTGCACTAAATGGAAGAAGTTTACAGCAGAAGCAAGATTTTGCAAATTTGCCACCTTGAATATAATGGCCTAGAAATTAGGTAACTTAGGTAGCATTATGGTTTTCAGGATTATTCATTTGGAAATTCACATTTCCAAGAGCACCACATAATAATGGTGGTTTCTGGTCACCTTGCACCAAAAATCTGACTGCACTTCCCTTTGCAAATCATGTTTGCACTGATAAGACTATTTCTGTGTTGGATGTGCATGCAACAACATCATTCCTTGAACAATACTGTTGTGGAGCATTGCAAGTACTTGCAAGAGCAGGCACAGTAGTGTAGCAGTTAGCGTAACACTTTACAGCACCAGTGACCCAGGTTCAAATCCAGCCACTCTCTGTAAGGAGTTTGTACGTTCTCCCCATGTCTGTGTGGGTTTCCTCCGGGTGCTCCGGTTTCCTCCCACGTTGCAAAGACGTACGGGTTAGGAAGTTGTGGGCATGCTATGCTGGCGCCGGAAGCATGGCGACACTTGCAGGCTGCCTCCAGAACACTACGCAAAAAGATGTATTTCACTGTGTGTTTCGATGTACATGTGACTAATAAAGATATCTTATCTTATCTTAAAATTACTCAGTACTGTAGCATTTCAGCATTGATCCATTACCTCTGTGGCTATGAACATCATTCACCACGCAACAGACCTTGACTTATACTAATTAGTCCTTTCATTAAGCAAGCTTAAGAAATTCAATCAAATGTGTTAGTTAAAGAGCATCGGAAGCACCTGACTTGATTGATACACCATTTACTTGGCCAATTTCTAAATTGAATGCCAGTGTGGGGATATTTTGATCCAGCAATGTGCCACTGTGATAAGACTATTGAACGGTTCCCTTATAAAATGAATGGACTATGACCTCACGATCTACCTTGTTGTGACCTTGCACCTTATTGCACTGCACTTTCTCTGTAGACGTGACATTTTGTACTGTAATTGTTTTTACCTGTACTACATCTATGCACTCTGTACTAACTCAATGTAACTGCACTGTGTAATGGATTGAACTGTACAATTGGTTTGCAAGACAAGTTTTTCACTGTACCTCGGTACAAGTGACAATAATAAACCAGTATCAATACCAATACCAATACCTGCCCTTTAAAACTTGCCATTTGAATCACTAACAGCACCTCTGATCCTGACCTAGAGGTAATAAACTCTGCCTAGGTTAAGGAAATGAAAATAGTATAACATTTCTTTAAAAAAATCAGTTATCACCACAACCAAACTCACAAAAGACAGAATTAGTTGTAATTGTCTAGCTTCAGCCAATTCAATGTTTGCTTGTGCTATAACTTTGCTTTTGTACTCTACACCTCAGTTTAAAATTCCTAGAATGCCATATGCCATTTTATGCACTTTCTCTATCTTTTCTGTCACATTCATCCACAATCATCACAGAATGTAAATTATGGTACATTTTATTCAGTTGAGCAAGTCAAAAGAAGTTGATAAATAAAATTGGCTCATAGTCAAATCATTACTAATTTAAGGTATACAAGCTGCAGGTTTTTCAGAAACAGGCAAGAGAATACAGATGCAGATTTTTCAGGAACAGGCAAGGGGAAGCTTGTTTGTTCTTCTTTGACTTGATTGCCTTTAATCTTGAGGTGCAAATCTACAAACTAATAATACACACAACACGTCTCCAACACATCAAATGCCCACTTAGATACTCTGATTTAAAGAAGCAGGTTCATTGCAATTATGGCTGGACAGTGAAAGGTCTCCCATCTGTTCTTAGCTTTGTCATGCTGAATTTATACCTGAGATTGATGTGGGGCTGGCTGCTACCTTGTGTGGAAGTTTTTATTTAATGATATTACCATTAGTAACATGAATTGTAATTTCATCTCATTGGCCTTGAAATTAAACCTGAAGAGAAAATGAGTATTGATAAAAAATGTCTTTTTCAATAAATTTATCAGTTTCTGACATTGATTTTAATGGATTAATAGATTAACCTTTAAAGTAGCAAAATAAATATTTCACAAATACATCAATTATTCAGAGGATGATATCTGATAATTTTATTTCATGATCTGTCTGTGGAATTAGTTTGAAGACGGGAAGTTCATGTAGGATTAGGAAGGGTAGGACCCAAGGTCATTAGATTGTGAAACTCAGCCCAACAGGAAGCACTGTACTGTGCTTGGGCAACATTCCTGGAGTGATTGAAATACAGAGATAGAATAGATGGGAGTGGGGGGAGGGGGGAGTTTATTTTGGATGTGGCTGGATCATACTGGCTCAGGCCTTCCAACCTGAACTATCACCCATAGTCTATCCATGCCTGTACTTAGCTGGTCCAAATGTAGAGGGACAATTTCACTGACCCTCCACATGCTATGGTTCACTGCACACTCTGGATGTCAACAGAGTTGCAGCGGCCCAGGAACTAGCCCACAAATCACCCTAAGTGACTTTGAGAGTTAGCACAGCTAGGGATCAGACTCAGTTGACTGTAAAAAAAAAGCTATTAATTTTAATTATGTTTAAATAATTGAAAATATATTAAAAATAGGTAGTATTTATTGACAAAGTATAAACTAATAAATTATTCAAACATTAAATCAAAGCAAACTAATCTTAAAGTAAGTAACCTTTCCTCTTGCCTCCTAAATCTTTGGCCTACTATCCCCTTTGAAACCAATGGGTTGCAACAGGGCCTTACTATTGAATTCCACATCACATTGAACCCTGGACATCTGCATTTCACAGTTTGTGTACAGAGGTCTGGGGTTCTGTCAGTTCCAACAATTGAACCTCAGTGTAACCCAGCCTGTAATTTCAAAGGGTGGGTGAGGAACTGCCTGGGAAGCTGTCTTTGTTTTTCATTATCATTTGGTGAACAATTTTGTGAAGAAGCAAAAACAAAAGAGAGGTGAATGTATGATTAGAAAGGGGAAAATCTGAGATTACTGAAGGAAGGAAAAATTGACGAATCAAGGCATGGACAATATACTTGATCACATTGACATACATAATTGGTGTGATAATGGTGTTGGATGATAGTGAAATACAGGTGATCATAAACAGTTTAATACCATGCCAGATGTGCTTTACCCCTGACTTCAGAGTTGAGAGTGGAAAAGATTATTCCCGGTTATCAACCAGGGGCAATTCCACTGCCAATATACCTAATTGAAGAGGAAAGGAAAATTTTTAACACACTGAATTTTCCAAACAAGTGAAGGTGCATTGCTGTTCTGTAGTTCCTCAAAGTGGAGCTCTCAGCCTAAACTTTCAAACATCTGCTCGTGCCGATTCTCATCACCAACACATTCTCAGAAAAAAACTTTTCTAAAGCACCCCAGTTAACTTGCCCTGCAATGTTTGCTTTAGTTTCCTTTGTTGCCCATCTGAGATTAGTAACTATTTGTATGTGGCTGATTTTAAGTATGAAAAGCAAAGGAAAATATTTGGACTTCTTAGGGGTTAATTTTATGATGGCACAGCTAACAAGGAGCCATGTCCACTCCCAATGACTGAGAAAAATGTACACTGTGAATTTATGGGAAATCAGAATAATCTTTACTTCTCTTGATTATTAATGTTGGTTGAACTGACAAACATAGTGTGATATATCCAGCTTCACATTCTACAAGGTCAGTGGTCATTATTGAACTGACTGCATCACAACAGCTGTTAGCCATAAAGGCAGTTATTGTAAACTCATTTTTTTCTCTCACAGTCATTCCTCAGGAAATGGTATTGAGCACTTAGATGAAGCTCTACTTACATATCTGTCCACCATCTGTGTTTGACACTGGCCTGTTTTGCATGTTTGCATTGGATACAAAAATCAACATAGAACTGGCCTTTTCTCCTTGCAAAGCTATTTCTACCCTGGCCCTGCTGCAACCCTAAAGTGATTCCAGCTGCTCTGTACTGTGGTAGAAATTCTCATCACGAAAGAGGCAGCAGAATATTTCAAAGCTCAGCAGAATTAAAGTAAAAGTGGCACTTGGGGCAAATCCAAAGGCGGAAGATGTGAAGAGGGATATGGAAAATGAAGTGAGGGAAAGGGAGAGGAAGGACAATATAGCAGGAGTGGGATCTTTCAATCCAGTTCTGCTATTCAGTAGAAACATGGCTGATCTGTAACCTAACTCTACTTTTTTTTATATATCTTTATTAGTCACATGAACAGCAAAACACACAGTGAAATGCATCTTTTGTGTAGAGTGTTCTGGGGGCAGTCTGCAAGTGTCGCCACGCTTCCGGCCAACATAGTACGCCCACAACTTCCTAACCCAAACATCTTTGGAACTTGGGAGGAAACCTCAGCACCCAGGAGAAACCCACACAGACACTGGGAGAATGTACAATATCCCTTAAAGTGTTTGGTTATATATATCAATCTCAGAATTAAAATAAACTATTGACCTAGCATCAATTCCTTTCTGCTGATGAGAATTCTACATTTCCTCCATGCTCTTCAATGTTTCCTAATTCCACTTCGGAAAGCCCTGTTTCTATTTTTTATGCCCTTAAAATCCTTAATTATCGAACTTAGTCCTCAACCTTCAGTTAATAACAGTTCCAATGTTCAAGTTTGTGTCAATCATCAGTTGTTTATGTGTGGCATAAAATTATGCATGAGAGTCCAATTGTGGGTCATTATACATGCCCAGGAGTTGTTGATAGTATGGAAGGTAGTCTTAGGCTGCAGAGAGACATTGATTTGATGTTGAAATGAGCTGAGAAATGGAAGATGGAGTAAATTCAGACAAATGCAAGGTGATGCATTTCGGAGCACTAATGGGGCTTGGACAGACACCATGAATGGTAGGGTCTTAGGGTGGAGTGAAGAACAGAAGAACAGAGTACAAGTCCAAAAATTTTTGAAGGTGGCAATGCAGGTAGATAACATGGTTAGGAAGGATACAGGATACAGGCCTTCATTAGTCGCATTCATTAGTCAAGTACAGTATATGGGAGGTTATATTCCAACTTGATAAAACCTTTGTCAGACCTCAGCTGGAGTACTGCGTGCAGTTTTGGTCACTATGCAAAAGGAAGCATGTGAAAGCACTGGAGAGGGTGCAGAGGAGATTCACCAGGATGTTACCTGTGATGGAGCAGTTCAGTTCTGAGGAAAGAATGGTGAAGTGAGGTGTGTTCTCCCTGGAGTGGAAGAAGTTAAGAGGGAATATGATTGAGGTAAATAAAATTATAAGGAGTGGACATTGCAGGACAGTTTTCCCCATATCAGAGGTGGAAAACTAGGGGATGTAAAACTAGAGGACATAAATTTAGGGTAAAGGGGAAGATATTTAGAGGGGATTTGAGGGGAACTTCTTCACCCAGGGGCTCCCTAGATTACAGAAGACTTGACTTACAGAAATGGACTTTACACAAATTATTATGCTATAGATTTTAAAGTATTTATCAAGACAGGAAAGTCATTTACAGAAATACAAATACCTTCAGGAGTTATGAAATAGAGATAGCAGCTAGTTAATTCAGAAGACAACCAGTCTTCAAAATAAACTCTTTACGTGTAGCGTTTCCATAGTAATCAAACAGATACATTGCCTTTCCAAACGTTGCTGCTGATTCACAGCAGGATGCCACTCCAGAGATTTGTTTTGGAAACCGACATGGCAAATCTCTACTACTGATGTTTCTAAAATACTTGATAAAATGATGTAACATCCATTGATACTTTAAGGCCATCAAAACTAGCCTTTGAATGTGGGACATTTTGATTCTGTGCCCTTGTAGCTACACAGGGAAAGACAATAAATAAATGTTCATATTAATTGACCCTTGCTGAAATTGTTTGTTTCTGGCTTACAGAAAAATCAATTTACAGACTGTTCTCAGTAATAGAATCCTTACATAACTCAGGGAATGCCTGTACCTGCATTGCACTGCCAGAGAGAGTGGTTGAAGTTGGGTTGCTGAGAGCATTTAAGAAGTCCCCAGACTGGGACTTGTATCACTTAGGCATGGAAGCCATGGACAAAGTGCTGAACGATGGGGTTAATACAGAAGGGTGCCCACTGGTTGGCATGGTCACATTGAACTGAATGGCCTGTTTCCATACTGTACAATTCTATGATTCTAGCTTTTTGTAACATTGTCGAACAGGGACTGACAGCCTATTGTAAAACTCTGCAAATGCATTTGCACAGTGTAATTCAGAGTCACGATGATCTTGCATGCTGCAACCTAACTCAATATGTCTGATCCTGTCCAATAACCCTAAAAATATATGGTTAAGAAAAATCTATCAATCTCAGATTTAAAATTAACAATGACCTAGCATACAAACTTTCACTGAAATATTCAGTCACTGGGAGCTGCTGTTTGCAGATCTGCAGCAAGTTGGTGCCGGACTTTTCCATTCTGTTTGACATTGAATATAAGCTTTTCGGCAGGCTCTGAACCCTGGCTCCCAGGGGTGCAATCCCATTAGCCCCATTACCCCTATCAATTCCCAGTCCCCTGTCTATTTTTTATGTGTCTGTCTATCATGTGCAGTGTCAATATCTGACCTAATGACCATGAGTGTAAAATCAAATGCTGATCCCTGTCTGCATGCTTGTGCCTGCATGGCTTGGATAGCTGAAATGAAGAAGGCATAGGTGTAAGATTTCACTGTGGCCAGAGGGAAAACTGTGAGGGGAACATGTTTGCGCTATCTAGGTGGAGGTAGAATATTGAGAGGGTAAATAAGTTTCAAGATGTCATTGTTCTGCTCCATCACTGGCCATTGCCTTAGTCATAAACATTCCACAGATGACCAGCAATATCTCCTCCACTGGTTTTAGGACATGCAGATGTGACTCTTCCATTCTGGTTAGCCCTCGCTGCCTCCAGTTGGGCACCAACTTGACCTGTGAGAGAAGGGGAAGTATGTTAAAGAGGGTTGCCCAGTATGTTTGGAGATATGTAACTGTCGTGGTATAATGGCTGGCTGAAGTTCATGATGTGAGTGTGAGGTTTGTCACGGTGTTAAGTGTTGGGGCGAATGGTTAAACTGATGAATTGTCTGAGCTCTGTTGAACTGAACTTGTTGGCAAATGAGTACTGGGCCCTAGGGAATGTTGATGAACAGAGGCGCCTTGGGCTCCAAGTCCATTTATCCCTGAAATTGGTAGTCATAGTGGAGAAGGTGGTGAAGAAGGCATATGGGATGCTTGCCTTTATTGGCCATGGCATAGAGTATAAGAGCAGGGATGTCAAGTAAGAACTTTATGAAACATTTGTTAGGCTGCACATGGAGTATTGTGTGCATTTCTGGTCACACACCATAGGAAGGATGTGATTGTGTTAGAGAGGTTTCAGAGGAGATTCACCAGGATTTTTGCCTGGATAGGAAGACTTTAATTATTGTGAGAGATTGGATAGGCTGGGCTTGTTGTCCCTGGAGCAGAGGAGGCTGAGGAATGACCCAATAGAGTCATCTCAAAATTACAATTGGGATAGAGAAGGTAAGAATTGTTTTTCCCATGGTGTGGTTGTCTAAGACAAGAGTACATAAGTTTAAGGTAAGAGGTAGGAGGTTTAGAGAGATTCTGAGGTGGAATTTTCTCAGAAAGTAGTTGGAATCTGGAATGCACTGCCTCAGGAGATGGTGGAGGCAGTTATTCTCACAACATTTAAGAGGCATCTAGACAAGCATCTGAATCCCCAAGGCATAAATGGCTATGACCTAATGTGGGTAAATGGGATTGGTATAGATGTGTGCAATGGTCAGCGAGCACATAGTGACCCAAAGGGCCTGTTTCTGTGCTGTATAACTTTATAACTCTTCCCTTGTTGAACCAGTTTGATTTTCCTTCACTGTTTCTCAGATCAACTTCATTTTTAAAGTGGTTGCTATCATTTACTCTGTCCACGTGGCACCTCCTTAGAGGAGGTGCAAACTAGCTTTAAGTGGAGACCAGCTTCAACAGGGCCTAGCAAATTTTGTGTTTGGATATAGTTAGTGCTGGCTGAATGATGTAATCATTTCAATTAGCAGGCACTGCAAATTCCCATTACTCTGAACAGACATCACAATCTCAAAAAAAACAGGAGTTTCTTTATCCATAGATGCTGGTTGACCTGCTGAATTTTCCAAGCATTTTCTGTTTTTATTTCAGATTTCCAGTATCCATAGTTTTTTGGATGTTCATTCTTAATTTCAATGTCATTTTTGGGCCTTTTAAATTTTGCAGCTATAATTTTCCCTTTCATTGTGTTATCAGACCACCTTGTTGTCCTGTGTACAATTTAGGTTGCCATATCGTTTAAAGGATATAAAGACACTGAAGTAAATAAGAAAAGGATTTGAAAGGATGGTATTAAACTGCAATTATATCTATCAGGAAACAATGAACAAGTTAGGTCTTCTGAAAGGTGACAACTCCAACAGTGCAGCAGACTGCACTAAAGTACCAGCCTATATTAACTGCTTCAGTGTCTGGACTGTGATTTGAACTATTCTGTGACTCAGAAGTGAGAAACCTACTGCTGAGCCATTGTAGATGCCTACACTTTAGCTACACACTGATGGAAGGGGTTATCATGTGAAGATTCTGATAGATTGTTTTCTTTTTAAAAGTTGACGTGCTCATTGAGCTTTACTGGGATCTTTGCCAGGTGACAGAGCCCAAAATATGGTGGCCTACCTTCATCTTTTCCTGTTTCCTCCTGTTAGGAGAATCTGTGCTGCAAATCAAGAAGTTACATTGAAAGGCTTTGCTCCAAGTACTTCATACAGATTAAACATTTACTCTGGAAAAGGAGTAAAATTGCTTTTGCCCCTTTGCTAAGGAGGTGAACTTAAAAGAAATCTATGCCCTCAGAAATAGTGCAGCAGAGTAGTTTTACCCCAGACTAATTTCAAATAACATGGTAGAACTTAAAACCCCAATTGCGAACAATAAAATATTGGAGAAACTTGGGGGGTGGAGGCAAAAGGCAGACAAGTTGCCAGGATCCAATGGACTGCACACTAGGATTTTAAAGGAAGTAGCTGCAAGATTAGAAAACAGCCAATGTTCCTAAAAGCAGACAGACAGAAGGCGGGGAACAACAGGCCAGTTAGTTTAGCAGCTGTCATTGGCAAGATGCTGGAGTCAATAATCAAAGAGAAAATAGCTGATTGTTTAGAAAAGCTGAAGATAATTAAACCTAATCAACATGGTTTTATGAAAGTTAAATCATGTTTGACAAATTTACGTCAATTCTTTGAGGATGTAACAGGGAGAGTTGATAGAAGGAAACCTGTAGATGTAGTATATTTAGATTTCAAAAAAGCATTTGCCAAGGTGCCACATAGGAGGCTGGTGCATAAATTAAAAGTTCATGCTTCAGAGGAAGTGTGTTAGAATGGAGTGAAAGCTGGGTACCTCATAAAAAATAGAGAATTGGGATAAATGAATCCTTTTCAAACTGCAAGGAGATAACTACTGGAATACCACAGCAATCAGTTCTTAGCTCACAAATCTTCATTATTTACATGAATGACCTGGAGGAAGGAATGCTATGTAAGATTTCTAAATTTGCCAATGACACAAAACTAAGTGGAAGGGCATGTTGCGATAAGGATAGTGTAATTGTGCAACGAGGTATTGATAGCTTAAGTGAGTGGGCACACGACTGGGAAACGGAGTTTAATGTTGGGATGTGTGAGGTCATGCACTTTGGTAAGAGAAATCTAAAGGCAGATTATTATCTCAATGAAGAGAGATTGCAACTGAGTGAAGTACAGAGCGATCTGGGTGTTCTAGTGCATGAATCACAAAAAGCAAGCAGGCAGGTCCAACAAGTGGTTGAGAAGGCAAATGGTATTTGATCTTCATTGCAATGGGGTTGGATTTTTAAAATAGGGAGGTTTTGAATTATACGGGGTGTTGGTAAGGCCACACCTGGAATATTGTGTACAGTTTTCATCCCTCATCTAAAGAAAAGGTATGGTAAAATTGGAAGCAGTACAAAGACAGTGCAAGGCTAATTCCTGGAATGAAAGGGTTGTCCCAACAAGAGAGACTAAATAGTTTGGACCTAGAGTTTAGAAGAATGAGGATGACATTCAAGCATATAAGATCCAAAGCGGTCTTGACACGGTAGACGTTTTCACTAGTGGTAGTCACAAACAAGGTGACATAGATACAAGGTAAGGAATACATAGAAATTTCTTCCAGTAGAGGGTGGTGAATTTCTGGACTTCCATGCCCTAGCAGGTGATGGAAGCTGGATCATTATAAGTATTTAAAGTGGAGGTAGATACATATTTGATAGATCAAGGAATAGAGAGGTATGGAGAAATAGCACACAAGAGGATTTGAGACCAACATAGATCAGTGATGATATATTAAAAGGTGGGGGAGTTTTGAAGGGCCTGATAGCCTAATCCTTCTCCTATTTTCATGTGTATTCTTGCGTGTGCTGTGAATTTATAATTATATTGTGCTGGACAGACCTTAAATTTTCAGGCTCATAAACCTTCAGAGCGTATTGGTGTAATTTTATGAAATACATTAAAAAATTTAAGCACATGAAGAGAAAATAAAAGCTGACAAATCATTCTTAAACAATAACTCTGTTGCAGATTAATTGGTTTTCTCAACAGGCAAACATGGCACTTTCTCTCAGAAATATTTCATAAGCTTATCCTGCAGCCAGGTACTGCCAGCTATGTTTGGTTGCTTATACTTTAATTGAAATTCTTGTGAAGCACTTTTCTTCCTACCCTTGTTGGATTGTTATAATATAAAATGTCATCAACTATGTTGTATTGGCATTCGTTTTTACACAATTACCAATGGGTATCCTTGCAAACAGCCTAGCTGTAATTAGGGGCCTGAGGTTGGTTTTGTGTTCAATTCTCATACAATGTGATCTCTTGATTAATTGAAAATGTTAATTGTCCTACATAAAATATCATATGCCCCATGATGTGTTACTGTTCAATTAATGGTTATTGATCAGTGGCTTGCAAACAATTTACTCATCTCTTCTCAAATTAGATTGAATTCACAACAAATAAAAACTCTTTAAAGTTTTTATTGACCAAATCTACTTTTCTGATTAAACATTGATCATAATGAGTTCATTCATTCCTTATCAATCTGCTAATGCATTGCTGCTATCACTACCTGCTTTCTCTAACAGCATGAATGAAAGGCACCACAATGAAAGCAACAAACACATGGGCTTGCCCATTACTGGAAAAAGTGTATTTGGCAGCTATAGTAACTAAAATGTAGTCTGCAGGTCTTTATTGTATGGCTTGATTGTCCCAATAATTAAATATTGGAGTTTTTTGCTTTCAGGTACTACTCACCTTAAAATGTTGCGAAATATTGTGGACTGTATAAATCTTTGAAATGGCTAGCTTGACACCACAGTTATAACACACAAAATGCTGGAGGTCAGGCAGCATCCATGGAGGGAAATGAACAGTCGTTGTTTTGGGTCGAGACCCTTCATCAAGACAGGAAAGGAAGAGGGCAGAATCAAGAATAAGAAGGTCGGGGGAATGGGAGGAGCACAAGCTGGCAGGTGATAGGTGAGTCCAGGTGAGAGGGGGAAGGTAGGTGGGAGGTGGAAGGTAGGTGGGTGGGGGAGGGGGTATGAAAAGGAGTGATGTAAGAAGCTGAGAAGTGATATGTAGAAGAGGTAAGGGGCTGAAGAAGAAGGAATCTGGTAGGAGAGGACAGTAGACCATGGAATAAAGGGAAGGAGGTGGGAATAGATGGACAGGTTCATGAGGGTGGGGGAGGGGAAAGAGAAGGAGTGAGGGGGGCCACAGGAATGAGGGAAAACAACGAGGAGGAGGGGAAGTGGGGAGGGGTTACCGGAAGTTAGAGAAATCGATGTTGAGGCCATTAGGTTGGAGACTATCAAGGCAGCATATGAGTTGTTGCTCCTGGAAGGACTGTCTAGGGCCCTAAATGGTGGTGAGGAAGGAAGTGTAGGGGCAGGTGTAGCACTTTGTACAGTTGCAGGGATAAGTGCTGGGAGGGTCATCAGTGGGGAGGGACGTGTGGACAAGGGAGTTGCAGAGAGGGGGGGGCGAGAAGATATGCCTCGTGGTGGGATCCCAATGGAGGTGGTGGAAGTTGCGGAGAATGATATGTTGGATGCGGAGGTTTGCGGAGGTAGGTGAGGACAAAGGGAACCCTGTCCCTGTTATATCTGGGGAGGGACATGGGGTGAGGGCAGACGTGTAGGAAATGGAGGAAATGTGGGTGAGAGCAGAAGGGAAACCTCATTTACTGAAAAAAGAGGACATCGCGGATGTCCTGGAATGGAAAGCCTCACCATCGGAACAGATGCAGCGGAGGTGGAGGAACTGGGAGAAGGGGGTGACATCCTTGCAAGTGACAGGGTAGGATGAAGTGTCATTAAGGTAACTGTGGGAGTCAGTGGGTTTGTAAAAGATGTCTGTGGTTAATCTGTCTCTGGACATGGTGATAGAGTGATCAAGAAAGAGCAGAGATGTGTCCGAGATGGACCAAGTAAATTTGAGGGCAGGGTGAAAGTTGGAGGCAAAGTTGATGAAATTGACGAGCTCAGCATGCGTGCAGGAAGCAGCACCAATGGAGTCATCAATATAGTGGAGAAAAAGTTGGTGGGGGGGGTAGCATTACCGTTGTAGGCTTGGAACATGGACTGTAGCCAATGGAAAAAGTAGGCATAGCTGAGGCCCACGTGAGTGTCCATAACTACACCTTTGGTTTAGAGAAAGTGGGAGGAGCCGAAAGAGAAGTTGTTGAGCGTGAGTACCAGTTCTGTCAGACAGAGGAGAGTGGTAGTTGAGGGGAACTGGTTGGGTCTGTTTTCGAGAAAGAAGCAGAGAGCCTTCCTGATGGGAAATGGAAGTGTATAGGGACTGGACGTCCATAGTGAAAATCAGGCAGTCAGGGCCAGGGAACTGAAAGTTGTTGAAGTGATGGAGAGCATGCGAAGTGTCACAGATGTAGGTGGGAAGGGACTGGACCAAAGGAGACAAAATGGAGTCAAGATATGAAGACACGAGTTCAGTGGGGCAGGAGCAGGCAGAAACAATGGGCCTACCAGGGCAGTTAGGCTTGTGGTCTTGGGTAGGAGGTAGAAATGAGCAGTGCGGGGTATGGGAACTTCCGGTAACCCCTCCCCGCTTCTCCCCTTCCCCCCACCTTTTGTTTTCCATCATTCCTGTGGCCCACTCATCCCTTCTCTTTCCCCACCCTGCCCTCATGACCTGCCCATCTATTCCCCATCTCCTTCCCTTTATTCCATGGTCTCCTACTGGATTCTTTCTTCCTTCAGCCCTTTGCCTCTTCTACCTATCACCTCTCAGCTTCTTACATCACTCACTTTCGTCCCCCTCTCACCTGGGCTCAGCTATCACCTGTCAGTTTGTGATCTTCCCCCTCCCCTGACCTTCTTATTCTGGCTTCTGCCCACTTCCTTTCCAGTCCTGATGAAGGGTCTCGACCTGAAACATCGACTGTTCATTTCCCTCCATAGATGATGCCTGACCTGCTGAGTTCCTCCAACATTTTGTGTGTGTTGCTCCAGATTCCAGCATCTGCAGAATCTTTTGTGACAACAGTTATAATCCTGTTTAATACTACTGAGGACAAGGAGTTGTTCTCCATAATAATTACAAAGGCCAGAATGTTGTCTATATGTTGATCACGGTGGCCACGGGCACGTTCTCCAGAAGACATAATTGTGCATCAAGTGACTGCAGCAACCATTGCCTTTCCTCTCTGGTTTGTAATTTACCATATTTTACAGTGATCAAAACCCAGTGGCTTTTCCATTAGCACAGAAATTAAATGATATTCCAGATAGCAGATTCATTTAATGTATTCCATATACTACTTTACTTTTGTGCCTACTGTAGTGTATGTAACATTAGTTATGAGCAATAATAATTGCTTTAAGACTATCTCTCCTTTTAAGGAGTGTATCATGTGTCAGGTGTTCCCTGGACTGTAGTAATGCATAGAGAAACTTACAAGGCAGTCAGTGTGGAGCCTTGAAAAGACTACACGTACCTTGTTGCCTCATTGTGTTTCATGTACAATAGTACATACATTTTGCAACAGACTTTGTTGGAGGATAAGAACCCACTGATCACCTTCCATCTACAAGAATTCAGTTGACAGAGATTGTCTAGACTGTACAATTGGACCACCACTAGTAGGATTAAAGTAAGTAAGAAGAACCTCAGCCTGGTGAACCTAAAAATGTACAATTTTAATTTTCAGTGTAGAATGCAATACATGCACTGCATTAAAGGATAATGGAAGCAGATTCAGTAGTAATTTTCTCAAGGTAATTGGATAAGTATCTGAAAGGGGAAAGAATGTAGACTCTGGGGAAAGAATAACAGAGCTGGAATAATTGGATTGCTCTTTCAGAGAACCATCTGAAGTATAATTGTCCTATGTAATTGTATGTAATTTAGTCGAACAGTGTTTGATCTAAATGTTATTTTTTAACACTTTTCATGAACCTAAGATATAACTGATTAATTTTAAGTAAATTTTAGTGGAATCACAGGACTGAATCAGAGGGCCAGAAACTCAAATGATATGTTCCTTTCATAATAGCCAGATGATAAAATAATGGATTTGTGTTGATATAGACTGGATTTATTTGTAGATTTTATTATCTACAAAACTATTGCCCTTTTCACTGTTCCCAATTGCTTAGAATCTTGTATATCTTTTATTATTTACAGAGTTATTTTCAAGAATGTTAAGCACTTCATTCTTGAAATATTTTAAATTCACTGGAATAATCCTTACACCACTATGTCCATCCACCAAAAACAAATTGTTCTGGGAAAAGACTGTATATTTTTAAACAGTGTTATTGACTGGAATCTTCCACTGACAGATGAACTGCCCGAGCTTGACATTAGTTGATCTTGAACCATGCTATTGTTTTCCAGCATAATCTGGGCATAGTCTTCCTCTAGAAGGCTGACTCTTAGCAGTTTGGTGAGACCCAGCCCAGTATACCAGAGTGCAGGGTCTGACTGAGCACAAGTGGGTGACTGTACCCTCGGAGAGACCTTGGTTACCAGTGAGGTGCTGTCCAAAGTTCACTGGCTTTCAAAGTTGCCACTTAACTTGAATGTCTGTTAACACCTTTGAACACCTAGGAAGTAATAAAAATGCAATGAAAAAGATTTTTAAGAAATTACAAAAATGCTATAAAGCACTATCATATGGTGAAATACACTTGAACCAACTAAATCTCCAGAGAAATTAAGAAGAATTGCACCCAATATGGCCCTTCCAGTCTGTAATTGCACTCTCTATATGTGGCTGTGTCAAGCTGTGCATAGACTCTGGGTACATAACACCAAGTTTCACAGCATGCTGAGTTTCTGTTTGTCTCAGATGTTGTGAAGGATGGGTCTGACCATGCTGCCACAAAGTGTTAGAATCAGTTGGACTGTACTGTATGACCTGTCCCTGGTGGAAAGGTTTGTACAGAAGAAATTGATCACAATGCATATCAGGAGTAAAAGGGTAGCCAGGAAAAAAGTGGGTCCCCTGAGGGACCAAGAGGTAATCTATGTGTGAAGCCAGGTGATGTGGGTGAGGTCGTAAATGAATACTTCTCATCACCAAGGAGAAGGACATAAAAGGTAGTGAGTTCAGAGAAGGGTATGCAGATAATCTGGAGCAGGTCCATATTAAGTGTTAGGAGGTGTTAGATGTCATAGGATGCATAAGGGTTGATAAATCCCCATGGCAGGATGAGATCTATCCCAGCTTGCCATGAGAAGCAAAGGAGGAGATAGCTGAAGCCCTGATGTAGATTTTTGCATTTTGATAGCCACAGGTGAGGTGCCAGAAGACAGAGGACAGCTAGTGTTGTTCCTTTATTAAAGAAGGACCACATGGATAAACGGGTAATTACCAGTCATTGAGCCTGACATCTGTGGTAAGAAAATTGTTTGAGAAAATTCTAAGGAAGAGGACAGGTACATTTGAAAAGGCAGAGGCTGATCCAGGATAGTCAGCACAGCTTTGTGGGGGGAATATCCTGTCTCACTAATTTGATTGAGTTTTTTGAGGAGGTAACCAAGAAGATTGGCGAATGCACAGGGAGATAGATGTTGTCTATCACATTTTAGTAAGGCATGGCTGGTCAAGAAGGCACATGGGTTCCAAGGAAAACTGGCTAATTAAATCCAAAATTGGCAGCGATAGGAGGTAAGAGGGTAGTGGTGGAAGGATGCTTTTCTGACTGGCTGTGATCCTTGTTGTTTGTTTTACATATATATTATCAACATGGATGTGAATGTAGGAGGTAAGTTTGCAGATAACATAAAAGTTGGTAGTGTGGATAATGAGCAATTTTGTATAAGGTGACAGCAGGGTATAAATCAAGTAGAAAGTTGGGCAAAGCATTGGCAGATGGAATTTATTCCCAACAAGTGCAAAGTGATACATTTTGAGAAGTAAAATAGGGGTAGGTACAGTAAATGGTAGAACATTAATGAATGTTGATAAACAGAGAGATCTTGAAGTTCAAGTTTGTAGTTCCCTGAAAGTAGCAACACAGATAGGGTGTTGAACAAGAGGACACAGCTACAAATCAAAGGGCTGGTCATTTAAAACTGAGTTGTGTAGAAATTTCTTCCCTCAGTGGGTGGTGAATCTCTGGAATTCTCTGCCCCCCAAGGGTGGTGGAGGCCAAATCATTCCATATATTTAAGGTGGAGATAGATAATTATTTGAACAAGTGAGGCATTGAAGGCTATGGGAAACTGGCACAGAAGAGGAGATGAGGCCAGCAGATCAGTCATGATCATATTGAATGGTGGCGAAGTCTTGGAAGAGTCTGGTGGCCTACACTTGCGCCTATTCTCTTGTGTGAACAAGGCATGTGGCTTTGCTTGCCTTCATATGTTGGGGTACAGAATATAAAAGTTGGAACATTCGGTTGCAACTTTACAAAACATTAGTGCGACTGCACTTGGAGTGTTGTGTGCAGTTCTAGTCACCACACTATAGGAAGGATGTGGTTCCAGTGGAGAGAGGGCAAAGAAGATTCACCAGGATGTTGCTTAGATTGGAGGACTTTAGTCATGGGGAGAGATTGGATAGGCTGGATATGTTTTCCCCTGGAGCAAAGGGAACTGAGGGGTGATCTGACAGAGCGATATTAAAAGAAGCAAAAATAATGTAGAGAGTCAGATTTTTTCCCCCAGGGTAGGGTTATCAGACACAAGAGGGCATGGGTTTAAGGCGAGAGGAAGGAGATTTAAAGGGGATTTGAAGGGAAAGTTTTTCTTTGCTCAGAAGTGGTTGATATCTGGAACTCATTGACAAGTATGTAGTGAAGTCGATACGATCACTATATTGGTGAAATATTTCAACAGGCACTTAAAAGGGCAAGGCATAGACAGATACAGACCTAATGCAGGCAAATGGGATTAGCATGGATGGAAAAGATAATCAGCATGGAAGTGGTGGCTGACGCACCCATTTCTGTACTGTGCAATTCTATGACTCTGTGCCTCCAAGTTAGTCAGGCAATGGTCTTGGAATTAGCACTGCTGAAGTGTCAGAAGCTCTGTGCCATATGAATGTTGCTCTCTAACTGTGGTTTATATGTCCTTTTCTGAAGAATACCCTTCAGCCAATTCAATGTTTAAAGCATTTTTCACCTTCATCATCCCTTCTTCACCTTAAAAGAAATGTTGCTATAATTTCACCTCATCCAATGAGTTTGCTGAAAAAGAACTCTGGAATGTTCCAAGTACTTCTTGATTATTTGTTAACGAACAATATTTTGACGGGGTGGAAATGAGTATTTCCCATTTTATTTCATAGTAAAGTGAAAATTCTGCTTTTGGCTGCTCAGCAAACTAGCTTTCAAGATTGATTAAGATTATTATTCAGCAGAAAATAGATCTTTATTAGATTAGCCACATCTTTGACAAGTATTTTTCAAAACTCACATACAAAAGAAAATCAGTTGATAACGGTGTTGCAGTTTACTAATAGTTTTTCCTCTTGATTAAACATTTATTGTGGCAGATTTTCTGGGTAAAATCAGCAGATTTACTTAGATATGCCAGCATGTAAGTACTTAACAGTTCAGGCCAAGGTGCAGTTTCTTATTCCAATAAGTTCTGGCCATGGAATAGCCAAACTGCTCCACTGGGCTCCTCATGGAGCCAATGGGACAGAAAAGACTTCCTCCAAGGGATGGTCAGCATGGCTTTGTTAAAGGGAAATCCTAAGTGACTATGATGCTGGAGGAACTCAGCAGGCCAGGCAGCATCTGTGGAGAAAAGTAGGCGGTCAACGTTTTGGGTCAGGACCCTTCTTCAGGATGGCTGCTTTTCTCCACAGATGCTGCCTGGCCTGCTGAGTTCCTCCAGCATCATAGTGTTTTTCATCTGGTTCCAGCATCTGCAGTCGTTTGTTTCTCTCTTCCTAAACAACTAATTTGATTGAGTGTTTTAAAGATGTAATAAAGTATATAGATGATGGCAGTGCAGATGATGCAGTCTATATGGACAGTAAGACAGTTCACAAGATCCCGCATAGAAGGCAGATCCAAAAGGTTAGAGCCCATGGAATCCAAGGTGAATTAGCAAATTCGACCCAAAATTGTCCTGGTTAGTAGGAGGCAGAGAGTGATAGAGGAGAATTGCTTTTGTGATTGGAAGACTGTGACCAATGGTGTACCACAGAGATTGGTACTGGGTCCCTTACTGTTTGCTTTCTATATTAATGACTTAGATTTTAAAGTAGGAAGTAAAATTAATATATTTTCAGATGACACAAAAATTGGTGGTGTTATGGATAGTGTGGAGGATATTCTCAGACTACAGAAAAATATTGATCAGCTGGTAAATTTTGCAGAGCAATGGCAGATAGAATTTAACTCTTCTGTATGAAGTAACAGAGTTTGGGAAATCAAATAAGAATATGGCATATACAATGAATGGTAGGGCCCTTGAGAGTATTGAAAAACAGAGGGACCTTGGTGTACAAGTCCAAACATCACTGAAGGTGGCAGAACGGGTAGATATAGTGGTAAAGAAGCATAAGGGATGCTTGCCTTCATTAGCAGGGACATAGAATACAAGAGCAAGGAGGTTTTGGTGTAGCTTTATAATACATCGGTGAGGCCACATCCGATATATTGTGTGCAAATTTCATATCCATAGTTTGGAAAGAACATTAATGTTCTGGAGAGTGTGCAGGGGAGATTCAGCAGGATGTTTCCTGGGATGGAGTATCTCAGTTATGAAGAGAGACTGGGTAAACTGGGTTTGTTTTCCTTGGAGCAGAGAAGATTGATGGGGGAATTGATAGAAGTTTACAAAATTGTGAAGGACATAGATAGACAGTAATAATCTTTTCACCATAACATATATACCAATAATTAGAGGGACTAGGTTCAAGGAGTAAAATGTTTAGGGGGAGAAAAGGAAGATTTTTTTCACCCAGAGGGTGGCTGGAATTTGGCATACATTGTCTGAGAGGATGGTGGAGACAGAGAATCTCACAACTTTTAAGAAGTATCCTGGCGAGCACTTGAATTGTCAAGGCATGGAAGGCAATGGACCAAATACTTGTCAATAGAATAAATGGATATTTGATGATTGGCATGGACAGGATGGGTTGAAGGGCCTGTTTCTGTGTAACATGACTCTCTGACTTTCTAGTTCCTCAGCTCTTAAGTTAAGAAATTTATCTGCTGAACCTGCATCATGTTGTATGATTTTCTTTTGCAAAACATATGCCTTATTTGTAAATTTGCAAACATATACATCCAAATATCACATTTCAAAGTACAGGTGACCCCCCCCCCCCCCCCCCCCACATTATGGTCATTCAGGTAACAGAAATTCGCCCTTACAGAATTCACAAATCACTGCCCAAAAATTTGACATACAGATTAAAATTCACTCTCACAGAATTTATGTAAAAAAAGATAAATAAATAAACACTTTTTTTTTAGCTTGCATTTCTTGACACAAGCAGATGACGCAGCTTAACATTGTGGAAAATCGCGATATGGACCGTTTTCCAGGAACATAACCCCTCCACCCTGTAATGCAGGATTCACCTGTACAAGACAGAACATTCTGTTTACTTACATAATTTCACATTGCCTATTGTACTCTTTGCGGCAGCTGTTCCAAACTTCAGTGGTCTCTCAGCACAGAGTTCCAGACCCTGGAACATGCCAGTCTCCAACATTTGGTGATGGGCACCTCCTTGCACTGGAAGACCACTAACTTCAGGCAGAAGGAAAGGCATCTTTCACCAAGTTGATGATTTCCTGGCATCATTTGATACTTATCTCAATGTGCATCCTTGGGAAGAGCCCTTAGTTATTTCAGGGTAAATCTTGACAAAGGTCCTAACATTCCTTTCCAGACCTTCTTGCCAAATTTATGTTCCTAAAGGAGATAGGTGACAGTCTCATCCCCATTGCAGCCACCTCAAGGCAGAGTGCAGTGGCATTGAGTTTCCAGCTATGGAGGATCTAACAGGGAGGACGCTTCTCACAACCAGTCAACCAATGTCTTGGTGTTTGTTTGAAAATTGCGGTGAAGAGGTATTCTTCCAAATGACTTTGGCAGTCTGACAGGGGACCATCCAACAGAATTCACCATCTCTTCTTCCTGCAAGGCCTTTTGTACTCACAGTAGATGAGGAAAATGATAGGAAGAGTTTTTTCTTTAATCAAGAAGATGAAGAAAAACTGCTTTATACATGGAAGTAGTTAAAGTGTATCCTTGAGAAATGGATATACAGCCACAATTAGAGAGCAACTTCCACATGGCCCAGAACTTCAGACACTTCACCAGTGCTAATTCCAGGACCTACTCAAGTTTCCACACAGTAATCCCGACTACCAGTGCTGGTTTGGTCATTATCTTCCATCCTGCTGTCTGTGCTGTAACTGCCATTCATGGGGTCCAATGTTGCGGCATAATCCTCCACAGGCAGCCCTGATGCAGGGAAATTTGTTCTCGAGCCTATTGCAAACATTGCAGTCCCCATACAGAAAAATGAAAATAATAGCTGCTTTGGAAAGGTAAGTAGTTATTTGTTGCTATTGATCAAAGTCACTTTCAATGTTCTTATTTTTTAAGTAAAAGAATGTTTTTACAGGCTTTAAAAGTTTGTTTTTTTTCTCCTTTATTTTTATCAGATCTCATGTGATGTTGAATGCTTGTGAATGCAAAAGGTATTCACAAACATTCAGTGGCCCCAGTAATGTGACAGCTTTGAGAAAGCCAGACGCCCAGCAGAGGATGGTGCCCAGGGCCTTGCTGGGAATTAATGTAGTGGCAAGGGGTAAGAGCCAGTGATTTCAAGGCCATTAAGGACATAGCTCGATAACTTTTAGAGCAAAGTTAATTGATAGATGGAATTACAAGGATGTATTAGTGGCATTACAGAAATCCATCATAGCATTGTCAGAAATGTGATAATTCACTACATTAATAAATGAGTAAGAAGAGTAATTGTGATGAATTAACAGAATTCTGAAACGAATAATAGATTGGAACATGATATAATCAGTAGGTTTCTGAGTTTTTCCTGAGCTCAAATATCACAATTTTTTTTTCTGAAAGCTTATGACTTTCCTTTAATTTCCCCAAATAGTGATAAAGGACGTCATACATTTCAGAAAATTGTCCTGGACCTAAGTGAGACCATGTGCCAAACTTCAGCTCAGAGCCTGGGTACATCTCTGGCATTACTGCCTCAAATGAACCTGCCTCTTCTGGGTATTGTTCCATGAAGGGGAGGTGAGGATATTTCAGGGTGGTGGTGAGGTAGGGGGAGGGGGGGGACCAGGCAGCCTGTGTATTCAAGGAGGGTGGGTTTAGAGCAACTCTTCCTGTATACTCAAGGGAGATCTAGAACTTCTCAGGTTATTCCTCATGTTCTGGCCCCAAAATGTCCACAGCAAAAGTGAATCGATCTCTTGTAGATTTGACCTCATATTGGAACCTTAATGAGAATTCCCTTTTCTACCATAGCATCTCCTACTACTTTTATGTTACACTGCTAATGTGGTATAGTAGTGTATGACTTGGTTTTACCTGAAATTGATAATGATGCTAACCTTGAAAGCTGAGACCATTTAAAAACCTTCATTGGCACTGAATACGGAAGCAGAGTACAATATTGTGGGATTCATGGGAGTAAGTAATGACAAATGTTTACTGTAAGCAATCTATGATTGCATGGATAGTGTCTAATAAACTTGTGACATTTATCTGCAAACATGCCTAGCTGTTTAAAGAAACTGTTCTTTATGAGAAAATAATGTGCTTAATAATTCTTTACGCGCATTAGTTTGGTTACTGAAGATGAAAGTATGCAAATATTAGGTTTTTAAGTAACAAGTGATTGTTCCACATTCTGCTCTTAGCAATTCAAAGTCTTTTTAAAGCTTAAGAAAATTAATTGTCCACAACTTTTAAATGAAACAAAATAACTAATACAGTGAAGCAGGAATTTAACATTTCTAATCAAATTAATTTGATTATGTAATCAGAATATAAATGGTCAACCCTCTATGACAGTGGGGTTTACTGACCTAATGTGCCTTGGTGCTCTTGACATGTACTAGTGCATGATTCCCTAACTTCAAAACTTTACAATGTAAACTTCCATTGAACAAACTGAATTGGCTGGCTGTGAGGTAGTTCTGTCAGCTTCTTGAGATTGCCATGGTCAGTAACTCACATGTGACAGTGACCCTGAACATTCTACATCAGGCTCAAGCCTTTACTAGAATAGTGTGGCGAACTCCATTCTGTCAGACAGAGACACAAGAGACTGCAGATGCTGGAATCTGGAGCAACACACAAAATGCTGGAGGAACTCAGCGGGTTAAGCAGCATCTATGGAGGCAAATGCACAATCAACGTTTCGGGTCAAGACATTTCATCTAGACTGAAAGATAGAATAAAGGGAGGGAAGTGGGGAGGGCAGATGGGAGAAGTGTGAGGAGGGGAACCAGTGGGAGGTGGATGGGTGATGGGCAGATAGAGTGCAAGTGCTTGGCAAGGTGGTTGCCTAGTTTGCACCTGGTCTCACCAAGGTAGAGGAGGCCACAGGTATGCTCCATCTCAGGAGCCATCTGGATCTCCAGGTTGCCAGACATTGCAATTGTCCTCCCCATTCCCATAATGACACATCTGTCCTTGGACTCCTCTACTGCCAAGATGAGGCTAAACACAAACTAGAGGAACAGCACCTTGTATTCCGCCCGGGTAGTCTACAACCCAGCAGCATGAACACTAAATTCTCCAACTTCCAGTAATCTGCTACCCTTCCGTCTCTTTTCACTCTCCTCCTGATCTACCCGGCCCCCATCACCCTGTCTCTTCCCCCCCCCTCCATCTGCCCATCACCCACACATTCCTCCCATGAGTTCCCCTCCCCCACTTCTGCCATCTGCCACTCCCCACCTTCCTCCCTTTATTCCATACTCCACCTTCTTCTCCTATCAGATTCCATCATCTTCAGCCCTTTGTCACTTCCACCTATCACCTCCCAGCTTCTGACGCTATTCCCACTCTCCCCTCCCCTATCTACCTATCACCCAATCACCTGGATCCACCCATCACCTGTTAGCTCTTGTTTCACCCCTTCCCTCCACCTTTTTATACTGGCTATCTGTCCTTTTTCAATCCAGATGAAGGTTCTTGACCTGAAACGTTGGCTGTCCATTTCCCTGCATGGATGTTGCATGACCCGATGAATTCCTCTAGCATCCTGTGTGTTGCTCCATACTGTCAGAAATGTTGTTAGGATGACCAGCGCCTAATGGTGAAATGAAGGCTGATGTCCATTTCTGTACCCCTACACTCATTTCCCTTGTGGAATGTAGAAAATGCAACTTCATGTGAGAAACTTTTCACAATGACTTGGCGCTGCATGTGACCAGTGACTTAGAAGTAAAAATTGAACATTTGTGCTGTCCACAAATAGGGTAGATTTAAGTCATTTGGATGCCGACATCTATGTGTATGAAAGCAGTTTAGAAAGCAGCCTGAAGTGTAAAATCTGCTATCTTCTACACAAAATTGAAGGTCCCCCTGCACCTCACACACCAACAATACTGGAATAGCCTGCAGCAAAAACAAAAATACACCTTGCTCAGTTCATGTTTGAAAGTACCACCGCTGTATGATTTATATTAACGTGTATTTATTTATTGAGTGGGATCTGGGCATCGCTGGCATTCATTGCTCCAGAAAAGGTGGTGTTGAGCTGTCGCCTTGAACCGCCATAGCCTGTCTGTTGAAATTATTCCCACAGTACAATTAGGGAGAAAGTTCCAGGATTTAGACCCAGCAATGATGAAGGAATGGCAATATTTTTCTAAGTCAAGATGGTGTGTAGCTTGGAGGGGAACCTGAAGATCGTGGTGTTTTGAGCTGCCACATCTCCTCTGATTAGAGTGATAGAGTCATAGAACTATACAGCATGGAGAACAGGCCCTTCGGCCCAACTTGTCCATGCCGACCAAGTTGCCTACTCTCATTTGCCTGCATTTGGCCCATATTATTTTAAACCTTTTCTTATTCATGTATCTGACAAAATGTCTCTTAAATGTCATAATTGTGGCAACTTCTACCATTGCCTCTAGCAGCTCATTCCATGTGTGAAATAGTTGCCCCTCAGGTCCCTTCCAAATCTTTCCTCTCTCACTATAAACCCATGCCCTCTAGTTTTGGATTCCCCTATCTGGAGAAAAGACAGTGGCTATTCACCTTACCTATGCCCTTCATAATTTTATGAATCTCTATAAGGTCATCCCTCAGTCTCCTATGCTCCAGGGGGAAAAAGTCTAGCCTTTCCAGCCCCTCCTTTTCATTTAGCATGATTGTAGTGCCTCACAACAAGATGGAGGATGTCCTTGGTGGAAACTTTGTCTCCATACTGATCATGTGTTGGTCACTTCTACAGATCTATCTGCCACTGGTAGATTGGTGAGGACAAGATCAGGTAGATTCATTGCTCATGTGGCTTTGCTCATTATCAGCCACAGATCCAGTCTGGCAACCATATCCTTCAGGACTCAGCCATCAAACCACCTATGATGAAGTCCACCTGGAGCACATTCTGTGTCCTTGCTACTTTTGGGGCTTTTTCCAAGTGTTGTTCAACATGAAGGATCATTGATCCATCGTCTGAAGGACGATGGTAAGTCGTAATCAGGAGGAGGTTTCCTTGCCCATATTTGATCAGGTGGCTTGATACTTCATGGGGTCTGGAGTCAAAGTTGTGAACTCCCAGAAATGTTCTCTGTCATCTTTTTACCACTGTACCACTCCCTCTGGTGAGTCTGTCCTGTCAATTATACAGGGTGCTACCAGGGATTGTGATGAAGAAGGCTGGCACATAATCTGCACAGCATGGCTCAGATGAGTTTGTCTATGTCGGCTTCTGCTTGACACATTTCCCACTTTAGGGACCAGGTTCCAGATGTCTGTGAGAAGAACTTTGCAGCTTGATTGGGCTGGGAGTGGCACTGCCATTTCTAAATCTGGTGCCAAGATCATTGCAGTAGCCCTGTCAAATTTTATTGTTCCTTTGTTTCAATGTAGAGGTTATAGTATCCCTAAGTGTCTGGCTAGGCCATTTAAGATGGCTTTTAAGAATCAAGCACATTGGTTGGCATGGAGTCAGATACAGACCAGACTGGGTAAGGATGGCAGATTACCTCCCAGAGGACATTAGTGAGCCAAATGGGTTTTTATGACAATCTTTATTGCATGACTTTGAATTCTGTATGAGCTCTTTATCGCACGAAGATGCATGCTTAGAAACTCAAGTATAATCGAAAGGGTGTACTACGTGGGTGCAGCAGCATGGCTCCAATGACTGTTGCATTTATTAATACTTTCCTTAAAACTTCAGTTACACCAGAGGTGTCAGGTGCAAATAAACAGCATCAATGGGTCAATGACTTGGTATCAAAAGGTCCAAAGACAATGACCAGGAAATGTTAGTTTTTAATTGTACAATACCAAAAAAAAAGTCATGGAGTTATACAGCACAGAAACAGGCCCTTCAGCCCAACTTGTCCATGCCAACTAAGGTACTGACCTGACCTAGTCCCATTTCATTGTGTTTGGCCCATATTCCTCTAAACCTTTCCTATCTACGTACCTGCCTAAATGTCTTTTAAACTTTGGAATTTAATCTCCTCTACAACTTCCACTAGCAGCTTATTTCATATACTTACCACCCTCTGTTTGAAAAACTTGTCTCTCAGGACCCCTTTAAAGGAAGCTAGAGAAGAAATTGTGGGAGCCCTGGCTGCATCATCATTAGTGACAGGTGAAATGCCAGAAGACTGGAGAGTGGCTAATGTTGTGCCTTTACTTAAGAAGGGCTGTAAAGAGAAACCTGGGAACTATAGACCAATAACTCTAACATCTGTGGTAGGTAAGTTTCTGGAGGGGATCTTGATATGATATACATGCATTTGGAAAGACAGGGATTGATTAGGGATAGTCAGCATGGCTTTGTATGGGGGAGATCATGTCTCACAAATTTGACTGAGCTTTTTGAAGAAGTAACCAAGGAGGTCAAATGAGGGTAGGATGTAGAAGTAGTCTATATGGACTTCAGTAAGGCCTAAGGCCTTTAATATGGTTCCACATGGTAAGCTGCTATGGAAAGTTAGGTCTCGTGGGATCCAGGGAGAGCTGGCTAATTGAATACACAGTTGACTTGATGGTAGGAAGCAGAAGGCCATGGTGGAAGGTTGTTTCTCGGAATGGAGGGCTGTGACTAGTGGTGTGTCTCACATTGTTATTTGTCATCTATATCAATGACTTGGATGAGATTGTACAAAGTGTGGTTAGTAAGTTTGCAGGTGACATTAAAATAGGTGGTGTCGTAGACAGTAAAGACTGTTATCAGGAATTGCAGAGGGATCTTGATCAGCTGGGTATGTGGGTTGAGGAATGGCAAGCGGAGGTTCAGATAATCCAGGGAAGTGTGAGGTGTTGCATTTTGGAAGACAAATGCAGGTAGGACTTTCACTGTGAATGGTAGGGCCCTGGGGAGTGTTGTAGAACAGAGCAACCTAGGAGTACAAGTACATGGTTCCCTGAAAGTGGCATCACAAGTAGACAGGGTGTTGAAGAAGGCTTTTGGCATGCTGGCCTCCATCAGTCAGTGCATTGAGTATAGTAGTTGGGATGTAATGTTGCAGTTGTACAAGATGTTGGTGAGGCCGCATTTGGAATATTGTGTTTGGTTTTGGTCACCCTGCTACAGGAAAAATGCCATTAAGCTAAAGAGAGTGCTGAAAAGATCTACAAGGATATTGGCAAGACTTGAGGGAGTTAAAGAGAGAGGTTAAGCAAGCTAGGACTTTATTCATTGGACCGTAGGAGAATAAGGGGTGATCTTACAGAGGGGTATAAAATCATGAGGAGCATAGATAGGGTGAATGCACACAGGGTTGGGGAAATAAAGAGGGCAAAGGTTTAAGGTGAGAGGGGAGAGATTTAATAGGAACCTGAGAGGCAACTTTTTTGCCCAGAGGGTGGTCCATATATAGAATGAGCTGCCAGAGGAAGTGGTTGAGGCAGATACACTAACAACATTTAAAAGACACTTGGACAGGAGAGGTTCTGAGGGATATGGGCCAAATGTGGGGAAATGGGACTAGCTTAAATGGGCAATTTGGTCAGGATGGACTGTTGGGCCAAGGGGCTTGTTTCTGTTCTTGTGTGACTCTATGACTTAAAACTATCCCCTCTCACCTTAAACCTAATCCCTTTAGTTTTTGACTCCCCTATCCTGAGGAAAAGACTGTGACGATACACCTTTGGTATGCCCTCCTGATTTTGTATACTTCTATAAGGTCACCCCTCAGCCTCCTGCACTCCAGGGAAAACAGCCACAGCCTATCCGGTCTCTCCTCGTAACTCAAGCCGTCAAGTCCCAGCATTATCCTTGTGAATCTTTTCTGCACCCTTTCTGGCTTAATGACATCCTTCCTATAGCTGGGCAACCAGAACTGCACACAGTACTCCAAGTGTGGGCTCACCAATGTCTCAAACAGCTGTACCATATAACCAGTGTAATACATTTGAATTTCTCAGCACTTTTAATTATGGCCATGGTGCAACTACTTAAGCATGCTGTTGGATTCCACATGTTGTTGCTGCAGGACACATTTTTAAATTAGATTTAATTGAGCTGTACTTGGCACTTCACACAATTGACTCAGCTTGCTCCTCTGTAATGTTATCAGGTAATATAGTGATTCAGGGCTGAAGTAAGCCAAAGGGAACAACTTATTTAAAATTTTGGTTATAATGTACATTTTAACAATTTATATTTACTTTAAACTACTTACTTAAGCTTACATTTGTAAACTTTACAAGACTAGCGATAATAAACTTGCATTTTTTGTACTTGGTCGGGTTGCCTTTTGTAGTTAATGTGTTCCTGTTATCCTGCTTGCATCTGAATTGAATTCCAGACCTTTGCATAGTTGAACATATCCAAACAGGCCACAAGCATAACCCTGAATTTCTGGATGCTTGCCAATTTCATACTGCCATTTCATTTACACCTCTTTTTGTTTCTCTACTTCCTATCACCAATCATTTTTGCCCCTTTAATGACTTAATTACAGCTGCCTGCATGATCTCAAAAACTCTACTCTTTGCTATTTCTTGCCTTCCAAACACATCCCATACACAAACGCAAATTATTTAATCTCTGCCTTTTTTCCAATTCAGATGAGTGGAACCTCAACCTGAAATATTAATTCTGTTTTTCTCTGTCCTGATTGCATCCAGCATTTTCTCACATCTATTTCCACCTCATAAATGTGTTTCTTATGCACTCCAACTGTTACTGAATCATTTCTAAACTCTTCGTTCAATTTCTCAAACATACTCCCGAGCTTTACTTCATGTAAAGTCCAATGCATTCAAAACCCCTCTTATCATTGTCTGTCCCATGCTAAGTACCTGTGACCGGTTAACTCTCATTAAGGACACATTAACCCTCATCGAAACCAGCAAACTCTCATGTTGACTTCCAACTATTGTCATATAGTTACAGAGAGACAGAAACAGGCCCTTTGGCCCACTGAGTCCATGTTGATGATCAAGCACCCATTTCTGCACTAATCTTATTCTAATCCATTTTATTCTATTCACATTCCCATCTATTTACCCCCTCCCCAGCTTCTACCACTCACCTATGCTCTAGGGGCAATTTACAGAGACTAATTAATCTACCAACCTGCCTGCTTTTATGATGTGGGATCTGGAGGAAGCCCATGCGGTCAGAGGGAGAATGTACTAACTCCACACAGATAGTACAGAGGTCAGGATTGAACCAGGTCACTGGAGCTGTGAGGCAAAAGCCATCTAAAATACAAGTCCATACCACTAGTCAACTACTCCAACGCTTATTTCTGCAGTGTGTTGACTTCTTTCTGCC
Organism: Pristis pectinata; assembly: GCF_009764475.1. Taxonomy (NCBI): domain Eukaryota; kingdom Metazoa; phylum Chordata; class Chondrichthyes; order Rhinopristiformes; family Pristidae; genus Pristis; species Pristis pectinata. The sequence goes on along the minus strand of NC_067415.1, from coordinate 64,778,146 downwards.
ATTCTGTTAAATACTTCGGCAAATTTTGAAATTGTTGAAAATATTGTTGAGATTTAACTTCCTCAGTTCACATACCTGATGGAGAGAATATGCCTGGTCGAGTGCTGGATAAAACATCCTGATAAAAGCATAAAGTTCAAATCCATTATTACAAATTGTTGTGTTTCTTGCATGGTGACTTCAACAAAATATAGATCACTTATCAGTTAACAGTTCTATAAGCTACATTTCCTGAAAAAGTGGTATTTTTTTAAGCGCAGATATTTGTGACACATGAAATTTCAGTGCCTGCCCTTCTGCAGATTTATTCTTGTTATTATTTTTGTCATACTTTACCGTATGGTGAAAGGTTTCATTGATCAATTGTTTTGAGTAGTACAATTGGTGTTGAAATTCTCAGGTGCACTTTCTATCCTATCCACATGGATAAAGTGCAGACAATGAAAGTAGACTTCCCTGCTTTGCACTTCTATCTAACATCAGACAATTCATTCCTATGCATTATTTCTGTGAATTCCACATTAACCCTTTTGTCATGGTCATAGTGCACAGAAACAGCCCCTTCAGCTCATTGAGCCTGCACTATCAAGCATCCATTTAGACTAATCCGACACTAATCCCATTTTATTCCTCCCACATTCCCATCAACTCCCCCCAGATTTTACGTACACATTAAAGGCAATTTATAGTGAGCAACCCGCACATCTTTAGGATATGGGAGGAGACTGGAGCACCTGGAGGAAACCCATGTGGTTTCGAGGGAGCAAACTCCACACAGACAGCACCGGAGATCAGCATTGAACCTGGGTCACTGCTGTGAAGCAACAGCTATAGTAGCTGCACCACTGTGCTGCCACTCTTACATGAAATTCACATGGTTGTAGTAATCTTTAAGAGAGATAAACTGCATCTTTCTTCCACATCACACATACATCACCAAAAGCAAATTTATTGACCCGGATTTTTCAGTTGACAGGTCCACATTAGGTGTCATTAATCCTTGAAAAACAAGCAACTTCACAATTTCCTGTTAATTTAATGCAGAAATCTTAAGATCGCTGTCAATGATTTATTTCTGCTCTTTGGAGCAGTGTTTTGCAACATTCATCACCAGAATCAAGTGATATCTTTGGGATTGACAATAATTTCAAGTTAATGTCAACTAGCTAATATGAAAAATTATGCTTTGCTGCATAAGGTGTAGATGAATTTCTAATATCAGACTGAGCCATAATTATCATTTAGCAGACTCTCTGGTCTCAAATTTTATGTGTTTGAATTCTTATTGATACATATGTTTTCCCATTCTTAAAAGTTTCTTTGATAGTATATATTAAGACTTCAAGGAGATATAAATCTGTTGATGAAATGGACAGATAGGTTGAAGATTTAATGCTGAGGAATGCATTTTTTTACATGGGAAGAAACAATATAAACAAGGATACGATTTTAAAATGGGTAGAAGAACAGAGAAATCTGGAGGCTTTTGTGAACAAATCACTAAGCATGGCAGGGCAGGTTGAGAAAGTGGTTCAAAAAAAAGCAAACAGGTATTTCTTAAATGCTCTGAGAGTACCTGAATCCACCTCCCACTCAGGCAGTGTGTTCCAGATTCCAACCACCCTCTGGGTGAAAATATTCCTCCTCAGATCGCCTCTAAATCTATTAGCCCTTACTCTAAACCTATGACCTTTAGTTTTAGATGCATCTGCTGCAGAAAAAAAAGTTTCCTACCATCTATCGTATTGATGCTCCTCATATTTTGTATATCTCTATCAGGTATTCTTTCATCCTCCTCCATTCCAAGGAAATCAAACCCAGCCTATCCTTAACTGAGACCTCCATCCCAGGCAATATCCTGGTGAATCTTCTCTGCACTCTCTACAGCACAATCATGTTCTTCCTATTGTGTGATTACCAGAACTGTACAGGGTTGTAACCTCCCTATTTTATGCCCTGTCTTGTTCTTCTTAAGATAAAGTCCTTATTTCTTTCTGCCAACTCCTCCAGATCAAGTAGGGTCAGGTTTTAAATAAATGATAAGTTCTCAGGCATGTTCAGATTAGCTGTGACTGGGTTGGGTTTGGGCTGAGTTTTACATTTGTAAACAAGCAGATCGCTGGTTAGCATACTTTCACCTTGAAGGGATTGCACTCCAGGGTAAATCAAATTTTTAAATGGCACAATGCGATTTAAATTCTAGGCTTGAATCTTTGAACCATCTGGTTTACGTAAAAGATTGTACAGATTATTTGAAGGTTTTTCATATGTACATTGAATCAAATTTTATAACAGCTAAAAACTTTAAAAAAGGTAAACCAGGGATTTTTTTTCCATACATTTTCACACTATCACACTGGTGCCAAGTGTATTTAATGTAAAGAAATTAAATGCTTTAATGCATTAGGATGTTTGGGAACAGCAGAATCAACTCAAATTCAATCTCAAGAGGAAAGCATTATGCTCTGATTCAGTTCTCCACTCAGACACCAACTGGAAAAAGATCTACTTAACATTCATTTATAACAGTTGTTTCAATTAATTCCGTTCACTTCTCAAGACCTAAGGCAGAGCTCCTGATAGATAAAGTTCACAACCAAATAACATTCTGTCAGTTTAATACAAGCTAGGATTGTACATTAATCCACTACATAAAGCCAGTAGCAACTTGGCAACTCATTTGGAATCCCTAGGGTAAGAATTATAAAGAATGAAAATATAAGCAAAATTCAATGAGAAATGCTCATCTTTTGTTCATCATCAAATGTTCAGCATATAATGGTAAAATAGATTGGAATGCGGCTGAATTAGAAAATCTGAATTAGATATTAATGTCAATTGAAAAAAGGTGAAATATTGCTTTGTTCAAAATGCACACCCACACCTTAACAAACAAACAAAAATATTTAATGAAGCTGCATTAATACACAAAAAGTGCTGGTGGAACTCAGCAGGTCAGGCAGCATCCATGGAGGGAAATAAACAGTCGACATTTCAGGCCGAGACCCTTCATCAGGACTGTCAAGGAAGAGGGCAGAAGCCAGAATAAGAAGGTGGGAGAAGGGGGAGGAGCACTCGCAGGCAGGGGATAGGTGAGTTCAGGTGATAGGTGAGTCCAGGTGAGAGGGGGACAATAGTGGGTGGAGGAGGGGGAGAAGATGTAATAAGCTGAGACGTGATAGGTAGAAGAGGCCAAGAGGTAAAGAAGTAGGAATCTGGTGAAGAGGGCAGTGGACCATGGAATAATGGATGGGGGAGGGGAGGAGAGGAGATGGGCAAGTCATCAAGGTGGGGGAAGGGAGCCATAGGAATAAAGGCAGACAAAGGAGTGGGGTGGGGGAGAAAAAGAAGGGATGGGGTTACTGGAAGTTAGAGAAATCGATGTTGAGGCCATCAGGTTGGAGACTCCCAAGGCGGAATATGAGGTGTTGTTCCTCCAACCTGCGTCTGGCCTCAAGAGGAGGCCATGGATAGACATGTCAGTATGGGAGTGATATGTGGAATTGAAGTGGGTGGCCACCGGGAGGTCCTGGCTGTTGCAGCAGACGGAGCGAAGGTGCTTAATGAAACAGTCACCTTTATCTGCTTGGGGTTTCACCGATGTACAGGAGGCCGCACCGGGAGCACTGGAGGCAATAAATGACACCTTTGGACTCACAGGCTGCCTCACCTGGAAGAATTGTCTGGGATCCTGAATGGTGGTGAGGGAGGAGGTGTATGGTCAGGTGTAGCACTTGGTGCGGTTGCAGGCATAAGTGCAGTGGGGACAAGGGAGTCGCGGAAAGAGTGGTCCCTTTGGAAAGCGGAGTGAGGGGAAGATATGCCTGGTAGTAGGATCCCAATGGAGGTGGCGGAAGTTGCGGAGAATGATATGTTGGATATGGAGGCTTGTGGGGTGGTAGGTGAGGACAAGGGGAACCCTGTCTCTGTTATGTTGGCGGGGCGAGGAGGTGAGGGCAGACGTGCGGGAAGTGGAGGAGATACGGGTAAGGGCAGCATTGATTGTGATGGATGGGAAATGAAGCTGCATGCCCATGAACATAAAAGAATCTGTAAATATTGCGCTTATTAATGTAATGAAAAAGTTCTGGCATAGTCACTTATCCTATTGGATTGCAGTCATATATTTCCATTTCTAATGTTGACTTTTTCACTTAGCTAACCTTCCATGTGGTCCAGTTTTTATCCTTCTTTAACAGGTCACTCCATATTGAATTATGACTGTGGGAAACTGGTCACTTGTAGTTTGACCTTTCTGATTAATTGAGGCAATCTAGTGAAAGTATTAGAACATGGAACATAGAACAATTACAGCACAATTCAGGCCTTTTGGCCCACAAAGCTGTGCCGAACATGTCCCTACCCTATTATTAGTTCAAATATCTGTTGGAACTCAGTATAATTCTGCCCAAGTCTGTGCAGTACAAATCAAGATCAGAGAGGTGAAAGCAATTATTTCCATACCAAAATCAAAGAAAATTTGTAAAATTTGCTCAGCCTTGATAATCCTTCAATGACTTTCAAGATTGCAAAAGCCTTGTTCAAATTATTTTCATCCAAATTGATTTGAGTATCCAAGTTTTCCTCTCTCTAAATTGTGCAGTTATTATTGCCTGTATAAAGGAAAACTGAGCTTGTTCCATTTCTTAAAAAAAAATTTCAGCCATTCAACCTGTTTTTTTGTTGATTACCTTTCACCAAGTTAAGTTAACCTGACGACACACTGAACTGAAAATCAAAAACATTGCAGATGTTGGGAAATCTGAAATAAAAACAGAAAATCCTGGAAAATCTCAGCTGGACAGCGAGCGAAATAGGATTAAGGTGAGAGGGGAAAGATTTAAAAGGGACCTGAGGGGCAAATTTTTCACGCAGAGGGTGGTAAGTATATGGAACGTGCTGCCAGAGGAAGTGGTTGAGGCAGGTACAATAACAACATTTAAAAGACACTAGGACAGGTGCAGGGATAGGAAAGGTTTAGGGGGATATGGGCCAAATACTGGCAAATGGGACTAGCCTAGATGGGCATCTTGATTGGCATGGACCAGTTGGGCCGAAGGGCCTGTGTCAGTGTTGCTTTACTCTGTGACTCTACCTATTGGGAGAGAAACAGTCAATGTTTCAGGTCTGTGATAAAGGTGAATTATGAGGCTATAAGGCGAGAGCTTGGGAGTGTAAATTGGGATGACATTTTTGAAGGGAAATGTACTATGGAGATGTGGTCGATGTTCAGGGATCTCTTGCAGGATGTCAGGGATAAATTTGTCCCAGTGAGGCAGAGTAGGAATGGCAGGGTGAAGGAACCATGGGTGACAAGAGAGGTGGAACAACTAGTTAGGAAGAAGGTAGCATACATAAGGTGAAAGCAGCAAGGATCAGATAGGGCTTGTGAGGAATACAGAGTAGCAAGGGAAGAACTTAAGAAGGGGCTGAGGAGAGCGAGAAGGGGACATGAAAAGGCTTTGGCAAGTAGGGTTAAGGAGAATCCCAAGGCTTTTTTCTCGTACGTGAAGAGCAGAAGGATGGCTAGGGTAAAGGTAGGTCCAATTAAAGACAAAGGTGGGAGGATGTGCCTGGAAGCTGTGGAAGTGGGTGAGGTTCTCAATGAATACTTTTCTTCAGTATTCACCAAGGAGAGTGATCTTGATGACGCTGAGGACAGTGTTGGTAAGGGTAATGTTCTAGAGTATGTAGATATCAAGAGAGAGGATGTGTTGGAGCTGTTAGAAAATATTAGGACAGATAAGTCCCCGAGGCCTGACGGAATTTTCCCCAGGCTGCTTCATGAGGTGAGGGAGGAGATTGCTGAACCGTTGGCTAGGATCTTTGAGTCCTCATTGTCCACGTGGATGGTACCGGAGGATTGGAGGGTGGCGAATGTTGTCCCCTTATTCAAAAAAGGTAGTAGGGATAGTCCATGGAATTACAGATCAGTGACCCTTATGTCTGTGGTGGGTAAGCTGTTAGAAAGGATTCTTAGAGGTAGGATCTATGAGCATTTTGAGTATCATGGACTGATTAGGGACAGCCAGCATGGCTTTGTGAAGGGAAGATCTTGCCTCACAAGCCTGATAGGGTTCTTTGAGGAGGTGACCAGGAAGATTGATGAGGGTAGTGCAGTAGATGTGGTCTTCATGGATTTTAGTAAGGCGTTTGACAAGGTTCCGCATGGTAGCTTCTTCAGAAGGTCAGAGGGTATGGGATCCAGGGAGGCTCGGCCGTGTGGATTCAAAATTGGCTTGCCAGTAGAAAGCAGAGGGTTGTTGTGGAGGGAGCGCATTCGGATTGGAGGGCTGTGACTAGTGGTGTCCCACAGGGATCGGTTCTGGGACCTCTACTTTTTATGATATTTATTAATGACTTAGATGAGGGGGTGGAAGCGTGGTTTAGCAAGTTTGCAGATGACACAAAGATCAGTGGTGTTGTGGATAGTGTGGAGGGCTGTCGAAGCTTACAGATGGATATTGATAGGATGCAGAGCTGGACTGACAAGTGGCAGATGGAGTTCAATCCGGAGAAGTGTGAGGTGGTACACTTTGGAAGGACAAACTCCAAGGTAGAGTACAAGGTAAATGGCAGGATGCTGGACAGTGTGGAGGAGCAGAGGGATCTGGGGGTTCATATCCACAGATCACTGAAAGTTGCCTCACATGTGGATAGGGTAGTTAAGAAAGCTTATGGGATGTTAGCTTTCATAAATTGTGGGATCGAGTTTAAGAGCCGCAAAGTAATGATGCAGCTTTACAAAACTCTGGTTAGACCACATATAGAGTACTGTGTCCAGTTCTGGTCGCCTCATTATAGGAAAGATGTGGAGGCGTTGGAAAGGGTGCAGAGGAGATTTACCAGGATGTTGCCTGGATTACAGAGTATAGATTATGAGGAGAGACTAAAGGAGCTAGGGCTTTACTCATTGGAGAGAAGGAGGATGAGGGGAGACATGATAGAGGTATACAAAATATTAAGTGGAATCGATAGAGTGGACAGCCAGCACCTCTTTCCCAGGGCACCGATGCTCAATACAAGAGGGCATGGCCTTAAGGTAATGAGTGGGAAGTTCAAGGGGAACGTCAGAGGGAGGTTTTTCACCCAGAGAGTGGTTGGTGCATGGAATGCACTGCCTGGGGTGGTGGTGGAGGCTGATACGTTGGTCAAGTTCAAGAGATTGTTAGATAAGCATATGGAGGAATTTAAAATAGAGGGATATGTGGGAAGAAGGGGTTAGATAGTCATAGGTGTGCTTGTAGGGCAGCACAACATGGTGGGCTGAAGGGCCTGTATTATGTTGTATTGTTCTATGGTGATACAAATTAGAGTGATACAAATTAGTTTTCAGTCAGAGAGAAGCTGGGGGAGGGATGTGTAGAACAAAGGGAATGTCTGTGATTGAATGAGTCTAAATCATTATCGGCACATTAAGCTTCTTGGTCTATGCAATGTATTGCTAATGGTAAGGTAGCTTGACCCGCTCGGCAGACCAAACTTACACAGACAGAGACACAAAAGGTTCTGATGGAATCTGGAGCAATGCACAAAAAGTGCTGGAGGAACTCAGCAGGTCAAGCAGCATCCATGGAGGGAAATAAACAGCCAATGTTTTGGACCGAGACCCTTCATCAAGACTGGAGGGAAGAGGGCATAAACCAGAATAAGAAGGTGGGGGAGGGGGGAGGAGTACACACAGGCAAGGGATAGGTGAGTTCAGGTGATAGGGGGAAGGTAGCTGGGTGAGGGAGGGGAAGAAGAGGTAATAAGCTGAGAGGTGATAGGTGGAAGAGACCAAGGACTGAAGAAGAAGGAATCCAGTAGGAGAGGGCAGTGGACCATGGAATAAAGGATGGGGAAGGGGAGGAGAGGAGATGGGCAGGTCATCAAGGCGTGGGAAGGGAGCCATAGGATAAAGGAAGACAAAGGAGTTGGGGAGGGGGGGAAGAAAGAGAAGGGATGGAGTAGTTACCGGAAATTAGAGAAATCGATGTTCAGGCCATCATGTTGGAGACTCCCCAGGGAGAATATGAGGTGTTGTTCCTCCATCCTGTGCCTGGCCTCAATGTGGCAGTAGAGGAGGCCATGGATAGACATGTCAGTATGGAAATGGGATGTGGAATTGAAATAGGTGGCCACCGGGTGGATAAGATAACTTACACAAGTGGGATAAGAGAAACTGAGCCAACATGATATAAAAATAGAAAAGGGAAAACGCTGGAAAAGCTAAGGAGGTCAAGCAGCATCTCGGGAAAGAGAAAAGGAAGGACCCCTTGTATTTCAGATGAGGGGCCCTTCATCAGACCTGAGATAGAAAGAAGCAATTTAGTCTGGGTAGCAGTGAAAGTGGGGAGGAAGATCAGTGGAATAAAGGGAATTTCTCTGAGTAGGCGAAGTCAAGTGGCAGATGGAATCAGATAAAGTGAGTCTGGCTGTGTAATTTGTTGCTAATGTGGTTCTGGCGAACTGGGAGATGCCCAGCAGGCCAGCCTGTACCCAGAGAGAGAAAGGAAAAGGGATGCCTCTTATATAGAGACACAAAAGATTACAGGTGCTGGAATCTGGAGCAAAAAGCAAACTGCTGGAGGAACTCAGCAGGTGAAGCAGCAGCTGTGGAGGCAGAGGAATAGTTGACATTCTGGGTCATGACCCTGCATCAGGACTGAGAGTGTGGAGGGAAGATAGCCAGTATAAAGGGGGAGGGGTGAGACAAGGGCTGGGAATGATAGTGGAACCAGGTGAGGTGGGGGATAATGGTCAGATGGAGCCAGGTGGGGGAGAAGAAGATGGAGACAGAGGCTGGACAGTGATATCTGGAACCAGATATGTGTGGAAATGTTGAAAATGCTGGAGGTCAGAGGGTGCTCATTTGACCTCCTGCTTCAGTAGTGGATTCAGCACTGAGTCTGGCAGCAGTTCTGTAACGTACTGAATGGAGAGGCAGGATATACTTCCTATCTGGCCCCTCACCTTCATCTTGCATGACTCTATTCTTTTGAATTAGGTCACTCAACTTCACCAAAAGGCTAACTGAGAGGGATTTGCTCATTTCTTTGGCTTTATTTTAATTAATTTGGCTTTGTTTTAATTAACTGAGTTGAATGTTATCTTATCTTATCTTAATGTGGCCTAACTTGAATTTTTTAATGAGAAGCACTTAGAAGCTGTGAAGAGGTTTGCTGATGGCACAAAGCTGTTAAAAGCCCATCAGGGAAGTCTGTGGACTAGACTTTAATTTTAACCACCTGCAACCTGGTCGCCATTGGCAGACCGCTACACCTCATGGATTGGGTGCAGCAGCATGGCTGCTAGTAAGAACACAAGAAAATAGGAGCAGGAGTGGGCCACATGGCCTCTCAAACCTGCGCTACCATTCAGTATGATCCTGGCAAATCTGCCACAGGCCTCATCTCATCCGGTGTGCCTGTTCCCCACAGACCTTAATCCCTTGAACTTTCAAAGATTTGTCTACTAAATACCCACAAAGATCTGGTCTTCACTTTAGAGTAGAGAATTCCAAAGATTCACCACCCTCTGCAGGAAAACATTTTTACACACCTCAGTTTTAAATGATCAACCCCTAATCTAGTCATCATGCCCCCTTGTTCAAGACTTTCCCACTCATGGAAACATCTCAACATTTACCCCCTTATGATCTTACATCTTTTAATAAGGTCATCCCTTGTTCTAAATGCCAAAAAACTATAGATCTAATTTCTTTAGCTGCTGGTGATGAGACAAATCTCTTGTAGATAACTCAGCAAACCGTATGGACTGCTTCCAATGCTGGTGTGTCCTTTCTTAAAAAAAGGGGGACCAAAACTGTAACAATACTTTCCTCCAACCCACCTGCAATAAACACCCAATATGCCATATGCCTTCCCAACCACTTATTGCGCCAACCTCCTATTTTTTCCACAATTCATGAACAAGAACACCTATATTCTTCTATACTTGGCAAAACTTAAATCTTTCTCCATTTAGATAATATGAAAGTAGGCATCACTTCAGGCAACCTTTGAGAGACAAGCAAAAGGAGTGATCTGGCCCATTTTCTCCTCCTGAACTTTCCATCTCATATTAATATCCTGAAATATATAATATTTAGTGTTCTTTTTGATACAGCAGAGTCAAATTATTGGGCTTACTTTACTTAAACAAGTTATTTGCACATTATCATAATTTTAAAAGGTGTTTTCCTGATAGCTATGAAGTAATAGTTTCTAAAGAACAAAATTAATTTAACTTCATGAAATATAACAATTGGAAGCCTTATAAAATGTAGATAACCAGATGGAATCAAAAACAAATAATGGGTTCTTCCTCATTAAAGACCAGCCCAACTGCAGAACTGCTGTCAGGGAAGCAAAGTTGCATTTAACAGTAACACATGTAACTGCTTCTTACCAGTCATTCAGGTGTTCCAGCTGCACCATTACATGGTGTTATCCAATTAAAATTGCCTGGTATAGGAAAGTTTATGTCAGCAAATTAGATAGTGTTTGTGACATTATTTAACCAATGCCCCATTTAGGACAAAGGTAATGCAACCTTACCATAATCATATGTTGAGCAATTCAATCACATAATACTCTTTGTCTTCAGTGCAATGGGATTGAATATCATTTTTTTTCCCAGAATAAAACGCAATGAAGGCCATTTCCAGGTCAGTTCACATCCTTTACTCTGATAAAGTTTTGATCACCAGAGCACATGGGATAATGTCATTCTCATGTATGCTCCTTTTCAAGATCTTCAGTCCACATGGATAATCCTGAGATAAGCTAATCAACCTCAGACATTAACTCAATTTCTCTCTCTAAATGCTGCCTGACCTGCCGAGACTTTCCAGTGTTTCCCATTTTTATTTCCATTTTTCAGCAACCACAGTATTGGCTTTTTGGACACTGTGTAATTGTACTACCGTTTTCTGAATGTCCTGTTTCCACAGTTTTAATAATGGATCCAGGATTTTCCCAGTGTCAGATGTTAGGCTAGCTGGTGAATACTCTCCTGCTGTTTCCCTCCTTTTTTTGTGGTATTCCATTTGCTGGGATATTTCCAGAGTATATGGAGCTTCTCCACCTCCTTTCCCGTTTTGCCCCTCCTTCCAGAATATAAGTAACCCAGAAGATTCATTTTCCAGCTTTGGTCACCTTGAAAATGAGTCTCTTTATTGGCTATAAAATTGTATCCATTTATTTCTATTCATGCTATCAATTTATCTGCCTAGTTATAAGTGCTATCTGCATTCAAATAAAGTTCTTAGTTTTGCCTTTTTACTATTTTTCCTTATCACACCCCATTTTGCAGGTGCTTTTATGGTCTGTCTCTTCCTATGTCTTGTTATCAGTACCCATATTGCTACCGTGCATTATTGCCTTGTCCTTTCTCTTTTTTATAAATTCCCCACTCTACTAACCCACACTATTTAGTTTACTGCTCTAGAAGCTTATTTCTTTCTAATTCCTGTCTATGCCATTGGTAGTAACATAGAGTCATAGAGATGTACAGCACGGAAAAGGCCCTTCGGCCCATACTTGTCCATGCCGACCAAGATGTATTTTCAAGCTAATGCCATTTCCCAGCACTTGACCCATATCCCTCTAAACTCGTCATCCATATACATGTCCAAATACTTCTTAAATGTATCCAAAATACCTGCATCAACCAGTTCTTCTGGCAGGTGGTTCCATATAACTACCACCCACTGTGTAAAAGAGTTGCTCCTCAGGTTCTTGTTTACTTTTCACCTCTAACCTTAAAACTATGTCCTCCAGTTTTCGATTCCCCAACCCTGGAAAAAAGACCACTTACCCTATCCATGCTCGTCATGATTTTATATACCTCAATGAGATCACCCGTCAGTCTCCTACACTCCAAGAAGTAATGTCCCAGCCTGTCTAACTGCTCCCTATAACTCAGTCCCTTGAGTCCTGGCAACAACCTTGTAAATCTTTTTTTGACCATGGATCATGGGCCACAGCAATTTGATCTTTCCCCTTCTATTCCAATTTCTTCTCGGTGGAGAAGTACTCAACCTTGGCAACACTGCATTTGGGTCTTGTGTTTGTCACGGCAGAGAACAGTATCTATTCTCTTAACTATATTGTCCCCTACAATGACTGCATTCCTTTTTACTCCCCAAACTTGAATGGCCCATTTGCTCATCCTTGCTAAAGTCCCTACACTTATGCACGTAGTATCTCATAAGTATTGGACAGGTGGAAGGCCTGAGACTCCTCCAATGCTACCTTCAAATACCAAAAACTGTTTCACTCATAGACACATCCTCTTGTCCTTGACAAATAACCAGTTCTGCAGTACTTAACCTAAAAGGTGTGACCATCTCCAAAAATAGTGTGTTCTCGTATCTTAATCTTTACTGGAGATATGGCAGAGGGACGTGTAAGAAACATATAATTCTTTCCAACTACAGGGATACCGATGTTCTTTGTGTCTTCTTGACCTTTGGCATCAGCCCCAGTTCTCTCCTCTAGGTCTTTCAGTTTTGCCACTTCCACTAAAGGAGGGGTTTGAAATAAATGTGTAAACATTGCTGCACCGGAATTTCGATTGAAAAATCACAGTCTGAATCCACCATTTTAAAACAGCACAAAAGCAGCATCCAGCATTGTTTCAACACTCTGAGAGCAAATAAATTTCTAGGCTACAGTTTGTACAACATCATTAATAGATCAGTAGAGGAAGCCATCCAGAGGTAAAGGTGAGGCCTCTCCTCACGTCCTGCAAAGAGAAAACACAAGTGTTACACAAATAAATTGCCTAAAAGACAACTTTGAACTAGCACAATGCAGACTAATGTGTTTAATCTTGATTAATCAAAAGGCAAAAGACAAATGGGAAGGACACCCAGAAAATTTTGTGCTGCGTCTCGGCCTTGGTGCCTTTTCTACCCATGCAAGCAGAGGATCTTCTCCTCCAGTCTGTGAGGGACTCTGCCCATGAGGTTATCACCACCCCGTCTTTCCCCCACATCATCATGGTGGCATCCTGTTGCTGTTGAGTAAAATGAGGTGAAATGTCATATCATTATGACACATTGTCCTTGTGTCATTGTATCCTTAATTTGTGTGTGTGTGTGTGTGTGTGTGTGTGTGTGTGTGTGTGTATGTGTGTGTGTGTGTTAGGTGGGTGGGAGCAGGAGTGCGTGGGCGTAGGTTTGTTACTGGAAGCAGAAACAAGATTGTGCTTTCACAAGTCGTGTTATCAATAAATAGTAATATTAAGGGTTAATCCACCCGTTCTCTCATATCTTTTCTGCACTGCTGCATGCTTCATTAGGTGTCACTCTGGAGGTGAGGACTTCAGCCACCACTCACTCTCCTTTTCTTTTGGTGATCCTTTATTGTTTGCTGCTCTGGTATATCAGCTGTCCCTCTTGCCATTGATCTTCTCTACTCATATTTCCAAGTCCCTCTCTGAAAGCTGAGGTGCCCTGTGTCTTTGCTTTGCACCTTCTCCTTTCTCCATGGTGGCCAGAATATGTGCTGCTGCTGTCTGACTGCATGAGGACAAAGTTCTTCTTTATTGCTGTGCAGCAAAGTGTCAACAGTTGAATAAAGTTCATAGTATGATTGTCAGGAACCTTCTGCCTGCCATATATAGAAGTGTTTGCTGCCAAAATATACTTGCACCTTTGCACGCTCATGGGGAACCAAAATTGTGTGTTTTTTTAGCAAACCTATCTCAGTGCAGGCACATCCCACAATGAATTCTAAATGCTGCAGGAAAGGAGTGAGTTAATTTCTAGACATGTGAAGTAAGCATTCCATCCGTTGTTGTTTTCAGCATTGTCTGTCTTTAAATGAATTTTTTTTATTCAAGGAATCTAGACAACATTCTTTGTCCCAACAGGGAGAACTTGAATGCTTAATATTTAAGGTAATAATTGGTCTATAATGGTAATAGAGAGGTGAAAAAAATTTAAAACTTTATTAAATTATATTTCAGACCATAAACATGTTAGCAAAACTAGTGCTTGACATTCTGTTTTATGAAACAAGCTTACATTTTTGCTGGTTGTGCAATCTAATAGTAATCATACCATCAGGGGTTCATGGTAGGAATTTTGTGAAGAACGATAGTTTGCAGCACGTATTTAGTGTTGTTTAATTTACAGGAATTGTTCAACTGGTTTCAGAGAACAAAGTGACAAAATGTATGGCTTTACATAGCTGCCAGTGTGTTGAGTGAGCTAGGCACAGTGGGGGCAGGGAGAGTATTTAGATGGTATTGGCCTGCTTGTGAGATTTTGAGTTTCTTTTTAACCATTGTCTGTGAAGGGAAAAAAGCTGAAGTGTTTATAAATTATGCAATATTTGTAATGTTATAAATAAACTATTTTCTTTTTCTGATATTGAGAAAATTACTGTTAATAGTTCAGTTGGATGCGGAATCATGCACAGAGCAATTAAGACCACAATGGTCTTGTTTATCTAACGTGCCTTTATAAAACATGCTGAAAACTGCCTAAACTCATTAACTGGGATCTATTAATTTGTATCAAAAATGTACATTTTTAAAACCCCTAACACAGTCTCTTACTTAAGGAATAAGAAAGCTTTTTGTTTAAGCAAATATTAGTGGGAATCTGGAAATATTTTGACCAGAAAAGCTAGATACTGGGTCAATTAAAGTTTTCAAAACATCTCAATTGTATTGAATGTGGGGCAAAGGTCAGGAAATGAAGTTGAGACAGAGTTCACTGATGATTGAATCATGCTGTAGGTTCTGAGTGGCCTACTCCTGTTCTTATGTTTGTCAATTGAGAATTCATATGGAAGCATCCCCACCCACTAAATTGCTCTGCATTAAAGTTAGCAACTTTGATTCTTTACACTAGTTTATTCACATAACTCCTGAGCCATTTTAAAAAAGAAATGATGCAGTTGTAGATACATAGTGACTATGGACAGAGAGGCATCAGTCTGTGAAAAACCATTCACTTTAAAGTCATTTGTTATTTAGAGGAAATGTCAATTAATGTTATGCACATTACTAACATATAATCAGCTTGTTCTGAAAATAGCATGAACTAAAATTTATAAAATATGGTGGAACATTTGTGTGTGTTACCCAGTTGAATTTCAAAGAAAAAAACAATTGATCAAAAAAATTAAGGACTTATGAAGTCTGCAATTTTCCTTATGTACATATGACCCGATAATGCATGGAGTCACCTAGAAAGCACAGTGGTGCAATCAGAAGTCCATTGATTCTGGAGCTGGGAACAGGCTTCAGTTTGTCCACTCTAACCTATCCCACACAATAGCTGTTGATTGGGCCACACAACACCCCACTTTAGTGAAATTTCCAACTCTCCCAATGTGACTCCTAATCCTCCCATTCTGATTCCATGTTCCCAATGCCTGATCCTACAGCTGAATGTGCCCTCACCTGACTGATGCCTAACCCAATCTTTGAGGTATCAAGATATCCCTTCCCATAACTGAATACCCAAAACCTTTGGGCCAAACTCCCTAACACACACCCTCATGGCCCAATCCTATACCCTGCCTGTTTTCTTTTGCACAGTCAGCTGTGACAAAGTGCATGGAAGAAAGGCCTCATTGCATGTTAATCACACGTTGCCTCGTGCTCAATAGAGTTTTGAGGAGGCAAGGTTCTTAGGGAAAGTATTTAATGGTTGTCAAGCACCACATTTTAAACCTATCTTGCCGTGCATCAAAAATTTCTTGATCAATATGTTTCAAATGCTATCACAAACAAAAATATTGTATCTAACCGCATCTGTTCCCATGATGAGGCTTTCCATTCTAGGACATCAGAGATTTCCTCCTTTTTCAGTAACCGGGATTTCCCTTCTATCACCATCAATGCTCCCCTTACCAGTATCTCCTCCACTTCCCGTACGTCTGCCCTTCCCCTACCAACATAACAGGGACAGGGTTCCCCTTATCCTCACCTACTACCCCACGAGCCTCCGTATCCAACACTTCCGCCACCTCCAATGGCATCCTACCACCAGGCACATCTTCCCCTCACCCCCTCTCTCCAATTTCCGAAGGGACTGCCCTCTCCATGACTCCCTTGTCCATTCATCTCTCCCCACTGATAATCCCCCTGGCACTTATAGCTGCAAGCACACCAAGTGCTACACCTGTCCCTACACCTCCTCCCTCACCACCATTCAGGGTCCCAGGACAATCCTTCCAGGTGATGCAGCGCTTCACTTGTGAGTCCAAGATGGTCATTTATTGCATCCAGTGCTCCAGGTGCGGCCTCCTGTGCATTGGGGAGACCTGAAGCAGATTGGGTGACCACTTCATCGAGCAACTTCGCTCTGTCTGCCACAACAGCCAGGACCTCCCTGTGGCTATCCACTTCAATTCCACATCCCATTCCTACACTGACATGTCTATCCATGACCTCCTCTCCTGCCACGTTGAAGCCAGACACAGGATGGAGGAACAACACCTCATATTCCGCCTTGGGAGTATCCAACCTGATGGCCTCAACATCGGTTTCTCTAACTTCCAGTAACCCCGCCCCTTCTTTTTCTTCCCCCCCCCCCAACACTCCTTTGTCTTCCCTTATTCCTGTGGTTCCCTTAGCCCGCCTTGACAACTTGCCCATTTCCTCTCCTCCCCTCTTCCATCCTTTATTCCATGGTCCACTGCCCTCTCCAACTGGATTCCTTCTTCTTCAGCCCCTGGCATCTTCTGCCTATCACCTCTCAGTTTATTACATCTTCTCCCCCTCCCCCACTCACCTTCCTTACTGCTCTCACCTGGACTCACCTATCACCTGAACTCACCTATCCCCTGCCTACGTGTGCTCCTCCCCCTCCCCCCACCTTCTTAATCTGTTCTGCCCTCTTCTTTCTCAGTCCTGATGAAGGGTCTCAGCCCAAAACGTCGACTGTTTATTTCCATCCACGGATGCTACCTGACCTGCTGAGTTCCGCCAGCATTTTTTGTGTATTGTATCTAACCTTGCCTGATTATTGTATGTGAAGCATCTGCTACAAGTTCTCACAAGTCTGTTTACTAAATGGGATTGTTCAGTGACCAAGGTCAGAAATTATTTCACTCATCCACCAGGTTTGGGCCTGGTTGAATCAGATTTATTTAAATGCATTTTTGTTTTCTCAATGTTAAAAGAAAATTAGAAAATTGTTCTGGGAGGCTATTTGCCTTTGGAACCTTTGTTCAAATCTAGCCTGGTAGTATAAATTTCCTATGTATGAGCTGGCCATAATTGACACCTGTGACGTGACTTGCAGCAAGAAAAACCAGGATTGGTTTGATGAGGATGATCAGGAGATTGAGGAGCCTATTGCCTGTAAACCTAAGTTCTTTCTGAATTAGAAGCTTTGCCCTTGCTCAAGGGAAAAGAAACGACTATACATTCACCTGAAGGCAGAGATCCAGCAGAAAACCCAAGACCTAAAGAATAGTTGATGGGTGAAAAGAGGGCAGGAGGCTCAGCACTCCCTGACAGCCATGATATATGGGGGTCCTTCAGCACAATATAAAACATCAATGGTCCAAACATCCAAGGATTCAGATCACAGGAATGGAGGAACTCATCAGGGAAGGAATATTTCAAACACCTCCTCAACCATGATTCTATCCTGGATGTGAGCACACTTATCTCCATCCCACAGCAGTCTGTTCTAGTTGGCCTTGCCATCATTCCTGACTGACAAGAAACTAAGGAGGACAAATCTGAATTTAAAAATAACAGCACCTTGGGAGCAGATGGTATCCCTACTGGAATTGTAAAACTTGACAGTGAAGGGTATCAGTCACAATTCCATGTCCTCATTGCCCACGTATAGGAAGAGGAGATTATTCCAGGGGACCTCATGATGATGTAATCATGATCATCTTCAAGAAAGGAGATAAGGCTGTGTGATAACTACAGAGAGGTCTCCCTGCTGTGAGCCACATGGAAAATCATTAATAGGTCTACTTTAACCACCTCCTTCCAGTGGTTGAAGAGCTGCTCTCCCAGTCACAGTGAGGATTCTTTCCACCTGGAGGCACTATAGATATAGTCTTCACCAATGACAATTACAAGAGAAGTCAAGGGATCAGTGACAACCAATCTACATGGCATTCTTTAACCTCACTGATGCCTTTGAATCCATCAATCAGGTGGGACCGTGGAATTCCTCAAATATAGCCAGCTGCAGAAATTTGTACCCATCTTACACTTGCTCCACGAATGCGTGCAAGCCATGATATTAACCAACGGTTAACCATAGAACCAACCTCAATTGAGACTGATGCCAAACAAGATCCGCATAAATACCCCAGTGGCTTTCTCAATCCTTTTTGGCACAATGATGCAATTTGTCACCAACCAACTTCCCATGGGAGTGGAGCTAATCTTCCAAATAATTGGAAGCTGTTCAATCTCAGTGACTACCCTTCAGAACCCAGGTAGTTGAGCTGCAGTATATGTTTGTGCATATTCACAGGATGAACTCTAAACCATCATCAATGCTATAACTGAATCATATGAGAGAATGAGCCTTATACTCAATGTTGGTATTGGTCAATGAAGTACATCAAGATAGAAGAAAGAAAAACAGAATGCAGAATATAGTGTTGCAGTTACAGGTAAAATACAGTACAGGTAGGTAAATAAAGCGCAAGGACCACAATGAGGTAGACTGGGAGATCAAAAGTTCATCTTTAGCGTATGAGAGTTCTGCTCTAGAGTCTGATAACAGCAGAATAGAAGCTGTCCTTGATTCTGGTGTCATGTGCTTTCAAGCTTTTGTACCTTCTGCCCAAAGGGAGAGGGGAGAAGAGAGAATGAGTAGGGTCGGAAGGGTCCTCGAATATGCTGGCTGTTTTCCCGAGGCAGCAGCAAGTGTAAATGGAATCGATGGAGGGGAGACTGGTTTGCGTGATGGACTGGGCTGCATTCACAACTCTGAATTTCTTGCAGTCTTGGGCAGAGCAGTTGCCTTACCAAGCTGTGATGCATCTGGATAGCATGCTTTCTATGGTGCATCTGTAAAAATTGGTGAGAGTCATCGGGGACATGCTGAATTTCTATAGGCTTCCGAGGAAGTAGAAGCATTCGTGTGCTTTTTTAGCTGTAGTGTCCACATGGCTGGACCAGGACAAATTGTTGATGATATTTACACCTAGGAACTTAAAGCTCTCAACCATCTCCACCTTAGCACCATTGATACATGCAGGGGTATGTATTCCATCCCTCTTCCTGAGGTCAATGACTATCTCCAGCATCTGCAAGACAAAGATCCTCAACCAACGTGCCCCATTCATCACACTTCCCTTTGATGACAAAGATGCACAGTGAGACCCCTGGAAAATGTGGAACACTTCCCATATCTTGGGAACCATTTCACGGTGAATGCAGACATTGATGCATTTCACCACTGTGTTCAATGCATCAGCAAGGTTGGTTGAGAAAAAATGTATTTCGTGATCAAGACCTCACACCTGGCACAAGATTCATTGTATATCAGGCAGTAAAAACCTGGAATATCAACAGCAGGCATCTCAAGACACTGGAAAGATACTGGCTGCATGGTCTCTGTCAGCAGGCATCTCAAGACACTGGAAAGATACTGGCTGCATGGTCTCTGTTAGATTTTCCAAATTCACTAGAAAGAGAAGCAACCCAACACCAGTGTCCTCTCCCAGGCCAACATCCCGAGTATTGAGGGCAAAGTCACAATTGATGAGCTGTATTGTGCAGGCCATGGCATTCACATTCTCAACACTAAACTCCTGAAATAGACATTCCATTCTGAGCTCTGTCAATGGAAGAGACCAGGCCAACAGAAGAAAATATTCAAGGATGCGCTGAAAGCCTCCTTGAAGAAATGCAACATCATCACTGACTCTTGGGAATCTCTGGCATGACCACTCAAAGAGGAGCATTTGGGATGGTATTGAGAACCTCAAGGTCATGTATTGGGGGCACAGGGTATCCCTGAATAAGCAGGGGAAGGAACACACCACCCTACACTCTACCCACCTGCCTACCACATCAGCCACTTTTGGCCCTATCTGTGAAAGAGTCTGTGGTTCCCACAATGGCCTCATTAACCACCTCTAAACCCACAAAATTAGAGTGAAACTAAGTCATCCTTAAGGAGGAGGCGCAACCTAAGAAGAAGATTTAAAACAAAACCTGCCAGCTGCCTGATGAAAAAGTTAAATTTGTATCAGCAAATTGCTGGACAACATTCACTCAGAGTCAACAGTCAGAAAAATGATTTTGTGCAATACGTTAATTTAAAGCAATCTTACCAAAACAGTTCTAATTTCTGTCTTTAACCAGTGTATAACCAGGCAGTAGCCAAGGAGGAAAACTATGATGACCCAAAGGAGACCACGTCTTTGAGAGTTCACAAACAGGACCCATGCAGACCATGCACCAGCACAGTTTGACTGGTTCAGGTTGTGACTGATAACTCTTGTGAACAAGGGTAGACAACAGTGGAGTCTACACTGCAGGTTGCAGGGTGTTTTAAGCTCCACTTACTGGTTACAGATGAGTAATGTGGTGGACATGGACAAACAAAATACTTCTGGCATAGTAGTAAAGTCTGTATAATGCATAATATATTGACAGATTTCCCAGCCACTCTTTGCATGCTGAAATTAGAACAGAAAATGCTAGGACAGTCAGGCAGGTCAGGCAGCATCTGTGGAGTTAATACTCTGACAGAAACAGTGTAGAAGTTTGTCTGCCATGGCAGACAGCTGGCCATGTTCTTTATGCATTTACAGGACACTGGTTACAAGACCCTGCAAAAGCCTTGAAAAGAGGTGAACGAATTCAGGGCTGTTATTGCTGGTGGTGTTGTTGGTCGTCTTGGCCCAAAGTAACTTAGACTAACTGGCACCTGTATTTCTCCAATACATCACAACTCTAAAGGTCATATTAGATATGCTAAATTCCTAAATTGCAAAAGTAACTTCCCGGCACCAGTGCTTTGAACGAAGCCTTTCACATAAGAGGCAAAAAAGCCACTGTAAGGTTTCAATATGCACTAGCATATTTCCCTGTCAAATCTTCAGCTCCTTCAATTGCCACAGTGTTCTCCTTTTGCTTTCATGGGCACAGTCTAAGAAACCCATGACCAACAGTTAACTTGCAAAAGCCAGGCATAAATAGCTGAAGTTAAGTGATTAAGATATTGAAACTGGCAACTTGCCCTTCCTGAGGAGGTTTCTCACACGCAGCCTAATGTGCTTCAGTTAAATGCAAAACTCAGCAGGTTGAAGACAGACTCCCTAATGTGCTTTCAGTGCCACAGGTTTAACCCCTTCTGCTCCATCCAAGTCTACACATGCTTGCAGATTAAAATGTAGCTTCTCCTTTTGTACCAACAGTTTTAATTGTGCTGAGCTAGCTGTGAAGAACAAGACTCAAGAAGGAGTGAGGAAAGTTGGGCACATTTATTTTGTTGTTTGGGTAGGTTTAAGAGCTCTGCTTGTAGAAAGGATCCATGAAGCAGATGATCACAGGGTTTTTTTTCAAAAAGAGAAAGCTCAGTTGTGGAAACCTAGGAAATTCTTGAAGAAGCAACGTCATCAATGTCACTTCTGATATAATATACCAAGTTTAAAAGGATGATGAATATTTAAAACTTTTAAGTTATGGCCTAACTTTTTGAAGGTGGAAAGGACTAGAACATAGCTAAAGTATCAAGAGTTGCAAGGACAATATGTATTTTTCATTTTTTTCAGTTTATGAGATGTGCACATCAGAAGTGGTAGTTTTAAGGATTGCTGCACAGAACATACTCATTCAATGAATAATGGAATCATTTATGCCCTATAATAATTCAAAAGAGAACTTTAAGCAATGCCTGTAAAAACTAGCCAGGAAAAAAATTATATTGCTTTAAGTAGCCTGAGATATTTTTTAAAGTTCAGCCAAATTCCACATTCTGAATTTTGTCTGAAATGTGTTCAAGGTTAGGTCATATGCACGTGCAAAATAAATACCGTTTTCACTGACTGTTCTATGTTTTAAGAATTCAAACCAAAGAAGAGTTAATTGTTTGTTTTCTACCAACTGCTTCACTTTTTAACACGTTACATAAAGCACATTTATGATTAAGCAGATTTTCTGATAGAATCTATTTCTGATGGGAGCTTATATCAACAGACATGCCAAAACAAAATGTATTTAATTGTAAAAAAAAATGTCTTCAAAAAATAGCAAACAAGGTGAATCTCAGACTTAAAAAAATAAACAGAAAATTAAAAATTACACAAATTGCTCTGACAATGTTTCAAGTTAAACTTGCTCTACACTTGTCTTCCTTTTAAGTTCAGCAGAAAATGTTCAACTTTCTTGTAAAATTGAAATGAGTAAGAATCAAGAGAAAAACATTCCACTACCTATCGTCAGTCTCAAAGAATTGTGGTCTTTGGGGGCTATTCATCTCAGCCCCAGGAACTTCACTGCAAGAGTTTCTCAGAGCAAAATCCAAGACCCAACAATCATCAGCTGCTTTATTAATGACTTTCCTTCCATTAGAAGGTTAGATGTGCAGATGTTTGGTGATGATTGCTCTGCATCCAGTTCCATTTGCAGTTGATGAGGTATGGAAGAGGACATGTCCATTTGTAATAAGGTCTGGACAACATGCAGGAATATGTTGCATGTTGCCCAGATCTTATTCAGTGGTGATTCCTGTAGTGCTGTTGATTTCAGATTTGTGAGAAGGAATTTCTAAATCATTAGCCCATTAGATTGAGGCATCACCATGATATGACAAGATATCTGGAAAATTTTCCTGAGTAGTAATAATTCTTATATCTCACTAATGCAATTTTCAACTTCAATTTTTGAAGTTCAATATTGTAGTGTTTTGTAATTATATTACATTTATTGCTATTTTGGAAGTCTTGAATTTAGTTTAGTTTATCAGCTTGATCCAGTTTTTGTCACTTGAAGATATTTTACAGCTCTTAATAGCTTTACAAATTTTACATGAGTTCAGAAGGGAGATGACTAATAATCAATAATAATCCAGTTGCTATAAATGATTTATAGTGTTGTTCAAAGATGTAGCTAAGAATTGATAGAAGTGGTAAATCGAAAGGTTTGCTGCATTTAAAGTGAGCAAGTCACATGGTCCAGAAGGGATACATCCTTGGTTGCTGAGGGAAGGGAGGGAGGAAATTACAGAGCCCCTGACCGTAATTTTCCAAATATTAATAGATCAGGGATGTTGCCTGAGGACTGAAAAATACATAAATGTTACACCCTTGTTCAATAAACATTGTAGGGATAAACACAGTAGTTATTGACCAGGCAGTGGTAGGGAAAGTTCCAGAAACAGTCATCAGGACAGAAAATGCTGGAAAAACTCAGCCGGTCAGGCAGCATCTATGGAAAGAGGAACAGTTTCAGGTCAAAGACCCTTCATCAAAACCAAGAAAGAGAGAGAGTGTCACTCTAAGTAGCAGAGAAGGTGGGGACACAAAGGTGGTGTCTCTAATCAGTTGAAATGATGTAGCCATTGAATGGACTCCTTTGTCTGTGTAATGTGTAGCCAAGGACATTTGGTAAGGTCAATGCAGCTGACAGAGTTAACCATGTCTTCACTCCTGGGGATGTTAGCTGAAGCTAGTCTGCAGGGTTTAGTAGAGACTGTTGTCCAGTGCCGTAGGTAGTCCAGGTCTCTTGAAGATATAGGAGGACAATGATCACTGCTGTCCTGTAGATCATGAGTCTCATATCAGGTCTGAGGTCTCGATCTTCATATACCCTTTTACTCAATCAACCAGCCTTACTGGTGCATTGAAGACCATGGTGAATCACCTTCACCAAGAGGTGGCTGCCAAGATATGGAAAGTGTCTCATGTTTTCCAGCATCTCAGTATGCATTATAATTATCAGAGGGAAGTGTGATGCAGCAGGAGTAGGTTGGTGAAGGACCTTTGTCTTGCAAGTGTTCCGTGTAATGCCTAATTGATCAACAAGAGTCCTTATCGCAAGGGCTGAAGGGTCTACTGAGGAACCCACTAAATAAATGTGCTGAAAACTCTCTTTCACACACTCTGGAAGTTGTATGAGCAGTCTTTAGTGAGTTTGGGGTTGCCTTGTAAAGCTATAAGTTATTGCCCTTTAAGCCATTGCATTTAAGTGTAGAGAACTAGTTCTGCAATTGTTCTTTTATGACTTCCAAGCAATTTTCATTACTGCACCAATTTACATCAGGAAAGGTTTAAACATGTGTTGTATGATAATGGGAAAATGTCGATTTGTAGTGCCCAGCCAATATTGTGACTGTGAAAGCAATAATTGTTAAAGCAATTTACTCCGGGTTACAGCTAATTTAGATCACAAAGTACTGAAAAGACAGTGCTATGATCCAATTTCTAGGCAATTATATTAACAATGCTCAGTGTGGAAGAATAAAGTCAGTAGTTTCTGGACTCCTACTTTCTGCAGTATTCATGTAGGACCTGATTTTTGATGGTAGGGAGACGTATGCAATAAAAATCAGCTACCCTTTTCACAACTCACTCCATTTTCGTTACTTCTGAAGTCAGCTCAAGTATATTTTTAGTTGTTTTGAAAATCACCAAAGGCCACTTTCATCCCCAAAGTGTAGTAGTTTCATTATACTTAATGATGACACAAAGCTCTGCTGACAGTGCATGAATATGAAAGAAATTTATTATATTGAGTCTTTTAGAAAACTAGATGGAAGATGAATATTAGTATGCATGTGCAGGCTAGCATGTATGGGAAAAGGTAAAAGAATGTATGTGGTAAATGGGAGCCACGCTTTTTGCAAGAATTGCAAAATCAGGGTTAACTCCTAGTGTAACATCAGAGTATCCTTTTCAGTTTATCAAAAACTCTTCTATTCCCCTAATTAGAAATCATAGCTAAGAAATGTCCAATGGAACAGATCTTGATTCCTGGAGGCAACAATTTTGCCAGATAATGTATCACAAGTTCCTGCAGCCCCATCCAAGCTGAACTGGCTGTTGAGCTGTGTTCGTGTGTCTCTGGCATTTATAGACATTCATAAATAGTTATAAAATATTAAAATGAATATACAATGAAAATGTATGTAAATTATTTAAAGAGCAAAAAAATTAAAGCACAAATACCAAAAAACACAAAGATAACTGCAAGAAAGCTACAGAAGTTCACACCTTACTGCTGGACTCTATGGGCACAGTGGACTTTATGGTGACTACCTTTTGTGGATGTTTGGGATTTCTGTGTTCCAAATGGAACTCCCAACCTTTGTGCAAATTTTCAATTAAAAGGTGGGTGATAACATTTTCTTATAGAGAAGCAACAAGCAAGCATTCAGTCTTCACAGCCAATGTGATCCTTTGATATAATGACAATACATGACAGGTGATTGACAGCTCAATAAATTTGACATGATCATTTTTGACAAGGTTGGGTGGCCAGGTAACCATCTGGGACCTCCCATGGTCCCATGCATATGACTGAGACTGAAAGCATTTGTGTTTCATTGGTGAAAACTAGCTTAACTCTAAAATGTCCAGTGGCTCTAATGCCTATCCATAGCTATTCTCAGCTACCAAGTACCTTTCACATTTCTCAACAGAACATTGATTCTCCTTATCCTGATCTCATCATTGTGTTGTGGCTTGCAGTTTCAATGTGTTTATTAAGGAATCGGCTAAAATCCAATTACCATTGTGATAGATATTTAAGTTTAGGACTCTAGAATGGGTACAATCAATATCATCACATCATTACCCTTTGTCTTCACTGTCGAGGTGACCTTATTGTATTTCTGGTATCTTTGGCCAACAGTCTCAGAATGCTTCATGGTCCTGTCACATTTTCTCTGAGGTACCAACCATTCTTTGTAAAAATATGGTAATAAATTTCCAAACCACTTATGTCAAGTTCCTGCTGTGTCTGATACTGAAGCTGCTATATTAATAGAGAGCAGTTCATATTAATAACACACCTGTTCCTTGTGATTTCAAACCAATCACAGCTTGAAAGTATCAATACATTCAATA
Organism: Pristis pectinata; assembly: GCF_009764475.1. Lineage (NCBI taxonomy): Eukaryota > Metazoa > Chordata > Chondrichthyes > Rhinopristiformes > Pristidae > Pristis > Pristis pectinata. The sequence goes on along the minus strand of NC_067415.1, from coordinate 64,752,137 downwards.
GAAGTAACTTGAAGGCTGGTTCTTGCATACGTCAATTGTTTATCTTCTTTATTAACTACATACCTACTGACAAATCCCCAGAATGGGTTAACTTTACCACAACCAATATCTGAGACGACCCAGTCAAAATAATGTGCCTAATCCATCATGTTCCCCATTTTCCCAGCATTTGGTTCATACTTTATATATGTGTGTATGTACTGCAAGCTGCCAGTTGTGGTCGCTGTGCTTTACTGTCACTTGGAAAAGTTTGTGTTTTGTGTACAACTGTCAATGTTCTTTTAACTCCAGGTCTTTGACATATCCAGGTATTTCAGGATCATGACATATGCAGACACGAGTACAGTACGTGTGCTTGTTTTCCATTTCTGAATATTTTTTTCTGTTTAGTTCCTGTGGAAATATAGTTCTTGAAGGAATCTCAATCCTCTCTGCTTTATAATAATAATAATATAATAATAATAGCATATAATTGAAATTATGAGAGTTTTCTGACAAAACTAATTATTGAACAGAGAAGAATGTTACAAAATATGATTGCAAGTGAGGTAAAAACACTTAATTGCAAGACCAATAAAACAGGGTAGAAATTTATCCTTTGTGGTAAGTTTGTGCAAGGAGTAAAGGACGTGTATTGTACTGTTTCTGGAATTTGGTTCTGTTGGAAGCATAGTATGTTGCACAACTGCTACAATATATGCATGATTAGTGTAAATGACCAAGGATTAAAAATGGACCTAAATTGTAACATAGCAGAAATTGTGGATTCAACAACACCAGGCCTCATTTACAAATTGTCTATCCTGCTCCCTCACCAGAGGCTTTTGGTCTCCTTGGCTACTTCCAGGATCTCTGGCTTCCATCTTGGCTGCTTCTTCTCATGGGGCTTGCCAGGTGCCCATCCAATCCCAGACCTCCCAGAACTGATTGGTTTCTCAAAACTAGGCATTCAGGAAGTGCTGTGGACCATGAAGAGCAGCAGAAATGTACATCAACACAATCTATAACCTCATGGCTCAGCATATTCCTCATCCTGCCATCACTCTCAAGCCAGGAGATTAACTGCAGAAGAGATTGCTGGAAATGCTCCCAGAAAACTGAAATCAATAGATATCAAAGAGAAAACGCTCCAGTGGCCAGAGTCATGCCTTCCACAAAGGAAGACTGTTATGGTTGTGAGAGATCAATCATTCCAGCTCCAGGATATGACTGAGGGGTTTCATAGGGTGGTGTCCTAGGCCCAGATATGCTTTTTCATCAATGACCTCCCTTTTAGCACAAGGTCAGAACTGGGGATGAAAATCTAAACCAAAACTGGAGACCTGAAATCCCATTTAACTCCCTTATCCAAATCATTAATACATAGCATGAATATCTGGGATCCCAGCACAGATCCCTGTATTCTCCCACTCATTACTCACACTCATGATACTCAAAGCCTGGTCTGACCAAGGCTCTGTCCAATTGCAGCAAGAAATTCCCACTCCTAAACTCAGTTCCTGTCACTATGAAGGCCAATATACCATTTGCCTTCTTAACTGCCTGCATGCTAACTTTCAATGACTGATGTAAGAGGACACATGTTTTGTTCACTTCTCCCTTGCTTACTCTATTGCCATTCAGATAACTGCCTTCCTGTTTTTGTACCAAAGTAGGCAACCTCATGTTAATCCACAGCATACTGCATCTGCTATGCATTTGTCCACTCAAATCACACCGGAGCCTCTTTGCATCCTCCTGACCGTCTCACCCAACTTTGTGTCATCCACAAACTTGGAGATACCACCTTTAATTCCCTCACCTAATCCAGAAATATATATTTTGGAAAATAGTAAAATACTAGTCACTGTCTGGCACTCAAAGGATCCAATTATTCCTACTCTTTGTTTCCTGTCTTCCAACCAGTTCTTCATGCCAGTACATTGCACTCAATTCCATGTGCTTTAATTTTGCACACTAGTCGTTTATGCCATACTGTGTTGAAAGCCTTCTGTAAGTCCAAATAAACCACATCCACTGGTTCACCCCATCCACTCTGCTAGTTACATCCTTCAAAAAAAAACAAGTAAATTTATCAACCTTGATTTCCCTTTTGTAAATCCTTGCTGATATTCATTGATCATGTCATTGTTTTTCAAATGCTCTACTATTTCATCTTATTTCATCTTTAATAATGGACTCCAGCATTTCTCATCCCTGATGCCATACTAACTGGCGTTTAATTCCTTGTTTTCTCTCTCCCACCCTTTTGAAATAGTGGGATTACATTAGTTACCATCCAATGCTCAGAAGTTGATCCAGGGTCACTTCCTGAAGTACCTTAGGATACATACTTTCAGGTCCTAGAGGTATCAATCTTCAATCCCATCAACTTCCCTAATACCATTTAATAACTAGTATTGATTTCCTTCAGTTCCTCCTTCTCTAGACCTTAGGTTTTCTGAGATTTCTAGGATGCTAAGTCTATTTTTGTGAAGACAAAACTAGTGTATCTTTGTTTCCCAGCTGAAATTGCCTTTATCTGACTGTATGGGGCCTACATATGTCTTCACTAATCTTTATCTCTTCACATACATTTCAAAATATTTACAGCCAGTTTTTATGTTTCCTGCAAACTTACTCATTTTCCCCCTCTTAATTAATCCCTTAGTCCTCCTTTGCCGAGTTCTAAACTCTTTCCAATCCTCAGGTATCATGTGCTTTTGGGCCCATTTATATGTCTCTTCCTTGGATCAAATGCTATCCCTAATTTCCCTTGTTAGTCATGGTGGATCAATCCTTTGTTTAAAACTCTCAGGAAGTCTGACATCATCCAGGACAAAGCAACCCACTTGAATGGCACCCAGTGGAACATCTGTAGTATTCATTCACTCCTGCACCATCACACAGTGACTACAGTGTATACCATCTACAAAATGCACAGCAATTACTCTTGACAACACTACCCAGACCTGTGACCACTGCCACCAAGGTCAAATGCAGCAGGTGCATGGGAACACCATCATCTCCAGGACCCTCTCCATGTCATGCATTATTATAACTCGAAAACGCAGCACTGGTCCTATAACTTCACTGGGTCTAAATCCTGCCCTAACTCCCTGCCCAACAATATGTGGAAGTACCTTCACCAGAGGGATAAAAGGAGCAAACTCACCATTGCCATTTCAAGTGTAGTTAAGGATGTACAGTTAATGCTCTCATGCCAGCAATGAATCCTGAAAATGAATATAAAACAAAGTGGCCCACTGACCATGTTCCTTCAATGGAGCAGTGAACTGCAATGCACCAAATCATGTGCATTGGGAAAAAAAAAATAGTTTCTAAGTTAAAACACTCCACAAATATGATTTAATGGCATTATTTAAGTATTTCCAAAAAAGGAAAAATGTGTTGATGTAGATTAAGCTGTACTTCCCTCAGAAAGGAACAGGCCTGTTATCTTTCTCTTGAATGTTCTGTTGTAGGCAGAGCAATATGGCCTCAATTCTCACTGATAAATTTGTATCTAATCTGGCTTTATCAGCATTAAAACAAATACTCAATAAATATCATCTCAAAGTTTTTAACATACATTTGTTAATATTTGAATAATCGTAATTATTTCAAAAATTTAATGAAGTATAGAATTAAGATCAAGATTTTAAATCTCCATTACTTCAGCATAATATCTGCTGATTGTTGCTTATAGTTAAATGCATGTTTTAGGATTAAATATCTTTGCATATTTAATTACATTTTTTATCTTGTTCACAGATAAGCATATGTAGCCGATTTTCTATGCAATTTCAATATTTTGTTGTGGTGAATATTTAAAGAATACTTAAAATATATTTTCAATCCAATTTTCTTGCCTGGAACAGTCATTTATCAACCATTTTCAACTTCTTAGATTTTTTCCATATTGAAAGGTTAGGTATAATCAGCTTGATGCTTCTCTTTCATTAAATTACATATGTGACAGTTTCTTCTCAGGCAGAATAAAATTGTGCGTTCATTATTTCCATGCCTTATTGCCATTCATCATTTGTGAGTTCACCATTTCCGATAGTCTTCCAAAATTGTGCTGGCTGTGGCTGGTGCATCTGAAAGGAACTGCCAGCATTCAGCCTTTCCCAGGAAATAAATCAGCCGGTTATGTCCAGGATATGCAGAGTGACAGTAAGAATATAAGGATCAGGAGCAGGAATAGGCCAATCAGCCCCTTGAGCCTGCTCTACTGTTCAATATCATGGCTGATTCAATTTAGCCTCAATATGACTTTCCCACTTTTCCTCCAGACCCCTGGGCACTCTTGTAGCTGAAGTGTCTGTCAGTCTCTGCCTTGAATATATTCAATGATTCCACAGCTCTTTGTAACAGAGAATTCCAGAGATTCACCACCCTCTAAGAGAAGAAATTTCTCATCACAATCCAAAATGGATGGCCTTTTATTCCAAAACTATGGTCCTTAGTTCTAGGTACCTACACTAGGGGTCACATCCTCTCAGCATCCACCCGCATCCCTTCTGCTCAGAGCATAGAACATTACAGTACAGTACAGGCCCTTCGGCCCACGATATTGTGCCAACATTTTATCATGCTCTAAGATCTATCTAACCCTTCCCTCCCACATAGACCTCCATTTTTTAATCATTCATGTGCCTTTCTAAGAGTCTCTTAAATGCCCCTAATGTATCTGCCTCTACCACCTCTGCTGGCAGTGCGTTCCACACACCCACTGCTCTGTGTAAAAAAACTTCTGTGACATCCCCCCCCCATACCTTCCTCCAGTCACCTTAAAATTATGCCCCCTTGTGTTGGTCATTTTCACCCTGTCCACTCTTATCATCTTGTACACCTCCATCAAGTCACCTCTCATCTTCCTTCACTTCAAAGAGAAAAGCCCTAGCTTGCTCAACCTATCCTCATAAGACGTGGTCTCCCATCCAGGCAGCATCCTGGTAAATCTCCTCTGCACCCTCTCTAAAGCCTCCACATCCTTCCTATGATGAGGTGACCAGAACTCAGTACCCTGACTAACGAAGGCCAACGCATATTTCAGCCCAGCAACTTGCAAGGAGGGGAAGAAGCAGTTCAAAAGGACTTTGAGCTATAGCGGAGTAGCCATTTTGGGGTGGCTGTGTGAGGTCAAAGTGCTGTGCTTGAGGTCTAAGAGCAGAGGCTTTGATGAGTGAAGGCTGAGCAGTGGTGAGGCACAGTAAGTCAAAGTAAGATCATTCCTTTAACCTAGCACTAACTTCAGAGGTAGAAATGGCAGTCAGTGAAGTGGTATGCTCCTCTTGTGAAACATGGGAGATCAGGGAGGTCAAGCGTCCCTGCCAATGACATTTGCAGCAAGTGTGTCCAGTTGCAGTTCCTGTCATACCGCATGGATCAGTTAGAGCAGCAGTTGGACTCACTGAGGAGCATACAGGAGACAGAAAGTGTCATAGATAGGAGTTTCAGGGAGGTGGTCACTATAGGTTCAACCAAATAGATGGGTGACTTCCAGGAGAGGAAGGCAGGTAGTGCATGGGTCCCCTGTGACTATCTCCTTCTCTAACAAGTATACTGTTTTGGATACTGTTGGGGGAGATGACCTCAGAGGAAAGCAACAGCAACAACCAGATTATGGCACCACCACTGGCTCTGTTGTACAGCAGGGAAGGTTAATGTCTGGGCGAGGGGTAGTGATAGTCAGGGGCATTGATAGCATTTCTGTGACTGAGAGCAAGGCTCCAGGATGGTGTGTTGCCTCCCTGATGCCAGGGTCAAGGTTTCTAAGTGGGCACAGGACATTCTGAAAGGGGAGGGTGTGCAACCAAAGGTCATGGTCCATATTGGTACTAATGACATAAGCAGGAAAAGGGATGAGATCCTGCAAAGTGAATACAAGGAGTTAAGAAGAAAAGTATCAAGCAGGACCTCTAGGACTGTAATCTCAGGATTACTCCATGTGCCGGGTAAGGGCGAGGGCAGGTAGAGGAGGATAAGGCAAATAAATGCGTGGCTGAAAAGCTGATACAGCAGGAGGGCTTTAGCTACTTGGACAATTAGGAACTCTCCAGGGCAGAGGTAACCTGTACAAAAGAGTCAGGTTGCATCTGAACTGAAGGGGGACAAATATCCTAGTGGGGAGATTTGCTAGAGCTACTCAGGAAGGTTTAAACTAGTCTGGCAAGGAGGTGGGACGTGAAGTAGGAGTAACAAATGAGAAAGTTGAAGCAAATATCGAGGTTAAAGTGAGCAAGTTGAGTCGACAGGCCAAGCTGGAGCAGGGCAGGAAGCATGGATGGTCTGATAGGCTAAACTCCATTTACTTTAAAGCAAGAAACCTGATGGAAGGCAAATAAAGTCAGACCATTGATCGGCACATGGGATTGTGATATCATAGCTATTACGGAAACATGGTTGAGGAATGGGAAAGATTCACAGCTCAGTGTTCTGGGGTATCGCTGCTTCTGGTGTGAGAGAAGTGGCAGCAAGAGAGCAGGGGGAGTAGCACACGGAAGGGAGAACATCATGGAAGTACAAAGAGGATATATGTGAGGAGAATGTCCAGCAGGGTCATATGGATAAAGTAAGGGTGATCACTTTGAGGGCATTATACTGTAGCCCCCAATAGTCAGCAGGGATGAGAGACGCAAATATGTAGGGAAGTCGCAGATAGGTGTAGGAGTATTAGGGTTGTAATAGTAGGTGATCTTAACTTCTCTAATATTGAATTGGACTGCCATAGTGCCAAGGTATTAGATGGGACAGAATTTAAGTGTATCTGGGAAAGCTTTCTCAAAGCAGTATGTAGATAGCCGTACTAGAGAGGGGGCAACACTCAACCTCCTGTAGGGAAATGAGGCTAGGCAAGTGGTTGATGTGTCAGTGGGGGAGCACCTTGAGATCAGTGACCATAATTCTAGTAGTTTCAAGAAAGTTATGGAAAAAGATAGGGCTGGTCCTAAAGTCCCAAATTAGGGGAAGACTAATTTCAACAAAATAAGATAGGAATTCATAAAAGTTCATTGGGAAAGGTGGCTTGCAGGTAAAAGGATGTCTGACAAATAGAAAGCTTTTAAAAGTAAGATTGGAAGAGTTTTGGGCCAGCATGTTCCTTTTAGAGTGAAGGGCAAGGCTGGCAGGATTAGGGAACTTTGGTTGATGAGAGATATTGAGCTTCTGTGGAGGAAAAGGAAAGAGGCATATGTGAGGTTTAGGCAGCTGGGACCAAGCGAGTATAAAGATGTAGGAGTACACTTAAGAAGGAAATTAGGAGGACAAAAAGGGGCCATGAGACATCCATGGCAGATAAGATAAAAGGGAATCCTAAAAGATTCATTAAGTATATTAAGGGCAAAAGGATAGCTTGGGAGAGAGTAGGTACCCTTAAATATCAATGTGGTAATCTATGTTTGGAGCTATGGGAAATGGGTGAGGTCTTAAATGAAAACTTCTTGTCTGTATTTATTGTGGAGAAGAACATGGAAGCTGGTGAGTTCAGGGGAGGGAACAGTGATGTCCTGGAGCATAGCAACAGGAGGCTTTGGAGGAATTGAAATACATAAAGTTGGATAAGTTCCCAGAAGCTGATATATATATCCTCAGGTGTTATGGGAAGTATGGGAGGAGAGTGCTGGGGAAACAAAGGGCTACAGAGGCTGGAATCTGGATGAAAAACACTGATGCTGAAGGAACTCAGCAGGCCAGGCAGCATCCGTGAAGAAAAGCAGGCGGTCAACATTTCGGGTCAGGACCCTTCTTCAGGACTCTGAAGGGGGCAGCCCACATGTGTCACCACACTTCTGGCGCCAACATTGCATGCCTACAACTTCCTAACCTGTAACGTCTTTGGAATGTGGGAGGAAAGCGGAGCACCCGGAGGAAACCCACGCAGACACGGGGAGAAAGTACAAACTCATTACAGACAGTGACCAGAGTTGAACCCGTGTCGCTGGCACTGTAATAGTAACCACTACACCACCGTGCCTGCCCTATGTGATGAGTCTGGACAATTTAGCCCATTCCCTTTTCAGATTCTGTTCAGCAGATACATCCTGAAATTCAAACTATTAATGTTAGAAGCTGTTGCTTCAGAATTATTTCTACTTAGATGCATTTTTGTGCAGTTATTGACAGCAAATTTATGTACCACATGATCAATGTTGTGAATTAATTAGTGCTTCATGGGTCACATTAAAGAAAGCTAAATACCTGTCTTCCATAATATCATACAGACAATAACTATGCAATAATGTCTGGCTAAACAAAAAAGAAATTTTGGTAAAGTTGCTATAATTCCTCGGATCAAACTAGAGCATTTATTTGTGCATTTGTTGTGTATCATACACAGCCTCTGGGATGGTCTGACTGAGCCACTTGCACTTGCTGCCTTGCAACCCCTTGAACTCCACCTCACATGTTTGGCTGCCCACCAAAGCTCTCTGCACCAGCTGCTCCATCCATCTACAAGATTTTGCAGCTGGCTGTAGTCCTTAAGGTCCTCCTGGTGTTACCATTTTGATTTGGTTGGTTGAAGAATGGCTTTTCATTCAAGTAAGCAGAAGACTCCACGCCTCTGAAATTATAATAGCCCACCCAGGATTCCACAGGGTCCTAGTTATTCACTTTCAACTGGACTATTCAAATAAAAACTTTCACATTACCAATCAAACAGAAGCTCAAGGGCATTTAAAAAGACAATGGTCAATGTTGAGATCATTGGCAAGATGAAAAGAAACATCTGAAATGTGGCAAATAGGCAACAGAGTGGCACTGAAAGAGCACTAAGGAGACAAATTGAGAACTACGGCATTTATGTCTTTAAACATAACTTAAAATATCTATATCTGTTCATATATAATTCAAATAAAACACATCTCTTGTGAGTGCCCCCCCCAAAAGTGGTTTTGATTGACAGTTTGGTCCTCTACCCAAAAATGGTCACCACTGATTGAAATAAATCTTAAACCAAAATGATAGTGCAGCTATTCACACTGCAGCCTCACAGCTCCAGATACCTAGGTTAGATCCTGACCTTGGGTGCTGTCTGTGAGTTCTGACATACAGAGATATGCTTAGCAAGCCAGACTATACACAAGGAGGAAATATAAAAGGATAGCAGGCAAAAACTGGTTCTATTGTAGACAGGAAGGATGAGCATGTTATCTAATGTCAGAGTCAAAGAGAAAAAGATTGCAGGCAGAAATTGTTCTTCTATGGACAGGAAGAAAAAGCATGTTATTTAAAGTAAGAAAATTCAGTATTGAGTCCAGAAAGCTGCAGTGCACCCAGACAGATGATATAACAGTTCTTTTCCTCTCTGTTTATAATCTGGGCAGTTGGGTATATCTCAGTAAATCAGATCCATGTCAGTAACAAATTACACACCCAGAGCAGTTTAACCTTTTCCCACCTGCCAATGCCTTCACTCTAAGAAAAATTCCCTTTGTTTTGCCCACATTTCCCTGCTACCTAATTTATTTATCTTTCTCAGGTCTGAGTAAGGATACCTGATTCCCTTTCCTTAAACTACTGCTTAGTTTTTCCAGCATATTCCATTCTTTGTTTTTATATCAGGTTAGCTCAGTCTCTCTTATCCTACACTCATGAGGCTAGCCTGCCAGGCTAGTCCCTCTACCTTATCATTAACAATCTATGACACAGACCAAGAAGCTTAATGTGCTGATAACTATAGCCATTACACCATTTTAACTCATCTTATCACAGATATTCCTTTTGTTCTACATATCCCTCCCATACCTTCTCTCCTAATAAAAACTAACAGAACCATAGAACACTACAGCACAGAAAAACAGGCCATTCAACTCTTTTAGTCTGTGCCGAAACGTTATTCCGCTAGTCCCATTTACCTGCACCCAGTCCATAACCCTCCAGACCTCTCCTGTCCATGTATCTATCCAATTTATTCTTAAAACTCAAGAGTGAGCCTGCATTTAACTCTGTCTATACCCCTCAATTTTGTAAACCTCTATCAAATCTCCCCTCATTCTTCTGCACTCCAAGGAATAAAGTCCTAACCTGTTCAATCTTTCCCTGTAACTCAACTCCTGAAGACCCGGCAACATTCTAGTAAATCTCCTCTGCACTCTTTCAATCTTACTGATATCGTTCCTATAGTTAGGTGACCAGAACTGGCACAATACTCCAAATTTGGCCTCACCAATGTCTCATACAACCTTACCATAAGATCCCAACTCCTATACTCAATACTTTGATTTACGAATGCCAGGATGCCAAAAGCCTTTTTTACAACCCTGTCTACCTATGACACTACTTTCAGGGAATTATGTATCTGAACTCCCAGATCCCTTTGTTCCTCCACACTCCTCAGTACCCTACCATTTACTGTATATGTCCTACCTTGACTTGTCCTTCCAAAATGCAACACCTCACACTTGTCTGCATTAAATTCCATCTGCCATGTTCTGGCCCATTCTTCCATTTGGTTCAGATCCCTCTAAGTTTTGAAAGCCCTCCTCACTGTCCACAACGCGTCCAATCTTAGTGTCATCAGCAAACTTGCTGATCCAATATACCACATTATCATCTAGATCATTGATATAGACAACAAACAACAATGGCTCCAGCACAGATCCCTGAGGCACACCACTAGTCACAGGCCTCCAGTCTGAGAAACAATCATCCACTACCACTCTGTCTTCTCCCACACAGCCAATTTCGAATCCAGTTTACAACCTCTCCATGGATACCTAGTGTCTGAACCTTCTGAACTAACCTCCCATGTGGGACCTTGTCAAAAGCCTTACTGAAGTCCATGTAGACAACATCCACAGCCTTACCTTCATCTACTTTCCTGGTAACCTCCTCAAAAAACTCTACAAGATTCGTTAAACACGATCTACCACGCACAAAGCCATGCTGACTATCCTTAATCAGCCCTTGGTTGTCCAAATACTTGTATATCCAATCTCTCAGAACACCTTTCAATAATTTACCTACTACTGATGTCAGGCTCACTGGCCTGTAACTACCTGGTTTACTTTTGAGCCTTTTTTAAACAACGGAACAACATGAGCTACCCTCCAGTCCTCTGGCACCACACGCGTGGCTAAGGACATTTTAAATATATCTGCCAGGGCCCCTGCAATTTCTACACTAGTCTCCCTCAATGTCCGAGGAAATATCTTATCTGGCCCAGGGATTTATCTACCTTTATTCGCTGTAAGGCAGCAAGCACCTCCTCCTCTTATCTCTATATGTTCCATGACTCTATTGCTTGTTTCCCTTCCTTCCATATCCACTATGCCCATTTCCTGCGCAAATACTGATGCAAAAAAATTGTTTAAGATCTCCCCCATCTCCTAAGGTTCCACACAGACGACCACGCTGATCTTCTAGGGGGCCAATTTTGTCCCTTACTATCCTTTTATTCTTCATATACTTGTAGAAACCCTTCAGATTTACCTTCATATTATCTGCCAAAGCAACCTCATGTCTTCTTTTTTCCTTTCTGATTTCCTTTTTTACGTAGTTTCTTACTTTTTCTATACTCTTCAAGTACCTCATTTGTTCCTAGTTGCCTATACCTGCTATACACCTCTTTTTCTTGAGCAGATCACCAATATCCCTTGGAAACCAAGGTTCCCTATGCTTTTTAAACTTTGCCTTTAATCCTGGCAGGAATATGCAAACTCTGTACTCTCAGAATTTCACCTTTGAATGCCTTCCACTTACTGAGCACATCCTTGCCAGAAAACAACTCATCCCAATCTACTCTTCCTCGATCCTTTCTCATTTCCACAAAATTGGCCTTTCTCCAATTTAGAACCTCAACTCGAGGACCAGACCTATCCTTATCCATAAGTAACTTGACACTAATGACATTATGGTCACTGGACCCAAAATGCTCCCCTACACATACTTCTGTCACCTGACCTGTCTGGTCCCCTAATAGGAGATCAAGTATTGCATTCTCTCTCGTTGGTACCTCTATATTGATTTAGAAAACTTTCCTGAACACATTTGACAAATTCCAAGCCATCCAGCCCTTTCAGTGTGGGAGTCCCAGTCAATATGTGGAAAGTTAAAATCCCCTACCATCACAACTTTCTGTTTCTTACATCTGTCTGCTATCTCACTACAGATTTGTTCCTCCAATTCTCTCTGACTATTGGGCAGTCTATAATATAACCCTATTAGTGTCGCCACACCTTTCCTGTTCCTCAGCTTCACCCATATGGCCTCTGTAGACGAGCCCTCTGGGCTATCCTGTCTCTGCACAGCTGTGATATTTTCCCTGACTAGTAATGCCACTCCTCCCCCTTTCATCCCTCCCCCCATCACGTCTGAAACAACAGAACCCCGGGACATTAAGCTGCCAATCCTGCATTCAAGTCTCACTAATAGCAATAATGTCGTAATCCCACATGCCAATCCACACCCTAAACTCATCTGCCTTACCTACAATACTCCTTGCATTGAAATAGATGCACCTGAGAACATTTCTAGCACGTACAAACCTTTGATTTCTGTTTATACTTGCAGTCCTCACATGACCTTCTTCCTCCTCCACCTCACTATCTGCTCTAACACTCTGGTTCCCCTCCCCCCGCAAATCAAGTTTAAACCCCCTGGAGCAGCACTAGCAAACCTACCCACGAGAATGTTTGTCCCCCTCCAGTTCAGGTGCAAACCATCCCATCGGAACAGGTCCCACCTTCCCTGGAACAAAGCCCAATTGTCTAGAAACATGAAGCCCTCCCTCCTGCACCATTTCCTTAGCTACATGTTTAGCTGCATAATCCTCCTATTTCTAACCTCACTAGCTTGTGGCATGGGTAGCAATCCCGATATTACAACCTTGGAGGCCTTCAACTTTGCACCCAATTCTCTAAACTCTCTTTGCAGGACCTCCTCCCTTTTCCTATCCATGTCATTGGTCCCTCCATCACGTCATCACCCTCCCTCCTGAGAATATCGAGAGCTCAATCCGAGACATCGTGGACCCTGGCACCAGGGAGGCAACAGACCATCCAGGATTCTCGATCTCTCCCACAGAACCTCCCATCTGTCCCCCTAACTATCAAATCCCCTATCACTACTGCTCTCTTCTTTTCCCTCCCTTTCTGAGCTGAGGGTCCCATCTCAGTGGGAGAGACAGGACCACTGCCACTCATCCCTGGTAGGTCATCCCCACCAGCAGTATCCAAAACAGTATACTTATTGTTGATGGGAACGGCCACAGGAGTGCTCTGACCTGTCTGTCTATACCCCTTCCCTTTCCTGACAATCACCCAGCTACCTGTTTCCTGACTTTTAGGGGTGACTATTTCCCTGAAACTCCTGTCTATTTCTACCTATGCCTCACAAATGATCCAGAGTTCATCCAGCTCCAGTTCCCTAACTCAGTTAGTCAGGAGCTGCAGCTGGATGCACCTTTTACAGGTGTGGTCATCAGGGACAAGTGTGTTGCATACAGAGCACACAACTGCCCTAACTGCTGCCATCACTACCTATTCCTAAGTTATTTAAATTAAAGGAACTTACCGGCCTTACCTCTATGGGGGCAAGCTCGTCCTCACCGAAGCCTCTTGAGCCAAAGCCTCAGAGCTCCACTCCGAACCCTGAGCCACTTACACACTGGCCACTCCTCTGCGGATACCCCTCCTTATACTTGTCCCTGCCAATTACCTCAAGTACCGCTCCCTCTAATCAACCACTCAACACTCTGTTTAACCCTTCAGTTGCCCTCCACTTATTAAGCTTTTAAAAGACCCTCACCGTACCTGAAGGGACTGCTCCAACGGCTCCCAGGCTCCTTCTGTAAAAGAAAAGCCCGGGAGCCGTTGGAGCAGCGGGTCCCCTTCAGGTACGGTGAGTGTCTTTTAAAAACTTGCAACTCTCTCTCTCTCTCTTTCACAGTTCTGACAAAGTGTCACATACCTGAAATGTTGATTGTTCCTCTTTTCATAGAAGCTGCTGAACACTATGAGTTTTTCCAACATTGTCTGCTTTAATCAATTAGCCCTTTTGCTGTACACTAACTTTAAAATAATTGATGGTGGGTTAGCGGGGAGAAAAGGAAAGTCTTCTACACTTAGGTTCAATGCACTGAAAACCTTCAGTCTCTCTATAAGGAGCATGTGGACACCAGCAAAAAAATTCATATTTCCTTATTACCCACCAAGCTGTTATGTCAAGCACTTCCTGCTCTGTCCATAGTATACTCTGCAAACCTCCTGAACTGGAGTGAAAGCAAGTTATCTTTTACTCTCCCCAAAGAAGAAGAGGCCAAACTATTAAATATAAAGCAAGTGATATCTCCAACCTTAACGTTGCCATTGTGATGTTTAGCTTTTCTGAGATGGGAATTAGGAAGCATGCACAGGGTGATTTACTGATCATGAAATTTGAATGTGTAGAAGTGCTCATGTTTCCACTTCATTGTTCATTAATTAGCAGATCCTCTGTCATGGTCAATTGCATTAAATTGGGCTGCATCATATATCCTCAAATCCTTATGTAGACTGGTAAGGATAATACCATAAATATATAAATGTGTCAACTGTGCAAAACTGTCAAATGTGAAATGACAAAACTCTGATACAATTCAGAAGTCATCTATCCCTCTCCATCTGTCACAGTGCATGTTTTGTGGTGCTATGGAAAAGTACACATCTCAGTCCAAGGCGACTGAACTGGAGAGTTCTGGAAAATGTGTGCTGGAATGCAGTGTCTAGTTACCATGTACCATGTAAGCATTGCATTTATGCTCTAGTGTCATCATCATGACTGCAGTTAACCATGTTGTTGTTATATTGATGTATATTCACCAGCTCCTATCTTGCGAACAGCGAGCTCCATTTAAAGTTAAATAATGATGATGCAAGAGACTGCAGATGCTGTAATCTGGAGCAAAAAACTGCTGGAGGAACTCAGAGGGTCAGACAGCATCTGTGGCAGCAAAGGGGCAGTTGATGTTTCAGATCAAGACTGCATCAGGACTGAGAGTGTAAACAGGAGGTAGGCTATATAAAGAGGTGAAAGAGAGGGGTGAGAGAGAGGGGTGAGGCAGGGACTGGCAGGCAAAGGAGCAGGTGAGGAGCGGGATGATGGGCAGATGGAGCAGGGGCAGGGGTGCAGTTGGGAGACAGCAGCTGGTGGGTGATAGATAGAGACTGATAAGGAAAATGAAAAAAGGAGGCAAATGGAGCCAGGTTGGCAGAGGGGAGCTTCCAAAAGTGTGAGCTTCTTAACCAGCTTTCTAGTTTTGCTGACGTTGAGGGAAAGGTTGCTGTCTTAACACCGTGCTACCTAGGCTTTCTATCTGGGTAGATGGAATAGTGTGTGGGTGATAGGCAGATGGAACCAGGTGGGGGAGAGGAATGAGACTGGGTGATGGGAGAGTCGTGGGGCATTGTGAGAACCTGTGTGGATCAGGAGGAGAGAGAAAGGAGCACAAGGAATGTGGGTTATCTGAAATTGGAAAATTCAATGTTCATACCATTGGGTTGTAGACTACCCAGGCAGAATATGAGGTGTTGTTCCTCTAGTTTGTGTTTGGTCTCACCCTGGCAGTGGAGAAAGCCAGGTTGGTATGGGAATGGGAAGGGAAGTTGAAAAGGTTTGCAGTTGGGAGGTTAGGATGGCAATTACGAACAGAGCGCTTAGAAACCTTTTGAGCATCCAACATCCGCCATTGAATCAGTCATGTTTCTGTGAACTTCTCAGTGATGAGGAATTGATGCCTTATTGTCCCACGCTACTTAACTCAGTACATGCCAGGGCAGAGAAATTTTCCTGGAGGATATAATTTAATTTAAATGTCTCGTCATCTCTTTCTCCTCTATAGCTAAATGGGAAAGATTTTTAGTCAATACCACAAAATAATGCACATCAGGACTTGCTTTCTAGAAAATATGCATGTGGAACTTTCAGAGGCAGTAAAATCTGATACAGCTTTTCAAGCAGACAGAGGAGTTTTCTTTTACATGCCCTTAATTCCTAGCCATACATCTGGCCTTTGCTTAAACCCCAATATATAGAGAGAGTGGGCATTTGAATGCTGAAGTGCAGTTTTAACTGCAGTTTTAAATATTTGAACAAATCAAAAAGGTGGGGAAGCATATAATATGTACCTGTGAAAATCAACAGTATTTATATGCTACCTTCTGTACATTATTGTGATACCTGATTATTTTTCTTCACGGTTGTCAATGTGTGTTTTTTAACCAAGTTGAGATTATCCATGATTGCATGGTCCAATCTAATCATGTCACTTTCTGCACCAAGTGCACCAAATATAAAGACATAGACCACTTATTTTAAGTTCCTTAAGTAACAGTAAGCTCACGAAAGCTTCTCTCCTGAGACACCTTGGGAAGGGAACCTTCGCTTTCACTACATTTCACCAGCAATTTCTGAAACTTTACACAAGGTAGGAAGACAAACATTTCCAGATGCTCTAAATCTGAATTAAGTGCAGAGAATGCTGGAAATTTTCAGCAGGGCAACAGAATGTGTGGAGTAACTACCATCAGAAATGAGAGAAAAAGCATGTTTTAATTTGCAGAGAAAGTGGTGAGTGGAAAGAACAACATGAATATTTGTAATATGGTGGAGACCAAGAGAGACTGAATGATGGCTAGCTCAGATTGGGTGGAAGAGGTGTGTTGTGGTGAGTCAGGCTGGGTGAGATGTAAATATAAGGAGAAGGATGAAAATAAAAGAAGGGAGAGAAAAAAAGAAAGAAATGAAATGTAGGACTTGTCAGATACATAATGAAGCAGCAAAATTGAAGTCCTGCAAATCTAAAGTATAAAATGGAAATATGAGAAATACTTGGCAGCTTCGGTTGAGGGAGAAACAGAGTTTATATTTCAGGTTGATGACCTTTCATCACAATTGTCCAGTTCTAATACAAACTGGAAAGGCTGATTTTCTGAAATTGTTGAAATTGATGTGTTAAATCTTGAGGCCTGTAATGTGCTAAGTTGAAAGATGTGATGTGACTCCTCATGCTTACTTTGAGATTTGTTAGAGCGAGGTAAGAGGACAAAGATGATCAGAATGGAAGTGTGATGGAGAATTGAGGTACAAGCAATTGGAATCTCACAAACCAAATGCAAATTGGATGACTGCTTTGCAGACTGAATGAAGGTGTTCACGGTAAACCGTGCAAAGGGGGCGGCACGGTAGCATAGTGGTTAGCGCAACGCTATTACAGCGTCAGCGATTGGGGTTCGATTCCCATCGCTGTCTTAAGGAGTTTGTACGTTCTCCCGTGTCTGCTTGGGTTTCCTCCGGGTGCTCCGGTTTCCTCCCACGTTCGAAAGACGTACGGGTAGGTTAATTTGGGTTTAAAATGGGCGGCGTGGACTCATTGGGCTGGAAGGGCCTGTTACCACGCTGTAAAAAATTTTTAAAAAGCGGTCATCCAATTTGCATTTGATTTGTTCAATACAGTGGAGATGACATTGTGATATGAGCATTGAATAAAAGGGTATCACTGCTTCCTCTGGAAGAAGTAATTGGATTGCCAGATAGTCGGAGGAGAAAATGTAAAGGCAGGGATTGATCAAGGATCATCAGTGCAGATTTGTTGATGTGAGATCCTGTCTGACTAATTGAGTTTTTGAAGTGGCGACTAAATATATTGACAACGGCAGTGCAGTTAATGTGGCTTACATGGACAAGGTTTTTGACAAGGTCCCACATAGAAGATTGGTCCAAAAGGTTAGAGTCCATGGAATGCAAGGCATGGATTCAAACTGGCTTGGTAATAGGAGATGGGAGGTGAAGGTGGAGGGTTGTTATTGTGTTTGGAAGCCTGTGGCCAGCGCTGTACCACAGGGATCAGTTTTGGGGCCCTTTCTTTTTTGTTGTATTCATTAATGACTTAGATGTCAATGTAGAAGATATAATTTAGTATGTCTGCAGATGACAAATACATTTGTGATGTTGTGGATAGTGAGGAATTGGAATTTAATCCTGATAAATGTGAGGAGATGCATTTTGTCAGAGGCGGGGGGGTGATGGGAGTGGGTGTCAAACAGTAGGACATATACCATGAATGGTGGGACCCAAGGAAGTAGTGAGGTAAAAAGAGATCTTAGTGTACAAGTCTCAAGATCCCTGAAGGTGGCAGCACAGGTAGAAAGGGCAGTGAAGAAAGCATATGAGATGCTTGCCTTTATTAGCCAGGGCATAGAATATAAGCACAGGGAGCTGGAGAAACTGGGGGAATGAAATGGAGTTCTTACTGGAAACAATTTAACAGAAAATGCTGGAAATATCCAGCAGTACATTGGACTGCTATGCTCATACACATTAGGTGCAGGGGAATACAGAACTTTGATTAGTATTTCAGTCCATTTCCACATGATTGTTTGTTGCTTTAAATACATATGACATGGTCAGGAAGTTGTGTTTATGGGTAGATGGCAACAAAATCTGCTGGAAATCTGTGGTCTCACATTTACCTACAGTGGGCAGGGATGCCTTGGCCATTCATAATCCCTGTAGGATCAGGAAATGGGAAAACAAGGTTGGGTGGAGAGGGAGCAATAGATCTTAATACCCAATATTCCACAGAGTGTCCAGTGATAACACTTTTAATTTGGTGCAGGACAAAAGAAGGAAGTCCAGAGTTAATTGTCTCTCTTGAGGGAAATGATAATCGGATGAAGCAACATTGTCAGGCCGCCTTTAATTATTTGTTAACCTCCTGTGAATTCTTTGTCATGAGCACTAATGGGGATAAGTAGCCCAGGGACAGAGTAGAGATAGTAGAGATATGCATTCTAAAAAAAATTGTGTTTGTTTTCACAATGTATAGAGCGGTAGCTAAATTTTGATAGGGAGAATTCACACTCT
Source organism: Pristis pectinata (assembly GCF_009764475.1). Classification (NCBI taxonomy): domain Eukaryota; kingdom Metazoa; phylum Chordata; class Chondrichthyes; order Rhinopristiformes; family Pristidae; genus Pristis; species Pristis pectinata. The sequence goes on along the minus strand of NC_067415.1, from coordinate 64,733,309 downwards.
AAGTCACATTTATATTGCTTCAGAATGTAAGTCAAAATGGTAGCATTTCTTGCTGCTTAAAATTAGTGGAACAGATTCTCGCTTTACTTGTTTAAGATAAGATCTTTATTAGTCACATGTACATTGAAACACATAGTGAAATACATCTTTTTGCGTAGTGATTTTTGGGGGGCAGCCCGCAAGTGTCGCCACGCTTCTGGCGCCAACATAGCATGCCCATAATTTCCTAACCTGTACGTCTTTGGAATGTGGGAGGAAACCGGAGCACCCAGAGGAAACCCACACAGACACGGGGAGAATGTACAAACTCCTTACAGGCAGTGGCCGGATTTGAACCTTCGTCGCTGGCGCTGTAAAACATTGTGCTAACCACTATGCTACCGTGCCGTCAACACACTCAACAAGGAGCAGTTGCATGCTGTATGTTAAAATATATCATTTTCACTATCTTTTCTCTTGCAACAAGTAATATCTACTCTGCCACCATACACCAAAATGAGAGAATAAGTATAATGGGATGAGAAAAGTAGGAAAACATTTGAGTGACTTTACATTCATGTTTCACAGCTTGCAAAGTTTAATATACCTTCTCTTGCAAGCTGAGTTTCATTGAGCAGGGTGTACAGAGATCTGCTGCACAGTACTGAACATGGTACTGTAGACAGGGTGTGACCAAAGCCCTGGCCAACTGAAACATAACTTTTTCCCTTTTGTGATCTAGACCTCTTTAGATAAAGCCTAACATTCTACAAGCCTTTTATGCACTATTTATAAGTTATTTGTGTAAATGGACATCAAACTCTGTCTTGTCCTTCCTGTTTTTTGGTCTCCTAGTCTCTCACCATTAAGAAATATATTGAATATATTTGATATTCTTGGATCTGAAGTTGATATTCTCACTCTTTGCTATTTTGGCCTTCATCTCCCATTGCTCACTCATATATTCTGTCTTTACACACATATATATAAAACAACTGTCTTTTAGTATGATATGAAAATATTGATACATAAGCCTGTGTTCTGACTTTCAGGTCTGGATACACATATAGTTAAAAGCTGATATCCCAGTTCAAATCGCTGGGAACACTAATGTAATAACTCCAACACTGAAACATTTCAGGTAATGATGAGAATCTTTATTGAAAGGATCAAGTAAAGTATAAGTGAAGATGTAACAATGCTTGAGTGACAAATATAAGAAGATAAGAAATAGGAGCAGAAGTAGTCCATTGGGCCCATTGAGACAGCTCTGCTATTCAGCAAGATGATGGCTGATTTCTGTCTTGAACACCATTTCTCTTATTATTACAGTACTCCTTAATTCCTTTACTATCCATAAATTTATTGATCTCTGTTTAGAATGAAATCAATAACTGAACTTCCACAGCCTTCCAGGGCCTATGATTCCAAAGATTCTCCTCATTCCAGTCCTAAATGACTTTAGTGTGTAGTGTGTGACCCTTTAGTATGAGACTGTAACCCCTTGTTCTAGATACCTTGGTGATGGGAAAACAAACCCTCCCCCCCCCCCCCCCCCCAATATATACCCTATTGAGCCCTTTAAAAATGGTGTATGTTTCATTCAGGTTACTTCCCATTCTTCCAAAGTCTAGAGAATAGAGCCGAGCCAACTCTCCTCATGTGCAGACCCACTATCACAGGAACTAATCTGGTGAATCTTCACTGCACTTCCTTCCCTATCTTAAGTACCAAAAACAAAATTGTACATAATACTTTAGGTTAAATTAGTTAAGAAACCAGAGCTACAGTGAGTAGGATAAGGCTGGTTGATTATGACCAAGGATGGTTTATCTCAACAACAGTTCTACATTACCCAGATCTACCTCAATAACATTCAGCACAAGTAATTTTGATGTTTTAATTTTAAATGCTTCATTATCAGACAGCATTATTAAAATTCAAACAGAAATATTACACATACTCACCAGGTCAAACAGTATCTATGAAGAGAGAAATAGATTAAGTTTTTGATCAGTGACCTTGATTGAGCTGATACGTTACCTCTACAAATGCTGCCTGACCTATTGAGTATTTCTCGCATTTCCTGTTTTAATTTTGATTTCCATATCTTCAGTATTTTGATTTTGGAGTGTAACTAGAATTATATGCACACTATATCATTATTGGGTTTGCTTAAATCATTCTTGACTTATCCTTTCTCCCACTACTAATCTGTTACATTCTACAGGCAGATTATGGGAAGATATGAAAGCAACAGGGTGGTTGTGGTGAGTGCCTTTAATTTCCCCATTATTGACTGGAACTCACTCAGTGCCAGATGGTTAGAGGGGGCAGAATTTGTTCCGTGCATTCAGAAGGGTTTCTTGACATAACATGTAGATAATCCAACAAGGGATGGGGGCATATTCAACCTTGTATTGGGAAATGAGCCTGGCCAGATGTTCGGAGTTTCAGTGGGAGAGCATCTTGGGAACAGTGATCATAGCTCCATAAGTTTTCAGAAAGTTATGGTTAAGGTTAAGACTGGACCTCAGGACACAGTGCTAAATTGGGGAAAGGCTAATTACAATGGTTATTGGGTAGGTTCAAATATGACACGTGTGAGTTATTTAAAGGCCAGCTGGTCAGAAGTCAGGACCATCTTGCTTCCTGTGAGGAAGAATGACAAGGATGGCAACGTTCGGGAAACTTGGATGATGGGAGATGTCGCAAATTTAGTCAAAATGAAGAAAGGAAGCATACTGTATATAAGGTTTAGGAAGCTGAAATTGGACTGTGCCGTTGAGGAATATAAAGGAAGCTGGAAATAACTTAAACAAGGTGTCTGGAGGGCGAAAAGGAGCCATGAAATGTCCTTGGCAAGTGGGATTAAAGAGAATCCCAAGGTATTTTGGTACATACCTTAAAAAACAAGAGGATAACTAGGAAGAGGATAGGACCACTCAAGGACAAAGGAAGGAATTTAAGCCTGGAGCCAGAGGAAATGGGAGAGGTACTAAATGAGTACTTCCCATCGATTTTCACCAATCAGAAGTACGTGGAGGTTTACAAGATCAGGGAGGGGTATACTGATATTCTAGGGCATGTTTCCAGAAGGTTGGTGTGTTGGGGCTCTTGAAGAACATTAACATGGATAAGTCCCCAGGGCTGGATGAGATCTATCTCAAGTTATTGAGAAAGAGAGGCAAGAGAGGAGATTGCTGGGGCCTCGACTGAAATCTTTGTATCCTCCCTAGTCACAGGTGAGGTCCCAGAGGACTGGAGAATAGCCAGTGTTGTTACTCTGTTTAAGAAGGGAAATAAGGACAAACCAGAAAACTATAGGCTTCTGAAGAAGTTGACTGACGAGGGTCGGGGAGTGGATGTTGTATACATGGACTTTAGTAAAGCTTTCAACAAGATCCCTCATGGTGGGCTCATCCAGAAGTTTAAGGCACATGGTATCCATGGAGACTGGGTTTAAAATTGGCTTGGCCATAGAAGTCGGAGGTTAGTGGTGGAGGGGTGTAATTCTGACACGAGGTCTGTGACCAGTGGTGTTCTGCAAAGATCAGTGCTCAGACCTCTGTTGTTTGTGATATATATAAATGACTTGGATAAAAATGCAAGTGGGCTGATTCGTAAGATGGCAGACGACATGAAAATTAGCAGATTTGTGGATAGTGAGGAAGATTGTCAAAGGGTAAAGTCCTGTTTGAAATGTGGGCAGGGAAATGGCTGATGGAGTTTAATCTGGAAAGTGAGATGTTGCGTTTTTGGAGGTCAGCTATAAGGGGAACGTAAACAGTAATTGGCAAGACCCTTAGGAGCATTGAAGTACAGAGGGATCTTGGGGTGCAAATCCACAGCTCCCCGAAAGTGGCAACACAAGTAGATGGGGTTGTAAAGAAGGTGTATGACATATTTGCCTTCATTGGTCAGGGTGTTGAGTATAAATGTCATGTTGCAGTTGGTTAGGCCTTATTTGGAGTATTGTGTGCAGTTCTGGTTGCTCCATTACAGGAAGTATGTGGAGGCTTTGGAAGGGGTGCAGAAGAGGTTCACCAGGATGTTGCCTGGATTAGAGAGTATTAGCTATAAGAAGTTGGACAAACCTGGATTGTTTTTTTTCTGGAGTGTTAGAGGTTAAGTGGTGACCTGATAGAAATGTATAAAGTTATGAAAGGCATAGATAGGGTAGATACTCAGAGGCTTTTTCCCAGAGTGGAAATGTCAAATACTAGGCCGCATAACTTTACAGTGAGAGGGGGAAAGTTTAAAGGAAATTTGCAAGGCAAGAGTTTTACACAGAGAATAGTAGGTGCGTGGAACACACTGCCAGGGGAAGTGGTAGAAGCAGATACAATAGCAATGTTTAAGAGGCATTTAGACAAGCATATAAACATGCAGGGAATGGAGGGATATAGACTATATGCAGGCAGATGGATTTGTTTGGATTGGCATCATAATCGGCACAGACATTGTGGGCTGAAAGGCCAGTTCTTGTGCTGTACTGTACTGTTCTTTGTTTATGTACCTTTGGATATCATTCCCTTTATCCATATGTTCTCTGCCATCTACTTACCAGTGACTAACTTGTATTGTTATTAATGCTATCCTTGAGAAGTCAACTAACTCTGCCAAATTTACTAGTTCTAAATAGGATCAACAACATTACTCATAGAATAGTACTGAATTCTCACAGTGTGGCCAGACTTCTTAAATCATTCACAGCATGCAGGTGTTACTGGCAAGGCCAGCATTTAAGGACCATTTGTAATTCCTCTGGAGAAGCTTGTGGTGAGCTCCCATATATCTGGAAACTGACACAATTAAATGGTCATTGTACTACTTGTTCTGGGATTTAGCTGCACATAAAATGGCTTAAGCATTTGTTTACATATTGACAATCACTACAACAACCTAAGTTATTATCTTTTGGTTGCTTTCATATATTTCTTAACCGCATAATAATGTACATTTTCCTTTTATCAATTTTCAGAGGAATGGTTTTTCTTTCTCTTTATAATATTTTCTTCAATCTTATGCTGCTTCGAAAGAATGGAAGTTTAATTTTCATCCAGATTTAGTGATGTTGTCAAATATATGAATGCTACAAAGTCTGAATTCACTGAACTTGTTTCAACTATAAAGTCCAGCCTTTATTCTGAATGCTTATATGTACCAAGCTGCTTTTCAGTCAAGTTGGTATTTTAATAAAATTGCCAGCATGGACCCAACAATCATCATTCTCCTGGAGACAATGCCTCTTAGGGCAGAGCATACCAGTTATTGATCTTGCCCTGGCCCTGCACCTTGGACAGGAGAGTAGGTAGTCTGAACCTAGAGAGATCCTGATACTGGAACCTGTCCCTTCTGCAGATGAAGTGGGAGGCTAGCTATATCTCAAACAAAGGCCAAAGGACACTCCAGTAGCAAATAATATTGTGGCTTAAGTTTTGCTCATACAGTGGACAACCACCTGAGTTATGGCAGCAAAGCACTGGGGAGAGTTTCTTTAGCCCAATCAATTAATATGAAATAGTTTATTCTTTTAAAAAATAAGAAATTAAGTGATAACGATTTAAACAGGCATGGTTCTTAATAAGTCTTTTTGTAATGCACAACCTCCAAGTCCATGAAAATATGTCTTTTGAGAGCAATTGAATCATCTGTGGAATGAAAGCATAAAAAGGCTCTGTTCCCTATTAATATCAGCCATTGGTTAAAGCAGTTTGACTCTGAAATTAATACTGTTTTTCATGAGTAATTTCAAGGATTGTTTTGCATTTCTTGAAGACACTGCAAAATGATTCTTGCAACATATATTTTATTTATGGCTCAATGTTCCAAATTTAATACAACGTAAATAATAATTTAACAGATTTTGAAGCAGCATAGATGCTACAGCAAAACAGAAAATATTCTGTTCAAGACACTAATGTTTTCAAACCTCTTCCAGGCTTGAAGGATTCTGTGAAATATTACATTGACTGGATCTATTCACAAACAGTACACAGACTCCATTGGAAATCAGGAATGTGTAAATAAAAATCTGTACAGCAAAATAGTAGAAGGAAACAAACTGTATGTATATCAGTTTAAGTTGTATACTCTACCTGAACAAACCCATTTAATTTGAAGACATACTTGTACTACTCCTGGGGCCCAAAATACCACATTAAATTTTCTTTTCCAGTACACAAAATCATGGGCAGATTGGCATAGATATTAGTAAATATGTGTTTTTGAGGACTTGCTTCTTTCACATTTGTGATCAGGTTTAAATATGGTGCAGATTGAGAGAACATAACTCTCTGTCTGTAGGAGTCCCAAAGTCCAAAAATAACATGCATTTGAGCAGTCTCAGGCAAATTCCCAGTGAGCAGCACAAAACTGTCTTTATTCTAGCATGGATTAGCATCGTTTTAGTTGATCAAATTTTAGTAAAGTTTAACAGGAGGCAATACTCATCTGAGAATGAATTTAAGGGTATAATGCTGAAAACAGATCTAAAACAACAATCTTTTATGTCCTGTTATAGTTATATTTTATCATGAAATCTTCCACATAAGCACAAAAAGTTGAGGAAATTCAAGAACTAAATAGCAAGGAATCTATGGACTTACTGATGAACTTTAACAGATAAGACTGCACTATCAAGTAACACACAAAGATACTATACGTGGAGAAATTCATCCTCTGTTTTACTTAATACTCAACATAGTAAACTTCATACTTTGAACTCTGTTTCTAACATTTTGTTCTGATACTTGGCTTATTCACTTCAAAGGAACCTAGTTTTCACAGCGGACTTCAATGTGCCTTTAGCACATCCAACAATAGAGAAATGTTTGCTCTTTTTTAAATTACACCATCCATTTCCTATCACTGGATTCTGAAAGATAGGTACTTAATGCTTCCATAATAAACACTCCCAGTGAAGAACAATCAGGTATCTCTTGAAAGAGTGCCAAGATCAGGGAAGACTGAATGGCAAATGGAGTGATGCCTTTGGAGGTTGTTACATTTCCAAATTATTTATCATTAAGATGCCATGTTTGAAGTTATCAGAAAAGATATAAAAAGGGAAGAAGATAGATATCTGAATTAGCATCTCTTTTTAAAATTACTACTACGCTGTCAACTTTTTTCTTGATTGTGTGTGTTTACTTATTTCATTCTTTGGCTTATGCAGTGTAGAATTTCAACATGGAACGCAAGCCAAATTGACCTTATAATTTTCTCTCCTTGCGAGTTAACATGGCCTGTAGTTCAGCATCAATCAGCAGTCTTATGCCCATTACAAAGGATAATAGGTGTGAGAAATGGAAATTTTACACCGGACTAGGTGGCACAGAAGGTAGTGTAAATGAAAGCTGACAGCTGCATATGGATATTGAAAGTTTGACGTTGTATCTTATTCTTTTCACCTTAAAATTAGAACAAGGACAATCATGGCAGTCAGAATCGACACAATGACAACAATTAATCAAAGCTTTCTCGTCATCACAATGATTAGTCTTGAGCTGAACCACGAGGAGAAATAAATGCCTCTGTCTCTTAGCACAGTAACACTTCAAGTTGGATTCCAAGTCATGTATCATCCTCACTTGGAGGTATATTTTCCTTTTCCTGTTTATTTCTCATTCACTATGTTGGAACTGCTCCTGTAATTGCATTACCAAAGTTCCCCTCACCACCAGCACTAACACCTCACCACTTTCAAAGGAAGTTCAGATGTGGAACAAATACAAAGCTTTCAGCAGTGCCAAACCCTCAAGTTATCATAAATAGAGAACTATCATCCTTATGGGGACATGGTTTCCATGTTGCTACCTCTCCATCACTGATCACCTCAGTGTCACTAAGCATGAACACTATTACCAAACAATTAAATGTGCCAAATGTACTTACAGATATAATCAAAACCAAAGCCATAGAACCCTTGATTTATCACCTTTAAGAATGCAATAATGCCTATCTTCTGCACGTCTTTGCTGACACCAGCTACAAGTGCAATGTCAGGGTAGCAGGGAAGAGAGCGGAAATCCCGTCATCCTGAGAAAGGACAGCAAATTCATAGTCCATGGAAACCCTCACTCAGGACAGCATATTAGGAACATAAATAATCTGTCAGAGAACAGATTGCTGGACTGCTCTAATACTCTCAAAGGCCCTGTGAACATTGGAATTCACAGTCATGATGGCAGCAGTGTAAACATAGCCATGCTTGAAGAGCAGAAGTCAGAGCTACCTGTGAAGCACTCACATGTTGTGTGCCTTTTGCCTCTGCTGCAGTGGAATCTCTGTCTTATGCATGTAGCATGCAAAGTGAAAACATATTGGATTGTGAACAAGATGCTGATATGGATGGGGAACTGATTAGTCGACAGGAAACAAGGAAAAGGAATAAACAGGTCTTGATCTGAATGGCAGGCAGTGACTAGTTGGGTACCACAGTGATCAGTGCTGGGACCCCAGCTATCCACTATATAAGTGATTTGGATGAGACGATTAAATGTAATATCTCAAAACTTGCAGATGACACAAAACTGAGTAAGAGTGGAGCCTTGACAGGGATGCAGAGAAGCTCCAGGTTGATTTGGACAAGTTGAGAGAGTGGGCAAATACATGGTAGAAGCAGGATAATGTGGATAAACTTGAGGTAAACTCTGAATGATGCTAGATTGGGAAAAGGTGGGGGGTGGGGGGAGTGTTGCAGCAAGACCTGGGTGTCTTTGAACACCAGTCATTGAAGGTAAGCATGCAGGTACAGCAAGTGATTGAGGCAATTTGTATGCTGGTCTTCATAACTGAATGATTATGGTATAGGAGCATGGATGTCTTGCTGCAATTGTTCAGAGCTTTGGTGAAATTGTACCTTAATTACTGTGGCTAGTTTTGGTCTTCTTATCTGAGTAAGGATATTCTTGCTATGAAGGGAGTTCAGCAAAGGTTCACCAAACTGATTCCTAAAATGGCAGGGTTAACATATGAAGATAGCTTATATTGACTGGAGTTCAGAAGACTGAGAGGAGATCTCACTGGACCCTACAGAATTCTGATAGGACCAGAAAGACAGGACAGGAAGGATGTTCCTGATGGGCAAGGAATACATAACCAGGGTGACAGTCTAAAGGAATAAACTATTGAATGAGAAGAAATTCCTTCTCCCAGAGAGTGATGAACCTATGGAATTCTGTATCATGGAAAGCATTTGAAGCCGAATCATTAATATGTTCAGAAGTAGTTAGATATTGTTTTTAGAACTAGAGGAATCAGTTCAACACTGGATCAGTGTACTGAATGATCAGCCATGATTGTGTTGAATGGCAAAGCAGGTTGAAGGTTAATTGACCCAATCCTTTTTCTATATATGTTCTCTATATAAGTATGTGTCACAAATATTATCTACTACTTGTCTATGTCTGAAAGCTGTATAGGTTTTGCTACAAGCAAGTACTGCTTCATTTTCTGCTGATTTGTTAATTGCACAATCATCAGGGAGTATCCTCAATTCTGACTTCACAATGGAAGGAAGCAGCATTGATCAAATAGTTGGGCCTAGGCTATCAACCCTCAGAACTCTCACAACAATCTCCTAGGACCAAATCTTTGACCTCCAACAATCACAACCATCTTCTTTCATGTTTTTATTCCAAATCACTGATGTATTTTCCCCTTGATCCCCATATATTACAGTTCTATCAGGGCTCCTTCAAGTCATACTCAGTCAAATGCTATTATGGCAGTTACTCTCATAACACATCAAGAATGGACCAAGGTGGAAATGAAGTCTGATGCTGACTAGTTCAAGTGAAACACAAACTTAAGCATTTGTCAACAGGTTATTGAGGACAGGTGCTGTTTGATATCGCCATCAATAACCGTTTCATCACTTTGCTGATGATTGAGAGTATATTGTTTGGCTGCTAATTAGCTGGATTGGACTTGCCCTGCCTTATGTGCACAGGATGTACCTGGGCAATTTTCCACATGGTTGGGTAGGTGCCAGTACTTGAACAGCGCAACTGGAGGTGCAGTTAGTTCTGGAGCAAATGTCTACAGCACTGCAGTAGGATGTTGACTTGCCTTATAGCCTCACTGTATCCAGTGCTCTCAACTGTTTATTAATATTGAATCGAATTGGCTGAAGGCCAGCTTCTGTGATGGTTAGGATCCCTGGAGGAAACCAAGATGGATCAGCCACTCTGCATTTCTTGCCAAATATGATTGCAAATGTTTCAACTTTTCCTATATTGCTCACTTAATAATTCATACTTAATTTATCCTTAAATACTTTATAGAGAACCCACAGCTTGTGTTAAATTAGAGATGAGTCATTGGCTATCATTATCAACAATAATAAAACAATCAGTGAACCAGCTGATCACTGTTATATATCACAAATTGGGTTAGTATCATATTTCTAGCTCCTCGGCTTCAGCCTGTAAAATGGCAGATTAAATATTCAAGCACATGAATTTCTGATCTTCAGTACATTTTAGATCAGCAAATATCAACCCATCATAAAATCATTACTTTCAACTTTTTTTTATATTACTCAATTTGTCAGGACAATTTCTAATATTTCAACTGTATTTTCAGTCTTTAGCAGAATCAGGGAAAAACCACATCAATGTAAATAGAAATACACAATTATCATTCTGATGCCCTTTTGTCCCTTCATGGGACCTTGAATTTACTAACAGTGCTTAATTTTAAGGGAACTCTGTCTTGAATTCTGATTAGAGATAATGGTTGCTGTAGTCGTTTTCCTAATGGGAATTTTAGTCATAACCTCAAGCAGCACAGAAACAGGCTCTTCATCCCTTCGAGTCACATCAATCATCAAACACCCATTTACATTGATTCTACACTAATTTCATTTTATTCTCCACACATTCCCATTAACTCCCCAGATCCTACCCCTCACCGATACATTAGCAGGAATTTACAGAAGTTAATTAAAAGGTCGGCATGGACATGGTGAGCTGAGAGACCCATTTCTATGCTGTACCATTCTATGACTTTAAGGTACCAACCCACACATCTTTGGGATGTGCGAGAAAACCAGAACATCTGGAGGAAACCCATTTAGATACAGGATGAGTGTGCCAACTTCATACAGACAAGTCAGGATTGAACCTGTGACATTGGAGCTGAGAGGCAGTAGCTCTACTGGCTGTGTCATTTGATCATCCAATTAAAATTGTTGTAATCCCATCTATCAGGCACTCCATAATATTTCAGTTGTCCTTCTGAGTGCAATTGTACCTTGTGTAAAGGGAAATAATTAAGATAAAATTAAGATAATTTAAGGCTGTTTGTGATGTGAGAGCGGCAGCTTTACTGATTAGTTCCAGTAAACCTGAGGGAATTATGTTTATCCTAATTTTGCAAAATCAGATTGCTGCATATTTTTCCAGATTATACTCATAATCTGAAAGTTGTACCTCATGCTACTTCCTTGCTGAAAACCCACAAGAGGATCTTTGCCTCCTGTGGTTTCTCTTTTTGTCCTTTCTGCATTTTTCTCTGTCTCTTAACCTTGACCGAAATTCCTGCCACTCCTTTTGCTGCTGCAGTGATTTGCCTCTTCCTCATTCTATGCTCCCTTCACCCTGTTAGTTGTATTGTACCAACAAACTGAGGTAAGTTTTTCAATCCATTTATAATTATTTTGCTTTTGCATGCTCACAGTAAGCTTTTTACCCATGAACAGAAGCCATATACTGAATAATGCAATTTAAAAAAGTACTCATTTTCTACTGCATATCCTTTGCAATGCAAAACCTGTCCCCAGTTTAATATTGCCTCACATTTAAAAGGTTTTTGAAAAAAGAACTAATAATTGAAGGACACAGTTAAATATAACCATGCTATTTTAAACCACTTGTAGAAATTCATTTCTTCTTTGGTTGATTTGCATACTTTCAGGATTTGTACACTCTTTTTGACTATCCAGAATCTGTAAAAATTACATTTATACAAATATTGTTATTGTTGCGTTCATGTCAGTCACACAAGTTTTTCCCCCTTTCACCCTGTTTAGTCTGGATTATAGAATTAGAACTCATAATTTATTGTCAAATGGGTATGCTGATGTATCCTGCTATGTTGAATTCAGTTTAACTGATCCACCGAACAGTTTGTGAGAGGATTATGATTTGCAGCAATCTCTCCAGATTTGAAAATAACTAACTGTTGATAAATAATCAGAAATGTTGTCAGTTTGGTGATGATTACTTGGGGATGATTTCACAAATAATTTCTCTTCATGTTAAAAGCTTCCTGCAAGATAAAGGCTATCTTTGCAAGCACAATCCAAATTGGTACCTCACATTAGAAGGTATATTCTAATGTATTCTTTTGGAAAGCCTAGTACCAATCCAGTTACATAGAACATTACAGCACGGTACAGGCCCTTCGGCCCACAATGTTGTGCCGACATTTTATCCTGCTCTAAGATCTATCTAACCCTTCCCTCCCACATAGCCCTCCAATTTTCTATCATTCATGTGGCTATCTAAGAGTCTCTTAAATGTCCCTAATGTATCTGCCTTCACAACCTCTGCCAGCAGTGCATTCCACGCACCCATCACTCTGTGTGTAAAATACCTCTGACATCCCCCCTATACGTTCCTCCAATCATCTTAAAATTAAGCCCCCTTGTGTACACCACTTTCACCCTGGGGAAAAAGTCTCTGACTGTCTACTCAATCTATGCCTCTTATCATCTTGTACACCCTCAGTTGTGCTTTATTCATAAAATGTACTATTGAATTACTAATTACCACATTTATTTTAACAGGGAGTATCAAGACATGTTACTAGGGTTGTCCGTGGTGCAGAATGTCTCACTTTTTGCTCTGCTTGATCAAGACTCCAGTCATGCACCCATTCTTAAAATGCTCTGGAGAAGAGGAGGCAATTGCTGATATATGCCAAACATCTGCTGTTCAGTGCTGCATTTAGGACATTATGGATGCACTTGCTTAAGGAGAGAAAATCTCTTCTACAGCAGAGAGCACTGCAGGCATGTGGATATATAATCATCCCAGGGGTTCAAGATGATAAACTATACACATCATGTTTCAAGCTCCACATATGTGAACCCAGACTACTATACCAGCACTCACTGTCGTACGTATTGTGTAAGACCACAAATATAATCCCTGATCCTGATATTTTTCTGCCACCTTGCTTGGTTGAACAGATGACTCTTTGGGATCAGGATTATAATTATCTCTCTTTGACTATCCAGTCCAGGTCCCTGGTCTTACAAGAAGGAACAATTGCAAATGTAGCCATGGGGCCAATTAGTGGGGAGTGTCACTGGTATCTCTAAGATAAAGGGTCCTGCAGAATAACTCATGTTGGTCTATAATATTCTTCAGGGAAGGTCTCATGCTTCATCGCCATCTGCTACATGTTATAAAATCTCACCTTAAATGTGTGTAACCTTTGCTCATTGTGAAGGAACAAGAGGAAGAAGAAGAGGAAGGATGAGGAGGGGAAGGAGGATGGGGAAGAGGAGAGGAGAAAATGGAGAAGAGGAAGGTACTGTAGGAAGACAAGGGGAAAGAGGGGAATGGAGGAGGGGAGGAGGAAACGTGGAACAAGAAGACAAAGGAAAGAGGAGGAGCTGGAAGGGGGAGGACAAGGATGACGATGAGAAGCAAAGTCCTCTCTGGATATAGACTAATAGTTACAATATTCACTTGTACTTACCATTCTGCTCGATCATGCTACAAAAAGACAGGCAGTCTTGCTGGAATGCTGTATACTCTTACTGTGACTATAGATTTCTCCTGGGTGTTCCCATATCCCAAAGATGTGCTTGTAGGTTAATTGGTGACTGTAAATGACCCCTAGTTTAGGTGGGAGAACGAGAGTTAGGGAAGAGTTGATGGGCCCGTTTGAGAGAAAAGGTTCCTGGGAAAGGTAGGCGAATGTGACTGATGGGAGTGCTCTGAGAAGTGTCATGGACTCAATGAGCTGAATAGCTTCTTTCTGTGTTGTAAAGAAATATATGAGGAGACCTTGCCTCAATTCAACTTGGAGTGATAGACAGCAAGTCACCATTATGCCACTGTAGGGTCTGGCAATAACTCTTTGGATCAAACGGAAGCCTCACCATTTCCCCTTCACAATCCCCCAGCAGAAACATCCTCATAATTGACGTAAAGTGGGGAAAAGCATTTTATGCAGAGACTAGGTATGATTTGGAATTCATGCCTGTGGGGTTTGTGGAGAATTGGTGGAATCAATGGTTTTCTAGTGTCTATGTTCTTTGTGTAATCTTGTGGTTGAGGAACTGAACAGCATTAGAGGTCAGCAAAACATCAGCATTTATTCCAAGGGCCACTCTAGATTAGTTCAGCAAACCTCTACGGATAATTGTGCAACCCAGTGAGCAGATGATCCTATGATACTATGCTTTAAGGTTGGACCCTTAAAGCCACAGTCACCTTCTCATTGCCAATATTAAATACATTACAAAGGGAATTGGATTGGCATTTGAAATAGAATAATTTGCAGGGTTAAGGGGAAAGAGTAGGGGAATGAACTGATGAAGTTGTTCTAACAGGAGCTGGAATACACTAGATGGGTTGAATGCCCCCCTTCACTACCATAACAACTTTATGACTTTGGTTCTGTGAACAAAAATTACCTGAATCAGATTCTTAGTTATTGCAGCTGTAACAATGTGTGAAATTAGCTCTCTATTTACAGTGCATTAGTTATGGTTATTGGAGAAGTTTTCCACAATTCCAAAGACAGGTAAAAATGCTTTTCTCTTGCCTCTGTGAGTGCAGCTCTGAGAACCATAGAACCATACAGCACAAAACAGGCCCTTCGGCCCACCATGTTGTGCCGTCCATCAGACCACCCTCACACTACCTAACCCATTCCTCCCTCATATCCCTCTATCTCACATTTCTCCATATGCCTATCCAACAAGCTCTTGAACCTGTTCAATGTATCTGCCTCCACCACCACCCCAGGCAGTGCATTCCATGCACCAACCACTCTCTGGGTGAAAAACCTCCCTCTGACATCTCCCCTGAACCTCCCACCCATAACCTTAAAGCCATGACCTCTCGTCTTGAGCATTGGTGCCCTGGGAAGGAGGCGCTGACTGTCTACTCTATCTATTCCTCTCAATATTTTATATACCTCTATCATGTCTCCTCTCATCCTCCTCCTTTCCAGTGAGAAAAATTGTCTTCTTGCTTCTGTGAATGTTCTACCTCATTCACCACTAAGCAGTCCATCATACAGGCTGTCTCACAAAACACACTCTGAATTGAAGATCAATATTTATCTGATACTTGTAGGTCAAGCCATTTTCCAAATGAATGCGAGAACTTGTGGAAACTCTGTGGTCATCACAGGGAAACTTGTAATGCCCAAACTGGTAGGGAAAGTTGATGCTAGGAACTCTACCAAGATGGGCCAACACACACAACAAACTCAACTGGAAATGTACTTCGTCAGAATCAGATTTATTATCACTGACTTAAATGACATGAAATTTGTTGTTTTACAGCAGCAGTACAGTGCAAAGACATAAAATTACTATGTTACAAAAATAAATAGTGCAAAAAGAAGGAATAACAAGGTAGTGTTCATGGGTTCATGGACCACTTAGAAATCTGATGGTGGAGGGCAAGAAGGTGTTTCTGAATCATTGAGAGTGAGTCTTCAGGCTCCTGTACCTCCTACCTGATGGTGGTAATGAGAAGAGGCCATGCCCGGATGGTGAGGGTCCTTAGTGATGGATGCAGCCTTCTTGAAGCACTGCCTCTCGAAGATGTCCTCAATGGCAAGGAGGGTTGTGCCCATGGTGGAGGTGGCTCAGTCTACAACCCTCTGCAGCCTCTTGCAATCCTCTGCATCGGATCCTCCACACCAGGCTGTGATGCAACCAGTCAGAATGCTCTCCACTGCACATCTATAGAAATTTGTAAGAGTCTTTGGTGATGTACTAAATCTCCTCAAACTCCTACTGAAGTCGAGCTGCTGGTGTGCAGTCTTCATTTCATTTTCATGTGCTGGCAAATTCTCTATGTTAATAGCAAAATGGTTAACTTATTGGACTGCTACTCCATGGATGGAGTGTTGATCCAGTGACAAGGCTTTGAATGTCACCAAGGCAGCTGGGGAGTTTACAATGGGTAATGGCTACTACGACACTATCAGATTATCACAAAAACCCATCTGGTTTTCTCTTATTACCAGACTGGCTGTAATGTGAATCCAGACCTGCCAAAGTCATTGACTCCTAACTGCCCTCTGAAATTGTATATAATCCATTCAATTCAGGGGCCATTCAGAGGTGGATTGTAAATGATGGCCTTGCTGGTGATCTGAAGCCTCATGCAGGCTTGCAGAGAGGTCACACAATGCTCCAAATATCTCCATGTGCATGTTCCTTGTCCTCATCTAAAGGTTCTTCCTCATGCTCTGCATCATAGGGTTATAGAGTTATACAGCATGGAAGCAGGCCCTTTGGCCTAACTCGTCCATGCTGACTAATGTGTATTCCTGTTTAGCTGCATAGTCCCTCTAAACCTTTCCTATTCATGTACCTGTCAAAAAGTTGTAATGGTACCTGCTTCTACTACTTCCCCTGGCAGCTCGTTGCACATATCCACCACAATCTGTGTGAAAAACTTTCCCCTTAGGTCTCCTTAAAAAAATACCCTTCTCACCTTAAACCTATGCCTTCTATTTTTAGACTCCACTACCCTGGGAAAAAGACTGTGGTAGTCCATTTTATCTATGCCCCTCATGATTTTACAAATGTTTATAAGGTCACCCCTCAGCCTCCTTCACTCCAGGGAAAACAGTCCTAGCCAATCCAGTCTCTCCTCAAGCCCTCCAGACCCAGCAACATTCTTGTGAATCTTTTCTGCACCCTCTCCAGCTTAATCACATTCTCCCCATAATATGGCAACCAGAACTTCACACAATATTCCAGGTTTGGTCTCACCAACATCTTGTACACCTGTAATATGACATCACAACTCTTGTACTCAATGCCATGACTGCATGCACCTTCTTCACCACCTTGTCTACCTGTGTCGCCATTTTCAGGGAACTATGTACTTGTACTAGGTCTTTCTGTATAGTATAGTATACAACCTTATTCACTGTCCACAACATTACCAACTTTGGTGTCATCCACAAACTTACTAATTATGCCACTTACATTCTCATCCAAATTGTTAATATATATGACAAACAACAGTGGACCCAGAATAGATTCTATCTAATGCCATCAAGATTCGCATGAGCCCAATTTAGGACTTTAACTTGTGGACTAGTCATATCCTTTTCCAGAAATATTTTAAAACTAATTGAATTATGGTTACTAGTCCCAAGGTGCTCCCCCACTGACCCTCTAGGACTTCTGGGACAGAACTGGTGTGTGACCTCATCCTGCATGTATGTGCGACAGGTGCTCTCCTTACCCCCTGGCCTGGTTGTTGCCCACTCATCCCTGATGATTCATCACGTGCTGGTCCCACCTCTAAACAATGTGTTCCGAAGTCCCAGGATCTGAGCAGTGGATGCAAGTGTCAGATGGAACAATAGCGTGTCTTCTTCCTCCTCTGATTTGTGTGGCTCTGTTATTTGTGAAGTACACAAGATTGCATAGAACAGTACAGCACAGGAACAGGCTTTTCAGCCCACAATGTCTGTGTGACCGTGATGCCAAATTAAACTAAACTTGTTTGGCTGTACATGTTGCATATCCCTCGATTCCCTGCTTGTCTAAATGCCTCTTAAATGTTGTCATCATATCCATTTCCACCACCTCCCATGGCAGCATATTCCAGGCACTGACTGTAAAAAAAACTTGCCTTGCAACTCCCCTTTAAACATTCCCCCTTCTCAATGTAGGGCTATGCCCTCTGGTATTTGACATTTCCACCCTTGGAAAAAGACTCTGACTATCTATGTCTCTCATAATTTTTTATATACTATCAGGTTGCCCCTCAAGCTCTGATGTTCCACAGAAAACAACCCAAGTTTGTCCAACCTCTTCTGATAGTTTATACTCTCTAATATAGGCAACATCCTGATGAACCTCTTCTGCACCCTCTCCAAAGCTTTCTTCTTGGAACATGGTGACCAGAACTGCACACACTACTCCAAATGTGGCCTAACCAAAGCTTTATACAGCTGTAACAATGACTTCCATACTTTTATACTCAGTGTCCCAACCGATGAAGGGAAGCATGCAAGACACCTTCTTTACCCCTCTATCCACTTGTCTTGCCATTTTAAGGGAGCTGTAGACTTGCATCTCAAGATCCCTCTGTACATCAGATTGCGATATGATAGGGCAGGATAGGAATTAGATAATCAAAGTCTCCAACCCATTGCTAATCACTGGGTCTGTGACAGCCAACCTATGATCACACTCTCTCCATTAACCAAAACATCCGATAGGCATGGTAATTCCCCCCTTCCAATTTATTAGTACACGTTTGAAAGCAAGCAACATCTGCAGCAGAGGGAGAAGAGTGTCAGTGAGTGGGTTACAATGAGTATGCTTGACACTCTTACTATTGAATAGGTTTAACTGAGTGTATGGTGATATGTGTGCTTTTACATATTAGAACAGGAGTAAATGAGTGTAACAAAATAAGTGTTGGCAAATGGAATTTGTTGCCATTTCACCTGACCTCAACCACAGATACAAGATCATTACAATTTGTTAGCTACAGGCCATTTTTATATATATACACATATATATATATATATATATATATATATACATATTTTGATGACATGGCTCTACAGGGGGTAAAATGTCAATATTTATGCGTGATGCTTTTGGTGGAAGTGGGTTGAACAGTGAGAGAGACTCCAAGTGTACATGGACATGGTTGGAATGAGCAGAAATGTGGCAGATAAAATGTAATACAGAGAAGTGCAGTGAAACATTTTGGCAGGAAGAGCCAAGGGAGACAATATACAGTAAATGGTACAATTCTCAAGGGGATCCAGAAACAGAGGCACTAATGTGTCTGTGCACAAAGCAGAAAGGCATGGTTACAGAAGTTAGTAAACGAGATGGGAGTTTAGGATTCTTCAATATAGGTGTGGAGTACAAAAGCAAGAAGGTAATGTTGAACCATGTAAGGCACTGTTCATGCCATAAGTGGAGTATTATGTCCATATCTGACCACAATATTACAGGAAGATTGTGAAAGCACTGGAGAAGGTGTGGAAAATATTATCTTTCATGGTTCCAGGGATGAAGGATTTCAGTTACAGAGATAAATTAGGGAATCTAATGGCTCCACATGAAGCAGAGAAAGTGGGTACGAGATCTGATAGTGATGTACGTACAAATTCATGATGAGTCTACAGAGGGAAGAGTGAAACTGTTCCCATTAGTTAAGGAGTTAAGGGCAGGATGAGATGGATTTCAAGTATTTGGCAAATGTCAGTGGTTAAATGAGGAAAAAGCTGTTCAATGCAGCAAGTATTTATAGTCTGAAGTACACTTCCCTGAAAGTTATGCAGGATGCAATTTCATTTGTGACGTTAAGAGGGAATTGGTTAAAAATTTGAAGGGTTGTGGGGAAAGAGCAGGGGAATAAGATTGATTGGATAAGAGCCAGCATAGATTTGATGGGTCAAAAGACATGCAGTTCTCCTGCAATTCCATAATTCTAAGTTACAAACAGAGATTGTTCTTCTGCAACCATGACCTGAGCCTTATGGATGATGGAAATTCATTGCAGATTCAGCATTTGAGACCTCCACTGAAGAATACATAAACTCTAATGCTCTCTTGTAGCTACAGTAATTAACTGGCAAGTCTGCTTCAGTTTGTGATCAATAGTTATCCCTGGGATGATGCTGACAGGGGACTAGGCAACCGTAAATATTGAATGCATGGAAAACAGAACAGCAGCCTCCAACGCTCCAGAGAAAACAATCCAAGTTTATCCACCCTCTCCTTATTGCTAATACACTCCACCCTGGGCAACATCATGGTGAACATCTTCTGCACCCTGTCCAAAGCCTCCATATTCTTCATATAGTGTGGCAACCAGAACTGCACACAATACTCCAAATGTGGCCGAACCAAAGTTTTATATCGTTGCAAGTTGACTTCCCAACTTTTATATTCAATGCCCCGACTGATGAAGGAAAGGATACCATATGCCTTTTTACCACCCTATCCACTTGTGTTGTCACTTTCAGGGAGCTATGGACTTACACCCCAAGATCCCAATGTACATCAATGCTCCTGAGGATCCTGCCATTTACTTAATCCTTTCCTCTTGCATTTGACCTTCAAAGTGCATCAGCTCATATTAGTCCAGATTAAACTCCATCTCTTATTTATCTGCCCAAATTTCCAACTGATCTATATCCTGCTGTATCCTTTGACAACCTTCCTCTCTATCCAAACTCAACCAATTTTTGTGCAAACTTGTTAATCAGACCACCTCCATTTTCATCCAAATCATTCATATGCATCAAAAACAGAGGTCCTAGCACTGATCCTTGCAGAAGACCACTGGTCACAGACCTCCAGTCGGCAAAACACCCCTCTACCACTACCTTCTGTCTTCTATGACCAAATTAATTTTGGACGGTGACTTAATCTTCTGGACCAGTCTATCATGAGGAACCTTGTCAAATGTCCATGTAGACAACATCCACTGCCCTGCCCTCAATCAGCTTCATCACTTCCTCAAACAACTAAACTGATTCTAGCAATCGGAAACATTCAAAAACATTCCAAGTTATTAATAAAATGAAACTACCACGAATTTAAAAAGGCATTAAAAGTTAAATGCACTGATGAACAATTAAATATGCTGAAACAGTTCAAAAAGTGTAACTTAATTTAATAAAAAACAGAAAATGCTGGAAACACTCAGCAAGTCAAGCAACATTTGTGGAAAGAGAAACTGAGTTAACATTTCAGGTTGAAGACTCTTCTTTAGAACTGGCCGAGTTCCAGTCCAGTGTTAAAGAAGTGCCTCTAACCTGAAGCATTAATTCTTTTCTATTTCTATAGTTGCTGCCTGCCCTGCTGAGTGTTTCCAGCATTTTCTGTTTTTATTTTAGAATTCCAGAATCTGCAGTCTTTTGATTTTAAGTTAAATAAAACTTAACTTAATTCTTGGAATGAATGAAGATGTTATTCTTGCATCAAGTCTAACTCACTCCACAGAATCACTGGATAAGGAATCCCTACAACTATGCTGGGCTCCAAAAGGAACATGCTCTTGAAAAGTCCAACATGTTGTCAGCAACTTCAAGACATCAGCAGTGACAGTCAATATTTTCCTGCAAAATCTCTTTCAGAGAACATTTTCTTCAAGCAGGTTATTGTAGAAGGATGTAATCAAAGCCCCCTGCAAGGAATTTCAACAGTCTTGGTTGGTTCTTACTCAAAAGCTGCATGCTAATTATCTGTCACACAATCTTAAAATACTTCACAACAGACCCTAAAGTCAAAAATGCTTGATCTATTTGTAATGTTTTATCTTTTATTGTTCCATTTCAGCAAAGTATCAATAAATTCATTATCAGATTGCCAGAACTTGGATTGGGATCCTTGCTCAGTGACAATTTATGTCGCCTGACCTGCTGAGTAATTCCAGCATTTTCCATCTTATTTTTTCAGATTTCCAACATTTGCAATTTTACTTTGATTTTCATTGAGTAACAATCATATTTCATCAGGGTTATTGCCTTATTAATTCCCATATATGGTAGACACAAGGTAAACAGTGATCAGTTATTGTCAACATTCCCTTTCAATGTATACAGCAATATTGCTCGAGCTTGGGGAAGACACAAGAACAGTGAAGTTGATATATTTAAGTGAAAATATAAGTGACTTAATGAAGAAATGCTGTAAAACACCTTAGCCTAAGTGGAGGGTGATATCAACACAGCTATTAAAAATATGTCCCACAGTTAAATCCTTGGGATAAGATGATAGATGAAGATGAGATGTTCCAGGAAAAAATTGGCTGGTACCACAAGTGTTCTGAAATTGCTGTCAACACTCTGCGGTACTTTTCAAGAATGTTCTCCTCCTAGAGCCCAACGTGGAAGTGTTTAGTCTAGTCTGAATTTTCAAAGCACATCCATGGTTTATGAGAGATTGAAAATAGTTTTTTTAAATGGATTTTGTACAGTATTGACAACATCAAAGTGCAGTGGCAGTAAACAGTTAATTCAGGGTTTCTAAAGTGCTTGTAGTTTGTTTAAAGTCTGAAAGGTGAGACAGTCATCCATACAGTAAATCACAGAGTAAACTTTGGGAAAGCAACTACCTTAAAATTTTTAACTCTATATTTCTTAATCAATTTCACTGGTCAGGGTGGAGACCAAAAGCCATACTTATAAAATACATCTTGTTTTCATTGTGACAAACTTTGGTGAAGGTATTCAGTTTGGTAATGTTTGTGGTGTTCCAACTCATGTATGCAACATGGGACTACAGTGAGAAAACCCGCATACATACTAACTATAAACCTACAGACTTCCACAGTTACCTCAAGAACACCTCCTGTCCTGTCTCCTGTAAGGATGCCACACCCTTCTCTCAGTTTCCCCATCTCCACTGCATCTGCTCTCAGGATGAGGCTTTCCATTCCAATACATCTGAAAAGTCCTCCTTTTTCAGGAAACGTGACTTCCCCTCCACCGTAGCTGATGGAGCCCTCACATGCATTTCCTCCATTTCCTGCATGTCTGTCCTCACCTCCCCTCTCCAGACATAACACAGGTAGAGGTCCCCCAGTCCTCACCTTTCACCCCACCAGACTCCGCATCCAGCACATCATCCTTCCCCACTTCTGCCAGCTCCATGGGGATCCCACCACCAGCCACATCTTCCTCTTGCCCCTCTCTGCTTTCCACAGAGATTACTCCATAGGAGACAGGAGCAGAATTAGGTCATTTGGCCCATCGATCTGCCATTCAATCATGGCTGATTTATTTTTCCCTCTCAATCCTATTCTCCTGCCTTCTCCTCGTAACCTTTGACACATTTACTAATCAAGAACCTATCATCCTCCGCTTTAAACATACCCAATGACTTGGCCTCCACAGCCCTCTGTGGCAATGAATTCCACAGATTCACCACCCTCTGGCTAAAGAAATTCCTCCTCATCTCAGTTCTAAAGAGACGTCCTTTTATTCGAGGCTGTGCCCTCTGGTCCGAGACTCTCCCACTGCTGGAAACATCCTCTCCACGTCCACTCTATCCAGGCCTTTCAATATTCAGTAGGTTTCAATGAGATCCCCCCTCATCCTTCTAAACTCCAGCGAGTACAGGCCCAGAGCCACCAAATGGTCCTCGTACATTAACCCTTTCATTCCTGGGATCATTCTTGTAAACCTCCTCGGGACCCTCTCCAATGCCAGCATATCCTTCCTTAGATATGGGGCCTAAAACTGCTCCCAATACTCCAAATGTGGTCTGACCAACGCCTTATAAAGCCTCAGCATTACATCCTTGCTTTTACATTCTAGTCCTTTCAAAATGAATGCTATCATTACATTTGTCTTTCTTACTACTGACTCAACCTACAAATTAACCTTTAGGGAATCCTGCACTAGGACTCCTAAGTCTCTTTGCACCTCTGATTTCTGAATTCACTCCCCGTTTAGAAAATAGCCTACACCTTTATTCCTTCTACCAAAGTGCATGACCATACACTTCCCTACGCTGTATTCCATCTGCTTCTTCTTTGCCCATCCTCCCAACTTGTCCAAGTCCTTCTGCAGACTCCCTGCTTCCTCAACATTACCTGCCCCTCCATCTTTGTATCATCCACAAACTTGGCCACAAAGTCATTAATGTCATCATCCAAATTATTAACATATAACGTAAAAAGTAGCGGACCCAACACCGACCCCTGAGGAACTCCACTAGTCACCGGCAGCCAACCAGAAAAAGCCCCCTTTATTCCCACTCTTTGCCTTCTGCCAGTCAGCCAATCTTCTAACCATGCTAGTACCTTTCCTGTAGTTCCATGGGCTCCCATCTTGTTTAGCAGCCTCATATGCGGCACCTTGTTAAAGGCCTTCTGAAAATCCAAGTAAACAACGTCAACTGACTCTTTATCTATCCTGTTACTTCCTCAAAGAATTCCAAAAGATTTGTCAGGCAAGGTTTCCCCTGAAGGAAACCATACTGACTTCAGCCTATTTTATCATGCATGTCCAAGTTTCCCGAAACTTCATCCTTAATAATGGACTCAACATTTTACCAACCACTGAAGTCAGGCTAACCAGTCTGTAATTTCCTGTCTTTTGCCTCCTTCCCTTCTTAAAGAGTAGAGTGACATTTGGGATTTTACAGTCCTCCGGAACCATTTCTGAATCTAGTGATTCTTGAAAGATCACTACTAATGCCTCCACAATCTCTTCAGCTGCCCCTTTCAGAATCCTGGGGTGTAGTTCATCCAGTCCAGGTGACTTATCTACTTTCAGGCCTTTTAGTTTCCCAAGCACCTTCTCCTTAGTAATAGCAACTACACTCACTTCTGCCCCCTGACTCTCTCGAATTTCTTGGATGTTGCTGGTGTCTTCCACAGTGAAGAGTGATGCAAAATACTTATTCAGTTCATCCACCATTTCTTTGTTCCCCATTACAACTTATCCATCATCATTTTCCAGTGGTCCGATGTCCACTCTTGCTTCTTTTACTCTTTATACATCTGAAAAAACTTTTAGTATCCTCTTTTGTATTACTGGCTAGCTTACCTTCATATTTCATCTTTTCTTCCCTTATTGCTTTTTTAGTTGCCTTCTGTTGGTTTATAAAAGCTTCCCAATCTTTTAGCTTCCCACTAATTTTTGCAATATTTTATACCCTCTTTTGCTTTTATGCTGTCTTTGACTTCCCTTGTCAGCCACAGTTGCCTCATCTTCCCTTTAAAATGCCTCCTCTTCGTTGGGATGAACTGATCTGCATCTTCCAAATTACTCCCAGAAACTCCTGCCATTGCTGTGCTACCATCACCCTTGCTAGGGTCCCCTTCCAATCAACTTTGGCCAGCTCCTCTCTCATGCTTCTGTAGTCACCTTTACTCAGCTGTAATACAGATGCATCTGATGTTAGCTTCTCCCTCTCAAACTGCAGTGTGAATTCTATCAGAATATGATCACTGCCTTCCAAGGGTTCCTTTACTTTAATCTCCCTAATCAAATCTGGTTCATTGCACAACACCAAATCCAGAATTGCCTTTTCCCTTTTTGAACCACAAGCTGCTTTAAAAAGGCATTCAAGAAATTCCTTCTCTTGGGATCCAGTACCAAGCTGATTTTCCCAATCTTTTAAATTTTGAAATCCCTATGACCAGTGTAACTTTGCTCTCTTTACATGCCTTTTCTATTTCCTGTTGTAGTTTGTACCCCACATCCTGGCTCTTATTCAGAGGCCTGTATATAATTCCCATCAGGGTCTTTTTACCCTTGCAGTTTGTTAACTCTGCCCACAAGGATTCTACATCTTCTGATCCTATGTCACTTCTTGTTAAGGATTTAATTTCACTTTTTACCAACAGAGCCACCCCACCCCCTCTCCCCACCTGCCTGTCTCTTCAATACAATTTGTATCCTTGTATATTTAGCTCCCAGGTGGCATCTTCTTTCAACCACGACTCTGTGATGCCCACAACATCATACCTGCCAATTTCTAACTGCGCTATGAGTTCACCTACCTTATTTCATATACTGCGTGCATTCAAATATAACACCTTGTCCTGTATTCACCACCCTTCTCAAATTTGTCTCCATGTTGCCTGAAGTTAAATTCTTATCCCTTTCTAAACGTTGTCTTATTCTTTATTCTGGAGACTTCAGTAACCTCTCCTGCACTCTCCTTCCCTTTTACTTTATCCATACTTCTTCCAATCTGTTGAACCTACCCTCCTACCATTTAGTTTAAAGCCCTATCCACAGACCTAGTTATGTGATTCGCCAGGACCCTGGCCCCAGCATGGTTCAGGTGGAGCCCATCCCATCAGAACAGCTTCCTCCTTCCCCAGTACTGGTGCCAATATCCTATGAATTCAAACCCACTTCTCCCACATCAATCTTTGAGCCACGCATTTAACACTCTGATCTTATTGACCCTGTGCCAATTTGCACATGGCTCAGGTAGCAATCCAGAGATTACCACTTTTCCAGTTCTGCTTTCTAATTTAGTCCCTAGCTGCTCAAATTTCCTCTGTAGAACCTCTTTCCTTGTTCTACCTACGTCATTGGTACTCACATGGACCATGGCAACCGGATCTTTCTCCTCCCATTCCAAATTCCTCTGCAGGTCAGATGAGATGTCCCAAACCTAAGCATCAGTCAGGCAACACAGCCTTCAGGTCTCTGAATCCTAGCGACAGGGAATTGTCTCTATTCCCCTGACTACACCATCCCCAATCACAACTACATTTCTCTCCTCTCCCCCCTCTTGAATGGCTCTCTGAATCATGGTTTGGTTGGTTATCCTTCCTGCAGCCCCAACTCTCATCCAAACAGGGAGCAAGAATCTAAGACCTGTTGGACAATCTCAAAGGCTAAGTCTCCTCCAGCACTACCTCTTGGATCCCCCTTCCTGCCTCACTCACAGTCACACCCTCTTGTTCCTGACCACAGACTGAATTTGAAGTAGTTAATCTAATGGGTGTGACTGCCTCCTGAAACACAGCATCCAGGTAACCTTCCCCCTCCCTGATGCATCGCAGTGTTTGATGCTCAGATTCCAGGTCATCAACTTTGATCCCGAGTTCCTGGAGCAAGCAACACTTGCTGCAGATGTGGTCACCAGGAACCACAATGGGGCCCACCAGCTCCCACATCATGCAGCTACAACACATCACCTGATCCTGCATCCCTACTTTATTTAATTAGTTGTAATTTGGTGTCTTTTTAATTAACTACTGTAAAAAAACTTACCTGTTCTTACCTGCTACTCACCTGTGCCTCCTTGCCAAAGCCTCAGATTCCCACTTCTACACTGGTCCACTCTCACAATCTCCACTCTACTTCACCCTACCTTCCTTTTATTGGTTGAGTTGCCACACACTTGGCCAATCACACAACTTTAAATAAAAAAGCTCCTAGCTCCTCCCCTCTGCTGCTGCATGACTCGCTTGTCCCCTCATCCCCTTACCCCCCATGCCCCCCCACTCCCCAATACTTTCCCATGCAACTGAAGGAGGTGCAGCATTTCTCCCTACACTCTCCCCTCACCACTGTCCAGGGACCTAAACAGCCCTTCCAGGTGAGGTAAAGATTAACATGCGGCTGTTCCAACCTTGTCTATTGCATTCAGTGCTTGCAATGTGACCTCCTCTACATTGGCAAGAACAAGTATGGACTACACAACTGTTTTGCGGAGCACCCACACTCTGTCTGCAATGGACATCTTGAGCTTCCAGTTACATGTCATTTCAATTCCCCTTCCCATTCCCATACCAGTCTGGCTGCCTTTTCTAATACCACCATGAAGCCAAACAGAAACGAGAAGAACAGCACTTCGTGTTCTGCTTGGGTAGAACACTGGCAAATGTTCATGCCCAATGGCATGAACATTGAATTTTCCAGTTTCAGGTAATCCATTCCCCTGTGTTTCTTTCCCACTCCCACAATCCATACAAGGTCTCTATCCCTTTGTTCATCTTTTCCATCCCTCCCTTCCCCCACTCTCCTCTACCCTTGTAATCTTAACTCGAATGCATCATCCTCCCCAACCTGCTTCCAGCTACCATCCATCCCTCCCTCACCTGGTAATACCTACTGCCTACCAGGCTCTGCCTCACCCCTCCCTCTCACCTCTTTATACTGGCTATCTCCCCCCTGCACTCTCTGTTCTAATGCAGGGTTTGACCAAAACATCGACTTTCCCTTTGCTTCCAGAGATGTTGTTTGACCTACTGGGTATAATATGTTTAGTGAACAAATATATTTCTGTTTGTCATATCTGAGAATCATACACATGACCATTATGTGTGCCCAATCTTGTTTGTAGAGCTGCATGTATTTTACCAAGATGTTTAGACTCACTAGCTCCAGCTGATCTTCTCTAGAGATAATTTGAGTTAGATGATTTAATGACATAAGGAGACAGATGCAATGGGATTGACACACAATGTGTGGATCAAGCTGAACAGCCAAGCATCTGTATTTAGTCTAATTTGAATATCGTGGGCTATCTGCAAGCGCAGATAGTGTGTGATTGACAGTTCCTCCACTGGGGGATGAAAATCATAGGTTAGAAATTTCTATATACTGTGCGCATGGAATAGTCAGAAATTTACATTGTACACTGTCTCCAAAATTCATTCTAGTTTCCTGCAATAAAACTGAATTTTGGGAGGGGTGTATTACTATACGGCATGTTTACTGCATGTAGTCGAGGTCAAATTTCTATCTGCATATATCTGATGCTGGATATGCCCGCGAGCAGCCAAGGGAGTAACTGAGTACCTTGATTTCCCACTTTGTCCATGGATTTCGTGGGTAATCAAGCTCATGGGAGAAAGGTGGTATTGTTCATCCTCCCTGAATTTAGTTTTTCATCACTGACTACATGCATTCTGCTATAGAGGCCGTAAGCTTTGGAATTTCTTTGCTACTTAATTCCTCCTTTATTTAAAATTTATCTCTTTGAAAATATCATCAATCACCAACTATGTTACTTCCTTCCATACCTGTTGTTTGACACTACTGGTATGTGACTTTGAATGTCTTACAGTGGTCAAGATGTAATAAGGGCAAGCAGTTCTTGTTGCTTGGGACTATGAATGGGCACTATGTCAAATAGTGTTACAGGGAGTGGGCTTGGTGAGAGGTTGTCAATGTAGCAAACGCTTACTGCCAGTGGCCTTAGGACTTGCTAAAGAAACATCATGGTCTTCTCAGGTCTGCTAAAGTAGGAAGCCTCATTCACTTTAACCATTGTTTTGACTGCACAACAATTACCTTCAGATACTCTAGCTGCAGTGTCTGGGAGGTTTCCCACTGAGCATCAGCGAAAGATCCATACCCCCATTGTTCTGCTCATATTTTTAAAAGCTGCAGCCCTGACAACTCCTTGCAAATTATGCCATTAGTTTGTGGCCACTAACTGATGTGGGAAAAAAGGAGTTACCCATCCTCTACTCCTGTCACTGCCTGTAAGGAGAAAGGGAGAACGTATGAAGAAGTAGCTCATTTTCTACATGCACCATTCCCCAACAAACTCTCACCATTTTCACAACAGAGATACTTCACTCAATGGAGAGACAATGTGACAATTGTAAAATAAAGGGCACAAACTCACCATCCACAATAGTCACACAGGCGGCCCCTAACCGAACTTATCTGGTCCTGGTATCCAAGGCCTAAGGCACCCCATGCTCCAGCAGCACTCACCAGTAAAAATATTAGAAACATTTCTAAAAGCAAAAAGCTCTATTTTTAAATAAAAATAGCTAAATTAGCTTAAAGCATATAATTAAAATGTAAACAAAATTGAAAAGTAATTAAAAAAAACTGGATTTCACCTTCTTTGTTACAGTCCTCAAGTCTGCTTTGAAATCAATGGGGTAGCAGATTGCACCAGGTCTAACCTGGAAGAGGAAACCAAGAGCCAACTTCCCCAATGTAAGTGCCGTGGAATCTCAGCAAATGAAACTCACAACTGGACTCCATCAGCAATCCATGAACAGAGCGTCTTTGTAGTTATGACCCATACTACTGGCAAGTTAAGGACTCCTGGGTTTGACTCTGCATACAGTGAAGTTCTACACATCTACCAGCAAACATTGGTCCTTTGATATCAGAAATCTGGTTTTAAATAGTGTGTGTGGAATAATTTTCTTCCCTTTACCCATCCTCCTGTCTATCTGCAATCAGCAAAATAAAATTAAATCATATATACCTTGTGTTGAGGGATTGCACATCTACTGCATTCAAGTTACATTTTGGGCCTGATATTCATGGAAAAAAAAGTTTTTTTGTGGCACATTGGGCCGAAAGGTCTCCTTCTGTACTGAAAAAAATTCTGCTGTTCTGTGAATGCAGTTTAATAGTACACTGTGCATCTTTTTCAATCAGGATACCCACCCAGAACCCTGCCTGAATGACAAGCTTGGCTTCCTATAAGTCAGGCAATGTTCTGAAGGTGGAGAGGTGGGACTAGTTGGTGAGCCCACAGTTGGGTTACTAGTAGAGTGGAAATGGTGAGATAGAGACCTTTGCGTTGATGTTTGATATCTGATCATGGTGTCGGAGGTGGAGGGAATGGGCAATTTCTGAGAGCAGATTGGGTTCTGTGGAAATTCAGTGGTGGGCAGGAGAAAGGGTGGGCTTGGTGGGTTGGGAGGAAGAGCAGCAGCTTTTGCCTGACAAACAGTGCAGCACTGTTCCACAAAACAGTCCTTTTGGCTGCTGTGTCTCCCAAGGCCCAGGAAACATCTAGGTTAAACCTGGAAGACAGGTTAAACCTGAGGCACTGAGTCCTGTTAGAATAGTTGAATTGGCAACCCACCTCCTGGGGATTAAAATTGGAAGAGGAGAGGTTGGGGCAGGTTAGACATTTCCTTTTAGGATATTCACATCTGATGTCAAAATTTCCCAGAATTTCTCTTCCACTCCATGGGGTGAAGTCTCTGCTTCCTAGGCACCTCCATACAAATTCATTCCATCTCATTTTCATCTGGTGACCTCATTTAAAATCTAAACCAATGAATTAGATTATGCCTTAACTACTATTGTTGTTCAACGTTGATAACTTTAGTTTAGCACAATAGTTTTAAATATATAACTACTGTAAAGTACCAGAATACAGCAAGTTGTCATTGTAGTTAGAGAACTTTGAGCAATATGCAATCAAAATATTGTCACATTGAAGTGTATAGCTAAGACCATCCTGAAACTGAGCAAAAAAAGTTCTGTGTGATGTTTGGGCCATCAAAAAACTATTTTGGCATCTATCAAAGCTGACAAGTTTCTTTTATGTGTTTCCAAAAGTCACTGGTGTTCAGAAATGTTTTAAAAATAAGTACCAAAAAATTGCAAAACCATTATGGCTTATGAAAGCTAAAATTAACTTAAACATATTTAAATATTTTAAAATAATTTAAAACACTAAGGCACACACATACATGCATACAATTGGCTTTCAAATAACTGGGCTTGGGAACCATGTGCTGAAGAAATGCAGCAAATTCTTGCTCTGCCAGTAGACAACATTAGGCTCTACACTAAGGCCAGTGGCAGATTCCAGCCAGGATATTGCTGATGAATTTCAACCAACAAGATCAGTTGTTGCATATGATCCCTAAAACCTACTGGCATTTACCTGAGTAACTGTTGGCAATTCCGTGTGAAATTGCTGGCAAAACCCAGAAAAGTCCAGGCTGTTTTGATTAAAACAATTTATGTTTTCCTAAACGTTTTAAACCTTTTGCTAATCAGCTCCATCATACTTTATTGTGGAGATACCATTGGGTAATGATTAATAAATGTTCTAATCTCATGAAATGAAGAAGTTTTAGTTGCATCTCCGTTGAACAAGTTAGAAGACAGTGGCCTGGAGTTTCTGCACAGTTCAACTGAAATCTGCTTATAATTGGCACAGTGAACACAAATAATTATGGGGTATGGAGTACTAAGCATATGTTAAGTTTGCTGGGTTAAATAAATAGTTTCAGAGGTCATCCCTTCCAACAAAGTTTGCTGGGCTCCCAGGGTGATTTAATCACCAATTAGGAATTTCTGCTAATTGTGCTGCTTTGTAGTTTTGCAGATGATCTAAAGTTTAAGGTAGATTTTTTGGGTATATTGACACTAATAGAAGCTTTCAGATGTAAATTTTCATTAAGTGGGAAACAGATTACTGTCTCTAAGTAGAGCTAGGAAATCATGGTCAATATATTTCAAAGGTCACGTTCAGCAGT
This sequence comes from Pristis pectinata, assembly GCF_009764475.1. Lineage (NCBI taxonomy): Eukaryota > Metazoa > Chordata > Chondrichthyes > Rhinopristiformes > Pristidae > Pristis > Pristis pectinata. The sequence continues at coordinate 64,701,393 of NC_067415.1, read as the reverse complement.
TTAGAATTGGGTTACTGGTAGGTCACTGGCATGCAAGGCATGGATGCTTATTTTTTATGTTCTTTTCAATAGAAAGTAATCCAACAGTGTCTAGTTTCCATTCTTAACCATATCAAGAAATAACTTTATAAGCAATTTTTAAAAATGATTCATGTTTTAAATCTTTGTGCCAAATTATGGAAGATTTTTTCAATAATTTGCATCAGACTTTGAACTGAAACTCAAGATAGCAAAACGTTTCTTGAAATATTGCAAATTGTATATGGTTCACAAACTATAGCTCAAACGGAAATTTTATCTTGACATAAGTACAGGTCATTACTGATTATCTAACTTTTTTGTTTATCTGGGCTGAGAACTATGTTCATCACTCAGTTTGTGATTACAATTGACTATCTCCTTTCATGACTTAGTTGCTATTGTTATAATATGATTCCACCTATTTAATATATTTCTTCAAGTCACCTAATTTTTGCCAAAACGTTTTAGATGCCTGAAAGTCATTAATGTTCACCTCCTAATATTAGGAAATGATGCTAGCCTACTGCTCCAAGATGGAAAAATAAACCAAAACAGAAACTGCTGGAAATGTTTAACAGATTCATGAGAACCCATGGAGAGAAAAGTTTATGACATTAGCATGGAAGGATGATTGGCTAACCAACAGAAAACTGGGTATTCAGGATAAGTTTTCAGGCTGCTGTGAGAAGAGTGCCACAAGGATTATTGCTGGGGTCTCAACTATTTATAATATATATTAATGACAAAGATGAAGGGATCCAGTCCATGGTGGCTAAAATTACTGACAATACAAAGATACACTGAAAAGTTTTAGGAAGGACATACAGATAAGTTAAGTGAGTGGAGAATATAGAGCATAATGACGACAATTGTGAGATCATCCATTTTGGTAGGGTGAATGGATGCACATGATTTTTTTAAATGGAGAGAGACTACGGGATACTGCTACATCTGGATGTCTTTGCTAGTGAAACACAGGTACATCAGGTAATTAGGAAGGTGGTCTTTATTGTAAGGGAGTAGGGAGTACCAAAGGAGGGAAGTCTTGCTGCAAGTGCATAGCTGTTGGTGAGACTACACCTAGAGTACTGCATGCAGTTTTGGTCTCCTTATTTAAGATCAGAAAAGGCTCACTAGGTTGATTGCTGGGATGGACAGGTTGTCTTATTTGGAACAAATGAGCATTTACAGAAAGGAGGCAATTCAGCCTATTGGGTCCATGTCAGCTCCCAAAAGAGCAATCCCATCAGTCCTATACGCGATCTTCTTGCTTCCCAATAGATCCATAACTTATTCTCCTTCACATGCCCATCATTATCTTTTGATTCTACTTCCACTTACCTATGTTAACCAGTAATTTACAGCAGCCTATTAACATAACTGTGCATCCTTTGCACATTGGGGGGGGGGGGGGTGAGGTGGGGGGTGGTGGTGGAATTCACATCACAGGGAGAACATGTAAACACACAAAAAGGGAGACAGCGCCCAAGGTCAGGAGCAAACCTGCATTGCTGGAGCAATGAGACAGCAGCTTTAACGGCAGCTCCATTTTTCTTCAAAGATAGGAAATTGGAGGTCCTTTCTGTGGGAAGGCTGGGTGCAGCCGTGGAATATGTGAAGGGAGTTTTCAGATTTGTGTTTGACTATACATTTTGTGCATAAGCAGCAAAACAGTATCAAGTTAAAGCCCCAGGGCACAAATTTATTCTTGTTATTATTAATATCAAAGTGACTTAGTGTGCAACAAAAGAATCAGTTTTATTCAGTGGATCACACTGGATTTAGAATTACCAGCTGGGTATTTAAATTCTATTGACTTAGTCTTCCAGTATAATTTCATGTTACCTCATACATTTAAAACAGCCACACAAACATGCAAAGTCTGGGATGTCATTCATTTCAAACACATGGTCCCAAAAATAGTTCAAAGTGTTTCTGCTTTACATAAGAGGGTTTCTTGTTGCATTAGAACACCTACTGTATGATGAAAATGTGGTGTTCAATCTGTTAGTCAGGTGTCCTTTATATGTGAGTAGGATGCACCTAAAATTGCCATTAGCCACACTGGACATGCAAATCAGAGGCCTCATACCTGTCTCTGGCCCCTGTGTAAAACCTGGTGTGTTTATGATCAAAGTAACTCATTTCTTCAGGCACTCCACAAGGAAACATTTCAGCTTACATTAAAATTATGTTATAACTGTTGGCAGCAATCGATCAACCCTTCTAAATTGCCTTCCTTGTGACAATTAAATTCTAAGTTTTCAGCAATTGCTAGCTTGTTATACTGCAAGTTACAATCCAGGGGCCTGGACCAATAATCACAGAAATGAGTTTAAATCCTCCTGCAGCAAAAGGGTAATTAAAATTCAGCTCTTTAAATAATCTGTAATAAAACCATTGTATGTGTAATGGGATACCACTAGATTCACAATGGATTCATTAATATCCTTTAGTAATGGAAATCTTCCATCCTTACCCCGCCTGGCCTACATGTGACTCCAGTTTCTATAGGTGGTTGATTATAACTACCTTCTGAAGTGTGTTAGCAAGCTATTCAGTTGTACAGGCTGCTACATCAAACCACATTGGCCCAAAGCTTGCAGCAATCGTTTGGCAATTACTTGCATAAATACTCTCGGGTTTGGAATGCTGGCAAATATAAAAGTCCAAAACCTGTTGACGTATTCCAGCTGGGGAAGGAGTCAGGACCTCTGCCACCGGATTCTGCATAAATCCTGTGCTCGATTTGAGCTGCTGCAGGAGCTATGAGTTCATTTATTTCAGCAGACATCATATGGCTGTGAGAAAAAATGGTAACAATAAGATGAGTTGCATTATTAATTTTTTTTAAAATTCAGAAACATTCCAAAAGCTTGACAACTTGGACAGCTAAGCTGGAGTATTTCTTTGCAAGGGTATTCTTCCCAATCTGTGGGGAGAGATTTTATCTGGTGTGATAAAATTGCACAAAGCAAAATGCAGGGCTTCACCAACCAACTCCAGAATATTTGTGGCCAGCAACTTTGGTCTAATGGTTTCAGAGCTGGGTAAGGAACATGCGGGCTGGTGAACCCCGCAAAGTCCATCAGCCAGGGTCAAAATTGGGAGAGAAGTTCCAAAGACAAATAAAGCAACAGCGTGATGCTGTAGTATTCACATAATCATAAATAAATGCTGAAGAAATATGCTGTATGCAGCCATTCAGCTTCCAAAGCCACGACTGATCCCGTGCATCAATTTGTTTCTCCAGCTGATATTCATATCCCTGGATTCTGTTCGCATCCACATACCTAACAGTCTCTATTTTGAATCTGCTCATCAGCGAAGTATGTTGCAGCCCTTTGAGGAGAATTCCAAATTTCTGTCGAAAGAAACTTCTGTCATTCAAGCAGAATTAGGTCATTTGGGCCATCGTGTCTGCTCTGCCATCCAATCATGGCTGATTTATTCTCCTGCATTTTCCCCATAACCTTTGACACCCTTACTAATCAAGAACCTATCAACCTCCGCTTTAAGTATACCCAATGAATTGGCCTCTACAGCCGTCTGTGGCAGTGAATTCCACAGATTCACCACTCTCTGGCTAAAGAAATTCCTCCTCATCTCAGTTCTAAAGGGATGTCCTTTCATTCTGAGGCTGTGTCCTCTGGTCCCAGACTCTCCCACTGCTGGAAACATCCTCTCCATGTCCACTCCATCCAGGCCTTTCAATATTCGGTAGGTTTCAATGACAACCCCCCTCACCCTTCTGAGCTCCAGCAAATACAGGACCAGAGCCATCAAATGCTCCCCATATGTTAACCCTTTCATCCCCAGGATCATTCTCATAAAACTCCTCTGGACCCTCTCCAACGCCAACACATCCTTCCTTACATATGGGGCCCAAAACTGTTCACAATACTCCAAATGTGGTCTGACCAATGCCTTACAAAGCCTCACTATTACATCCTTGCTTTTATATTCTAATCCTCTCGAAATAAATGCTAACAATGCATTTGCCTTCCTGACTAGTGCAGAATTCCCTGAAGGTTGACTTGCATTTGACTCAACCTTCAAGTTAACCTTTAGGGAATCCTGCACTAGGGTTCTCAAGTCCCTTTGCACCTCCGATTTCTGAAATTGCTCCCCATTTAGAAAGTAGTCTTTGCCTTTATTCCTTCTACCAAAGTGCATGACCACATACTTCCCTACGCTGTATTCCATCTGCCACTTCTTTCCCCATTCTCCCAACTTGTCCAAGTCCTTCTGCAGACTCTCTGCTTCCTCAACGCTACCTGTCCGTCCACCTATCTTTATATCATCCGCAAACTTGGCCACAAAGCCATCAATTCCGTCATCCAGATCATTAACATATAACGTGAAAAGTAGTAGACCCAACACCGACCCCTGCTGAACACCACTAGTCACTAGCAGCCAAGCAGAAAAGGCCCCCTTTATTCCCACTCTTTGCCTTCTGCCAGTCAGCCAATCCTCTATCCATGCTGGTACCTTTCCTTTAACATCATGGGCTCCTATCTTGAAAGTGGATAGTGGAATAGTGGAATTCCAGAGCATGTTATCATTAAAAAGCAGGAGGTATTAGATGTCTTTTTCGGCTTAAAGTTGGATAAATTCACAGGGCCTGATGTATCCTGGGTTGCTTTGGGAAACAAAGATTGTTGAAGCCCTGAGAGAGATTTTTAAGTTTTCACTGGCTACAGGTGAGGTATCACATGACTGGAGGACAGCAAATGTGATACCTATATTCAGGAAAGGCAGCAGGGATAAGCCAAGTAATCACAGGCCTGTGAGTGTAATGTCAGTGGTAGGAAAGTTATTGGAAAAAGTTCTGACAAGCAGGATTAACCTATGCTTGGAAAAGCAGGGATTAATCAAAGATAGTCAGCATAGTTAAACAAAACTATGCTGACTATCTTTGCTTAATCCTTGCTTTTCCAAGCATAGGTTATTCTTGTCTGACCAATTTGATTGAAGCAAAATGTACAGATGAGAATATGTGCAGTTGATGTGGTCTACATTGACTTCATAATAATGTAGGAGACTGGAGCCCATAGGATCTAAGTTAAGTTGGCAAATTGGACCCAAAATTGGCTTAAGTAGGACGCCAAGGTTGATAAATTGTTTTTGTGATTGGAAGCCCATGACTCCTATTCCAGAAGGATTGATGCTGGGACCTTTACTGTTGTTTTGGATATGAATATCTGACATATGATTAGTAAGTTTGCAAATGACATAAAAATTGGTGGTCTTATTGATAGTGAAGAGGATAGTTGTAGGCTACAGGATGCTAATGATCAGTTCATAATATGGGCAAAGCAATGCCAGATGGAATCTAATCTCTATAAGTATGGGTTTATGCACCTTGGGAGGACTAACAAGGGTGGGATGTACACAATGAATGTTAGGTCTTAAGGAGTAGAGAAACAAAGGGATCCTGGCATACAAGTCCAAGGTAGCAATAGAGATAAGGTGATGAAGAAGACGTTGGGGATACTTGCCTTTGTTAGCCAGACATAGAATATAAGATCAGGGAAGTTATGGTACAATTTTATGAAACAATAGTTCAGCCACAACTGTATACAGGAAGTATATATAGGAAGGATGTGATCGCACTGGAGAGGGTGCAGAGAAGATTCACCTGGATATTACCTGGGATGGAGCATTCATTTCTGAGGGGAGATTGAATTGGCTGGCTTTGTTTTCCTTGGAGAAGAGAAGACTGAGGGGATATGTGGTGGTATACAAAATTATGAGGGCCATGGATAGAGATTATAGTAGAGGTATTTAGAACTAGAGGGCATAAATTTGAAGTAAGGGGTAAAAGGTTTAGAGGGGATCTGAGGAAGAACTTTTCCAGCCAGAGAAATGTGGAACACACTGAGTGGTTGGTGAAGGCAGGTACTCTCAAAACACTTACGAAGTATCTAGATGAGCATTGGAATGGCCAAGGCATAGAAGGCTATGGACCAAGTGCTGGTAAATGGGATTTGTATAGATGGAACTTGATGGTCTGCGTGGATAGGGTGTTTCTCTGTCTGTACGATTCTATGACCCATGCTCCCCCAAATACTAAAATGATTTTCAGTGTAGAGCAAGTCCCATGCCATGTGGGGCCCCAAGTACATAGCTCTGCTGTGTATTGGTACAATAAGTACCATGTATTCCAATTATGATATGCGAAGTATGGAGAGCACTAAAAGCTCAGGCAGACAGAGCAGTCATCTGCCCAGCTATGCTCTGCTGGGAACCCTTTAATTTCATCACCTTGATGACTTGCTGTGGGAATGGTTCCTTATTTTGTTGAAAGCTAAAAACAAAAGTCATATGTTGCACATTATATCTCCCATTTCTGTTGGCAATGCAGGGATAAGCCTCACACATATTGATGATGTGTGCAAATGAGTTCAGGAAAAACATCAGCTGCTCTGAGGAGAACCATGCACAGAGATACTGTAGAGACTGCAAATGCTGGAATCTGGAGCAACAAACAATCTGCTGGAGGAACTCAGTGGATTGAGCAGCATCTGTGGGGGGGAGGGGAGAAGGAATTTTCAATGTTTCGGATGAAAACCAGTACTGATGCAGGGGTTCAACCCAAAACATAGACCACTCCTTTACTCTGAGTTCCTCCAGCAGATTTTGCTGAAACACAGACATAAATGGGCCAGTTTGTGATGGGTGGGATTTCAACAGGAAATGGTAGTTATATAAAATTTGTTATATAAAGTTGTATAAAATGTGTGGTTTATATTTAAAAGGCTGGCATAAATGGGCTCAATTTCTAGGTTCATAATTGCACATAGTACTCCAGATGTACGCTGAAAAAAACCTTATATATTTGCAGCAAGACTTTTGTATTCCCATCTCTTAACCATGGCCCTCATACCAGTCACCTTCTGATTTGCTGTAATTTAACTTGGTGTATTTTAAAGCAACATCCCAAGATTTCAGTGTTCACCAACATTTACTTGTTTTTCACCATTCAGTAAGTATTTTGCTTTTTATTTCTTCCTATCAACTGAATACAATCACATCTTCATCTGTCCATGTTTACTCATTCTGATCTCTTTACAGTTTACTATTATTTAACCATCTGAGACAATGCCACCAAGTTCTGAACAATATACCAACGGCAAATTTGGATATGTTCCACTTGGTCCTTTCATCTGCATCATTAATATTCATTTAAATAGCTGCTAGCCCAACAATGGTTCGTATGGTACCAACTAGTAACAGCCTGACAACTAAAAAGACCCCATGTATTCTTACTCTCTATTTCCAATCCTTTAATTAATCCCCTATCAATTACCCTTGACTTCATGAGTTTTTAACCCTTTGTGTAGCACCTTTCCAAATGCTATTAGAAATGGTACTACATCGACCAGTTCCCCCTCAGTTACCCTTGTAGTTCCATACTCAAAGAATATTTTTAATACTCTGTTTCTCCTTTCTTTTTGCCTGTGGGTAGTCCTGGCTGATTCTGATGATGTATTCTGACCACTATTGCTATTTGGTTGGGACAGCCCTGGTGTATGGAAATCCCAGTCCTAGTCTCACACTGCATGATTGTGGGACAATATTTGCTCTGCAGTCCAAGTCCTGACTGGCATTTCCCACCAGCAATTTATTGTGTGGAGAGATGGGGAGTTACCGGTGAGAGCAAGGAATGGCACAGGCTGGTGGTGGAATAGATAGGAGGCAATAGAGGCGGGACAGCCGGAGGTGCGAATATAGGGATGGAGGACACAGGATCCTCCACCCATATTCCTATGAGGAAAATTCTCTCTGCTTTGATTTTGTACTGAGGTGCAAGGCTATTGGATACTAGATTATGGGAGCAGACCACACTATAGCTTTTATCCAAAATCCCACAAAAGAACTGAATTCCAGAGATGTGATGAAAGTGATTGCAATAGACATCAAGGGAGTGTTTGACTGAATATAACATCAAGGAGCTAAAGCTAGAGTCTATGGGAATCAAAGGGCACTTCCCCACGGTCTGGAGTCATAATTAGCGGGAGATAGCCAGTATAAAGAGGTGAGGGGGAGGGGTGGAGCAAGAGCTGGCAAACGATAGGTGGATCCAGGTAAGCAGGTGTTGATTGGCAGATGGACTCAGGTGGGGGAGGGAAGGATGGAGATAGCGACGGAGGCTGGGAGGTGATGTGGAGACAACAAAAGGCTCCAGATTATGGAATCTGATAAGAAAGGAAGGTGAAGAGTGGAACTAAATAAAGGAGGGATGGTGGGCAGATGGGAAAAGTAGGGAGAGTGGAGGGGAGACCCAATGGGAGGAGTGTGTAGGTGATGGGCAGATGCAGTAGGTGGGGGAGGGAAAAAAAACTGGGTGATGGGGAGCAGGTGGGGGTGAGGGGTTGGAAAGAAAAGGATGTATGAGATGACCTGGGTAGATTGGAAAGAGAGAAAAAGGGAGCGAGGGGCAGCAGGTTACCAGAGCTCAGAGAATTTAATGTTCATGCTATTGGGTTGCAGACTACCCGGGCAGAATTTGAGATTCAATTCTTCTAGTTTATGTCTGGCCTCACCCTGGCAGTAGGGGAAGCCGAGGACTGACAGGTCGGTGTGGGAACCTGCTTAGTGCCAAAGGGTTAGATGGGACCGAATTTGTTAAATGTGTCCAGGAGGGATTCCTGACGCAGTATGTTGACGGGCCGACTAGAGGGAATGCCATGTTAGATCTAGTTTTAGGAAATGAACCGGGACAGGTGAAGGATCTATTGGTGGGTGAGCATTTGGGGGACAGTGACCATTGCTCCATAACCTTTAAAATTGTCATGGACAGGGACAGGTGCAGAGAGGACAAGAAGTTTTTCAATTGGGGAAGGGCTAACTACGAGGCTATAAGGAGAGAACTTGGGAGTGTAAATTGGGATGTCCTTTTTGAAGGAAAATGTACCATGGGGATGTGGTCGATATTCAGGGATCTTATGCAGGATGTCAGGGATAAATATGTCCCGGTGAGGCAGAGAAGGAATGGCAGGGTGAAGGAACCGTGGGTGACGAGAGAGGTGGAACGACTTGTTAGGGAGAAGAAGGTAACATACGTGAGGTATAAGCAGCAAGGTTCAGACAGGGCCCGTGAGGAATATAGGGTAGCGAGGAAGGAACTTAAGAAAGGGCTGAGGAGAGCTAGAAGGGGACATGAAAAGGCTTTGGCTAGTAGGGTTTGTCACAAACCAGCAACAAAAGAAACACACTGAGCATGATTCAGTGTTAAAAACTATTTTATTAATCACTACTTATGATAATACGTAAAATAAAAGTTAAAAAAAAATGTTAGTATGTTAGAATTCAAAAATGTTAAACCTCGAACGTTATCCCCAAAACTAAACTCGTCGTGTGTGTGTGTGACAAAGTCCAAAACTCCCAGTTCCTGAATGGTTCTTAAAGTTCAGTTCCGCAAGCCATAAGGTGAAACATGAGCAAGGGCTTCTTCAACAACCACCGTTGTCTGAAGATAAGATGTAGATGTAGAAAAACATAGAGAGAGTACATACGAAATCCAAATGTTCCACGATGGAACCCAAACGACACTTCAGTGTTTACTCGGTAGTGACTTCCTCACCCCGAAAAGCATCCGAACCGTGGTCGTCCACACACAAATACCTGTTTCCTTCTACAGGTCAGCAACAAAGTGAACTCCACCGGATTACTTCCAACTTCCATACATGGATTTCAGTGGCAAACACAGTTATTATTTCTCATCCATCGATAGAGAAAACAAGCAGGCTGGTGTCTCTCTCCCTTCTCTCTCTCTCTCCTTCTTCTTCTTCTGACTTCTTCAACAACGTCATTACGTCCTTTATCTTCTATTGACGTAAGCACGCCCCACACACACATACACACACACTCTCTATCTTAAAGGGACTTTCACTGAGTCCGTAACATCTCCCACCTAAAAAAAAATTTTCCCAAGAAAATTTTAACCGCGCATACAGTTAGTAATGTTAATAATTACCATGCTACACAACTACAGACTATCAGATTAGTACAGATACATGTTTCCCATTTAACATCGAGAAAGACAATCAGCAATCACATTATCTTTGCCTTTAATGTGAGTTATCATGAGATCAAACTCTTGCAAAATTAAACTCCAGTTTAACAGCCTCCTGTTCTTGTTTTTGACTCGGCTCAGAAACACCAATGGGTTATGATCTGTATACACAGTCAATGGTTTCTGAGCGGTGCAAACATATACACTGAAATGTTGCAAGGCTAAAACAAGCGACAGTAATTCTTTCTCTATGGTGGAATAATTCTTTTGATGCCCATTAAATTTCTTTGAAAAGTAAGCTACAGGATGGTCAATATCATCAAGGTCACCCTTCTGCAACAACACAGCTCCTGCAGCTTCATCACTGGCATCTACTGCTAATGAAAATGGCTTTTCAAAGTCAGGTGTTTTGAGCACAGGATGGTAGCATAAAATGGCTTTCAGCTTCTTAAATGCTTCTTGACAAGAATCTGTCCAAACAAACTTTACTCCCTTCTTCAGAAGATTAGTTAGGGGAAGAGCAATATCAGCAAAATTTTTACAAAATTTTCGATAATATCCAACCATTCCCAAAAATCTTCTAACAGTCCTCGTACCTGTGGGAATAGGGAACTCAGATATTGCTTGAACTTTTGCCTGAACAGGAGCTTGCTTGCCTTGACCTACAACATAACCAAGATACGTCACAGTGGCATGGCCAAATTCACTTTTAGCCAAGTTAACTGTAAGGTTAGCCTTGGAAAGTCTTTCAAACAACCTTTCTAACGCAGAGATGTGATCCTCCCATGTATCATTCCCAGTCACTAAGTCGTCAATGTAGGCATCTGTATGTTTTAACCCATGAATCACTGAATTAATCATTCTTTGAAATGTTGCCGGAGCATTTTTCATTCCAAATGGCAAAACATTGTATTCATACAATCCAGAAGGGGTTACAAAGGCAGAAATCTCCCTTCCTCTATCTGTTAATGGAACACACCAGTACCCTTTTAATAGGTCAATCTTTGTAAGAAATTTAGCCTTTCCCACTCTGTCTATGCAATCATCCACCCTAGGAATAGGGTAAGCATCTGACTTTGTTACAGCATTCACTTTCCTGTAATCTGTGCAAAATCTAACAGTTCCATCAGGTTTAGGTACAATAACACAGGGCGAACTCCAATTTGAACTAGAATGTCTAATAATATCATTTTCCAACATGTACTTTATTTCCTGATCAACAAGTTTACTTTTTTCCACATTCATTCGATATGGGTGTTGTTTGATTGGTTTTGCATCCCCAACATCAACATCATGGGTAATTATCGATGTTCTGTTTGGAACATCTGGGAACAGATTTTTAAATTTTAAAATTAATTCTCTCATCTGTTGTTTTTGTGAAACTTGTAAATGGTCCAACTTCGTTTCAAGGTTCTCCAGGATATTTTGGTTTTTTAGTTTCGATGGAACAATATTTGGTCTAAATTGGCCTTCCTCAACATCAACATCAGGCATTCTAGAAACAACCTTTACATCATCCACCAAGGCCACCACTGAATCCCTCTCATTATAAGGTTTTAGCATGTTTACATGACAGAGTTGTGTTTTCTTGCGTCTATCTGGTGTTTTGATTATATATGTTAGATCAGTCACTCGAGATTCAATAACATAGGGTCCAGAAAAACGAGCTTGCAAGGGATTATTTTGGCTAGGGAAAAATACCAACACCTTTTGCCCCACTGCGAATGTCCTAGGCCGAGCACGTCTATCAAAATATGTCTTCATTCCTATCTGGCTTGTTTTCAGATTCTCTCTCGCTAGCTGGCAGACTCTCTCCAACCGAGTTTTAAATTTTTGGACATAGTCCAACAGACTCAAGTGAACTTCCTCATTAACCCATTGCTCTCTTAACAACTCCAAAGGTCCTCTCACCCTATGTCCAAATACAAGCTCAAACGGACTAAATCCTATTGACTCCTGGATCGATTCTCTAACGGCAAACAAAAGTAAATGGATACCTTCGTCCCAATCCTTGGTGTTTTCAAAGCAATAAGTCTTCAGCATATTTTTGAGAGTAGAATGGAATCTCTCCAGAGCTCCTTGAGATTCTGGGTGATATGCAGATGATACAATCTGCTTTGCTCCCAGCTCATAGACTATTTGTTGAAAAATTTTTGACATAAAATTACTACCTTGATCAGATTGGATTTCTTTTGGCAAACCAAACAAGGTAAAAAATTTTACAAGAGCCTTTGACACCGTCTTGGCCTTAATATTTCTAAGGGGTATTGCCTCTGGAAATCTAGAAGTGGCACACATGATGGTTAACAAATACTGATTTCCAGTCTTAGACTTTGGTAAGGGGCCAACACAGTCCACAATCACCTTCGAAAAGGGTTCACCAAAAGCAGGAATTGGTTTCAAAGGAGCCACAGGGGGTTTTTGATTTGGTTTACCTACCATCTGACATGTGTGGCAGGTTCGACAAAACATCACCACATCTTTTCTCAAACCAGGCCAATAGAATTGTTTCAAGATCTTCCCTACAGTTTTATTCACACCAAAATGACCACCCAAAGGCATACTATGGGCCAGGTTTAAAATCTCATCCCTATAAACTTTTGGAACAACAACCTGATGAATAACTTCCCATTCCTCAGTAACAGGAACATGAGGAGGTCTCCATTTCCTCATTAACACTCCATTTTTGACATAGTATCCAATTGGCACTTTTTCAATCTCCTCACATGAGAGAGCTTTTTCTTTCAATTCTGTCAACTCAGGGTCCTTTGTCTGTTCCACCATAAAATCCTTCCTTGACAAAGACAAATCTTTAAATTCAGGCTCACTATAAGGATGTTGATCCTCCAATGAAGACAGAAAAGTCTCAGATAAGGCATCATAATTTTCTTCCTGTTTAGGACTGTCACAAGGAACCACATCAGACTGCACCGGACTGTCTGTCTTGGCTAATTCTCTAGCTCTAGCTCGAGTCACCGCACATGATGGGTAAACATCTGGATCATTCTCAGACTCATCAATCCTTGGTTTGGTTGTTAACCGTACCACAGGATCACTTTCTCCATTTGCAAGGTCATTTCCCAATAACAAAGAAACTCCTTCCACTGGCAAACTAGGTCTTATCCCTATCTCGACTGGTCCTTCTACGAACTTTGACTTTAAAATCACCCTGTGAAAAGGTACAGACATGGTCTCACCTGTAACGCCTCGTACTAGATTTACTTCACCAGTGTCACTTTCTTCACCAAAATTTAAAACACTGTCCAGCAAGAGAGATTGACTAGCCCCAGTATCTCTAAGAATTTTCACTGGCACCTGGGGTGACTCATCATTCAGTGAAACAAAACCCTCTGATACATACGAACGGAATTCTTTTCTCACCTCCTCCAACTTTTCCGCTTTTCCCTCTTGCAAGGACTGGTCTTTAACAGCATCTCCTAAACCTTTTTGATTTTTAATTGCCTGAAAGCAAGCATTGGGCCCAGCTTCCTTCTTTTTCTTCAAAAGGGCACAATTAGATATCACGTGGCCAGGTTTCCTACAGTAATAACAAGTACGCTCAACAGGTTTCTCCAGCCCTGGCTTCTTTTCATCTTTTCCTTTTTGATTACCTCCCAATTTAATCTCTGGTTTACCTGGATTGTCTTTGTAACTCTTTTGAAAGGTTTTAGGTTGTCCCCATTTGGATTTATGGGTTAAAGCATAATCATCTGCCAACCTAGCAGTTTCTTGTAAAGTTTCCACTGCCTTTTCATTTAAATATGTTGTTAATTCAGCTGGAACACATCTTTTAAAGTCTTCCACTAGTATCAATTCTGTCAATTTATCATAATCCCCATCTACATTTTTAGCCAGGCACCATCGTTCAAAACATATTCTCTTTCCATTGGCAAATTCCATATAAGTCTGATCTGCAGATTTCCTCAAGTCTCTGAATTTTTGTCTATAAGCCTCAGGGACCAATTCATAGGCCTTCAATATAGCTTGTTTTACCTTGGTATAATCAGCTGCATCCTCAGCAGACAAAGCAGAATAAGCTTTTTGAGCTTTACCTTTAATCACACTCTGTACCATAAGAGCCCATCCTTTCCTTGGCCAGTTTGAACTCACAGCAACCTTTTCAAAATGTTGGAAATACTGATCAACCTGATCTTCTTCAAAAGGAGGGACTAATCGAACCTCCCTGCTGGCTGAAAAACCATCATCAGAATCAGATTCCGAACTCCTACGCTTCATTTGTAACTCATGCTGCCTCTTTTTCTCCTCGTTATCCAGCTCCATCCTCTTCAATTCCATCTGCTTCATTGCTAGATCAGCCTCTATCTTCATCTGAGTTAGCTTTTGTTCGGCCTCTAATTTCTCTCGCTCGGCCTCTAATCTCTTTTGTTCTCGTTCAGCTTCTAATTTATTTTGCTCTCGTTCAGCCTCTATCTTTGCCAGCTTCACCTGTGCCTCAGAAATTGCTATTTCACTGCCAGGAAACTGTTTTAACACTTCCTTCTCAAACACCTTCTTTTCCACATAATGGCCAGCTATCAGTCTCTGAATATCTGCCTTTCTCATAGACTGCTTTACTTCTGTAAGGTTTAGCCTTGTAGCAATCTTTATCAAATCATCCTTTTTCGCCACCTCCAATCCTTTTTGGGTTGGGGACTCCAAAAATGCCTTAATATCCATTGCTGCTGGTTTCCACACACACAAGCCAATTAAAAAGAATTTATCAGACCTCCCTCAAAAATCTTTGGATTGAATCTCGAACAAATCTCGTCAATCTGGGGTACAATCCCAGACGACACTCGTTAACCTTTGGATTGGATCCCAGACGAATCTCGTTAACCTTGGGAACTATCCCGGATGAGCCCCCAATTTTGTCACAAACCAGCAACAAAAGAAACACACTGAGCATGATTCAGTGTTAAAAACTATTTTATTAATCACTACTTATGATAATACGTAAAATAAAAGTTAAAAAAAAATGTTAGTATGTTAGAATTCAAAA
Organism: Pristis pectinata; assembly: GCF_009764475.1. Lineage (NCBI taxonomy): Eukaryota > Metazoa > Chordata > Chondrichthyes > Rhinopristiformes > Pristidae > Pristis > Pristis pectinata. The sequence continues at coordinate 64,686,352 of NC_067415.1, read as the reverse complement.
ATGTTAAACCTCGAACGTTATCCCCAAAACTAAACTCGTCGTGTGTGTGTGTGACAAAGTCCAAAACTCCCAGTTCCTGAATGGTTCTTAAAGTTCAGTTCCGCAAGTCATAAGGTGAAACATGAGCAAGGGCTTCTTCAACAACCACCGTTGTCTGAAGATAAGATGTAGATGTAGAAAAACATAGAGAGAGTACATACGAAATCCAAATGTTCCACGATGGAACCCAAACGACACTTCAGTGTTTACTCGGTAGTGACTTCCTCACCCCGAAAAGCATCCGAACCGTGGTCGTCCACACACAAATACCTGTTTCCTTCTACAGGTCAGCAACAAAGTGAACTCCACCGGATTACTTCCAACTTCCATACATGGATTTCAGTGGCAAACACAGTTATTATTTCTCATCCATCGATAGAGAAAACAAGCAGGCTGGTGTCTCTCTCCCTTCTCTCTCTCTCTCCTTCTTCTTCTTCTGACTTCTTCAACAACGTCATTACGTCCTTTATCTTCTATTGACGTAAGCACGCCCCACACACACATACACACACACTCTCTATCTTAAAGGGACTTTCACTGAGTCCGTAACAGGTTAAGGAAAATCCCAAGGCCTTTTTCAAGTACGTGAAGGGTAGGAGGATGGCTAGGGTGAAGGTAGGTCCGATTAAGGACAAAGGTGGGAGAATTTGCCTGGAGGCGGCGGAAGTGGGAGAAGTTCTGAATGAGTACTTCTCTTCGGTATTCACCAGGGAGAGGGGTCTTGATGATGCGGAAGGGAGTGCTGGTAGGGGTAATGTTCTCGAGGTTGTTGATATCAAGAGAGAGGATGTGTTGAAGTTGTTAAATAATATTAAGACAGATAAATCTCCGGGGCCTGACAGGATTTTCCCCAGGCTGCTTCAAGAGGCTAGGGAGGAGATAGCTGAACCGCTGGTAAGGATCTTTGAGTCCTCGTTGTCTACGGGGGTGGTGCCGGAGGATTGGAGGATTGCGAATGTGGTCCCCTTGTTCAAAAAAGGTAATAGGGATAGGCCAGGGAATTATAGACCGGTGAGTCTCACATCTGTGGTGGGTAAGCTGTTAGAAAGGATTCTAAGGGATAGGATTTATGAACACCTAGAGAATCATGGACTGATTAGGGACAGCCAGCATGGCTTTGTGAAGGGAAGATCTTGCCTCACAAGCCTGATGGAGTTCTTTGAGGAGGTGACCAGGAAGATTGATGAGGGCAGTGTGGTGGATGTGGTTTACATGGATTTTAGTAAGGCATTTGATAAGGTTCCTCATGGTAGGCTTCTTCAGAAGGTCAGAGGCCAAGGGATCCAGGGAAGCTTGGCTGTGTGGATTAGGAATTGGCTTGCATGTAGAAAGCAGAGGGTTGTGGTGGAAGGAGTGCCCTCGGATTGGAAGGCAGTGACTAGTGGTGTCCCGCAGGGATCAGTTCTGGGACCTCTACTTTTTGTGATATTTATAGATGACTTAGATGAGGGGGTGGAGGGCTGGGTTAGTAAGTTTGCGGACGACACTAAGATAGGCAGTGTTGTGGATAGTGTGGAGGGCTGTCCGAGCTTACAGAGGGATATTGATAGGATGCAGAGCTGGGCTGACAAGTGGCAGATGGAGTTCAATCCGGAGAAGTGTGAGGTGGTACACTTTGGAAGGACAAACTCCAGGGCAGAGTACAGGGTAAACGGCAAGGTACTTGGCAGTGTGGAGGAGCAGAGGGATCTGGGGGTTCATATTCACAGTTCGTTGAAAGTTGCCTCACAGGTGGAAAGAGCAGTTAAGAAGGCCAATGGGATGTTGGCTTTCATAAGTCGCGGGATTGAGTTTAAGAGCCACGAGGTTATGATGCAGCTTTACAAAACTCTAGTTAGGCCACATTTAGAGTACTGTGTTCAGTTCTGGTCGCCTCATTATAGGAAGGATGTGGAGGCATTGGAGAGGGTGCAGAGGAGATTTACCAGGATGCTGCCTGGATTGGAGGGTATTGAATATGAGGAGAGGCTTAAGGTGCTAGGGCTTTATTCACTGGAAAGGAGGAGGATGAGAGGAGACATGATAGAGGTATATAAAATATTGAGAGGAATAGATAGAGTAGACAGTCAGCGCCTCCTTCCCAGGGCACCAATGCTCAAGACGAGAGGTCATGGCTTTAAGGTTATGGGTGGGAGGTTCAGAGGAGATGTCAGAGGGAGGTTTTTCACCCAGAGAGTGGTTGGTGCATGGAATGCACTGCCTGGGGTGGTGGTGGAGGCAGATACATTGAACAGGTTCAAGAGCTTGTTGGATAGGCATATGGAGGAACGTGAGATAGAGGGATATGCGGGAGGAAGGGGTTAGGTAGTGTGAGGGTGGTCTGATGGACGGCACGACATGGTGGGCCGAAGGGCCTGTTTTGTGCTGTATGGTTCTATGGTTCTATGGTTCTATGGAATGAATTAAAATGGCTAGCATCCGGGAGCTCCAGATGGCCATTGTGGAATGAGTGCAGATGCTTGGCAAAACAGTTGCCTAATCTGCGCCAGGTCTCACTGATATAGGAGGGGCCACATTGAGAGCACCAAGTGCAATACATGAGGTTGGAGGAGATGCATATGAATCTCTCTCACCTGGAAGAGCTATTTAGGTCTCCGAATTGTAGTGAGGGAGGACGTGTAGGGACAGGTGTTACACCTCCTCTAGTTGCAGGGGAAAATGCCTGGGGAGGGGGAGGGATTGGTGGGGAGGGATGAGTGAACCATGGAGTCATAGAGATATTGGTTCCTATGGAAAGCAGAAAGGGGTGGGGAGGGGATGATGTGACAGATGGTGGAATCACGTTGTAGCTGACAGAAATGACGAAGGATGATGTGCTGGATGGGGAGGCTGGTGGAGTGAAAGGTGAGGACCAAGGGAACTCTATCCTTGTCTTCACTGGGGGGAGGTGAGGTGAGAGCAAAAGTGTGGGAAATGGAGGAGATGCAGGTGAATGTTCCATCAACCACACTGGGGTGGGAAGCCATGTTTCCTGAAAAAAGATATCTCAGATGTCCTACAAGGTGGAATTTAATCATCAGAATGCTAGAATTTAACCTCCAACCACACAGACGTCAGGGGCCCAATGCTAAACAGGATTGTTTTGATTTTCTTTTTGGCCAGTCATGTCCCACAACTGCAATTACAATTCACTACATTTTAAATAAAGAAACCACGGTTATCAGTAATGTTTCCAAACAGAGCTATAGAAAAGTTTTCAACTTTCACAATTTATGTTTTCCTGATAAGCTGTACAGTATTTCCAGTTTCAGAAATTGGATTGGGAAAGAAACAGCAAATGCAGATTTTTATGTATAAGTTGTGCATAAAAGTAATTTTCATGTGTGTAGAAATGATTATGCCCACTTCTGGCTGAAGTCATACCCTTCAGAAACTTTCTGTTGCAATTCATCCTACACAGGTATCATCTCCTCATTGTATTTCAGCACACGTTGATGGCATCACCATGCACCCCGCTCATTAAACACTTACTGACAGAAATTGGGCCAATAATTCACAACTTGGGTCTTTGTTTTCCACCCATAACAAAACAACAAAAGATATCATGCAGAAAGATTGGAATTAGACATGATTTAAATATTCTCCACAAGGATGTTGCTTTTAGAAGCAAAGATTCTCCTGTAATTCAATGTATATGTAATTGTCAGCAGCACTACCCACAGTCTGAAGCAGTTGTACATGGATCACATCAGGGCAAGGTCCTGTGATCTGTGTTCAATTTGACTGCAGTGGCCTGGGACTACCTGTGGTATGGGTCACAATCAGCCTGGAATTGGAATTGGTTTATTATTGTCACTTGTACCGAGGTACAGTGAAAAACTTGTTTTTCATACCGTTCATACAGATCAATTCAGTACACAGTTCATTGAGATAGTACAAGGTAAAACAGAATGCAGAATGAAGTGTCACAGCTACGGAGAAAGTGCAGTGCAGGTAGACAATAAGGTGCAAGGTCATAACGAGGTAGATTGTGAGGTCAACAGTCCATTTTATCGTACTAGGGAACCATTCAATAGTCTTATAACAGCAGGATAGAAGCCTGGTGGTATGTGCTTTCAGACTTTTGTATCTTCTGCCTGATGGGAGAGGGGAGAAGAGAGAATGCCCAGGGTGGGTGGGTTCTTTGATTATGCTGGCTGCTTTACTGAGGCAGCGAGAAGTATAGACAGAGTCCATGGAGGGGAGGCTGGTTTCCGTGGTGTGCCCACAACCCTCTGCAGTTTCTTGTAGTAACGGGCAGAGCAGTTGCCATACCAAGCAGTGATGTATCCAGATAGGATGCTTTCTATGGTGCATCAATAAAAATTTGTGAGTGTCAAAGGGGACATGCCAAATTTTTTTAGCCTCCTGAGGAAGTAGAGGCGTTGGTGAGCTTTCATGGCCATGGCGTCTACATGGTTGGACCAGGACAGGCTATTGGTGATGTTCACTCCTAGGAAATTAAAACTCTCAACCCTCCTGTACCTCAGCACCGTTGGTTTAGACAGGAGCATGTGCACTGTCCCCTTAGTGAATTCAATGACCAGCTCTTCTGTTTTGCTGACATTGAGGGAAAGGTTGTTGTCACGACACCATGTTACTAAGCTCTCTATCTCCTTCCTGTACTCTGACTCATCGTTATTTGAGATACGGCCCACTACAGTGCTTGGACTTATAGTATTGAAGGCGGAGCTGTAGTCAATAAACAATAGTCTAGCATTGGTGTCTTTACTGTCCAGATGCTCCAGAGATGAGTGTAGGGCCAGGGAGATGGCATCCTCCGTAGACCTGTTTCAGTGGTATGCAAATTGCAGTAGGTTGAGGTTTTCTGGGAGGCTGGAGTTAATGTGTGCCATGACCAGCTTCTCGAAACACTTCATGATGGTGGATGTCAGAGCCACCGGGCGGTAGGCACGTTACTTTGTTTTTCTTAGGTACTGGGATGATAGTAGTCTTCTTAAAGCAGGTGGGAACCTCGGACTGAGGCAGGAAGAGGTTAAAAATGTCCCGCCAGCTGATCTGCACATGATCTAAGGACACGGCCAGGGAAACCATCTGGGCCACATGCTTTCCACGGTTCACTCTCCAAAAGACTGATCTAATGGCCTCAACAGTGACTGTAGGTTCAGGTGCATTGGAGGCTGTCAGGATGGGTGGAGACATTCCAATTCCCTTCCGTTCAAAACGTGCATAGAATGCATTAAGCTCATTGGGAAGGGATGCACTGTTGTCGACGATGCTGCCTGACTTCATTTTGTAGCCCATTATAGCATGTAAGCCCTGCCACAACTGATGGCTGGTCGGGGAGTTGAATTTGGACTGATGTTGTGTCTTGGGATCTCTGATAGCTTCATGGAGGTTGTATCTCAATTTCCTGTATAGGTTAGGGTCACCTGATTTGAATGTTGAAATCCTAGGGAGTGGATCTCCCAGTTCATGGTTTCCGGTTTGGGAACACCCGGATTGTCCTCTTTGCTACACAGTCCTCAACACACTTGCTGATAAAGTCCATGATGGTGGTGCCATACTCACCACCACAGGCTGGCAGCTGAGTCTTTGAACATGGACCTGCTTCATTCTTCAGTGTATTTATTCTGCCTTGGGAGACCAGAACACCATTCCCAATTAACCATCTGTTTCCCTCCCCCTTGCTCCTCCCCTCAACCATGCTTCAGCTTTCCTTCATCTCCAGAGCAGCCTGTGTGATTGCCATGGTGAGAGAATTTAACATGAATCTCCTCTCCAACAGGCAGTGTGCAAATGATGCAACAGTTGCTAACTTAGCTAACAGCTGCCGACTGTGAGTGCACAGGTAATGTTCTACCACAGCTGAAAGGAAGAACAACACAATAGCAGTCTCTGAAAGAGATCATGTCCCAATTTCATTTTTTTTCAGTAAACCCAATTTGGCCTCAAATAAGGGGAATTGCAACTTCTAGGTGAAAATATAAGTGACAATTTATAAATAAGGACACAAAATCAAAATACCGTGGATGCTGGAAATCTAAAATAAAAACAGAGAATGCTGAAAAAATGCAACAGGGCAGCACAGAAGCACAGTTAATAGAGCTGCTGCCTCACAGTATTAGAGACCTGGGTTCAATCTTGACCTTGGGTGCTGTCTGTGTGGAATTTGCATGTTCATCCCATAAGTGTGTGGATTTTCTTCCGATGCTCTAAATTCCTTCCATATCCCAAAGATAAGTGGGTTGGTAGATGAATTGACCACTGCATATTACCCATTGTGTGGAGAGTAGTGGATTTGGTGTAAATTGATGAGAATGTTGGGAGAATAAAAGAAGGGATTAATATAGGATTAGTGTAAATGGATAGTTAATAGTAGGTGCAAGTCAAAGGGCTGTTTGCGTGCTCTTTCTCTCTCTCTGACTCTCTCTCTCCCTCTCACTCTCTATGAGACCAAGCAGCATGTGTGGAAAGAGAGAGAAACAGAGTTAGTGTTTCAAGTCAATGAGGAAAGTTATTGTAAGTTTAAAATCAAATATCCTCTAGGTTGGAGAAGGGGAAGAAGTGGAGTGTCTGTGATGGGATGGAGATCAAGGAAGAATTAGATGCAAGTGGTGGTGATGCCACTTGAGAGGGGCTTCTTAGTCACAGCCGTTCTCTCCAAGGAGATGTAAACAGAGAGAAATGAATGAAGACATAGGAGGGAAAAAAAGAGTGCCTTTGAAAAAAAGAAACCTGGAAGATGTAAAACGTTGCAGTGGTTAGAAATCTGAAATAAATGAAGCTACTGCAAATACCCAGCAAGGCAAGCAGATCAATGGAGAGAGAGAAACTGGGTGCTGCATGTTGATGACCTGGCCAGTTCTGATACAAGCTGAAACAGTTGGTTATCTGAAATTGTTGAATTCAGTGTTGAGTCCTCAGAACTGTGATGGGCAAGTTGAAAAATCAGATTCTGTTCCTTGAGCTTATGTTGGGCTTCACTGGAACAGTATAAGATGCCAAAGTTAGAGTAGGAATGGGATGGAGAATTAAAGTGACAGGCAACTGGAAACAGGTTGATTGAATGGAGGTGTTCGACATGATAGTCACCTAATTTGTGTTTGGTTTCCCCAGTGTTGATAAGCCCATATCATGTGAACACCGAGTTCAGTGCACTAATTTCAAAGAAGTACAAGTGAATTGCTGACACGTGCTTCTGATGCTGCCCGATCAGCTGAAAATTTCAACCATCTTTTGCTTTTACTTCAGTTTTTAATTTATTCTTTGACTTTATATCCTATCTAGCTCGTTTATGATGTTAAAGGCACAGCACTAATTTTCATCTCAATAAACGTACTTGTTACTTAATTTCCCATAATGCAAGTTTTATAGGCATCTTGCATTATTTCATAACATTCTTCAGAATACTAACTTCATGTTATCCACGTGTTTAATTAGACAGGAATAAACATTTAATGAAGGAATGTCAGATGGTTAGTAGAGTGTGATTACAAACAAGATTTTGTTTCAAAAATTATAAAAATAAACTTGCATTTAAAATTTATAAAATGAAGTTAGTTCCAGAAAAATATGAACCCATCCAGCCATAGAACTACGAAGCACAAAATAATTTCCCATTTACCCTACCAGACAACCTGGACCCATTGCAATTCGCCTATTGCCGAAACAGTTCTACAGCAGATGCCATCTCCCTGGCCCTTCACTCAGCTCTGGAGCATCTGGACAGTAAGGACACTTACGTTAGACTATTGTTTATTGACTACAGCTCTGCCTTCAATACAATAATACCAAGCAAGCTTGTCACCAAACTCCGAGACCTAGGACTCAACACCTCCCTCTGTAACTGGATCCTTGACTTTCTAACAAACAGACCGCAATCAGTGAGGATAGGCAGCAAATCCTCCAGCATGATTATTCTTAACACTGGTGCACCTCAAGGCTGTGTCCTCAGCCCTCTACTCCCTATACACTCATGACTGTGTGGGAGATTCTGCTCTAACTCCATCTACAAGTTTGCAGATGATACCACCGTTGTAGGCCGTATCTCAAACAGTGATGAATCGGAGTACAGGAAGGAGATAGAAAGCTTAGTGGAGTGGTGTCATGACAACAACCTTTCCCTCAATGTCAACAAAACTAAAGAGCTGGTCATTGACTTCAGGAAAGGGGGTAGTGTACATACACCTGTCTACGTCAATGGTGCTGAGGTCAAGAGGGTTGACAGCTTCAAGTTCCTGGGAGTGAACATCACCAACAACCTGTCCTGGACAAACCACGTGGATGCCATGGCCAAGAAAGCTCACCAGCGCCTCTACTTCCTCAGGAGGCTAAAGAAATTTGGTTTGTCCCCTTTGACTCTCACCAACTTTTACCGATGCACCATAGAAAGCATCCTATCAGGATGTATCACGGCTTGGTATGGCAACTGCTGTGCCCAAGATCGCAAGAAGCTGCAGAGAGTTGTGGACACAGCCCAGCGCATCACGGACAGCAGTCTCCCCTCCTTGGACTCTGTCTTTACTTCTCGTTGTCTTGGTGAAGTAGCCAGCATAATCAAAGACCCCACCCACCCGGGACATTCCGTCTTCTCTCCTCTTCCATCGGGTATAAGATACAGGAGCCTGAGGGCATGTACCACCAGACAAGGACAGCTTCTACCCCACAGTGATAAGACTATTGAACAGTTCCTTATACAATGAGATGGACTATGACCTATGACCTCATGACCTCACAATCTACCTTATTGTTACCTTGCACCTTATTGCACTGCACTTTCTCTGTAGCTGTGACACTTTACTCTGTACTGTTATTGTTTTTTTCTACCTGTACTACATCAATGCACTCTGTACTAACTTGATGTAACTGCACTGTGTAATGAAATGACCAGTAAGATCGGTTTGTAAGACAAGTTTTTCACTGTACCTCGGTACAAGTGACAATAATAAAGCAATACCAATACCAATTATATCAACTAGCCAATTGAAAGATTGCTGGTTTGAGTTTTGAGCTGTTGATTGTTAGAGGTGCTGAGGTTTGGATGAGATGTTAGATTGAAGTCTAGTTTGTCTTTACAGGTGTATGTAAAGGATTTCATTGCACTATGTTAAAGAAGAGCAGGGGGTTTATTTCAGGTGTCCTCCAATCATTATAATGAGGAACCAGATTTTCTGGTCATTATTACATTGTTGTTTGTGAGAAGCTGCTAGGTGCAAATTAACTGCCACATTTCCTGTATTACACTTCAGAAGGGGAAAACTGTGCAGTGCTTTGGGTCCTGAAGAGCACTGCATAAGTACTTTGTTTATTTTTACCATTTTAACATGACCAAGTTTCAAACCCAAAATGATGTGAAAAATCTGAGCCAAACTTGGATTAACCCATAATTTTTCCAATTTTAGTATCCAGTACATAAATGTAGTCAATGATTGTCAAGTTATTTATAAACCAAGAACACCTAACAAATCATACTTTTTCTTAAAGTTTGGGATTGATTTGGTCTCTGCATGTTGAAATAATTGAGATTGTCACAATTAGTAATTTGCACACACAATCTCTTGTCTCTGTAAAGTTTCCTGGTAATCGCATGTATTTATCAGGATAGTTAGTTGCACTGTGGTTTTATGATTATATTAGCGGTTGTCTCTGTGATAATGAGTGAAAAAGATAGTTAAAACTTCTGGTACATTTATGGTATGCAGAAAACTTAATCCTTCTATTTCTTTGTGGGTCGAAAATTAAGTAAATAGTTCCAGAAGCAAAGTCTTCCACTATGGAGAATGCCTGGATTAAGCTTTCTATAATGCTAAACACATCATTCTTACCTAAGAGATATTTAACATCAAGCCCAATTAATAGTTGAGACAAATTCACACTTAAGAAATCATTGATTTTCACAACATCAAGTAGTCCAGGCCATTATTTCAGTATCTCTTCAGGCACTTAGATCTTAAAACAGTGAAAATCTTTGAAAAATTCCATAACTGACTGATTAGGTTAGAAAGAGCTGCAAGCTTGTGTTACATCAGCTGCTGTGCTTGCTATGTATAGGGTTTTCAATTAATATTTAATAAATTTTGTAAAATAAAAATAAACATGAAGCAATGGAAACAATGAAACCATCAGGTCACTGATTTTGCACCCCTGTTCAATAAATATGTCTATCAGTAACGTCTATTGCTGCAATTTTATCTCAAAAGAGTTCTGTGGTTACCATGGGACCAGTCCCTGAAGCATGGAATTTCATTGATCCAGATTCCTTAATCTTTAGCAGAATATATTTTCAGAGTTAGTGTGTCTTTAGAAATAGCATTATTTACATTTCCTGCAAATGCTCTTGCCCATATCTGTTTATATATAGCCCTTTATGTCTTCTGATACTAAATTGTTTATTCATAATTTATAATTTCATTGTTTTTTGTTTGGTTGTTAGACATTAATCCTTGCTCTAAAATTTTGATTTTAAGATCTAGAAGCAATACCTAACATAGTGACCCATATGGGAAACCAAACTCTGCCTTGGAAATTAAAAAAAATAAGAGTGATAAAAGCGATAGCCTTGACAAAAGGAGGTGGAGGGTAGCGGTGGAAGAATGTTTTTCTGATTGGAAGTCCGTGACCAGTGGTGTACCACAGGGATCAGTGCTGGGCCCTTTGCTGTTTGTGATATACACTATATTAAAGACTTGGATGTGAATCTAGGAGGTATGATTAGTAAGTTTGTGAATGACACGAAAATTAATAGTGCTGTGGACAGCAAGGAAGAATGTCTAGGCTACAGCAGGTTATAGATCAAATGGAAAGAGAGCAGAGCAATGGCAGATGGAATTTAATCCCCACAAATGCAAGCTGATGCATTTTGTGAAGTCAGACAGGAGTAGGGCATGTACAGTAAATGGTAGGGCACTAAGGAATGTTGATGAACAAGAGACCTAGAGGTCCAAATCTATAGTTCCCTGAAAGTGGCAACACATGTTGGTGGGATGGTGAAGAAGGCCTATGGTATACTTGCCTTCATAGGTTGTGACATAGATTATAAGATTTGGGATGTTATGTTGCAACTGTATAAAACACTGATTAGGTTGCTCTGTGAGTACTGTGTGCAGTTCTAGTTACCATACTCTAGGAAAGATGTGATTGGATTGGACAGAGTGCAGAGGAGATTCACCAAAATGTCGCCTGGATTGGATGACTTTAGTTGTGAGGAGAGACTGGATAGGCTGAGCTTGTTTTCTTGGGCACAAAGGAGACTGAGGGTGACCTGATAGAGGTATAGGCCATCCCTGGGTTACAAATGGGTTCCATATGTCCAGAAGTTGAATTTGTCCATAAGTTGGAAAATACTCAAAATCACTCAACATGGTCACCATACTTCCACAGTATTGTAATGAATGGTGTTGTGACTGTGAATAAGCCACTGCAGACTGAAGCTGGTAGATGTAAACAGTTTTTATTCAGCAGAAACAGGTCTTTTGGGGAATCTATTTGTCTTCTCTCCTTTCCCTTTCCTGACACTCTGCAGTACAGTGAGGTTTTATACTTTTCAAACACAAATATAATAATAGGCAATTCAGTACAATTTCAGTGGTTATAATTGCCAACTTAACTTTGCAGAATTACATATTTACAACGGGAGCATATCCCAACTGACAGAATCCCTTTGAAACCCAGAGATGTGAGGAAATCCCAGTTGGAAATTTGGGAAGAAAAATGGCAGATGGAGTTTAATCCACACAAGTTTGAGTTGTTGCACTTTGGGATATCAAATGTAAGGGGAAAGTATATAGTAAATGGCAGGACCCTTAGTGGCATTGATCTACAGAAGGATATGATGGTGCAAGTCCATAGCTCCCTGAAAGTGGCAACACAAATAGAGAGGGTGATAAAAAAGGCATACTTGCCTTCATCGTTTGGAGCATTGAGTATAAAAGTCGGGAAGTTATGCTGCAGCTGTATAAAATTTTGTTTTGGCCACATTTAGAGTATTGTGTGCAGTTGCTGCATTGCAAGAAGGATGTGAAGGTTTTGGAGAGAGTGCAGAAGAGGTTTACCAGGATGTTGCTTGGATTAGAATGTATCAGCTATGAGGACAGATCAAACAGACTTGGATTGTTTTCTCTGGAGCATTGGAGGCTGAGGGTGACAGGCTAGAAGTATATAGAATTATGAGAGGCAGAGATTGGGTGAATAGAGTCTTTTTCCCAGGATGGAAATGTCAGATACTAGAGAGTATAGATTTAATGTGAGAGGGGGAAAGTTTAAAGGAGATTTGGGAGGCAAGATTTTTACACAGAGAGTGGTAGTTGCCTGGAATGCGTTGTCAGGGGAGGTGATGGAAGTGGGTATATTAGCAACTTTGAAGAGGTGTTTAGATACATGAACAGACAAAGGATGGAGGGACATAGACAATGTGCAGGCAGATGGGTTTGGCTTAATTTGACATCATGGTCAGCACAGACACCTTGGGCCAGAGGGCCTGTTCGTGTGCTGTACAGTTCTGTTCCAAGTTCAAATACTGGTGGCTGTCTGAGGGGTTCTGAACACAAACCCCACGATACTCACAATATACTCTTCTGTTACAATGCCGTGGGATGGCTCCCTGTATATGCAAACAGCCAGAATATTAACTGACAAAACAGATACATCCTGAACTAAGTATTAAGTGACAGGGATATATCTTTAATGATGTGGTAATGCAGGAGATGGCTGCTTAATGCTCTCCCTGATGTCATCATGGGGGTTTCACTGAGGGCCAGTTAACATGAACATTTATTTATTGCTTAGTTGCAGTGGTCAGAATCAGGACGTCGCACATTCAGTGGCTGGTCTTGATGGTCTTGAAGTATCAGTGGATGTTACACCATTTAATGGAGTATTGTGGCACAAGTATCGATTGCCCTGTCAGTTTCCAAAGCAAATCTTTTAAGTGGCCTCCCACGGTGAAACTGGCAGCCTGTGTTCTTGTGAGGCAATGGTATCTGACTACTGCAGGGAGGTTACATGTAAACAGAACAATTATTGAAAGTGGAGAGAGGGAGGAATCTAGTACTGCTTTTCATAGGAATGAACTAATGTACGTACGTCAGACTTTTGAATATAATAATATTCATGAGAGCCCATTTGTATGTACAGGTGTCCATAAGTCGGGTGTTTGTAACTGAGGGAGGGCCTATATGTAAGACTGTGGAGGCATAGATAGGGATCAAAAGTCAAAATATTTTTGTCATGGTAGGGGTGTCAAAAACAAGAGGGCATATGTTGAAGGAGAGTTTTAAAGGGGATCGAAGGAGTAAGTTTTTGTACAGAGGGTGGTTGATATCTGGAACATATTGCCAGAGGAGGTGATGGAATCTGATGCAATTACTATACTTAAGAAGCATTTAGACAGAAATGGATGCAGACTTAATCCTAATAAAGGGGATAAGTGCAGATGGCCAAAAGGGCCATCATGGACGTGGTGGGCTGGAGGGCCCATTTCTGTGTTTTATGACTCCATGGCTCTATAAGAGCCATGTGGAGTGATGCAACCTCTCCGGCAATATCAAAAGAAATTTTAACAATGAAGCACATCTAACCATAAAGGACACCTAACCATAAAGTAAAGCTGGCAATGAGAGATTGGGGAAAGGTTACGTGAAGTGTTGACAGTGCAAGTATTTAAAGAGAGGATGAATTACAATTGTTCTTTCTTGACTACCAGAAAAATAAAACATGGAAGATGGCAAATTCAGGAAAGTACAAAGTGATTGATTAAGTATGGGGAAATAAACAAATGAGTGTAAGTTTGTAAGAACATACAAATTGACAATAAAAGCTTCTATAGATATGTAAAGAGTAAAAGATTCATGGAAACAAATGTGAGAACAATTGTACCCATAGTTTTGTTCTGTCTTCAAAATGAAGGAAACAAATAACTCCCAGAAATAAGATAAGATGATTTCTTTATTAGTCACATGTACGTTGAAACACATAGTGAAATGCATCTTTTGCATAGAGTTTTCTGGGGGTAGCCCTCAAGTGTCACCATGCGTCAGGCACCAACATAGCATGCCCACAGCTTCCTAACCCGTACATCTTTGGAATGTGGGAGGAAACCGAAGCACCCAGAGGAAACCCATGCAGAAATGGGGAGAACGTACAAACTCCTTACAGACAGTGGCCAGAATTGAACCCAGGTCACTGGGACTGTAAAGCCTTACACTAACCGCTACACTACCGTGCCTGAACACAGGGTCCAGTTATTTGAAGGAACTAGAATGAAATCAGTATTAATAGGGAACTGGTGTTAGCAAAATTCAAGAAAATACAGTCTGATAAGTTCCGAGGATCCAGTAGTCTGCATCCCAGAGCACTTAAAGAAGTTGCCCTAGAGAAAGTGGACGCATTGATCATCATTTTCCAACATTCTTTTGAATCTGGAACTGTTCCAATGGATTGGTCATTCCCAAGTATAAACCTAGCATTTTAAAAAAGGAGTTAGAGTGAAAATAGGGAATTATAGCCCAGTTAACCTGATGCAGGGTCTCAACCGAAAAAAAACACTGATGCTGTCTGATCTGTTGAATTCCTCCAGCAAATTGTGTTTTGCTCCAGATTACAAGATCTGCAGTCTCTTGTGTCTCCCAACTGAGATCAGTAGTGGGGGGGGGAAATGCTAGAAGCCATGATAAAATATGTACTAGCAGAGCACTTGGAGAAGAATGACAGGATTGGACAAATTCAGCATGGATTCATAAGAAGGTAAACCATGTTTGACAAATCTACTGGAATTTTTTGAGGATATACTTAACAGAATGGATGTGGGAGAACCAGCAGATGTGGTGCATTTGGACTTCTACATGGCTTTTGATAAGGTCCCACACAAGAGTTCAGCATGTAAAGTTAAAGCATATGGGATTGAGTTGATCAGGTTTATATCTCTAGAGTTTACAGGAATAAAAGAGGATCTCAAAAATCTATAAAATTCGACAGAATTGGACAGACTAGATGCAGGAAAGAGACACAAGAGAATGCAGATGCTGGAATCTGGAGCAAAAAAAACAAACTGCTGGAGGAAATCAGTGGGTCAGGAAACATCTGCGGAGGCAGAGGATAGTTGGCATTTTGTGTTGCGACTCTGCATCAGGATTAATGCAGGAAAGATGCTCCTGATGGCCAAGGAGTTCAGAACCATGGGTCAAAATCTAAACGGTAAGCCTGAGAGGAGGAAAAAGCTCTTCTCCCAGAGAGTGGTGAATCTCTGAAATTTTCTACCACAGCAAGCAGTAGAAACCAAGTCACTAAATTTGCACAAGGATATGATTCTTAGGACTAAATGGATTGAGGAATACAGTGAGAAAGCAGTAACAGGGTACTGAATTTGGATAATCAGCCATGATCACATTGATTGGTGAAGCAGACTGAAAGGGCCAAATGGCCTAGTTCTGCTCTTACTTTCCACATTTCTATGTTACTTGGCCCATTATCAGTGTACCAGATTTATGCCGGAGTAAACCAAAAGCAAATCTGCTTGCTTTCTTCTCATATTTATTTACCTCTTCTCTGCTTCACATATTTAGTCAGTTTCTCTCACTGCTGCTCTCCTTGTAACAAAGAATTCCATGTTTCAACAGTCCTCTGTACAAATCAATGATAATCTTTTCCTGTAGATGGTAGAATGGCTTTGGGGTTGATAAGGAGGTGAGTTTTGAATCTCTGAAAATGTCAGAACCCACTGTCTAATAAGCTGTGAAATTCTATAATGCCTCCCAGGTGAACTTCATTTATTGATGACTGCCAAGTGTCTGCTGCAGCCACAATACACTTCCCCTTTTAAGACATACTGGAAGTAGCCACTTAAGTCAATGCCGCATTGTTGCCCCATGGCCGTCTCGCTGATGACCAGGCAAAATGAACTGAATGGTTAGAACTGCCTGGATGCTGAAATATTTCAACAAGTGGTTAGCATAACGTTAATGTATTATTGGTGTCACAATTGAAAGGCATGGATTAATCATGCATTATAGTCCCTGTGCCTAATTAAGGAGATTATTCATCATGAAGATGGTAGAATCTGGAACTCACTGCCTGAAAGGATGGTAGAAGCGTAAACCCTAAATGGCACTTAGATGTGGTTTTTTGAAGAGCCATGACCTACGGATCTATGGATCTAGTGCTAGAAGGTGGAATTATTTTGGGTAACTCTTATGTTAGGTAGCTCTTTTTCAATCAGCAGAGACATGGTGGATTGAATTGTCTCCTTTTGTATCATAAAATTTCAATGATTCATGATTCCATGAACTTTGCTCCCATTGTATCTATAATTAGGTGTGACGTCACTGCTTAACATATTTAATCATTTGTATTGTGTATATCATTGTACATAAGTAACTTGAAATAGACATGTTTTTTAGAGCTGTTCATGTTTCCTGTGTATTACTCTCCACACTCTATACGTTACCATACCAAACTTGTATTGCCTTACACTTGCAACCACTGTGGTACCATGGGGGTCCATGCTTGAGTACCAGTCATCCACAATATACATCAATAATCTGGATGAGGAAACTGATTGTAATTTTACAAAGTTTGCCAGTGATGTAAAACATGGCACAATTGTGGGATGTGAGGACAGCACAAAAAGGATTCAGGGTAATTTAATCATATGGAGTGAGTGGGTAAATACATGTGAGTTACAGTATAATGTGGATAAATGTGAAGTTATCCACTGTGATAGGAAATGGTATGTTGGCCATCATAACGAAAGGATTTGTGTACAGGACCAGGCCCTTGGTGAGATCACACCTGGCTATTGTGTACTCAGGCTTTCCTTATCTAAGAAAAGATATACTTGCCGTGGAGACAGCACAACGGAGGTCCACTAGACTGATGCGTGGGAAGGCAGGACCATTGTCTGAGGAGAAAATGGGTCAACTTCACTAATGGTGGTCTCATTAAAACATACAAAATTCTGACAGGGCCAGACGGACTGAATATGGGAAGGAAGTTCCCCATGGCTAAGGCAGTGCAGGGGTAGGGGTGGGGGTGGGGAGAAGGAGAGGGGAGTGGTCCAGAACAAGAGGTCACCGTCTCATGATATGGGATAAGAAATTTAGGAATAAGATGAGGAGAAATTTCTTCATTCAGAAGGTGGTGCTCCTATGGAATTCTCTGCCACAGAACGTGGTGCAGGACAGATCACTGGATATACTTAAGACAGACACCAAGGCATATGGAATGAGAATAGGAATACGTTATTAAGATAAATGATAAATATTAAGCAGCCTTGAAAGGCCACATAGCCTAATCCTTCTCCTAATTTCTATGCTTCTTTAGTGATGAGGAAGGGATCAAAAAAGAATTTAAGGTTTCTGAAGTAGTGAAGTTGTTGAATGCATCAAGTGACTCTACACTCAGAGTGATGAGCTATAGTAACATTAACGTGCAGCCTGGAAACATGGGAGTCAAGGTCAGACTCAGGCAAAGGGGGATTGAAAGACAATCAGGGAGTCGTGGAATGAATCCTTTGGTCCACCAAGTCTGCACCTGTCACTAAGCACCCAATAACACTTATCCTGTTTTATTCTCCCCACATTCTCATTGGCTATTGCCAGGTTCTACCTACATATTAGGGGCAATATACAGCAGCCAATTAACCTGCCAAAACATACATCTTTGGACATGAGAGGAAACCAGAGCACCCAGGGGAAATCCACGAGGTCATAGAGAGAATGTGAAAATTCTCCAGAGAGAATTTGCATAGAGAGCACCAGCGGTCAGAAGGAATCAGGGTCACTGGGGCTGAAAGGCAGTAGCCTCACTAACTTCCCCATTGTGTTGCCCTGGTTTAATGGGTAGTCGAGTAACATCTTACAACTGGTAAAGTAAGAATCTTCTTCTTGGGCAGATCCTCTGTATTGAGGGTGACTTGCTTCCACTCTGGTTTTGTAGGTTCTGAGGTGACTATTAAGGTCAATGTGGGTCCCATAGGCATTTCCACAGATGAGGCAAGGGTTGCCTGAAGGTGGAGGCAGGTAGGTAGTTTGTGAAGTGGTGTGCTACTTCCACTGTAGGGATCTGTGTCTTCCTGATGCGTGGCCTGCAGGTTCTCAATACTATCCCAAATGTTCGTTTTTTCACTTTGAGTAGTCATGGGCCAGAGGTTACCAGGAGTCAGTGGGAATATCACAATTCTTCAAGCAGGGATAGTGCAAGCTGGCAGATCAGACCCAATTCATCTACACCAGGAGTCTTGGAGTCAGTGATAGAATGCAGGAGTTCTTATGTAGAATGCAAAATGGCACCTACTCAAAATGAAGTCAAAACGGAAGCCAAGACATCAATTGAGAGAGGTTCAGATTAGCATGCAAATTTAGTAGACCTCCAAGTGCCATGAAAAATAAAGTATTTATCTGATGAGGTGGTAGAGAGATTCCAGAATTACCTTTTTCTAGTACCCTTGGTGATGATAAAAAGTTACAAATTCAAGAGCAGAAACCAAAGTTCAGATGAGATCATTAACATCTATTTAATGGTATTGAAGAATCTGTCAAAATATTGTATTTTTGGAGCCTTCCAGACTGAATCGTGACAATCCATGAGCCACATAACAGACAAACTAATTGGATTTAGATGATTGACTCTGCAAGGTTCAGTGTTTGAGGCATGTCAGATGGAGATAGAGGTGGACGTGGCTTCTGAGGATGCCAAAGACTCATCTATTGTGTGGCCATTTGGCAGCAGCAACAAAGGGAGCTTCAACATTATGCCTGAGTCATGTGGCAAAACCTGGCTTCAGAAACAATACAGGCAGAAAAATCTGTTAGAAATGTAATGGAGGTCATCAATCACAAAAACACCAGTCTAGAACAGTGAAATCTCTAAATGTACAACCAAAGGGTAGACATTCTCCAAGTGCAATGCTGGACCGAGTACATCAGGCCAGGATAATATCAGTAAAGTGGCCTCTCAAAATCAAAGAAACCCTGACTACAACAGGCCATGAACAAGAGGCTCGCATAACATAAAGATGGTGAGCATGCTTAACAATCAGGTTTAAACAGGGTACATGCTATCAATGGCAATAATGAGAAATGTAATGATTTTATAGTTGAGGTTAACAACCAAGATGAACGTCAACACTGATCAATAGGCAGCAGCTTTGAGTGCCAGCAACCATAGTTTAATCCTGACCTCAGGTGCTGTCTATGTGGAACTTTCTCTGTTTGCACTTTCTCTTTGTGAACTCATGGGTTTCCTTCTGGTGCTCCGGTTTCCTCCCACATCCCAAAGATATGCAGGTTGGTAGGTTGGCAACTGTAAATTGTCCCTATGTGTAGATGAGTGTTAGAATCCAGAGAGGTTCATGGAAACAAGGAGAGAATAAAATGGGATTGGTGTAGGATTAGTGTAAGTAGATGCTTGATGTCCCATTGGGTTGAAAGACCTGTTTTCATCCAGTATCACTCAATGACTCTTTGACTGCTACTTACTGCTCGATTAGGGGCAGAGATATGCCCTTAATTGAGCAGCATCAGTTTTTATTTACTGAAACTAAGTTTATTTGAGCCTGCGGGTGAACACAAATGGCCTACAACTGGTTAGAATGAAGATTGAAATCATTGTCAATGGAAAACCTGAAATGTTAGTGAATTGTGCAAAATTAGAACAGATTTCTGGCACATTTTGCCATGGTATTGACACTACTGCATCACTACCTGAAGAAGGATGAACTGTGACAGTGAGAAAGGAGGAAAGGAAGGCATACATATAAGAAAAGGAGTCATTCCAGCTGAACCACTTGCACTCTAAAGCTCATTTGATTTCTCCAGTTCTGGAGTTGCACTATGTATGATGGCTGGGGAAGCCCATTGACCTTGCATCGTGCATGTTGACAGTGAGAAGAGTTATGCCCAGATGGAGAAGGAGGCAATGTCAATCATATTTGAGATTACAAGATTCCATCAGTTCTTGTCAGGCAGACCATTCACAGCAGGTACAGACCACAAACACTCACTGGCCATTCTTGAGCCCAAGTCCACAATGCTGGGCAACAGATTGTAGCAGAGTGCCGTCCTCCCAGCCAGATATGATTGAATCATACTCATTGAGTCATAGATATGCATAGCACAGAATTGGGCCCTTCATTCCATCATGTCCATGCCAACCTTTTTGCCCATTTACACTAATCCCATTTAAATACTTCTATGCTTTGCCTATTTAAGTGTCCATCTAAATATCTCTTAAATGTGATGAATGTGATGAATCTGACTCCACCACTTCCTCTGGCAGCAAATTACAGATATCAATCACCATCTGTGTAAAGTAACTTTCCCCTCAGAGCACATTTACAACTTCTTAGAGTCATGGAGCAATAAGCCCTTCAGCCCAATGAGTCCATGCCGATCACGATGCCCACACAGCTAGTCCCAATTTCCTGCATTCAGTCAATATCCCCCCAAGACCGTCCCTGCATGTACCTATCCAAGTGCTACTTAAATGATACTATTGTACCTGCCTCAACCACTTCCTCTGGCAGCTCGTTCCATACACTCATCATCCTCTGTGTGCAAAAGTTGCCCCTCAGGTGCCTTATAAATCTTTCCCCTCTCACTCTAAATCTATGACCCCCAGTTATGGACTCCCCTACCCTGGAGAAAAGACTGTTACCATCCACCTTATCTATGCTTCTCATAATTTTAAACATTTCTATAAGGTTGCCCCTCATTCTCCTATGTCCAAAGGAATAAAGACTTAGCCTGGCCAACCTCTCCCTATAACTCAGGCCCTCTAGTCCCAGCAACATCCTTGTAAATCTTTTCTGCACTCTTTCCAGTTTCACCACACCTTTCCTGTAACAGGGTGACCAAAACTGTGCACAGTACTCCAAGTGCAGCCTCACCAACAACTTATACAACTGCAACATAATGTCCAAGCTCCTATACTCAGTGCCCTGACTGATGAAGGCCAGCGTGCTAAAGACCTTTTTCACCACCTTGTCGACCTGTGATGCCGCTTTCAATGAACTATGCACTTGTACTCCTCGGTCCCTCTGTTCCATTACACTCCTTAGTCCCCTACCAATCATAGTGTAAGTCCTATGCTGGTTTGACTTTACAAAATGCGTCAACTCACACTTATCTGTATTGAAATCCATTTGACATTACTTGGCCCACTTCCCTAACTGATCAAGATCCCCTTGTAAGCTACAATAACCCTCTTCAGTATCAACAACACCTGCTAATTTCGTGTCATCTGCAAGCTTACTGATCAAGCCTTGTGCATTCACATCCATATCATTCATATAAATAACGAATAACAAGGGTCCCAACACAGACCTCTGCGGCACACCACTAGTCACCGGCCTCCATTCTGAGAAACAACCTTCAATCGCCACTCTCTGCTTCCTACCTCTGAGCCAATTTTGAATTCACCTAACTAACTCTCCCTGGATTCCATGGGACCTAACCTTCCAGACCAGCCTACCATGTGGGACTTTGTCGAAGGCCTTGCTAAAGTCCGAATTGACTACCCTCACCTACCTTTTTGGTTACCTCTTCAAAAAACTCTAAAAGGTTCATCAAGCATGACTTTCCACGCATAAAGCTATGCTGACTCCTAATTCTTCTTCTCACTTTAAACCTATGTCCTCTTGTTTTTGATACCCTTCCGATAGGAAAAAAGATTCTGACTTTTTACCATATCTGTGGCTCTTATAATTTTACATACCTCTATCAGGTCACCTCTCAGCCTCCTTCACTCCAGGGAATCAAGTTCAACCTATCCAGTCTCACCCCAAAACTAAAGTCCTCCAAAATAGGCAACTTCCTGGTGCATCTCCCCTGCACTCTCTTCAGTGCCACAACATACCACCTATAGTGTGGCGACCAGAACTGCACACAATACTCCAAGTACAGTCTAACCAGTGTTTTGTAAAGTTGCAACATAACATCCCAATTTTGACATTCTAAGCTCTGACCCATGAAGGCAAACATGTCATATTCTTTATTCACCATTCTAGCTCACTGTGTAAAAATTTTCAGGGAACTGTGGACTTGAACTTTAAGATCCCTCTGTTCATCAACACCCCTTTGTGCCTTACCATTTACTGTAAATGTCCTACCCTGATTTAAATTCCCAAAATGCATCACCTTGCACTTGTCAGGATTAAATTCCATCTGCCAATTCTCCACCCAACTTTCAATTTGATCTACATCTTGCTGTAGCTTTAGACAACCTTCCTCATTATCCACAACACCACTGACTTTCATGTCATGGCAAACATACTAATCATACCTCCTACATTCTCATCTAAGTTGTTATTATATAAGGGTCCCAGTGCCGATCCCTGCAGTAAACCCCTGGTCACAGACTTCTTATCAGAAAAGCATTCCCCATTACTTTTGTCTCCTAACACTAAACCAACTTTGGATCCATTTAACCAGATATCAAGTGCCTTAATCTTCTGGACCAGCCTACCATGTGGGACTTTGACAAATGCGTCACTAAAGTCTATATAGAAAATGTCTACCACCAATCATCAATGATTATCTCATTGAATGTCCGGAATCCAAACAGAATACTATAGAGTCAAGGTTGACTTTAAAAAGGGTGATTTAAACATGGAAAATGCAGTATATATCCTATGGACAGTAGAGGAAGATTTTCTTGTAGCATCTTTAAGAAAGCAAGTTTGGTGCAGAACAAGCAAGTATTTGAGAATCAAAAAAGCAAAATACTGCAGATGTTGGAAATCTGAAATAAAAACAGAGGATGCTTAAAGTAGTCAGCAGATCAGCCAGCAACTATGGAGACTGAAACAGTGTTAACATTTCAAGGGATTTAAAACATTAAGTCTGTTTCTCTTTCTACTGCTGTTGCCTAAACTATTCTCAGCATTCTCTGATTTTGTTTAAGTATATGAGTATACTATGAATGGTCGATCTGGTTCAAACAAATGCCTGGGAGAGAACTAAAATCTTTCTATCACACACTTTATGGGTTAGGCACAAATCAGGGCTCCATCACATAAAGCTGAATAATGGAAAAACTTCACTCAGAGCATTTGGGCACTTTTAACATGACATCAATTCCTCACAGTTTTGTCTTTTAGCCCAGCTAGACAATGATTTGGAACAACTTGCCAGGATGCCAGGGCTCAGCCACCAAAGGCTTTATTCCAAATGTGGAAGTGGTCCATTGGGCTATTTGAGCATGTCCACGGAGACCACAGCAGAAACTAGGTGGATCACCTCTTGATGTTGGTGGGTAATTATTCAAAATAGAATGAGGTAAAGCACATGGAGTCATGCATTACCATGGAACTTGTGTCTATTTTCACAACACATGATCTTCCTGAGGATATCGTATCAGATATTGGACCATATGTTGGTCATTTCAACTTGAACAGTTTTTGAAATGAAAAGGAATCATATTTCACATTTTCTTACCTTTCAATCTCAAATAGACAAGCTGAGCAATCATTACATATAGTGAAAGAGGCACTCAAGAAGAAACTCAAGTTCACTGTGAAGATTCAACTCACAGATTTCCTCTGAGCCATAGGCTGATGCCTTACTCCACTACAGAGAGTACTATTATGGTAATGCTGATATATGGTGGAGTTGGTACACATCTAATTCTGATCATGCTGAATCTAGAAGGAAAGATGGCAGCTGAGAAAAGCATCACAAAATGTGCTATAAGGGGAAGATGTATAAGGCCCATGTGCTGAAGCCTTCAGGTAAGTTAGAAACAAGAAGATGGAAATACATGATTCCAGGAATTATTGTGTAAGAATCACGCACTTGGTAAGAATCAGAGACATTAACGTAGATCTCTTGTTGTCAGCATAAGATAACCAAGAAAATAGTGAAGAAGATTGTGATTGGAATATACTCATGAAATGATTCCTATAATTGTCAAAGAAGATCAAACATATCTTTCGAACAAGTCTCCAGGATCAACACAAACGACCTCACTACAGTCACAAAGTTCGAAGAGAATCTGAAACCCAGTTAGTCAGTTAAATTTTTAAATCTTGTTGAATTATTTTCATTCATTAATTTCTTTTAAGAGGAAAAGAAGCATGACTTTACTGTGTGACATATTTGATCATGTGTGTATCATTGTGTGCATGTATACAGTCTGTGAATAAACCAGATCAACCTGTTAGAACCCCCTGTTTCAATGTATTGCTCTGCACACTTAACACTCCACCAAAAACTCACACAAGGGTACATAGCGTATATTTCTCTTCCATCCATATCTCATGCAGTCACCTCTGAATAGGGTATTAGTCTCTTAAATCTCTTTTGTTTATCACAGCTTGCTGTGTTGGCACTGTAACGATGATTCCCACCCCCACTGTGAGGCCCTATAGCCCTATCCCACTGTAGTTTGGCTGAATCAATAGCTGTGTTCTGAAGTTCCTTTCCTTTCATTGTCTGGCTCATGGGGAGAGATATAATCCTTTGTTTTTGTAAGCAAAGAAAGAATGCAGAAAAATTATAATGAAATATTTCGCCTGATCACAAACTTTTAACAACATATTGATTTTCAATTTGGTGGAAGAGGGAAAGTGTCACGGACCAACTTTCCCATTGTACATACACCTGATTTTCCTTACTAGTGATCCTAGAGGTAAGGAAAAATCAGGTGCATTGTACAATGATTTGTCTATCAACTACCACCAGTTTTTCAGTCCCACTGTAACTGAACAACGTGCTAGTAGTCTTGAGGTTTAAGTGCGATATTGAGCAGAAGGATCCAAACTTGTTTAAGATTAGCTGTTTAGTTACTTAACTCTACCTGCTACACTTAGAATTAGTCTGGTCAATTTCTAACCAGGTAACTTTATAGAATATCAGGAGGAAGTGGTGTATGCATCATTCTATGCGACTGTGCTGCAAACGTGCAGGTCGTCATACTCTTTATCCCACATATCCCCCATTCAATAAGCAAAATAATATCTGTATGACTTTCGATTGTATTTTGAGTTGAATTGGATATGACTTAGAATTTTCAAAATGAATGCACTCAACTCACATATTTTACTAAAGTGTTTCTGAGAGCATACTCATCGACTTGTATTTTCTAATATGATTTTCAATAGTATAAAAGCAGTGAAGAAATTCTGAATCCTGGAATAGAATATTTCATGGATTAACAGATTCCTCCAGCCAGCTGTAACAGGGATATTCACCATCACAGTACTATGTAAAGATATTAGTGTGATGGTGAATAACCCCATTACAGGAACCAGCCAGGTCATGGCTTAAACTCACCCCGAAATGAATGACCCTTCCATGGCTGCTTGCCATGTTAGAGTAAGACAGTGACCGACTGATGATTTATTCAAATTCTTATTTCCCTTTTTTCAGGCTAATACTGTTAACAACAGCCTGCCATAATAAAACGGTTGCAGTTGAAGAGTGAACTATGTTCACATGTCACCAACATTATTACTGTTCTATGATTTCAGTGTGGCAGCATCTTCACCAGCAAATGGCTATAAATCTCACAAATATTCTGTACATTTCAATCTGCAGCCATCACAGCTGTTGCAACTGAATGCCAGAGTATATTGTATCTTCATTCTGAATTAGGTGGTAGAAATTGCAGATGAATGTAATTGTGAAGTGCTATAAAGTAACTAGAGTTAGTTGTGATTGATTTATGCTCAATGAACTTTGACCACATTAAATTTCCAATGCTGTTTAACTAGTAGTTCCCTCATTCCCTGCCCATTTTTTAAAAGGTGAATTTGCTCTTAATAATATCAAGTAATCAATATTTAATTAAAATAGAATGAAGAAGGAATTTATGTTTTTAAATAGTATTTTTTTTGTGAACATTAATTTGTTTACACAAGAATTTTAGCCACTGGCAAAAGTAATTCAATATTCTTTTTTCTTTCTGTGAAGCTTGCATGTTTGATCTGTATCATCTAAGTGCCTTCATACAGAGTCCCAGTGCCTTAATCCAGACTTCAGCACACAAATCCACAGTGCCCAATTAGGTGGAACTGCAAGTTTGAATTGCTGTATTTCAGATCTATGTGTTTGCACAATCATGAATGTTGTGCTTGAATGTATTTCAAATTCACCTCATAAAAGGATAGGAACTTAGATTTATAAATTATCTTTACAAGGTAAAATATCCCAAGGTGCTTCTGGGTTGTGTCAAATGAAATTTGATACCGAGCCACATGAGTAAACATTGAGACTGGATAGTGATGTGTAGTTTTTAAGATAATTTTAATGAATTCTGAAAAATAGAGAGAGGAATTGGGAGAGAACACTGGAGCTTGCGGCCCAGGCAGCTGAAGACATGACTGTCAATAGTGGAGCAAGACACCAGAACTAAAAGAGTATCAAGATCTCAGAGGATTGTTGAGATGGACAAAGTTACAAAGAAAGGGAAGAATGAGGCTATGGAAGAAGTTGAAAATAGTGATGAGAGTTTTAAAACTGTATTGCCTTTACATAGAAGTCAATTAGTGTATACACGTATAGATTACCACAGAGGTTGTAAATGGAGTGTTGTATTCTTGAAGTACAGATAATAGGACATTCTGCTATGTCATCACACTACTTAAATGCAAGCCATTGTTGTTGGTGCAGATCAGTTGTATGTGAACCATTCCACCTTCTAACAAAGTCTTTGTATGTATGTTTTATGCTAACAGAGTACAATGTGCCATAGTACACTAGAGGCCCAAATGCATTGAAGACTATACAATAATTCCTTAATTTATCAATATTCAATTTATGAATTTTCATTATAATGTCATTGATTCCTTGAAGTATGTGTCTTCAATTCACACAGCTATTTTTCGCTACATGGAATAGCATACCACTCTCTGTGCATTGAAATACACTGTACTGAGATGCTCATCGTGTATTTCACCCAGTCTTTTCTATTTGCAAAAATTCAGTTAACTAAACATTTTCCAAGGGCTGCATCTCTTTTGCAATTTGAGGAATGACAATACAAAACATCTAATAACCTCATAATGCATGTACAATGCCATCGCACTGAATTGCATGAAGGGTTCTGTCTTAATAAATATGTTATATAAATTTAGTTGCTGTCAATTTGGAAGTTATTCAGATCATAAGGCAGTAACTATTTCTCAATAGGAGTTATTTCTCAAGGGCTTATCATTATGTTCTGCCTAAAAATGGCCTATAGGCATCCCTCAAAATGCACCTTTTACTTACAGATTCTGGAGAAGAAAGAAGATCAGACACAACACAATAGAGTATAGTTGCAGTTTAATCTTTAAAGAGGAGCAGTCCTTTTCAGATTACTTAAGTGTAAAAGACAGGGATTTATATCTGGATATGTCTGAGGATATCCACACATGGAGGTGACAGTTCCATAGAGCCATGACAGAACAATGCCATTTCCTGCAGATCAACTTTGCTTCCCTGCTGTGTTAGTGGCCGTCAAAGTGACTATGTCTTGAATTTCTATTCCATCATATCCATCTAAACAACTGCAGGAGCATCTGTTCACTCTCATAAGCAATGATCTTTTATTTTTCCCTTTGTAAAAGAGACTGTAGTATGAGAAAACTCTAATCTGTTGAATTCCCCAAAGTGAGTTGATGCTGATACATACATATTCCTGCTCCTAATGCCACGTCCTGCACCAAAAGAAAGCAGTTCAATTCCATGAAGGTGCAGCTGCTCAGTAAGTATAGACATTGGATCCCACACATTAGTGCTGCTGTTCTTATGGTTGTTTCGGTTATATTATTTTACCTGCTATCGAGGGAACGGTAACTGACTGAGTAACACTAGCACTCCAACATGACTTTGGTATATTCTTGATGAAAACAGAGCAAAATGCTTGCAGCCAATAGAATATCAGTGCAACAAAACAAAGCTTCAGATTCATTTACCAGTCAGAGTGTTCTTGCAGTACAACTCAAGAAAGGTATCCTCGATTATTGTACCCTACCACAACCCACAAAGGCAAGAACATATAAAGTGGTGAGAAGAGTAAGGAACAGAGAAAGGCTCCCAACCACATCCAATTGATTTGTCTGTGCAACCAGTTACTAATTCACTAAAAACATTAAATAGAAACTTAAAGTACTTAACAAACTGTGCACAACAGCTGTTTGCCTATGATCTAAGACCTCTGGCAATAAAAGCAATCAACTCTGCTTGCTCACAAGTTTAGGTCAATACAGCAGCATTTCTCTGTCTTACTATGTTTCATCCAAAATTAACCTGCATATCACATACCACCATCAATGAACTCAAATTCTTCTATCTACTCCAAAGTGTAATGCAAATCATTCTAACCATGTGCTGGGAGAAAGCTTCTGACTTCTTGCCTTTTGCCTCAAACTCAGAATTTCCAAGGTCCATTTTTTTTCCCTCTTCATTCTCTGTTTTTAAGCATTTTTGAATATAGTTTTACAAATATCCGATGGAGTAGGAGCATAATGAATTTTATTTACCAGAGTGTCCTGTCCAACTTTTATTTTAGGTATTTTCTGTATATCACGGGCCACAGAACAAATGCATTAATGTGATAGTAACACAAAATGCTTTCCTGAAACATAGGGTTATCTGTGCTTTTGCAAAATATATAAACACTTGCCGAGTTGATGCGCATTCTTCTCCTCATTTATTTGCCCAAATTTTATTTATAGAGGGCTGTTTACCTAAGTGTATTATGTCACAGAGCAAGTAATATAGGTGAAGCAAGTACTCTTTCCCTTAATTTGATTTCACTAAAGTAGTAAAATATCCCCTTCTTATCTGTGCTGAATAGCCAAACACTTATTTAGAGACTGCAAACCCAGGCAGGAGAAACACGTCTGCCCCCTCAAGCCCTGTAGAAAGCCTCAAGAACAGTGGCGTTGGTGAAGGTTTCAACAGCAGATGAGTTATTCTGTAGTAGAATTGAGCAATGCTATGCAGGTGGGAATAAGCAGTCATGATGATGCTCTGATCCTCGTATCAGGGTGAATTACAACACTTCCCCTTCCTTCCCCACCTGATTCCATCTGCCCATAATACCCCTCTCCCCATTTGCTTCCACCAATCACCTACCAGCCTCTGTCTCACCACTCCCTCTCTCCTCTTTATACTGGCTATCTTCCCTCTGCCTTCTTGACACGAAACATCGACCATTCCTTTGCCTCCACAGATGTTGCTCAACCCGCTGAGTTCTTCCAGCAGTTTACTTTTTTGCTCCAGATTCCAGCATCTGCAGTCACTTGTGTCTCCAGTGTAGCACATAATACAGTATGTCAACCTCACTGTACCTCTACTACTTAATTTGACAGAGGTATACAGTGGAGAGAGATGGAACCTTGCTGTTCTGCTGTAAAGCATTAAAATAAGTTCAAAAATGTAGATGTATAAGGTGCGTAACATGATGCAACAGTTTAACACAGAGCATATTGCTCCATTAGTCCGGCATCTTGAAATATTTGGTTCATTAAAACTCAGAGATTGTGGTTATTAGCTTGTTAGAAGTTTTTGGGGTTGACTCTTAGTTGGGAAGTGTTCAGAAGTCCCAAATAAGTACGTTTTTGAAATGATTTTAAATGTTCCCTTGCAGTACAATAGGAGTGGATGAGGCCTATATTTTATTTGCAGAGCACACTTCTACACTCCTGTCCCCACGAGGAAAGTTTAAATAAAGCCTGTTTGTTGGGCCTCATCTGAGACCAATGTTCCTTCCTGCTAAGTTCATCTAGCAGCAGTACAACCACCTCCCCACTGAAGTCACTGATTAAAATAAACAGCCATGTCTAATGGTGTGAACAGACTCCAATCAATATTTAAAGAATAAATTATCTGGTTTCTGTGCTTCTTCATTTCATTATAAAGATTCATGGATTAATCTTGTTGACAGTTACATGAAATGTGTGATGTCATCTGTAATGTTTACAAAATATCCAGCATCAAGTTTTGCAGAGCAGCAAACGTGTAGCAGTTGAAGGATTCCTCTCCAGCAGGAATGACTTTTACATAAAATGTTAATGGGACTTCATTGACTCAGTGGATATGATAAGGCACAAACCGGCAGCTTTCTTCTCACCTTTGTACTTTCAAGTCTAGACCTCATCAAGGATTTTTCCATGTTTCACCCCAATGCCTCATCTACATAATGCATCACCACGGATGTACTGATGAGCTCAGCTCTAGTTCACCACTGTAAAGTAAAGTGTGCTCAGAAGGTTCTTAAATTCTAATAAAGTCCACTGCAGAATGCGGGGACTGATATACGAGAGGCATGCAGGGCTGAAATAAACCATTCTGGAACAGACTGATTCAGGAAATTGCATACAATCTAAAAAAAATTAGTCACATGATACAATTCTTAAACAACTGAGAGCTTAAAAGCAACATTTATTGCTCACGACCAATATTTTACATGTGTTGTAACCCCATCTTGCTCAAACCCATCCATCTTTAATTTGTGACAGTGTTCGTGAACATTGAAAATTGAATTGATACTTCCTTCACGTAAGGAGTTGTCTTCAGTCCCTATCACAAAGTCATTGATCATAGACTCCAACTGTATCCATGGCAACT
Source organism: Pristis pectinata (assembly GCF_009764475.1). NCBI lineage: Eukaryota > Metazoa > Chordata > Chondrichthyes > Rhinopristiformes > Pristidae > Pristis > Pristis pectinata. Next base: position 64,655,825 of record NC_067415.1, on the reverse strand, counting down.
ATCTGTTCAGACCATTCACTATCTTTGGGTCATATCTGATAACTTATCCACAACATCACCAAGACCAGCTATTGTGATTTCTGTAAAATAACTTGATCCTCCTGCCTCATCAATTTACTTTTGAAAGAATCATACCATGTCTTTTTTACTTCTAAACATGACGACTCGAACACAATCACAACTGACCTTCCATGTGATCTCTGCTGCTCTCCAACTCTTCCACCATGTGCTCACTCAAACTCGCTTCCACAGCCATGTGATCATTTGTCTCTGCCACCATCTTGTGCTGTTGCTCCGGATTTCAGCATCTGCAGAGTCTCTTGTGTCTCTGACTTTCCATCTTTCACTTTATGTTAGCACAAGGTCATCTAAAATGCTGCTGCCTTTATCCAAACTATGTCATTCACCCATCTCCAAATACTTGCTGCCTATAGTAGTTCCTCAGCTCAAAGACTCCTGTTTTAAGAATCTGACTTTGCCTTCATTTTCCCATTCTTTGTAAGCTTGTCCAACTCTGCACCCTCAGATCTCTGCACACCTCCATTTCTGTCCTCTTGCATATCCCTGTTTTAAAATGCAGTGTGATTGACATCTTGCCTTCAGCTGCCTACATTGTAAGCTCAGAAAATACCTGCATGAACTTTATGTTGCTCTCTTGCTTTTAGACACTTCGTAGAATTTACTGCTTTGATCACCAAGTTGTCATATGGCTTGGTTTAATATTTCTTAAATTTAAGATGTTTCATTGTTTTGTGAACAGTACAGTCCTCAAACACCACAGCAATCATTAAAAGGAATGTTAAGACTTAAGAGCACAATCCTACTACCTGAGATGGTGAGGCAGGCAGGGAAGGTTCTCCAAGGAGTTATAGATTTTCCTTAAGGCAGGTTTCTGTTATCCCTGCACCCTTGTTCAATCTCCACTCCTTGCCAATGTCCATGAACCTCCCTTGCCTCTCCACCCCACTGATTTTTGTCCCATTTACACACAACTATCTCATTAAACCTCTGCTTTCCTCTCCAACCCCTTCTTGATCTCCTTCAATCTCTTCATTCCACGTTCATGGCCTGGTACCAATTTTCTACCTAATCTTACCCCCACCCCATGCCTTGATTTCCTACTTTATCCCCATTATCTCCCACAAATACGGCACGGTAGCGTAGCGGTTAGTGCGACGCTATTACAGCGCCAGAGATCGGGGTTCGATTCCCGTCACTGTCTGTAAGGAGTTTGTACGTTCTCCCTGTGCCTGCGTGGGTTTCCTCCGGGTGCTCTGGTTTCCTCCCACATTGCAAAGACGTACGGGTAGGTTAATTTGGGTTTAAAATGGGCGGCGCAGACTCGTTGGGCCGGAAGGGCCTGTTACCACACTGTAAATAAAATTTAAAATTTAAAAATTTAACTTTAAATTTAATTTAAATTATCTCACCCTGGAATTGGACTTCCACTGCTCTTCACATCTTGCCCTTCCATGGTGGAGGTTACAGAAGAAAGATCTTTGTGCCTAACTGTGCAAAGAAGCCCAGCATTTTCAAGCTCTACAGCACACACTTTGGATATCCTGCATTGTAGAATAAAGTGCCATACAAGATAAAAATATACTTAAAAGAGTACCTAGCAGCAATGTTTAACTATTTAAGTTCTGCAAGCAACAATTGGAAAGTTCAGTATGATTAGCACAAAATCAAATCATTTAAAAACTATTAGCATTGTGAAGACTAAAGCAGGCGTAGCTGAATGTTGGAGAGCGCCACTGCCTTCAGTAGTAGTTGTAAAGTGTTATCCTGTTCAAGCAGTAACAATACTGATGAAATGAGGAGACTGAGGGTGAAGATGAAGAAGGAGTGGGGTGTGGAAATCAGAATTTCAGTTGGATGATTGGGTGTAAATGGGAGAAAAATCAGAGGGGTTGGGGGAGGAGCAAAGCAGATCCATGGAGGATCCAAGCAGATTGATAACGGGTGTTGAGGTGACAGGAATGTCAAGTAAAATCAGAGGAACCTTGGACTGCCACAGCTGAGGTAGGAATGGGCCCATTAAATAAGCTAGGTGCTGGCCTTAATACTCCATTTAATGTTTGCTTTGTGTTTGAGGCTGGTTCTGTTCACAAACCACACATGCTTAGTAAAGCAATGCACTGGTGTACTCAGTCATGCATTGCATGCTGCTTGACGTTACTCCATGCCTAGTTGCCTCAAGCACATTAAGAAATGGAATAGAACAGGCAGGAGAAAGTAGCACACACAGAAACCCAAACACATTCACTGATTTGATTTCAGATTCAATTTCTTGAGCAGTGCATGAAAACAGCATAGAACCATAGAACACTACAGCACAGAAAATAGTCCATTTGGCCCTTCTAGTCTGTGCCAAAAATTTATTCCGCTAGTCCCATTGACCTGCACCCAGTCCATAACCCTCCAGATCTCTCCCATCCGTGTATATATCCAATTTATTCTTAAAACTTAAGAGTGAGCCTGCATTTACCATGTCAGATGGCAGCTTGTTCCACATTCCCACCACTCTGAGTGAAGAAGTTCCCCCTAATGTTCCCCCTTCACCCTAAAGCCATGTCTTCTTGTACTTATCTCTCCTAATCTAGGTGGAAAGAGCCTGCTCGCATTTACTCTGTCTATACCCCTCATAATTTTGTAAACCTCCATCAAATCTCCCCTCATTCTTCTACTCCAAGGAATAAAGTCCTAACCTGTTCAATCTTTCCCTGTAACTCAACTCCTGAAGACCCAGCAACATTCTAGTAGATGTCCTCTGCACTTTTTCAGTCTTACTGATATCCTTCCTATAGTTAGGTGACCAGAACTGCACACAGTACTCCAAATTTGGCCTCACCAATGTCTTATACAACCTCACCATAACATCCCAACTCCTATACTCAATACTTTGATTTATGAATGCCAGGATGCCAAAAGCCTTCTTTATAACCTTGTCTACCTATGACACCACTTTCAGGGAATTATGTACTCCAGATCTTTGTTCCTCCACACTCCTCAGTGCCCTACCATTTACTGTGTATGTCCTACCTTGATTTGTCCTTCCTAAATGCAACACCTCCCACTTGTCTGCATTAAATTCCATCTGCCATTTTCTGGCCCATTTTTCCAGTTGGTCCAGATCCTTCTGCAAGTTTTGAAAGCCTTCCTCGCTGTCCACAATACCTCCAATCTTAGTGTCATCAACAAACTTGCTGATCCAATTTACCATATTATCATCTAGATCATTGATATAGACAACAAACAACAATAGTCCCAGCACAGGTCCCTGAGGCACACCACTAGTCACAGGCCTCCAGTCTGAGAAACAATCATCCACTACCACTCTGTCTTCTCCCACACAGCCAATTTCAAATCCAGTTTACAATCTCTCCATGGATACCTTGTGTCTGAACCTTCTGAACTAACCTCCCATGTGGGACCTTGTCAAAGGCTTTAATAAAGTTCATGTAGACAATATCCACAGCCTTTCCTTCATCTACTTTCTTGGTAGCCTCCTCGAAAAACTCTACAAGATTCGTTAAACATGATCTACCACACACAAAGCCATGCTGACTATCCTTAATCAGCCCTTGGCTGTCCAAATACTTGTATATCCAGTCTCTCAGAACACCTTCCAATAATTTACCTACTACTGACGTCAGGCTCACCAGCCTGTAATTATCTGGTTTACTTTTAGAGCTTTTTTTAAACAACAGAACAACATGAGCTACCCTCCAGTCCTCTGGCACTGCACCCGTGGCTAAGGACATTATAATATATCTGCCAGGGCCCCTGCAATTTCTACACTAGTCTCTCTCAAGGTCCAAGGAAATATCCTGTCAGGCCTGCAGATTTATCTGCCTTTATTCGCTGTAAGGCAGCAAACACCTCCTCCTCTTTAATCTCTATATGTTCCATGACACTACTGCTTGTTTCCCTTCCTTCCATATGCACTATGCCAGTTTCCTAAGTAAATACTGATGCAAAAAAACTGTTCAAGATTCTCCCCCATCTCCTGAAGCTCCACACATAGCCCACCACTCTGATCTTCTTGGAGACCAATTTTGTCCCTTACTATCCTTTTACTCTTAATATACTCGTAGAAACCCTTCGGGTTTACCTTCACATTATCTGCCAGAGCAACCTCATGTCTTTTTGCCTTCCTGATTTCCTTTAGCATTTTCTTACATTTTCTATACTCTTCAAGTACCTCATATGTTCCTAGTTGCCTATACCTGCTATATACCTCTCTTTTTCTTGACCAGATCACCAATATCCCTTGAAAAATCAAGGTTCCCTATGCCTGTTAACTTTGCCTTTAATCCTGGCAGGAATATGCAAACTCTGCACTCTCAAAGTTACACCTTTGAAGGCCTTCCACTTACTGAACACATCCTTGCCAGAAAATAACTTATCCCGATCCACTCTTCCGAGATCCTTTCTCATTTCCACAAAATTGGCCTTTCTCCAATTTAGAACCTCAACTCGAGGACCAGACCTATCCTTATTCGTAATTAACTTGAAACTAATGACATTATGGTCACTAGACCCAAAATGTTCACCTACACATACTTCTGCCACCTGACCTGTCTGATTCCCTAATAGGAGATCAAGTATTTCATTCTCTCTCGTTGGTACCTGTATATATTGATTTAGAAAACTTTCTTGAACACATTTGACAAACTCCAAGCCATCCAGCCCTTTCAGTGTGGGAGTCTCAGTCAATATGTGGAAAGTTAAAATCCCCTACTATTACAACTTTCTGTTTCTTACATCAGTCTGCTATCTCTCTACAGGATTGCTCCTTCAATTCTCTGACTATTGGGCAGTCTAGAATACAACCCTATTAGTGTGGTCACACCTTTTCTGTTCCTCAGCTCCACCCATATGGAGTCTGTAGACGAGCCCTCCAGGCTGTCCTGTCTCCGCACAGCTGTGATATTTTCCCTGACTAGTAATGCCACTCCTCCCCCTTTCACCCCTCCCCCTCTATCATGTCTGAAACAACAGAACCTCAGAACATTAAGCTGCCAGTCCTGCCCCTCCTGCAACCAAGTCTCACTAATAGCAATAATGTCGTAATCCCACGTGTTAATCCACGCCCTAAACTCATCTGCCTTACCTACAATACTCCTTGTATTGAAATAGATGCACCTGAGAACATTTCTATCACTTACAAACGTTTGATTTCTGTCCATACATGCAGTCCTCGCATGACCTTTAACCTCTTCCACCTCACTATCTGCTCTAACACTCTGGTTCCCCTCCCCCTGCAAATCTAGTTTAAACCCCCCGGAGCAGCAGTAGCAAACCTACCTGCATGTATGTTAGTCCCCCTCCAGTTCAGGTGCAAACTGTCCCATCAGAACAGGTCCCACCTTCCCTGGAACAAAGCCCAATTGTCCAGAAACATGAAGCCCTCCCTCCTGCACCATCTCCTTAGCCACGTATTTAGCTGCACTATCCTATTTCTAGCCTCACTAGCACGTGGCATGGGTAGCAATCCTGAGATTGCAACCTTGGAGGTCCTGTCCTTCAACTTTTCACCTAATTCGCTAAACTCTTTGCAGGACCTCCTCCTCCTTCCTATCCACGTTATTGGTCCCTACATGGACCACGACATCTGGCTGCTCACCCTCCCTCCTGAGAATATCGAGAACTCGATCAGAGATATCACGGACCCTGGCACTAGGGAGACAGCAGACCATCCGGGATTCTCAATCTTTCCCACAGAACCTCCTATCTGTCCCCCTAACTATCAAATCCCCCATCATTACTGCTCTCCTCTTTTCCCTCTTTCCTTTCTGAGCTGAGGGTCCAGTCTCAGTGCCAGAGACACAACCACTACAACTTGTCCCTGGTAGGTCATCCCCACCAGCAGTATCCAAAACAGTATACTTATTGTTGATGGGAACAGCCACAGGGGTGCTCTGCTCCTTCTGTCTAAACCCCTCCCCTCTCCTGACATTCACCCAGCTACCTGCCTCATGACTTCTAGGGGTGACTATCTCCCTGAAACCCTTGTCTATTTCTGCCTCTACCTCACAAATGCTCCGAAGTTCATCCAGCTCCAGTTCCCTAACTCAGTTTGTCAGGAGCTGCAGCTGGATGCACCTTTTACAGGTGTAGTCATCAGGGACAAGTGTGCCATCCCTGACTTCCCACATACTGCATACAAAGCACTCAACTGCCCTAACTGCTGCCTTCATTTCCCACTCGTACATTAATTAAATAAATTAAAGGAACTTACCCAGCCTTACCTCTCTGGGAGCAAGCTCTTCCTCAGCCTCTGCTCGCCAAATCCTCTCGAGCCAAAGCCTCAAAGCTCCACTCCTACCCTGAGCCACTCACACACTGGCCAATCCTCTCTGGCCACTCCACTTCAGTTACCCCTCCTTATATTTGTCCCTGCCAATTATCTCAAGTACTCAACAGCCAGAGGTCGTGGTACATATTGGTACCAACGACATAGGTAGGGAAAGGAATGAGGTCCTGAAAAGAGACTATAGAGAATTAGGAAGGAAGTTGAGAAGCAGGACCTCAAAGGTAGTAATTTCCGGATTACTGCCTGTGCTAAGCGACAGTGGGTATAGGAACAGAATGAGGAGGAGGTTAAATGCGTGGTTGAGCTATTGGAGTAAGGAGTAGGGATTCAGTTTTCTGGATCATTGGGGCCTCTCTTGGGGCAGGTATGACCTGTTCAAAGAGGAAGAGTTGCACTTGAATCCCAGGGGGACCAACATACTGGCGGGGGGGTTTGCTAAGGCAACTGGGGAGAGTTTAAACTAGAATTGTTGGGGGGTGGGATCTGTACTGGAGATACTGGGGAAGAGGTGTTTGGCTCTCAAATAGAGAAGGCTAGGAGTAAGTACCGTAGGCAGGTGATAGAGAAGGGACGTGTTCAGACAGGTTTGAGATGTGTCTATTTTAACGCAAGGAGTGTTGTGAACAAGGCGGATGAGCTTGGAGCTTGGATTGATACTTGGAGCTATGATGTGGTGGCCATGACGGAGACTTGGATTGCTCCAGGGCTGGAATGGTTGATTCAAGTGCTCGGTTTTAGATGTTTCAGGAAAGACAAGGAGGGAGGCAAGAGAGATGGGGGAGTGGCACTGTTGATTAGAGATAGTGTCACGGCTGCAGAAAAGGTGGACGTTGTGGCGGGATTGTCTATGAAGTCTCTGTGGGTGGAGTTAGAAACAGGAAGGGGTCGATAACTGTACTGGGTGTTTTTTATAGGTCGCCCAATAGTGACAGGGTTATTGAAGAGCAGATAGGGAAGCAGATCCTAGAAAGGTGTGAGAATAACAGAGTTGTTGTGATGGGGGATTTTAATTTCCCAAACATCAATTGGCATCTCCAGACAGTGAGGGGTTTAGATGGGGTGGAGTTTGTTAAGTGTGTTCAGGAAGGGTTCTTGACACAGTATGTAGATAGACCTGCAAGAGGAGAGGCTGTGCTTGATTTGATATTGGGAAATTAACCTGGTCAGGTGTCAGATCTCTCAGTGGATGAACATTTTGGTGATAGTGATCATAATTCTATCTCTTTTACATTATCACTGGAGAGGGATAGGAACAGACAGGCTAGAAAGGTGTTTACTTGGAGTAAAGGGAATTATGAAGCTCTCAGGCAGGAAATTGGAAGCTTAAATTGGGAACAGATGTTCTCTGGGAAAAGTACAGAAGATATGTGGCAAATATTCAGGGGATATTTGTGTGGAGCTCTGCATAGACATGTTCTGATGAGACAGGGGAGTCATGATAGGATACAGGAACCGTGGTGTACTAAGGCTATAATAAATCTTGTCAAAAGGAAAAGAAAAGCATATGAAAGGTACAGGGAGCTAGGTAATGTTAGAGATCTGGAGGAGTACAAGGCTAAAAGGAAGGAACTTAAGAAAGAGATTAGGAGAGCCAGAAGGGGACATGAAAAGGCCTTGGCGGGCAGGATTAAGGAAAACCCCAAGGCGTTCTACAAGTATATGAAGAGTAAGAGGATGAGATGCGAAAGGATAGGGCCTATCAAGTGCAGCAGTGGGAAAGTGTTTATGGATCCAGAGGAAATAGCGGAGGTACTTAATGAATACTTTACATCAGTACTCATCACGGAAAAAGATCTGGGGGATTGTAGTGGGGACTTGCAGCGGCCTGAAAAGCTTGAGCATGTAGATATTAGAAAAGAGGTGGTGCTGAAACCTTTGGAAAGCATCAAGTTAGATAAGTCGCCGGGACCGGATGAGATGTACCCCAGGTTGCTGTGGGAGGCAAGGGAGGAGATTGCGGAGCCTCTGACGATGATCTTTGCCTCGTCGATGGAGACGGGAGAGGTTCTGGAAGATTGGAGGGTTGCAGATGTTGTTCCCTTATTCAAGAAGGGGAGTAGGGATAGCCCAGGAAATTATAGACCAGTGAGCCTTACCTCAGTGGTTGGTAAGCTGATGGAGAAGATCCTGAGAGGCAGGATTTATGAACATTTGGAGAGGTATAATATGATTAGGAATAGTCAGCATGGCTTAGTCGAGGGCAGGTCCTGTCTTACGAGCCTGACTGAATTTTTTGAGAATGTGACTAAGCACATCGATGAAGGGAGAGCCATAGATGTAGTGCATATGGATTTCAGCAAGGCGTTTGATAAGGTACCTCATGCGAGGCTTATGGAGAAGGTGAGGAGACATGGGATCCAAGGGGACATTGCATTGTGGATCCAGAACTGGCTGGCCCACAGAAGGCAAAGAGTGGTTGTCGAAGGGTCGTATTCTGAGTGGACGTTGGTGACCAGTGGTGTACCTCAGGGATCTGTACTCGGACCCTTACTATTTGTGATTTTTATAAACGACCTGGATGAGGAAGTGAAGGGGTGGGTTAGTAAGTTTGCGGATGACATGAAGGTTGGAGGTGTTGTGGATAGTTTGGAGGGCTGTCAGAGGTTACAGAGGGACATAGATAGGATGCAAAGTTGGGCTGAGAAGTGGCAGATGCAGTTCAACCCAGATAAGTGTGAAGTGGTTCATTTTGGTAGGTCAGATATGTTGGCGGAATATAGTATTAATGGTAGGACTCTTGGCAGTGTGGAGGATCAGAGGGATCTTGGGGTCCGAGTCCATAGGACGCTCAAAGTGGCTGCGCAGGTTGACTCTGTGGTTAAGAAGGCATATGGTGTATTGTCCTTCATCAAACGAGGAATTGAATTTAGGAGCCAGGAGGTATTGTTGCAGCTATATAGGACCCTGGTCAGACCCCACTTGGAGCACTGTGCTCAGTTCTGGTTGCCTCACTACAGGAAAGATGTGGAAGCCATAGTGAGGGTGCAGAGGAGATTTACAAGGATGCTGCCTGGAATGCGGAGCTTGCCTTATGAAAGCAGGTTGACGGAACTCGGCCTTTTCTCCTTGGAGAGACGGAGGATGAGGGGGGACCTGATAGAGGTGTATAAGATGATGAGAGGTATTGATAGGGTAGATAGTCAGAGGCTTTTCCCCAAGGTGAAATTGGTGGCCAGAAGAGGACATAGGTTTAAGGTGCTGGGGAGTAGATATAGAGATGTCAGGGGTAAGTTTTTTACTCAGAGAGTGGTGAGTTTGTGGAATGGGCTGCCAGAAACGGTGGTGGGGGTGGATACGATAGGGTCTTTCAAGAGACTGTTAGATAGGTACATGGAGCTGAGAAAAATAGAGGGCTGTGGGTAAGCCTAGTAATTTCTAGGGTAGGGACATGTTTGGAACAGCTTTGTGAGCCAAAGGGCCTGAAATGTGCTGTAGTTTTTCTATGTTTCTATGTTTCTACTCACTCCCTCTAATCGACCACTCAACACTCTGTTTAACACTTCAGTTGCCCTCCACTTAGTACACTCACCGGACCTGAAAGGGACCTGCTGCTCCAATGGCTCCCGGGCTGATTCTGTGAAAAAAATGCAATGCATTTGACTGTTTTGCTCTTTGCAAATGAAGACTAGAACTTCCTCAGTCAATATTAGGAAGTGAATGAAGAATTTCTTTACAATTAAAACATTTTTAGAAAGTTGGTTTCAGCATGTTAATTTAATTACAACAAATAGAATTCACTTTTGAGAAAATATGTGGCAATAATACATCTGTCAGTGTTAGAGTGGAAACAATCTATATTAAAAGCCATCTGTTAAAACACAAATGAAATTTAGGTGATCCAATGGAGACACAAGAGACTGCAGATGCGGAGTCTGGAGAAACAAGCAATCTGTTGGAGTAACAGTGAGTCGAGCATAATCTGTGAGGGGAGAGGAATCGTCGACATTTTGGGTCAAAACCCTGCATCAGGGTTAAGAACGGAGAGGGAAGATGGCCAGTATAAAGAGGAGAGGGGGAGTAGTGAGAGGAGGGCCAGTAGGTGACAGGTGGATGGAGGAGGGGTGAAGGATGACAGACAGATGGTGCCAGGTAGGGGAGAGGGAGGGGTGGAGTTGGGACACCAAGGCAGGTAGCTGATAGATGGAGGCAGGCAAAAAAAAAGGCAGATGGAGTCTGGTGGGTCAAGGGGAGAGTGAAGGTGGAGACTGGTTGAAGGGTGATACACAGGAATACAAAGGCTACCAGTACTGAAATCTGATAAGTAAGGAAAGTGACAATGGGAACCTTTAGGGGAGAGGTGAAGGGTGGATGGAACCAGAACTAGATTGGGGAGGATGCGGGATCCAGTGTGTAAAGTATGTAAGTGGTAAGTAGATGAAACCAGGAGGGGAGGGAGGCGAAAATGGGTGATGGGGAGCTGGACGTGGGTATGGGAAAGGGGACAAAAATGAGGGGACCAGAGGAAGATTGGAAAGCAGTGGGGGGAACACACTGGAGATAAGAGTTTCTTGAAAATAGAAAATTCTGTATTCATAGCATTGGGTTGTAGACTTCCCAGGTGGAATATGAGTGTTATTCCCTCGTTTGCATTGGGCAGTGAAAGCCAAGGATGAACAGGTTGGTGTGGAAATGGAAGGAGGGATTGAAATGGTATGCAGCTGGGAGCTCAGGATAGCCATTGTGGACAGAGTGCAGGTGCACTGCAAGTTGGTCACCGATATAAAGGAGGGCACATTAGGAGCACTGAGTACAGTAGAGGAGGTTGGAGGAGGTGCACGTGAATTTTTGCCTCATCTGGAAGGGCTGTTTATGTCCCTGAATGATGCTGAGGAGGAGGTTTAAGATTAAGTGCTACACTTCCTGAAGAAATGTCCTTCTTTTTCAGGAAACATGGCTTCCCTCCTACTGTGGTTGATGGAGCCCTCTCTTGCATTTCCTCCATTTCACAGACTTCTGGTCTCACCCCACCTCACTGCAAACAGAACAGAGATAGAGTTTCCCTGGTCCTCACCTTTCACCCTACTAGCTTCTGCATTTAGCCATCATCCTTCATCATTTCCACCAGATGCTACAGGACCCCACCACCAGCCGTACCTTCTCCTCTCCACCATTTTCCACCTTCTGCAGGGGTCACTCTTTCCATGACTTCCTGGTTAACTCATCCCTTCCTATCCAGCCCTCCCTGACCCCTGGCATTTTCCCCTCCCCTTCCTCTCTTTATACTGACCATCTTCCTTCTCCACTCTTAATCCTGATGCAAGGTTTCAACCTGAAACATTGACAATTCCTTTTCCCCAACAGTTGCTGCTTGACTCACTGAGTTCCTTCAGCAGACTGTTGCTAAGTAATCCAATATTGAGAGGAACCCTTCTATTCCAACTCAGGTAAATCATAGTTCTCTTTATACCAAGAATCATTTTTTTGCAGATGAATTGGTTGATATTTGATTATTTCATCAAATGTTTTTGTCGCCATGTTGCTCACACTGCAATTTTTGGCAGGATTTTAGAAAGTCTTCCAAAAGACTCCATATATTAAAAAGTAGAATTAATTAACAATGCGGGAAGGGGATTAGTTTCCATGCTAAAGTCTGCTTTAGAAATAACATGGGCAAGTAAATAAATAACTGTTAAGTAGAACAACTAATATCAGAGCATGTGCCCACATACAAGCAATCACTTTTAAGCTGTTCAGTAAATTTAGTCACTGATGAATTACACAAGTCGTGTATCCTGCTCAAATTGCTCAATATACATTCTTGACTGTATTGTAAAAATCAACTCAGAACCTTGAAAAAATTAAATTAAAGTGCTAAAATAAATATTTCTAAACAAACCACGGACTCCAATAAACGGTGGCCACAATTAGTCATACCAAAGTTACTGTTTTGGTTGCATAGGAAATATGAAGGTTATAATCTATGGGTGAAAATCCAAACTTGAATGTTGCTTTAAAAAAGCATGGGGCAGACAGCTGTGTGATAACACTCACTACTGAGCTGTCCGTTATCCTCTCTGGGTTTGTATTTAAACAACTTTTTATCTCCCTAATCACGACCCAGATCATGCTG